>NC_135238.1:60726167-61347595 GCF_051348905.1 Ranitomeya variabilis
AAAAGAAATAACAATTTTAACTTGCTGAGCTGAATCTCCAGATGAATGGGGTCTCAGAGAAAGAAACAATTTACAATTATTCTTGAAATTCCTAAACCTAAATCGATCTCCAGAAAACAATTCCGGAATAGGTATTTTAGGTTCAGACATAGGACTACTGGTAACAAAATCTTGTATACCCTGCACACGAGCTGCCAGCTGGTCAACACTTGTAATCAAGGTCTGCACATTCATGTCTGCAGCAAGCACACGCCACTCAAAGGTAAAGGGGAGGAAGAGAAGGAAGGAAAAAAAAAAACTCAGAATTTCCTTTCTTATTATCCCACTTCTGCAATGCTTTAAACATTCAATATTGGCCTGGCATACTGTTATGACCCCAATGGCAGAGGGTCTCAGGAATAATGCTAAGTCAGTAAATACAGAAAACCAGCTCATAGGGCAGTGGTAACTGGGCTGACCATATAACTAATCCTAGCACCACAAATACCAGCAGCCGGGGAACGTTCCTACGTTGATCCTAGACGTCTCGCGCCAGCCGGAGAGCTAACTACCCCTAGAAGGGAAAAGAAAGACCTTTCTTGCCTCCAGAGGAAATACCCCAAAAAGTTGGATAGAAGCCCCCCACAAATAATAACGGTGAGGTAAGAGGAAAAGACAAACATAAGAATGAGCTAGGAATTTAGCAAAGAGAGGCCCACTAGCTAATAGCAGAATATAGAAAGATAACTTACCGTATATACTCGAGTATAAGCCGAGATTTTCAGCCCAAATTTTTGGGCTGAAAGTGCCCCTCTCGGCTTATACTCGAGTCATGATCGGTGGTGGGGTCGGCGGGTGAGGGGCAGAGGGTGCTGAGGCATACTTACCTAGTCCCGGCGATCCTGTCGCTCCCTCTGCCCGTCCCACGGTCTCCGGGTGCCGCAGCCTCTTCCCCTGAGCGGTCACGTGGGACCGCTCATTAGAGAAATGAATAGGCTGCTCCACCCCCCATAGGTGCGGAGCCGCATAATTCATTTCTCTAATCAGCGGTGCCGGTGACCGCTGATAGAGGAAGAGGCTGCGGCACCGAAGAACAGCTGTCCGGGGGAAGGAGCGGGACGCCGGGAGCAGGTAAGTATGTCATATTCACCTGTCCTCGTTCCACACGCCGGGCGTCGCGCCATCTTCCCGGCGTCTCTCTCTCTGCACTGACTGTTCAGGTCAGAGGGTGCGATGACGCATATAGTGTGCGCGCCGCCCTCTGCCTGATCAGTCAGTGCGGAGAGACGCCGGGACGGGACGAGCTGCAAGCAAGAGAGGTGAGTATGTGGTTTATTATTTTATTGCAGCAGCACAGCTATGGGGCAATAATGGACAGTGCAGAGCACTATATGGCACAGCTATGGGGCAACGGTGCAGAGCACTATATGGCACAGCTATGGGGCAACGGTGCAGAGCACTATATGGCACAGCTATGGGGCAACGGTGCAGAGCACTATATGGCACAGCTATGGGGCAAAGGTGCAGAGCTGTCATGATTCTCAATGGCGAGAGAACATAGCCCAGCATATATGAGAACTAGCTCTTGGAAGATGGAAACTATACTGACCATGAACTAAACCTGCCGCACAACTAGAAGTGGCCGGGTAGCATGCCTACGTTTTTTTATCCCTAGATGCCTAGCGCCAGCCGGAGAACTACCTAATCCTAGCAGAGGAAAAGACAGTCCTGGCTCACCTCTAGAGAAATTTTCCCAAAAGGCAGACAGAGGCCCCCACATATATTGGCGGTGATTTTAGATGAAATGACAAACGTAGTATGAAAATAGGTTTAGCAAAATTGAGGTCCGCTTACTAGATAGCATGAAGACAGAAAGGGCACTTTCATGGTCAGCAGAAAACCCTATCAAAACACCATCCAGAAATTACTTTAAGACTCTAGCATTAACTCATAACACCAGAGTGGCAATTTCCGCTCACAAGAGCTTTCCAGACACAGTAACGAAACAGCAGCTGTGAACAGGAACAAAATGCAAAAACACACAAGGACAAAAGTCCAACTTAGCTGGGAGTTGTCTAGTAGCAGGAACATGCACAGAAAGGCTACTGATTACATTGTTGACCGGCATGAAACTGACAGAGGAGCAAGGTTATATAGCGACTCCCACATCCTGATAGGAGCAGGTGAACAGAGGGGATGATGCACACAAGTTAAATTCCACAAGTGGCCACCGGGGGAGCCCAGAATCCAATTTCACAACAGTACCCCCCCCTCAAGGAGGGGGCACCGAACCCTCACCAGAACCACCAGGGCGATCAGGATGAGCCCTATGAAAGGCACGGACAAGATCGGAGGCATGAACATCAGAGGCAGTGACCCAAGAATTATCCTCCTGACCGTATCCCTTCCATTTGACCAGATACTGGAGTTTCCGTCTGGAAACACGAGAGTCCAAGATCTTTTCCACAACGTACTCCAACTCACCCTCAACCAACACCGGAGCAGGAGGCTCAACGGAAGGCACAGCTGGTACCTCATACCTGCGCAACAATGACCGATGAAAAACATTATGAATCGAAAAGGATGCAGGGAGGTCCAAACGGAAGGACACAGGGTTAAGAATCTCCAATATCTTGTACGGGCCGATGAACCGAGGCTTAAACTTAGGAGAAGAAACCCTCATAGGGACAAAACGAGAAGACAACCACACCAAGTCCCCAACACAAAGCCGAGGACCAACACGACGACGGCGGTTGGCAAAAAGCTGAGTCTTCTCCTGGGACAACTTCAAATTGTCCACCACCTGCCCCCAAATCTGATGCAACCTCTCCACCACAGCATCCACTCCAGGACAATCCGAAGATTCCACTTGACCGGAGGAAAATCGAGGATGAAACCCCGAATTACAGAAAAACGGGGACACCAAGGTGGCAGAGCTGGCCCGATTATTGAGGGCGAACTCCGCCAAAGGCAAAAAAGCAACCCAATCATCCTGATCCGCAGACACAAAACACCTCAAATATGTCTCCAAGGTCTGATTAGTCCGCTCGGTCTGGCCATTAGTCTGAGGATGGAAAGCAGACGAAAAAGACAAATCTATGCCCATCCTAGCACAGAATGCCCGCCAAAATCTAGACACGAATTGGGTCCCTCTGTCAGAAACGATATTCTCCGGAATACCATGCAAACGAACAACATTTTGAAAAAACAGAGGAACCAACTCGGAAGAAGAAGGCAACTTAGGCAAGGGAACCAGATGGACCATCTTAGAGAAACGGTCACACACCACCCAGATGACAGACATCTTCTGAGAAACAGGCAGATCCGAAATAAAATCCATCGAGATGTGCGTCCAAGGCCTCTTCGGGATAGGCAAGGGTAACAACAATCCACTAGCCCGAGAACAACAAGGCTTGGCCCGAGCACAAACGTCACAAGACTGCACAAAGCCTCGCACATCTCGTGACAGGGAAGGCCACCAGAAGGACCTTGCCACCAAATCCCTGGTACCAAAGATTCCAGGATGACCTGCCAACGCAGAAGAATGAACCTCAGAGATGACTCTACTGGTCCAATCATCAGGAACAAACAGTCTACCAGGTGGGCAACGATCAGGTCTATCCGCCTGAAACTCCTGCAAGGCCCGCCGCAGGTCTGGAGAAACGGCAGACAATATCACTCCATCTTTAAGGATACCTGTGGGCTCAGAATTACCAGGGGAGTCAGGCTCAAAACTCCTAGAAAGGGCATCCGCCTTAACATTCTTAGAACCCGGTAGGTAAGACACCACAAAATTAAACCGAGAGAAAAACAACGACCAGCGCGCTTGTCTAGGATTCAGGCGCCTGGCAGACTCAAGGTAAATTAAATTTTTGTGGTCAGTCAATACCACCACCTGATGTCTGGCCCCCTCAAGCCAGTGACGCCACTCCTCAAAAGCCCACTTCATGGCCAAAAGCTCCCGATTCCCAATATCATAATTCCGCTCGGCGGGCGAAAATTTACGGGAAAAAAAAGCACAAGGTCTCATCACGGAGCAGTCGGAACTTCTCTGCGACAACACCGCCCCAGCTCCGATTTCAGAAGCGTCGACCTCAACCTGAAAAGGAAGAGCAACATCAGGCTGACGCAACACTGGGGCGGAAGAAAAGCGGCGCTTGAGCTCCCGAAAGGCCTCCACAGCATCAGGGGACCAATCAGCAACATCAGCACCCTTCTTAGTCAAATCAGTCAATGGTTTTACAACATCAGAAAAACCAGCAATAAATCGACGATAAAAGTTAGCAAAGCCCAAAAATTTCTGAAGACTCTTAAGAGAAGAGGGTTGCGTCCAATCACCAATAGCCTGAACCTTGACAGGATCCATCTCGATGGAAGAGGGGGAAAAAATGTATCCCAAGAAGGAAATCTTCTGAACCCCAAAAACACACTTAGAACCCTTCACACACAAGGAATTAGACCGCAAAACCTGAAAAACCCTCCTGACCTGCTGGACATGAGAGTCCCAGTCATCCGAAAAAATCAGAATATCATCCAGATACACAATCATAAATTTATCCAAATAATCGCGGAAAATGTCATGCATAAAGGACTGGAAGACTGAAGGGGCATTTGAAAGACCAAAAGGCATCACCAAATACTCAAAATGGCCCTCGGGCGTATTAAATGTGGTTTTCCACTCATCCCCCTGCTTGATTCGCACCAAATTATACGCCCCACGGAGATCAATCTTAGAGAACCACTTGGCCCCCTTTATACGAGCAAACAAATCAGTAAGCAGTGGTAACGGATATTGATATTTAACCGTGATTTTATTCAAAAGTCGATAATCAATACACGGCCTCAAAGAGCCGTCTTTCTTAGACACAAAGAAAAAACCGGCTCCTAAGGGAGATGACGAAGGACGAATATGTCCCTTTTCCAAGGACTCCTTAATATATTCTCGCATAGCAGCGTGTTCAGGCACAGACAGATTAAATAAACGACCCTTAGGGTATTTACTACCCGGGATCAAGTCTATGGCACAATCGCACTCCCGGTGCGGAGGTAGTGAACCAACCTTGGGTTCTTCAAAAACGTCACGAAAGTCAGACAAGAATTCAGGAATCTCAGAGGGAATAGATGATGAAATGGAAACCAAAGGTACGTCCCCATGAGTTCCTTTACATCCCCAGCTTAACACAGACATAGCTCTCCAGTCGAGGATTGGGTTATGAGATTGCAGCCATGGCAATCCCAGCACCAAAACATCATGTAGATTATACAGCACCAGAAAGCGAATAACCTCCTGGTGATCCGGATTAACACGCATAGTCACTTGTGTCCAGTATTGTGGTTTATTACTAGCCAATGGGGTGGAGTCAATCCCTTTCAGAGGTATCGGAGCCTCCAATGGCTCCAAATCATACCCACAGCGTTTGGCAAAGGACCAATCCATAAGACTCAAAGCAGCGCCAGAGTCGACATAGGCGTCCGCGGTAATAGATGACAAAGAACAAATCAGGGTCACAGATAGAATAAACTTAGACTGTAAAGTGCTAATTGAAACAGACTTGTCAGGCTTCTTAGTACGCTTAAAGCATGCTGATATAACATGAGTTGAATCACCACAATAGAAGCACAACCCATTTTTTCGTCTAAAATTCTGCCGCTCGCTTCTGGACAGAATTCTATCACATTGCATATTTTCTGGCGTTTTCTCAGTAGACACCGCCAAATGGTGCACAGGTTTGCGCTCCCGCAGACGCCTATCGATCTGAATAGCCATCGTCATGGACTCATTCAGACTCGCAGGCACAGGGAACCCCACCATAACATCCTTAATGGCATCAGAGAGACCTTCTCTGAAAATCGCCGCCAGGGCGCACTCATTCCACTGAGTAAGCACAGACCATTTGCGGAATTTTTGGCAGTATATTTCAGCTTCATCTTGCCCCTGAGACAAGGACATCAAGGCCTTTTCCGCCTGAAGCTCTAAATGAGGTTCCTCATAAAGCAACCCCAAGGCCAGAAAAAACGCATCCACATTGAGCAACGCAGGATCCCCTGGTGCCAATGCAAAAGCCCAGTCTTGAGGGTCGCCCCGGAGCAAGGAAATTACAATCCTGACCTGCTGTGCAGGGTCTCCGGCAGAGCGAGACTTCAGGGACAAAAACAATTTGCAATTATTTTTAAAATTTTGAAAGTCTATTCCCCGAGAAGAATTCAGGCAAAGGAATTCTAGGCTCAGACATAGGTGCATGAACAACAAAATCTTGCAAATTTTGTACCTTTGTGGCGAGATTATTCAAACCTGTAGCTACACTCTGAAGATCCATTTGAAACAGGTGAACACAGAGCCATTCAAGGATTAGAAGGAGAGGAAGAGAGGAAGGCTGCAGTATAGGCAGACTAGCAAGTGATTCAATTAAGAGCACACTCAGAACTAGAGGGAAAAAAAAAAAAAAATTGTAGCAGACTTCTTTTTTCTCTCCTTTCTCAGCCAGTAATTTAACCCTTTTTTGGGCCGGTCAAACTGTCATGATTCTCAATGGCGAGAGAACATAGCCCAGCATATATGAGAACTAGCTCTTGGAAGATGGAAACTATACTGACCATGAACTAAACCTGCCGCACAACTAGAAGTGGCCGGGTAGCATGCCTACGTTTTTTTATCCCTAGATGCCTAGCGCCAGCCGGAGAACTACCTAATCCTAGCAGAGGAAAAGACAGTCCTGGCTCACCTCTAGAGAAATTTTCCCAAAAGGCAGACAGAGGCCCCCACATATATTGGCGGTGATTTTAGATGAAATGACAAACGTAGTATGAAAATAGGTTTAGCAAAATCGAGGTCCGCTTACTAGATAGCATGAAGACAGAAAGGGCACTTTCATGGTCAGCAGAAAACCCTATCAAAACACCATCCAGAAATTACTTTAAGACTCTAGCATTAACTCATAACACCAGAGTGGCAATTTCCGCTCACAAGAGCTTTCCAGACACAGTAACGAAACAGCAGCTGTGAACAGGAACAAAATGCAAAAACACACAAGGACAAAAGTCCAACTTAGCTGGGAGTTGTCTAGTAGCAGGAACATGCACAGAAAGGCTACTGATTACATTGTTGACCGGCATGAAACTGACAGAGGAGCAAGGTTATATAGCGACTCCCACATCCTGATAGGAGCAGGTGAACAGAGGGGATGATGCACACAAGTTAAATTCCACAAGTGGCCACCGGGGGAGCCCAGAATCCAATTTCACAACACAGAGCATTATATATATGGCACAGCTATGGGGCAACGGTGCAGAGCATTATATATATGGCACAGCTATGGGGCAACGGTGCAGAGCATTATATATATGGCACAGCTATGGGGCAACGGTGCAGAGCATTATATATATGGCACAGCTATGGGGCAACGGTGCAGAGCACTATATATATGGCACAGCTATGGGGCAACGGTGCAGAGCATTGTATATATGGCACAGCTTTATGTGGAGCATCTATGGGGCCATAATGAACGGTATGGAGTATCTATTTTTAATTTTGAAATTCACCGTTACCTGCTGCATTTTCCACCCTAGGCTTATACTCGAGTCAATAAGTTTTCCCAGTTTTTTGTGGCAAAATTAGGGGGGGGTCGGCTTATACTCGGGTCGGCTTATACTCGAGTATATACGGTATATGGTCAGCAAAAAATCCTATCAAAAATATCCACACTGGAAATTCAAGAACCCCCGAACCGTCTAACGGCCAGGGGGGAGAACACCAGCCCCCTAGAGCTTCCAGCAAGGTCAGGAATCACATTTAGTACAAGCTGGACAAAAATGATAGCAAACAAATAACCCAAAAAACAAAGAAGCAAGACTTAGCTTAATTTAGCACGAACCAGGACCAGCAAACAGGAGCAAACAGAATGTGTCTGATAACACCGATACCAGGCACTGGACTAAGGTTCCAGGAGGTTTATATAGCAACACCCCTGAAGTAACGACCCAGCTGGGTGCAAACAGAGGGAAGGAAATCCCAGAGTAATATCACTAGTAACCACTAGAGGGAGCCAAAAAAGTCTAATTCACAACAGGAGACACTGAGACTGCATTATATATACACACACATCCCATATCCAGCAGTGTCTGCATATCCTATCACATAGAAGACAGATATATAAATATATATATATATATATATATATATATATATATATATATATATATATATATATATATATTACACATACACTAGATGGTGGCCCGATTCTAACGCATCGGGTATTCTAGAATATGTATGCGTAGTGTATAGCACAGCCCACGCAGCACATTGCGCAGCCCATGTTGTATAGTCACGTAGTATATTGCACAGCCCATGTATTATATAGCATGTGGGCATCATATCCCTGTTAAAAAAAAAATTAATAAAATAAAAAATTGTTATATACTCACCTTCCGGAGCCCCCGGATCCAAGCGAAGCGGTTACAGATGCTGCTCGTGCGCTCCGGTCCCAAGAGTGCATTGCGTTCTCGCAAGATGACGACGTAGCGGTCTCACGAGACTGCTACGTCATCTCGCGAGATTGCAGCATGGACCGGTTACCGGAGCGTCGCGAGCGGGAAAGGCCTGTTGTCGATCCGGGGGCCGACGGACAGTGAGTATGTAATGATATATTTATTTATTTTTTTTTATTATTTTTAACATTAGATCGTTTTACTATTCATGCTGCATAGGCTGCATGAATAGTAAAAAGTTGGTCACACAGGGTTAATAGCAGCGGTAACGGAGTGCATTACACCGCGGCATAACGCGGTCCATTACTGCTGCTATTAACCCTGTGTGAGGGCAGACTGGAGGGGAGTACAGAGCGGGCACGGAGTGTGGGGAGGAAGGAGCGGCCATTTTCTTGCCAGACTGTGCCCGACGCTGATTGGTCGTTGCAAAACAGCCACGACCACTCAGCGACTTGGATTACATGACAGACAGAGGCCGCGACCAATGAATATCCGTGACAGACGGAAGTACCCCTTAGACAATTATATAGTAGATATACATACACACACAGTACATCACATAGACACCGAGACTGCTATATGTATACACAGTACATCATATAGGAGACACAGACTGCTTTAGATACATCAAATGGGATGCAGAAACTGCTGTATTTTTATTTTATATAGGAGACACCGAGACTGCGACTCTTGCATACATCACATCATGGTCTTCATTAGTGAATGCTGCATACAAACGCTCTTCAGAAGATTAAAAGAACCAGCAAACAGAAAAATGGGGCTGGTGGCCCAAGACCAAATTACTTCTTCCAGAAAATTCCCCACCCTTGCACTACAGATATCAGAGCTATCAGACTAGAATTCAGCTCACTGTATTGTTGCTTGGCGAGTGTTCCAGTGTGTGGCTCTCACATCTGTGATCGCACTGGAATTTCAGTGATTGTATTGAAGGGCACTAAGAAACACTGCCTAAGGTCTGTATACAAAATGGTTTTAACCAACTTTATCTGCAATCCCCCCCCCAAAAAAAAAAATCTTCTATGTGAGGATTGTCATACTGCCATCTGGTTTAGCAGAAACACCCATTCCCAAGGGCAAATGTGAGTATGACTGATGCATATAGTCTATGTAGCGGAAGAAATAAGCACTACTTGCGAATATCAGTTCATTAGCGCTCAATCTGAGGAGTTCGGCCACTGGGGCGTTGGAAGTAAGCTGGCGACTGACACTGCGCACGCTACTAAAGAGTTAGCAATGAATACTCACTACCTTCCACACAGTCCTGGCGTGCAGGTATTCCAGCAGCTGCCCTTTGGCTTGTAAGCAACACATGACGTCACTGCCATGCGCTGCTTACAAGCATAAAGCAGCTGCTGACCTTGGAACAAGACGCTGTGAGGGAGCAAAGGGAAGTGTTTTTTTTTTTTTTTTTTATGTTTTTCTGATGGGGTCATGCCTATCAGGATGCTAATAATGAGAAATGAGTGTTCATTATCCTCCATAACCATGGGAGTGGAATTCAGTGAATATTCATTTCGCTTTAGCAGCGGGCATAGGAGTTAGCCACAGCTGCCTGCTCCTGCCTCTTGTGACCCACTACTCCTCCGCTGCTGCCCCTCCATCTCAGCCGGTACATACGGACTATAAGAAAGCAAACCCCCCCCTCCCATTTTTCTCCACATTATTTGGAGGCATAAAGTGTGTCTTCTAGTCCAAAAAGATATGGTATGTTCTGTAAATACACTCAATACTTTGTCAGGGCTCCTTTTGCATCAATGCGGCGAGGCATGGAGGCGATCAGCCTGTGGCACTGCTGAGGTGTTATGGAAGCCCAGGTTGCTTTGATAGCAGAATTCAGCTCATCTGCATTGTTGGGTCTGGCATTTCATCTTTACAATGCCCCACAGATTATCTATTTGGTTAAGGTCAGGCGAGTTGGCTGGCCAATCAAGCACAGTGATACTGTTGTTTTTAAACCAGGTGTTGGTACTTTTGGCAGTGTGGACATGTGCCAAGTCCTGCTGGAGAATGCCGACCAACTTTTTGGAGACGGCAATTTCCAAGGGATGCATGAAGTGTTCCAAAATTTCCATTAGATGGCAGCACCAACTTTAGTCTTGATTAAACAGTGCACCTACA
Organism: Ranitomeya variabilis; assembly: GCF_051348905.1. Classification (NCBI taxonomy): domain Eukaryota; kingdom Metazoa; phylum Chordata; class Amphibia; order Anura; family Dendrobatidae; genus Ranitomeya; species Ranitomeya variabilis. The sequence continues at coordinate 60,736,773 of NC_135238.1, forward strand.
CCAGCAGATGACATGGCTCCCCAAACCATCTCTGAGAATCCACTACAGGTGTGGCTCCTTTGGAAGCCTATGTGACTTACAAAGGCACGACACAGTGAATTTGCCACTACAGTGCCACGTGCCACGTATTTCAGTGCCACGTATTTCAGTGCCACGTATTTCAATGCCACGTGCCACGTATTTCAGTGCCACGTGCCACGTATTTCAGTGCCACGTGTCACGTATTTCAGTGCCACGTATTTCAGTGCCACGTATTTAAGTGCTCCACTCAATGCTCCACCATGACCGTTTATAGATCTATAGTGCGGAATAATGATCCCCCTCACCGTTTATTGATGATCAGTGCGGTATAATAATGCAGACCCCTGACCGTGCATTGATCTGCAGTACGGTGTAATAATGGTCACCCCTCAACGTTTATTGTTCTTTGATGTGGTATAATGCAGACCCCTCCTCCTTTACTGATGTTCAATGCGTTACGAATAGGTTCACTAAGCGTTAATGGGTTAACGCTAAAGGAGTACGCTGCATGGCGTGATTGTCGCAAGTTACGCCATGCAACGGGTCCGTTAGCGCACCCATTGGCGGCAATGTGTTTAGGATCTGGATCGCATCGCTAGCGCATGCCATTTTTTAGGCACGCCCTTGCGATGTGCCGTTATTTTCAGTCGGACCTCAGATGCTGCTTTCAGCGTCCCAGCTCCGTTCCTCGCTAGCGCAGATTGTGGATCTGCGATAGCGGGATCGGCAAAAGCAATCCCGCTAAAGACATTGCGCTGGTGCAATACGCTAGCTATATTCGCAAAACGTATTGCCCGAACGCAATGTAAACCTATAATGCTCCCCAAAAAAACAGTATTGATCATCAGTGCTTTGTAATTTATGGCCACCCACACAAGTACCTAATTTTCATTGCTGCTGGTGTAAATATGCATTTGCATTAAAACATACAAACACATAGAGAGAGACAAAGCACACAGCAGCTTGCCGCCATATACACTAATCCTCACCAGATTTTGGAATCTGGCAGCCGAAAATAATGCCGGAAGGCGGGGGAGCAGGGGCAACGTCAGACAAGGGAGAACGTCCGAGCTGGGGGAGGGCCTGAACAGCGCAGTGCAGTGCGCATGCCCAGGAATGCCAGCCCCGCAGTGTGCATAATGAATAACACAGTGCGGGGCGGGGATTCAGTAACAGGGCGGCCGCACTGCCCGCACAGACGCAGTCAGGCACCCTGCGTGTGAGTGATGACGGCCAAAGAAGACTGCGCAGGCCCCAGGCAGGCACGCACAGCGCAGGCGCCGGATTTGAAGCAACAACGCGAAGGGGGCGGGTACCATCGGCCCTGAAGAGAAGAGTGACGGCAGTTTGAAGATTCATAGAGGACGCTTCGGACCGCCTCCCGGTACAATCGCTGGTACGTTTGGCCAATTTTTAAAACGTTTTATTGCGGTAATAACTTAATCAAAAACTAAAAGAGCCACCTTGTTAGACTGCAGCATTACTGCTGCACAAGGTGGCTCTTTTAGTTTATAACGCCTGGGGGGGGGTGACAGTGGCCCTTTAAAGCCTTTCATAAGCAGCCCTTTACACTTGTTCTCTGGTGGAAATCCATGCATCTGAGGAAGGGCTAGGCACAGACCAAAACGTTACGTTTTCACTGGATTGCAAATCACCTTGAAATTCTCTATTTGTGTGCCAAATTCTTCCTATATATTGGGCTGCTACTTGTGCCCATACACCGGAGTGTGGTGAGTTTACCATGTTATTACTCCAATCAGGGACTAGTTACTATTTTTTGGTATGGCACACAGCACTTGTCACATTCTCCTGGTTCAGGAATAGGCATGAGACAATAAAAACTTTAATGCTTTATTAACTGCATTCAAGTTATACATGCAGTTTGTCACTATTGAAAATATTACAGTAAAAAACAAAGTTAATTAGCAGCTCCCCACCCTCTCCCAATATAGACAAAAGAAATTGTCATGTGAAATTTTAGGACAGAACTTTAATGTAACCCAACAAAATTTGGGTAATGTGAATCAGACATGAGTGGCGTTATCGCAGCCTTGTAAATTTTACTCTGAAACACTGGTTTGAGCATCATGAATCTCCCATCAGGCTCAGTTTAGCTATGAAGCAAAAAAGGCTAGCCTTACCCAACATTTGGTGGCACAAGAATTGCGGGATTAGTGTTGCACAATCTACTGGTGGCCTTTTGAACTTTTCCTAGTAGGAATGTTGATGGCCACAAGGCTGCTCCAATAAATTATATAATGGTTGTGTTAAGTCAGTATTTAGGATTTGAAAACCAGTCCCAGGAATTGGAAGATTTGTACTTCATGTTGCATAGTAACTTCTACATATGGCCTATCCAAAGTGTACTAGAATGAATAAGGCCTAATCCTTCAGTTATATTAAGATCTGCAAGTGACCAAATGTCATTAGGCAGTCAACTGGAAGCATGACAGCCAATATATTTACACACAAAAAGTCTGATTAATGTTTTAATGGCCAACAAGAGGTGCTAGTCCCTTTGTTCTTTTCCATTGCTCGTAGACCAGCTAAAGACAAGTGAAGATTGCAAGAACAGTACTCAAAATTACAGATTCTAGACTTTACATACTAAACTGTGTGTTCAATAATAAAGAAGCTTTGCCTTAAAGACTAAATTGTTAGAAACTACATGGTCAAACTGGGAAAGGTTTGCCATTATGTCTAGTTTTCCTAGTGCCATCTTCTTTAGGCCAGTTCCTCTGTATAAGTGACAAAGCTGTGGTTTTTGCCAAGTCCAGTTCTGTGTAAATCTGAGACTGGCGGCACATGCTCCATTGTACATCAGGACTTTGAGGTGTTTCAGGGTTGTCCGAGTCAATACCACTTTCCATCTCAACCTGGATGTAATTGAGAGTTTTTGATTCCTGAGAGGACTGCCTGACATCAAAGTTAAAATAGATGGGTGCACTGCCTTGACGTGTTTTGGAATCTCTCGCTGAAGACAATTTCTCTGTGTCTAATGAACTGCTGTCTTCCTTCATGGAGGCTATATTTTGCTCAGTGATCGATGGAGAAGATGCCTTACTATTAACACATCCCGATATATCAGGTGTTAAATTATCACTGCTTTGTGACTCTGAGCTACTGAACGAAACCAACATGCTCCGGGACCTAAGACACGCTCCTGGAATAGCCGAAACATTTTCATACCCCATTCTTCTCACACAGGAGGATTCTTGACGGTCATCACTGTCATAACCAGTGTCCCATATGGCTCCATTTAAATCTCCAGATTGTATACTACTTAAGGTTTGTAGCGCTTCACTTTTCATGGTGTTCCCAACCATACAGGCTTGGCCAAGTCCAAGATGCTCATCTACATTAAGATAGCTTTGCATAGACATTTGACTCATGCCACCATCTGAAAGCTTATGGTGTTGAGGTAAATTGGATCTTTTCATCTTGTTATAGTCAGGAAATTTGCAATTCTAGTGGGGAGAAAAAAAAAATGTAAACAATAGAGACATTGACAGAGCTATAAATAATGCATAACAAATAGTGATGAGCGAGTATACTTGTTGCTCGGGTTTTCCTGAGCACGCTTGGGTGATCTCCGAGTATTTGTAATTACTCAGATATTTAGTTTTCCTTGCCTCAGCTGCATGATTTACAGCTTGAATACATGTTGGGATTCCCTAGCAACCAGCGTCAGACTGGAGCACCTTGGGCCCACCAGAGAAAATCATTCTTGGGGCCCACTATGTAGCTACATAGAAATAGATACAAGACCACCAATTGTGCGGTAAAAAGCGCTAATATCAGGGTATAATATAAGGTAGTTCACGTCTTAACTATGTAGCAAGGGTTGGGGTAGCCCCCTCATTAAATATAATGCAGTCCCCTCTCATAGAATATAATGCAGCACCCCACAAAATATAATGCAACCCCCTCAGGTATGACGCAGTCCCCACCATAGAATATAATGTAGCACCTTCATCGGGTATAATGCAGCCCCCCCTCATATAGTATAATGCAACCCACCACAGAATATAATGTAGTCCCCTGAGAGAATGCAGTTCCACCACAGAATATAATGCAGCCCCCCAAAGAGTATACTGTAGCCCCCCATAATATAATGCAGCCCCACCACAGAATATACTGCAGCCCCCCATAGAGTATACTGTAACCCCTCATAGTATGATGTAGCCGCCCATAATATAATGTAGTACCCTGTGTATAATGCAGTCCCCCCACAGAATATAATGTATCCCCCCCAGGGCCATATTTAGAGTTTCTTCTGCCCTAGGCACTTTTAGTGCTGCCTCCCCCTTTGGTGAGTATGACACTATCAGCAGTGACTTTGGCAAGAATCGCTTATGTGAAAGTCGCCTTTTGCAGCAGATCCGGCAGTTTTTCTGCATGTGCCACGTAACGGATCACTTACGGCAACACTGAGTTCGGCTTCATTCATTCCCTACGGGATTTACAGCACTTGCCGTGATCTGGCAAATGCGGTACCATACTTCCCAACTTTTGAAGAATGGAAGGAGGTATAAAGTTTGCGGCGCGCGTAGTGCGCCGTGGCAAATTTTAGGCCACGCCTCTGACCACACCCAATTCACAACTAGTCACACCCATATCCACATCCCAACCACATCCATTTAGCACTGCTGATCACGCTGTTTTATATACAATAATTATTAAAAAAAATATATATATATATATATATATATATATATATATATATAGCGCCACACAGTGCTCCATACTGTATAATTGCCACACATGATGCTCAATACTGCATATCCCCCTGTATGCACGGCTCATATCCCCCCTGTATGCACGGCTCATATCCCCCCCCTGTATGCACGGCTCATATCCCCCTCCTGTATGCACGGCTCATATCCCCCTCCTGTATGCATGGCTTATCTCTCCACCCCAGCCCCCCCCGCTCCCGCTCCCATCCTGAATGGCGCGCCGGCTTATGTCCTCCTTCATCCCCCCGTCCCTCATACTCACCTGTCCCTCACCACACAGCCGTGGCGACATCCCTCTGGCTCTGTCCCGACTCCCGGTGTAGCACCGTCTTCCCGCGTGAGCGGTCAAGTGATACCACTCATTAAGGTCATGAATATGCGCATATTCCTGACCATAATGAGCGGTACCACGTGACCGTTCATTCAGGACGAGCTGCAGACGCCGAGACAGGCATCGCTGGAGCAGGGTGAGTATCGTCTTCAAAGAGGGTGGGAGGTGGGTGGCGGGGGGGGCTGGAGCAGTGGGTGCCCTAGGCAGCTGCTGGCCAGTATGTGTCAGTGCCTGGGCCCACCGGAGAATTCTCCGGTGGGCCAGTCCGAGCCTGCAGGCAACACCCAAATTTACTCAGCCTGGCTAATAGCTGTAATTCATGCAGCTGCGTCAATATAAAAAAAAAAAAAAAAAAAAAAACACTAAATCTCTGAGCAGTTACAAATACTCGGAGACCACCCGAGCGTGCTCAGGAAAACCTGAGCAACGAGTACACTCGCTCATCACTAATAAAGAACGAACAGCAACTGACTTCTGAAGTTCTTGTAGAAGATGAAGAAGTGATGCATTCACTTCCAATAGGCTCTGGCCTTATGGTAGATGAGATTAGGGAGGTTGCTGGGAGAGTGGGATAGGTCTCATACCGGTATGGGAAACTTTGTTCAGCATCTGCTAAAGACAAACATGCAACATGAAACAAGAGTTACAGAGCTGGGCCAGCAAAAATAAAAAAAATCATCTGAGGTGTCTGGAATAAGATGAGTACCTCTTAATTCTGTGCATCTTTTAGTTTCCATACTCCATTTACCGAGTACATTCCTATGTAAATTTATAGCATTTGTGTAATTTCAAACACTTTGATGCTTGCGAGCCAGCATCCAAAAGGTAGGCAAATTTACATCATATGTCATGAAGGGGACATTCACGAATTCTGGGGTGAACTTATAAGTTGGGGCCCAAAGAGTCCAGGTCTTTTGTTTCAATCTTGAAAGACTCCTTTAAAGAAAAACCTATCAGACTAAGCACGATTTTGTCATGGCGCTGTGATACAGATTACATTGAAGAACCACAAAGTGGGATCTATCAGTATTTGAAGTGTTCTGCCAGTTAGATTTCAGCGCACAGGGGCCGGACTGTACACTGGGTCTCCTCCTTGCCGTGTCTGATTATCCGGCTCCTACCTCCTCTGTAGGAAATCTCAGCTGTGACCTGTCATTCACAGATCGGGAGGAGCCTGGGACTCAGACAGGGAGGAGAAGACCCAGTGCACAGTCCGCTCCTGTGCACCAAAATCTGGTTAGCAGGGAACTCCAAATTGTGATTAAAGAACCACATAGAAGATTTCCTCACAGGTATCAATGTAATCAGCAATACAGCACCATTACATTACAGATATGTGCCTTCAGGTTCTCCAATGAAGTCACAGGGGAACTACGACAACTACTACTTTGCACTTACCTACTGGAGAGTCTCCATCTGTATCAGAAATGACACTTATTCGATTGTTTTTCATGCATATTTGTAGCAAGTTAAAAAGCTCTTCTGCACGGTTACATCTGAACCCAAATATGCCTAAGTTGGAAAATGAATAAAATAAAAAAAAAATAAATAAATGAAAATTCCACACAAAAAAAAGTTAATAAAAGTAGCTACATAGATCCTAGTGTAGTGACTGCACTGCTAAGTAAGGAATGTGGAACTCTGGTCTATGATACATGCTAGGACTGTCACATCTCACCAGATACCAACTTCATGCTGGCCATGTCCGGTACTAATAGTAACAAGCAGCCACTGATTGGACTCTGCATCTAGTGATAACCTTTGTCATGTGTTGTACTTTCCACTGCTATTTGCAAGTGACACATTATGGACTTTGATGCAATTTGGCTGTACCTTACATTTATGCTGCAAGTCTAAAACAGATTTTAGTTGCATGACTTATTGGAGACTGGCTGTCGCACAACATGTGTTGCCTCCAGACTAAAGGAGATCTCTTTTAGAGAAGATTACAGTAACAGAACATTCTCATTCAAAATAATAGATTCCCAATTATGGCCTTGGCCTTTTCTCCTGGCTTACCCTACAGTCTTCCTTGGGCTGGACCCAATACCAGAAGACCTACAGGATCCAATTCCTGACTCGTTCTGTCTCACCTCTGCCTGCCTTGATGTATCCCGATTACGTCACTATGCAGCGCCCCAGAGTCCTGGTCGTTGCAGTATCATGGCTCAGCCACTAAGGGGGGCCATGGTGCGTTCGATGGCACTGAAGGAGTTCTCTGAGCAGGTATCACAGTCACCAATACATTTCACAGCTGGGCCTCCGGGGGGAGCTAAGGGTGCTATTCATTAGGCCACTCCCCACCATAGTGGGTAAACTGGGGGTCAGGCAGGAAGTTAGAAGAGAACGCTGACGGGATTGAACGGAGCAACACCCTGTGGCAGGGGGTGTTGTGAAGGGAGAGACTGTAGGGTCTCTGCCAGGGGTGGGATCCTGGTAGAGGCTTGGCATTGAAAGAACGTAACGGGTCCGCGCAGGCTCCTGGAAGCGGCGGGACTCAAGAAAGGACTAGAAGCGAGATAGATTGTGCTGAGTGAGAAACGAAATCAAGCGAAAGGAGATACCAGTGAGGGTTGTGCTGAAAGAGGCAGCACCTTACTGAGGCGCACTACCGGTGGCCGGAACGCCGAGGAGGTAAAGAGTTTCAAGCCATACCTCAGACCTACGGCAGGGCAGTTAGCTTGAGGCGGACTGTCTCACGCATCACCCAGGAAGGCAAAGGGGGGTACCAACAGGAGAGGGGCGCAGATAGAGTCCCGGAAGATCTCCGAGCCTCCCCGTCATACGGGTGCGTTCCTACCATAGTATCTGGAGGGACGAGGAAGATCATTGCGAATTAAGTTGTTGTGAGGGAACACGAGAAACAGACACAACAGTTGTGGGGTACTTTCCGTAAGCACAGCAGGGAAGGACTGCAACACATAGCGCTAGAAGGAAGGCACCGATTTCCACCTGCAAGGAGAGCTCTGGAAGTGCCATTGGACCGGCCGGACTTGCGCAGCCTGGTGAGCCGTATTCCGGACTGAGGACCCAGAGAGCTTCAGTAAAGAGGTAAAGAGACTGCAACCTGGTGTCCTCGTTATTTACCGCGACCTGCACCCCACAACTGCACCGCTACAACATCGCTTATTGCACCGGACGTCCCCCACTGACAGACAGGGCCACGGACCGGGTCTAGCCACCGTGACAACCCCAGGACTGAGACCTAGAGGCCCGGCTCCGGGTACCCCTCGGCCCTGCGGCGGTGTGGGGGCGCTCCAACTACCACCCCCCTTGCTACATTTCTGACTTTTGCCTTTTAACAGCTTTGCGTTAGTAATTAAATTTTTTTCTGCTCAGTCACAAGAAGAGAACAATAATCACAGAAGTGCTGGATCCCTGACATGATGGATCCTACTGACTAGAATAAGGTCCGATTTCCATCATACAACCCAGCATTTTACAACTGATGTGAACAAAGCTTTAGTTATAGATTGTAATTCTTAAGTTGCATCAGACTAACAATTACACATGTTCGCTTTTGACTTCTATCTGAGAAAGCAGATAAAATGCTGACCTTTGGTTTTTGATGTCCTGAAACACTAGTAATCCTGGTGTAATTATTGCTAGGTAAAATGAGGAGTACACGCTTCAGTAACAGGAGGTGACGTAACCAGATCACAAGACATCAGTGTGGACAGGACTTTATACACAGGTAATATTGGCCAAGAGCAGGTTCTCCGTAAATTGATTAGGTTAGTATAACATACAAATAGGAGATTTTTATGTATGACAATGACAGTTTAAAGGCAATGCCATGCATTAAAACGGGAAGTTGCTAACAAAACTGCAAAAATCCTCAACTAGGACAACTACCAAAATGTAGAACAACAAAACGCCTCGGACAGTGACGTTCATAGCAATCTTGTGGATGCAGTCTGAATGACGCCATTGCTGTAGATACACTGGACCAGAGAGACCAAGACAGAAGCTTGTGCATTTCAGAAGCTAACCACTTCCTTCATCATCACATACATCACTTAGATTAGGGCATCATTCAGACTTCATTCATAAGATTGCCAAACGCCAGGACATTAAGTTTTTTTTTTTCCCCCTGTAATCCAAGACTTTTGAACAAAAGGTGATCTCATGTACTCTCCATATCCACAGGATTGTCATTTTAAGGGCACACTTAGGACTTGTAATAACATTGTGCCCATTTACTCTCATTTTAGGATGTTATCCACAATATGCTGAATTCATCAATTATGCATTTATTTCTTGGTGTTACACATTGAACATTGACAACATGTATGGATTTTGGCCATACAAACTCATCTCATGTTTGACATTTGTTTTTGTCTTCAATTTGTTGATCTTTTTGCAATTGCATATTGTTAGAAACTTCTAGTAGTTGCCTTCCATGCAGTCGTTAATGACACAAATAGTGAAGATTATTTTGAGTATTATATGGGTGAATATTCTAACCCTGGGTGCCCAGCAGATAGTCATATTAGTATATCTCTATTTAGAGATGGGGTGTAATTATTCAAATTGACTATTAGTGACAGTTTTTGGTTTGCAATTTCACACCCATCATTGCTTCTGCTGCATATTCAGCTCAACTTTTCAAAGCCAAAAAGGTGTTCGAAGCCCTGCTATTAACCCATCGTTTTTCTTCACCTCTACACAATGGCTTGCCCTTAGTCTTATTGCAGCTTGTGCAATTTTGTCTTCTCCTCAGTCACAAAGCATATGTATATGGCGTTAAAGGGGTTATCTGGTCTTGTGATAAAAGCCTGTAGCCTTCTAAAACCACAAGGCACACTGTCAGGCAATTTGCATACTTCCTGCCACAGTCCGACTAGATCTGCTTGGCCTCGCTCAATCCAAGTAAATAGAGGAGCAGAGTCTAGTCAGCATGTGACTGCATGCATGCTCTCAACATCAATGGAGAATCTTAATGTGAGAGGCACATGCCGCAAGGATTCAGAAGTCTGCAGTCAGATCTCAAGACCGCATGACCCTTTTACAGCTAAAAAGCTGTGTCATTTTGTGCATGTAGTATCTAATTATATAATTTAGAAAGTTATGTGAAAATTGCCTCTTCAGAGAGGAAGACAACTTACCTGTAAAGCACCACCTGTTGGAAGCAGCGATCCTACATGTCACAATCAACCCTTTAACAAGCCTTGAAAAGAGACTTCGGATAAAAGCCAAGTCAAAATCTCAGTTTGTAGACATGGTGTTTTGGGGTATTGCCCCTCATCAGTGCAAAGTATGAGATCTTATTAGGCTAGGTGAGAGGCTCAGGACTGAGGTCTAAGGGAGTATGTTTCTCTTTGTGGAGAGTGACTTAACGGCTCTGGCATGCCGATATAAGGAGGCTTATTTGTGGTGCAATGCTCCACTGGAAAATGTAATATGCACATTGACTCTTCAGATAGAAAGCATTTGAGCTCCATAGCACCACATGATTGAAGCAGCAATCTACAAGGGTTATGTGCACACTTTTGGGTTTTTTGTCAAGAAACCTTTAGGAAATTCTTCTATGTGGCTTTTTTTGTCCTAAAGCACTAGAGTTAAATAAAAAAAAAAGTTTTTTTGCAGATACGCTCCAAAAGACTCAAACTATGCTCTGCACATCCTTTTATGTGCTCACAGTTTTTCCTTTGGAGGTGGGGGGTGGAGTTGCAGCACAAAGTCCAGATCCTCTTTAAAACAAAGGTTCTGCGCAATTTCTACACTGAAAATTCTGCAAAAAAACAACAAGACTGTGTGCACATATCCCAGGTGTGATATGTTTTTTTGTTAACAGACCAATGTTTTTTTGTTAACAGACCAATATTACCTTCTCCAGTCTGACATCTCCTGCCACAGACAAAGGAAAACAGATCGGTGTCATAGCCATATTTCAGCAGGCTGATGTAAGGCCATCGCACAAACCCTCCTCTCCTAATATGAAAAATTAGAGTAGTCTCTGTAAGCTCCATGATTCCTGGACAGACATTTTTGCCATTGTCATTCACATTGATAACCTTAAAAATAAGAACACAAAGGGCATATTAAGAAAGATATATTACAGCAGAAGTTTACCCAAGTCTTTCTATGGCCAATTATAGTGATCAAACCTCTAACCTACTGAATCAATTCAAAAGTTAGTGGGAGTGCTTCTTTAAGTGTATGTAAGGAGACTGACATATTGCCCATGTTCCTCGTTGAATATGTAACTTGTGATGTATAATGTGAATGGTGACTTGTGATAATGTTGGTAATGTGTAGTTGTTAGCAGGGATAGTGAGTTAATGTTGGGACTAGCCCCAAGCAACAGGGGCAAAATTGAAGGGAAAGCGACAGTTTCCTGGTAGTGGGTAAGACAGGACCTAGGGTCCAGTGTGAGCAGTGCGGCATTCTTGCACATCTTTAAGTAAGACGAATCTGAAAGGAAGAGATTGAGAGACTCAGACCAGAAGTGAGTGATTTTTTGGAGACCAGTCCTGCGAGAAGGCGCTTAGCTGTAAGGCCTAGAGTTTATAACTTCAAGAGGCTATGTGCATAGACCAGACCGAGTACGCGAGACGCAAAGTGTCCCGGGCGAGAGCTCCAACACGTCAGCAAGTAAACAAGTTAAGTATCGGCCATACTGGCACCGAAGCACTTCTAAGGGGAAAGGACACAGAACCATGGGTTGAGCAAAGGACTCTTGCTAAAGAGAACTGTTGTGTCAATCTGGGGTGTGGTTAACTAGTGAGGAACAGTGAATTCAGAGGGCAAGTAAATAAGTAGTAATAGAAACTGTGGAAAAATGCTCAATTTTGTGAAGGAAATGTTCGTGAAGTGGTGTATCCACTATATTATTTCTACATTTCCTACCAAGTTCTTATTCCGTGAAGATTTTTGATTGGTGGTCTCCCTCACTGAACTGTAAAACATCTGGTCCTGGCAACCAGTGACATTGGTTACATGTGGCCTGCATGGGCGTAGCACCCTCACAGCTTAAGTCCACACACCCAGCTAGGATCTCCATTTTCATGTAACGTGCCAGTGAGCAAGGGAGGTACCTTGCCAGTGGCTACTGCCCCACTTTACATGTACATGCATGTTATGTAGTGTGTATTAATGTACTTATACTGCTCTGATGTCCAACACTGGTGGCGATGTCAAAAGCACAACGCTGGATACCAGAGACCACAGTGGTGGGCAACTATAAGAATTACACTACAGTAAATTGTGGCACCCCAGGGTCCTAGTCGCTGCAGTAATGTCGTTTCCTCCCAGGGAGAGAGATATTATGTTTGGAGGCAAGAAAGGATAACTGCATCCAGGTACCACAAACATGCAACACTTCTCTATCTCTGGTAGTCTGTAGGGAAAGTTAGTGACTTCCAGACAGTAGTCTGAGGAGGACAGAGGGTCCACAGAGCTGTGCATGCCCACAGAGCTGCAACTCCCAGAGAGACATTTGAAGGCCGAATTATTTGCAACAAGCGTGCAGGAGAGGAAGCACAGGAGAGGATATTAGAAGGGGGACCAGCCCCGAGCAGGCTGCCTTCTTCTGAGGCGCAGAGACCGGTAGCTGGAACACTGAGGTTGTAAGGACCTCTATGACTTACATCAAAGACTGGCAGGACAGCTGAACTCTACGTTACCTGCTCGACCTAACACCCAGGAGGCACGGTGACAACCTTAGAGGCTGGGGCATGCTCGAGTCCCTGTAATCCGCCTCAAGTCACCAGTCATACGGGTTATGTCCTATCCAACCTTGGGGACAGAGAGAACATCTGTGAGGACCTTATGAGAAGCTTAGAAGTAAGGGCCTACACCACCACGGCGCTAGAGGAAAGGCTTTTATTCTCCACCTGGACAAGGGGACTCTGGACTTGCCTCCAAACCAGCCGGACTCTGCCTGCCCTATGGTCTGGTGCCCTGGACTGTGGATGCTGAAGTCTTCAGTAAAGGTAAAGAGACTGCAACCTTGTGTCCTGGTTCTTCTCTGCGCCACCCACCATTCACCATCTACACACTGGGAAGCCCTGGGGATATACTTCACCTGTGGGAAGTTATACTATCTAGCTGCCATAACATCACCCCAGCGGACCCCTTAAAGCAGCCTCGGTCACGCTGACCGAATACCACAGGTGGCATCACGAACATAAACTTTATCCCTTTAAAGACCTTTCCCTTTTACACGGGCATCCCAGTGCCACGGACCGGGTCAGCCACCGTGACATCCCCCTGTGAACCGCAGGAATCTGTACCGAGTAACCCCTTGCCCTTGCGGGGCGCTCCAAAATATCTTCACACATTTAAAAAAAAAAAAAAAGTTATTGGGAGAGCTTCTTTAATAAAGTTTTATAGTTCAGCAATGATTATGCTTTAGAAGGAAGAAAAAGGATGTTGCATTAGCCCCGCCTTTAAAAAAGGAATTGTCAGCAGGTTTTTGCTACCTCATCCGAGCAGCGTAATGTAGGCAAGAGAAGCAGAATCCAACAATGTATCACTTAGATTAATGGGCGAGCAGGAGACTGATCTTGGTGCAATTAACTGGGACGATATCCTGAGACATAAAAATACACAAGAAAATGGGAGACGTTTATTAGCATCCCGGATAGGACCTGTGCACAGTATATACCGTATGGGAATAAACATACTAGAAATAGGAGGAAACCAATATGGACAAATAAAGCTGTAAGGGGTGCAATAAGTGACAAGAAGAAAGCATTTAGAGAATTAAAGGAAGTAGGTAGTGATGAGGCATTAAATAAATACAGAAAATTAAATTCTGTAAAAAGCAAATCAAGGCAGCAAAAATTGAGACAGAGAGACTCATTGCCAGAGAGTAAAAATAATCCCAAAATATTCTTTAATTACATAAATAGTAAGAAACCAAAAAAAAAAAAAAAAAAAAAAAAAAAAAAAAAAGTGATATAGTGTTGGCCCCCTTAAAAATAGTCTGGGTCAAATGGTGGATGAGGATGAGGAAAAAGCCAATATGCTAAATGACTTTTCTTCATCAATATTTACACAAGAAAATCCCATGGCAGCCAATATGATCAGTGATAACAAAAATTCTCCATTAAATGCTACCTGCTTAACCCAGCAGGAAGTACGGCAGCAACTAAAAATCACTAAAATTGACAAATCTCCGGGCCCGGATGGGATACACCCCCGAGTACTGCAGGAATTAAGTACAGTCATTGATAGACCATTATTTTTAATCTTTAAAGAGTCCATAATAACAGGGTCTGTACCACAGGACTGGGGTATAGCAAATGTGGTGCCAATATTCAAAAAGGGGACAAAAACTGAACTCTGTAATTATAAGCCAGTAAGTTTAACCTCTATTGTGGGTACAATCCTGGAGGGCATTCTAAGGGATGCAATACTGGAGTATCTGAAGAGGAATAACCTCATGACCCAGTATCAGCACGGGTTTACTAGGGACCCGTTCATGTCAGACTAATTTGATCAGCTTCTATGAAGAGGTAAGTTCCGGACTGGACCAAGAGAACCCAGTAGATGTAGTGTATATGGACTTTTCAAAAGCTTTTGATACGGTGCCACACAAAAGGTAGATACATAAAATGAGAATAATGGGGATAGGGGAAAATAGTAGTTACTCACCGATAACGGTGTTTCTCTGAGCCCATGACGGCACCACGGAGAGAGGGGATCCGCCCACCAAGGACAGGAAACCTACAGATAAAAAGGCGGTACCTCTCCTGCATCAGTTGTTTACTAGAGAACGATGGGAGACTATGAACAGAGACTTTATTTATTTAGCATTACTTAATTGAGATACCGCGTGACTATTTACATTTTCTTGAATTTTTCCTTTTTGGTGTTTTACTATTAGCATAAGGCACTATATTTCTGTGCATACCCAAGAAGTGAAGGGAGGGAATGTACGGGTGCCGTCATGGGCTCAGAGAAACACCGTTATCGGTGAGTAACTACTATTTTCTCTGACGCCCATGACGGCACCACGGAGAGAATTGCAGAGATTTGTACATTAGGGAGGGACCACCGCTTCCAGAACCCTTTTACCAAAGGTAAGGTCCGAAGAGGAGGAAAGGTCCAATCTATAGTGCCTATAGAAAGTGGATGGTGAAGACCAGGTAGCAGCTTTACATATCTGCTCAATAGAAGCTCCGGCCTTCTCCGCCCAAGAGGTTGCCACTGCTCTTGTTGAGTGCGCCTTGATATTTCCCGGGACGGGTACGCCACTCGATGAGTATGACAGGCTGATGGCTTCTGTAATCCATCTTGCCAGGGTGCCCTTAGATGCTTTCTTCCCCTTCCTGGGGCCCTGGAAACACACAAAGAGAGGTATCCTCCCTACTCTCCCTAGTGGCTTCTATGTAATGCATCAGGCATCTCCTCACATCTAATGTATGTAATGCCTCTTCCTCTTTGTTTTTGGGATTAGGACAGAAGGAGGGCAGAGATATTTCTTGCGTCCTATGGAAACGGGATGCCACTTTTGGGAGATATGCTGGGTCAATTTTCAGGATGACCCTATTGCAGCGCCCCCACTGCTGCAGGGCCGAGGGGTACCCGGTACCGGGCCTCTGAGTCTCTGCTCTGGGGTTGTCACGGTGGCTAGGCCCGGTCCGTGACCCTGCTGAGGGGCGCCCAATAAATAATAGATGTGGATGGTGGTGCGGTGCAGTAAATAACGAGGACACCAGGTTGCAGTCTCTTTACCTCTTTACTGAAGGTCTCTGTGTCCTCAATCCGGAATACGGTTCACCAGGCTGCGCAAGTCCGGCCGGTCCGATGGCACCTCCAGAGTTCCCTTTGCAGGTGGAAATCTGTGCCTTCCTGCTAGCGCTATGTGTTGTGGTCCTCCCCTGCTGTGCTTACGGAAAGTCCCCACAACTGTTGTGTCTGTTCCTCGTGTTCCCTCAACAACTCGATTAGATGATGTTCTGCTAATCCTCCGTCCCTCCCGGTGTTATGGTTGGGACGCACCCGTATGACGGGTAGGCTCGGAGCTCTTCCGGGACCCTAGAGTCGCCCCTCTCCACAGGTTGCCCCCCCCATGTCTGCATAGGTGAGACAGCCCGCCTATGACTGACTGTCCTGCCGTTGGTTTGAAGTATTGCCTGAAGCTGAATATAGTAATACTTCCTCGGCGTTCCGGCCGCCGGTGGTGCGCGTCAGTAGGAGGTTGCCTCGGTCTTACAGCACGACTCCTACTGGTATTCTCCTTCTTGCTTTGATCTCGTTTCTCACTCAGCACAATCTATCTCGCTTCTGATCCTTTCTTAGGGCACCGCCGCTATGCTGAGCAGGCACGGTCCCGTGACGTTCTTTCTTGTTGCCAGGCCTCTGTCAGGGTCCCAAACCTGACAGGGACCCTACCGAATCTTCCCCCACAACACCCTCTGCCACCCTAACTTCCTGCCTGACCCCCAGTTTACCCACACGGTGAGGAGTGGCCTAATAAATAGCACCCTTAGCTCCCCCTGGAGGCCCGACTGTGAAATGTATTGGTGTCTGTGATACCTGGTCAGATGAACTCCTTCAGTGCCATCAGACATACCATAGCCCCCCTTAGCGGCGGAGCCACAGTACTGCAACGACCAGGACTCTGGGGCGCTGCACTATCATCAAGGATTTGTGTGAAAAGGGGGTTAGCGGATAGGGCCTGGATATCACTGACTCTACGTGCGGAAGTGAGAGCAACGAGCAAGGAAGTTTTAAGGGATAAGATTTTGATTGGAGCTTCCGCTAAGGGTTCAAAGGGAGGTTTAGATAGTGCTTTAAGAACTAAATTTAGATCCCACTTAGGGGTAACCTTCACAGGTAGAGGTCTTGATCTACCGGCTGCTCTTGATGAATCTAGAAATCCACCGATTCCCTGCTAAATCATAGTTGAATAAGGCTCCTAGAGCCGCTACATGAACTTTTAGTGTGCTAGTGGCCAGACCCAGTTCTAACCCTTTCTGCAGAAACTCAAGTATGGCTTTAAGGGGGACACCCTCCCCCATTTTGGCACCTGAAGATGAAAATTTTTTTCCATACTTTCCCGTATTGTTTGGTTGTAACAGGCTTCCTACTTTTCAGCAGTGTAGATACCAGCCCCGGAGAAAACCCCCTGTTTTCTAGTAACTCCCTTTCAAATGCCAAGCTGTCAAGTGCAAATTCTCCACCTGGATGATGAACTGGGCCTTGGGAGAGGAGGTTTGGGAGATCCGGCAGTACCCATGGATCAGAGATGGACATTCTCATCATCCAGGAAAACCAAGGCCTCTTCGGTCAGAACGGGGCTATTAAGATTATGTGAGCCCCGTCCTCCCGAATTTTCCTCAGCACTGCCGGAATCAGCGCAATAGGGGGAAAGGCATATGCTAGTGGATGGTTCCAGGGAATCAGGAACGCATCTAGAGATACAGGGTATCCCCAAAGGTGTTATTGAGCAAAAGGTGTTCACTTTTTTGTTTAGATGGTTTGCGAAAAGGTCTATATTTGGTTTGCCCCATCTTACTGAGATCTGAGAGAACACCGACTGATTCAGTTCCCATTCTCCTTGTTTCAAGCGAGAGCGACTTAGATAATCTGCCCTGTAGTTGTCCACCCCTTTTATGTGAAGGCCCGATAGGGATTGAAGGTTGGTTTTGGCTATGTGGAAGATTGATTTGGTTATCTCCATCAGACTCTGAGAACGGGTACCTCCCTGGTGATTTAGGTACGCTATCACCACTTTGTTGTCCGACATTACTCTGACATGGTGAGACCGAAGGGGACCCAGGAACTCTAATAGTGCAAACTTGACCGCCAGCAGTTCCTTCATATTGGAGGACACCTTCTTCAGATGAGGTGGCCAAGCTCCCTGGGCTAACAGGTCGTTAAGGTGTGCACCCCACCCGCTGGGACTCGCATCCGTTGTTACTATCTGTGAGACTGGGGTTACCCATGGGATTCCTTGAGAAAGATTGTCTAGCGATGTCCACCAACTCAGTGACCGAATTGTGCTTGGAGACAAGTTGAGCCGACCTTCTAAATTTCCTTTTAGAGAGACTTCTTCTAACAAGATTTGCCATTGAAGCTCCCTTGAGTGTAACTGAGCCCATTGGACTGCCGGGATGCAGGCCGTCATGGATCCCAGGAGGGACATAGCTTGACGGAGGGTTATGTAGGGGGTGTCTCGCCTTTTGGATACTAGACTTATGATGTTTTGAATTTTTTCCTCTGGGAGACGGCATTCTTGTTTTATAGAGTCCAGAGTAAGGCCCAGGTACTCCTGGATTTGGCATGGTGACAACCTGGATTTTTTTTAAGTTCACTAACCAGCCCAGATTTTCTAGTGAATGTCTGTCTTCAGCTGTTCCTCGCAATGTTGCGGAGAGGAACAGATTATCAAAAAATCGTCGAGGTATGGCACTATCAGGGTATCTTGCTCCCTCAGGTGAGCCATTACCTCCGCCACTAATTTTGTGAAGACCCGTGGCGCTATGGCCAGCCCGAAGGGAAGGGCTAAAAACTGAAAGTGGCATAACACCCCCCTGATGTAGATTGCTATCCTGAGGTATTTTTGTGGATGGGGACGTTATAATATGCGTCCTTTAGATCCAGGACTACCATAAAACACAATGGGAACAACATTTTTATCGAGGTCTTTATTGTTTCCATTTTGAAAGACTGAATTTCCAGAAATTTGTTCAGATTTCTCAGATTTATAATAGTCCTGAAAGAACCGTCCGGTTTCTTTCTCAAGAACAGAGGAGAGTAATATCCTTGTCCTCTTTCTTGTAGGGGAACTTCCGTAAGAACCCCTTTGCTTACCAGTGATGGGCAGTACGGCTCTTTTTGGTGATCCGGCTCTCATGGCTCCGCTCACCAAAAAGAGCCGGCTCTTTCGGCTCTCAAAACGGCTCTTTTTGGATCCTAAATGGATCCCTATTGAATATCTATTCGGCGTCCGAAACTCCGCCCACCTACCGCAGAAACTCCGCCCACTTCTTTAGAGCCAATTAAATTGAAGAGTGGGCGGAGTTTTGCTCAGGTGGGCGGAGTTAAACATGCCGAAGCCCGGGATTTTACGCCCAGTGAGAGCCATTCAGGAATTTTAGTGGCTCTCACTGGCGTGCCGCCTCCCATTGTTCACAGCAGGGAGCCGGCTCTTTGTGTCGGCTCGTTCGCGAACGACACATCACTATTGCTTACTAGTCCCATGACTTCTTTTCCCAACGCTAGCTGTTCTTCCTCCGAAGACCTTAGCGATGATGTCATAAAGAAGGGGCGAGGGGTTTTTTGGAACCTCAGCTTCAGTCCTGATTTTATTATACTCAACACCCAAGGACTGCTGGTAATTTTCTCCCAGGCCGAGAGGAAGAGGGACAACCTTCCCCCCACCTGGGGCAAGCATTCATTGGGCAGGCTTTTTGTGGTCATTGGGGTTCCTATTGAATATGAACCCCTTGGTTTTGTTTCGCTTATCTTCCCATTTATCTTGATTTTTTCCCGGTTTCCTTCGGAAGAACCTCTTGCTCCGAAAGGGCCTCCTGTACGAAGGAAAACTCAGGGAGGGAAAGGATTTCTTTTTATCCCCAGCTTTCTCTAAGATATCATCTAGAGTGGGCCCGAATAGGAATTCTCCTTCGCAGGGGATGGTGCATAATCTAGACTTTGTTTGGAGATCTCCTGGCCAACATTTAAGCCAAAGGGCTCGTCTAGCGGCATTAGAAAAAAACGCCGCTCTTGCTGATAATTTGATTGAATCGGCTGAAGCGTCCACTAAGAAGGCAGCCGCTCCACGCATAACTGGTAAAAGTATTTAAAATAGAGTCACAAGATGATTTATTTTTGAGTTGGCTTTCTAATTGGTCTAACCATATCATCAGGGAGCGGGATGTACATGCAGCCGCGACTGCTGGTTTAAGGCCTCCACCAGCTGCCTCCCATGAGCCTCGGAGGAAGGCATCTGCCTTTTTGTCCATTGGGTCTTTCAAGACCCCCATGTCCTCGAATGGGAGGGCATATTTCTTGGATGCCTTAGCGATGGCCACATCTAACTTAGGTGCTTTATCCCAAAAGGAGCAAGATTGATCATCGAATGGGTATTTCCTTTTTGGTGTGAGTAGTGCCTTTCTTACGGGTTTCTTCCATTCTTTCTTAATTAAAGCCTGGATTTTCTCATTAAGGGGGAAGGCCCTTCTCTTTTTTTGGTCGAGCCCCCCGAACATTATGTCCTGTACATGCAGCGCCCCAGAGTCCTGGTCGTTGCAGTACTGTGGCTCCGCCACTATGGGGGGCTATGGTACGTCTGATGGCACTGAAGGAGTTCATCTGACCAGGTATCACATACACCAATACACTTCACAGTCGGGCCTCCAGGGGGAGCTAAGGGTACTATTCATTAGGCCACTCCTCACAGCCTGGTAAAACTAGGGGTCAGGCACGAAGTTAGGGAGAAAAGCTGACTGGGTTGGAACCAGGCAACACCTTGTGGCAGAGGGTGTTGTGGGGGAAGATTCGGTAGGGTCCCTGTCAGGGGTGGGATCCTGACAGAGGCCTGGCAACGAGAAAGAACGTTACGGGACCGTGCCTGCTCAGTATAGCAGCGGTGCCCCAAGAAAGGATAAGAAGCGAGATTTATTGTGCTGAGTGCTACGAGATCAAAGCAAGAAGGAGAATACCAGTAGGAGTCGTGCTGTAAGATCGAGGCAACATCCTACTGAGGCGCACAACCGGCGGCCGGAACGCCGAGGAAGTATCTATATATATCTAGCTCTAAGCAATACTTCAAACCAACGGCAGGACAGTCAGTCAGTCACAGGCGGGCTGTCTCTCCTAAATCACCTACGAAGACATAGGGGGCAACCTGTGGAGAGGGGCAACTCTAGGGTCCCGGAAGAGCTCCGAGCCTACCCGTCATACGGGTGCGTCCCAACCGTAACATCAGGGAGGGACGGTGGATTAGCAGAACATCATCTAATCGAGTTGTGAGGGAACACGAGAAACAGACACAACAGTTGTGGGGACTATCCCGTAAGCACAGCAGGGGAAGACCACAACACATAGCGCTAGCAGGAAGGCACAGATTTCCACCTGCAAAGGGAACTCTGGAGGTGCCATCGGACCGGCCAGACTTGCGCAGCCCTGTTAGCCGTATTCCGGACTGAGGACCCTGAAGCCTACAGTAAAGAGGTAAAGAGACTACACCCCTGTGTCCTTGTGATTGATTGCGTCTTGCACCACACACCGAACTGTCATCCTCTTATTGGGCGCCCCTCAGCAGCAGGGTCACGGACCGGGCCTAGCCACCGTGACTACCCCAGAACAGAGACTCAGAGGCCCGGTACCGGGTACCCCTCGGCCCTGCGGCGGTGGGGGCGCTGCATACAGATTTTTTGGGGTGAGAGTCTGCCAACCGCATAGTGCTTCTGACAGCCTTAACCAGACTGTCTGTTTCTTCTAAGGGAAAGCAACTACGCCTTCCAGAGGCGGTCGAGGACGATGATGAGGAGGACGAGGAGGAAAAAGAGGTGGAGGTGTCTGAATCCATATCCTCCTCTGAATCACCGGACTCAGGAGACGGGGATCTGTGCTTGGTCTTCCTCCGCTTTTTCCCCCCTTTAAGGGACTTAAAGGTCTCTTCTACCTGGACTTTGATCAGGTTTTTAAGGTCCGCTTCAAACCCGGGGAGGCCCTCTGACACGGTCTGTTGGATACAAACACTGCAAAGCCTCTTTTCCCACAAAGATTGAAGATCTTCTCTACACAGAGCACAAATCTAATGCTTAGACTTGCCTGTGCATTTCTTCCCCTATAGTAAGGAAGCACAAAGATAGGCCCTCACTATCACTAACATTCACGTAGATCACTTACCACCTTATGGACCCATAAACAGGGGCGTAACTACCGCGGTCGCAGGGGTCGCAATTGCGACGGGGCCCCGCAGTGCTTAGGGGCCCACCCAGTCCAGCAGACTGGGCGGGCTCCTAAGAACTCTAAGCTACAAAATGGGCCGCCGGCCCTTTAAATAATTCTTCCTTACAGGCCCTGCTGCGCGTGCACTCGCGATCACGGGTGGGACTGCACTTGACCCGCAGCAGAGCCCCTCCACCGCAGAGAGCCGCACACCACTACTATAGCTGCCACTGCTCTGTGCGCACAGGACCTGTGATGAGGTCACAGGAGGGGAGGAGTTGGAGTCACATGATCAAGGGCTTCCGTGTAGTGCAGGACAGTAGTGCAGTGCTGTTTGTCATCATGCTGGAGGAGGGTAAGCTTTTGTGTGAGGTCAGGAGGGGTTTGGGTGGATGTAGCAGAGCAGTGTGTGTATGAGGTGTACAGAGCGGAGCCGTGTGTGTATGAGGTGTACGGAGCAGAGCTGGGTGTGCATGAGGTGTACGGAGCAGAGCTGGGTGTGCATGAGGTGTACGGAGCAGAGCCGGGTGTGTATGAGGTGTACGGAGCAGAGCCGGGTGTGTATGAGGTGTACGGAGCAGAGCCGGGTGTGCATGAGGTGTACGGAGCGGAGCCGGGTGTGTACGAGGTGTACGGAGCGGAGCCGGGTGTGTACGAGGTGTACGGAGCGGAGCCGGGTGTGTACGAGGTGTACGGAGCGGAGCCGGGTGTGTACGAGGTGTACGGAGCGGAGCCGGGTGTGTACGAGGTGTACGGAGCGGAGCCATGTGTGTACGAGGTGTACGGAGCGGAGCCATGTGTGTACGAGGTGTACGGAGCGGAGCCGTGTGTGTACGAGGTGTACGGAGCGGAGCCGTGTGTGTACGAGGTGTACGGAGCGGAGCCGTGTGTACGAGGTGTACGGAGCGGAGCCGTGTGTACGAGGTGTACGGAGCGGAGCCGTGTGTGTACGAGGTGTACGGAGCGGAGTCGGGGGTGTACGGAGCGGAGTAGGGTGTGTACGAGGTGTCGCATCTCTGCTTCAGGAAAATGGCCGCCGCGATCTCCATCTGGGCACGCGCGGCATCCTGCGGCCATTTTCCTGAAGCCGCGGCCAGCAGAGCGCCGCTTCTGCGCACGCGCGGCCAAAGGAAGATGGCCGCCCCCACCGATCACCAATGAAATGTCGCACATCACGCTATTTTCACTCCCCTGTGCAGTGGATTCGGGACCTTGGACATGCGCACACCACTACGCCACCAACGGAAAACTAAGCAAGATCTGGGGGAAGACACCACGCCCATCTGACCAGACCAGCCTGATTGACAGGCGAAAACGACTACTTTGGTAACGTATTTCGGCAGCATAGGTGGGGAATCGGGGTCCACAAAATACACTATTGCAATGCACAGCTCAGGCCCTATTTAACAGTATTTTTATCTCATACGGAAAAAACGGGGTGACAGGTTCCCTTTAAGAGAAAGCCAAAATAACCCCGGGACAGAAGGCGAGAGCAGGGGGGAGGTGCGGGACAGAGCCGCTTTAGGCTAGTTTCACACTAGCGTTAACTGCAATACGTCGCAAATGCGTCGTTTTGCCGAAAATACGCATCCAGCAAAAGTTCTTGCTGGATACGTTTTTTCGTCATAGACTAACATTAGCAACGCATTTGCGACGCATTGCCAAACGTCGCGTCCGTTTTGCGACGCTTGGGCGTGTGGTAGTGGACCGTCGGGAGAAAAAAACCTTACATGTAACGTTTTTTGCTCCCGACGGTCCACTTTTTCCGACCGCGCATGCACGGCCGGAACTCCGCCCCCACCTCCCCGCACTTCCCCGCACCTCACAATGGGGCAGCGGATGCGTGGGAAAAATGCATCCGCTGCCCCCGTTGTGCGGCGGAGACCACACTAGCGTCGGGAACGTCGGCCCGACGCACAGCGATGGGTTGTTCCCGACGCTAGTGTGAAACTAGCCTTAGTCAGGAGAAGCTGAGGAGCTGCAGCCGGTTTACATCAGCCACCCCTGTACCAGAGAGGAGATTGTGAGTTGTGTATATGAGCTGGTATCTCTGGTGTGTGTGTGTGTGTGTGTGTGTGGTATCTGTAGTGTGTGTGTGATAACTGTAGTATGTGTGTGATATCTGTAGTATGATGTGTGTGTGTGTGTGATATCTGTAGTGTGTGTGTGTGTGATATCTGTAGTGTGTGTGTGTGTGTGTGTGTGATATCTGTAGTGTGTGTGTGATAACTGTAGTATGTGTGTGATATCTGTAATATGATGTGTGTGTGTGTGTGTGATATCTGTAGTGTGTGTATGTGTGTGTGTGTGATATCTGTAGTGTGTGTGTGTGTGTGATATCTGTAGTATGATGTGTGTGTGTGTGATATCTGTAGTATGTGTGTGTGAGGCAGCGGCGTAACTACTACGGTCGCAGCTGCAAGCGGCTCTGGCAGGTCAGGGGGCCGTGAGTCCCCTTGAGCCTGTCTCCCTTATGCTTGTGTCCCCATGTGCCAGTCTCCCTTGCCCATTAGTCCCTGTGTGTCCCCATGTGCCTGTCTCCCTTGTCCCCTTATGCTTGTGTCCCTTGTCCCCGTGTGCCAGTCTCCCTTGCCCATTAGTCCCTGTGTGTCCCCTTGAGCCTGTCTCCCTTATGCTTGTGTCCCCGTGTGCCAGTCTCCCTTGCCCATTAGTCCCTGTGTGTCCCCATGTGCCTGTCTCCTATGTCCCCTTGTGCTTCTGTCAGTCTCCTTTGTCCCCTTGTGCTTGTGTCAGTCTCCTTTGCCCACTAGTCCCTGTGTGTCAGTCTCCCTTTCCCACTTGTCCCTGTGTGTCCCCTTGTGCTTGTATCCCTTGTCCCCTTGTGTCAGTCTCTTGCTCACTAGTCCCTATGTGTCCCCTTGTGCCTGTCTCCCTTGTCCCCTTGTGCTTGTCCCTTGTCCCCGTGTGTCAGTCTCCATTGCCCACTAGTCCCCTTGTATCAGTCTCCCTTGCCCACTATTCCCCGTGTGTCAGTCTCCCTTGCCCACTAGTCCGTGTCCCCGTGTGCCAGTCTCTCTTGTCCACTAGTCCCCGTGTGCCCTTTGTGTCAGTCTCCCTTGCCCACTTGTGTCAGTCTCCCTTGCCCACTAGACCCCTTGTATCCTTCTCCCCTGCCTCCTAGCCCCCATGTGTCCCCTAGTGCCTGTCTTCCTTGCCCCCTTGTTCCCTCTCCTCTGCCCCCTCGTCACCATTTGCTCGTGTCTTTGTCACTGCCCCTGTATGGAGGGGCTGCATTATACTATGAGGGGGGCTGCATTGTATTCTATGGGGCTTACATTGAATTTTATGGCGGGGGGGGGGCCCCATTTGGAAGTTCGCACCGGGGCCCATAACTTTGTAGTTACGCCACTGCCCATAAATACCGGTTGGGAGTGATCCAATGTCGGTCTATCCTTAGAGCCGGACGCTGTGCTGGACTCCTTGCTGCGCAGTGATCCAGAACGCCCTTTACCGGTATCCTGGTGCCCTTTCTGGGGACGTTGCTTCTACTGCTGCTGCTGTGGCGGCGGTGGAGATGCCCTGGACAGGGGAGATGCCTGCTCGATGTCGCTCATGACTGGTGAGCGCTGGTCAGACTCCATAGGAAGCGCCTGTCCCCATGTGTGTGCTCACTAAATAGCGGTGGAAGGCGCCATTTTTTTTTTCCTTCCCGTGCATGCGCAGTTCCGGCGAGATCGCGCGCCTGCGCCGATCGCCGCATGTAGCGAGCCCAGACCGCTAGCGCGGCTGCACAGCCAAGTTTTAAGGTCCGCCGCACGCAGCGCGCCTGCATGGCCCATCTGCCCTGAGCGCGCGGAACGAGAATCCCGGCGCATGCGGTGCCGCAGCCAGCCGCGCGTGTGCAGAGACCCCTCCTGTTAAAATCTCGGGGAATCTCGCGCGTGCGCAGCGGAATCCAAGATGGCGCCGCGCATCACCGTACCTTCTTGCTGGCTTCCCGGAACCCCCGGGAACTACAGCCCGCAGTCTTACGCAGGAGGAGCAGGATGTTGGCTCCTATCCACAGAGGGACCCCCCTTGGATAATGCTGCTGCCAGTGAGTCTTACCTAGAGAGGTGGCCATGGTCCAGCCACCTCTCTCCACGCACCCTAAAGGCCTACTAGCCCCAGCGGTGGCGCTTCGGGTCACCACACCAGCCGAGGCAGGGGGGCCCCCGCTGCCTGAATCGAGCTGATTGGCCCCGGTATTGTCCACGACGAATCTTCTCTTGATGACACCACGGAGGTGAATCTGTAGGTCTCCCATCAAGGACAGGAAACCACCTGATGCAGGAGAGGTACCGCCTTTTTATCTGTAGGTTTCCTGTCCTTGGTGGGCGGATCCCCTCTCTCCGTGGTGCCGTCAGAGAAAATATGTGTAAGTGGGTTGAGAGCTGGCTCAGGGATAGGAAACAAAGGGTGGTTATTAATGGAACACACTCGGACTGGGTCGCGGTTAGCAGTGGTGTCAGTATTGGGCCCTCTTCTTTGTAACATATTTATTAATGATCTTGTAGGGGGCATACAGAGTGGAGTTTCAATATTTGCAGATGACACTAAACTCTGCAGGGTAATCAATACAGAGGAGGACCATTTTATATTCCAGGATGATTTATGTAAACTAGAAGCTTGGGCTGATAAATAGCAAATGAGCTTTAATGGGGATAAATGTAAGGTCATGCACTTGGGCAGAAGTAATAAGATGTTTAACTATGTGCTTAATTCTAAAACTTTGGGCAAAACAGTCAATGAATAAGACCTGGGAGTATGGGTGGATGACAAACTCATATTCAGTGGCCAGTGTCAGGCAGCTGCTACAAAGGCAAATAAAATAATGGGATGCATTAAAAGAGGTATAGATGCTCATGAGGAGAACATAATTTTACCTCTATACAAGTCACTAGTTCGACCACACTTAGAATACTGTGCACAGTTCTGGTCTCCGGTGTATAAGAAAGACATAGCTGAACTGGAGAGGGTGCAGAGAAGAGCAACCAAGGTTATTAGAGGACTAGGGGGCCTGCAATACCAAGATAGGTTATTACACTTGGGGCTGTTTAGTTTGGAAAAACAAAGGCTAAGGGGTGATCTTATGTTAATGTATAAATATATGAGGGGACAGTACAAAGACCTTTCTGATATCTTTTTAATCATAGACCGGTGACAGGTACAAGGGGGCATCCTCTACGTCTGGAGGAAAGAAGGTTTAAGCATAATAACAGACGCGGATTCTTTACTGTAAGAGCAGTGAGACTATGGAACTCTCTGCCGTATGATGTTGTAATGAGTGATTCATTACTTAAGTGTAAGAGGGGACTGGATGCCTTTCTTAAAAAGTATAATGTTACAGGGTATATACACTAGATTACTTGATAAGGCGTTGATCCAGGGAACTAGTCTGATTGTCGTATGTGGAGTTGGGAAGGAATTTTTTTTCCCCAATGTGGAGCTTACTCTTTGCCACTTAGGTTTCTTTTTGCTGTCCTCTGGATCAGCATGTTAGGGCATGTTAGGTTAGGCTATGGGTTGAACTAGATGGACCTAAAGTCTTCCTTCAATCTTAATAACTATGTAACTATTAAAGAGTCATAAGTGGAAGCAGAGTTAAACAAACAATGACAAAAGCGACTGAAAAACATGATGTTTCGACCCCTCCCGGGTCTTAATTATAGAGTCACTGAAAGACAAGGACATAGTCAATATAACAACTCAACATAACTCAACTGTACATACAGTCAGATTACAAGAAATCTTTAGTGACATCCAAAGTTGCAGAATAATGGAAACATAGGACCCTGCGACCGTTAAAGTACGGTAGCAAGGAAAATCAAATATAAAGAACCAAGCTAAGGCTACGTTCACATTAGCGTCTTTGGGCGCAGCGTCGTCTACGCAACCCAAAACGCATGTCAAATGCACCTTTTTACTCAAAAGGCGCATGCGTCGAACAACGTGGGTCAACGCAGGCACCTGCGCCCTATGCGTTTTACATAGACAGTAATGTTTTTTTTGGCGCATTTACGACGCAAGTGCGTTGCATGCGTTGTTTACGGGAAATTTGACGCAGGAAAAATGCAACATGTAGCGTCGGCCGCACCCTGTCTGGTGCGCCCAAATGACGCATGCGTCGTACAACGCATACCGGCGCATGTCCATGCGCCCCCTATGTTAAAGATAGGGGCGCATGACGCATACGTCGGTATCCGTCGACGACGCTGCGCCCAAAGACGCTAATGTGAACGTAGCATTAAATGAAGCATGGAAACGACAGAAGAGGCAAATTAGTATGTGACTGGCAATGTTAGGGTATATGTTCAGGTGGCTTATATGCAAAGGTTTTTTTTGTGTTTGTTTTTAAGTCTGCGGCACATTAGAGTAGCAGTTTTTACAAAATGTCAGTATATGCGCCATACTTTACAGTGCGACAATGCATTGTTTATCACTGCAGTCTTATTCTATAGACTCAACTTTTGGCACAAAAACGCAGCAGGAGATCTCTGAAGTCTCAGACTTTGCTTGGCACGTCAAAATGCAGCAGAAAATTTGCATTAAAAAATGCCTAGTGTAAACTTAGCCATAGGCTACATTCCCCAGTTAACTTTTAGTGCTTTTTTTTTTTTTACGCTACATGAAAACCATAGCATCTTGCAGTTCTAAGAAGGTGGATGGGATTTATAGAAATCTCACACCTGCTGTTCTTTTTCAACACGGCATAAACCAACCTGCGATTTGCGTTTCATGTAGACAGCATGTCAATTTTTCTGGCAGGTACGCAGAGTTTTCTCGGACAGAAAATAAAAGACAAGTGCGTTTTTAGTGTGTTTCCGCAGATGGAACACATGTGTAATCCGCACCAAAATAGATCAGTAAAGTTTCAAAGTCAAATATAAGGCAGTAATAAACTAAAATCAGATTTATTAAAGAAAAAAAAAAAAGTCCTTGAGTAGTAACCCATGTTGAATAGGTGCAACATCAAAGGCTCATGGTGGGAATGTAGCCTCAGGTCAATTAGAAGTCTGGTTAAAGTTACCTAAATTGTGCCAAAACTGCCCATGTGATGGATCCCTAAAAAAATGCAACCATGTGAATACACTCACCCGAAAGCAGTTTCCTCCTTCTTCGGGATCACAATGTTTAGCAGCGCTACAGTGACAAATTCCCATGTCTCCTGCATTGAAAGAAACAAATGCAGATGGTTGTTTTCTGGAGTTTAATGTGTTACACATTCTAGGAATCATTAAGAAGGCATAACCTGCTTGTCTGGCAAATACTTCAGAAGCGGATATACAAATGGTGCAACCTGCAGCCATACAGGGGCCACGTCTACCTCCAAAGCAGCTTCTGTCATAGACTGCACTGGGCCCATATACTGTTCTTGCACAAGGTCCCTTGTTAGCCTTCGTCCACCACTGAATCTACTGGTAATAAACACTATACATAAAAAATAAATGGCATCACCTTCTGCAAGAAAACCTAATCCCAACCAGGGCTTCTGTTCACTTTCACTGGTGGTGCAATGTGCAATGTCTCCATGTGAACACCCTTATAATGGCTGACGATGTGATCCCACCCAATGGAAACCCCTAATTGGAGCAAATGTTCACAGCTCAAAGCTACATCTGTTAGGCTACTTTCACACTAGCGTCTTTTGTCCTCCGTCGCAATGCGTCGTTTTGGAGAAAAAAACACATCCTGCAAAAGTGCTTGCAGGATGCGTTTTTTCTCCATAGACTAACATTAGCGACGGATTGCCACACGTTGCATCCGTCGTGCGACGGATGCGTCGTGTTGCGTCGGACCGTCGGCACAAAAAATGCTACATGTAACTCCGCCCCCGCCTACCCGCACCTCACAATGGGGCAGCGGATGCGATGTAAAACTGCATCCGCTGCCCCCGTTGTGCGGCGGTTTCACTGCTAGCGTCGGTGCACCGCAACGTCGCATAGCGACGTGCGGTGCACGACGCTAGTGTGAAATTAGCCTAAGACTGCTTTCACACTAGCGTCGGCATGGGGCCGGCGCTATGCGTCAGCCCGACGTGCGTTGTGAAAATAATGCCCGACGTGGGCAGCGGAAGCAGTCTTACGACGCTTCCGCTGCCCCATTGTAATGTCCGGAGAGGAGGGGGCGGAGTTTCAGTAACTTTTTTTGTGCCGACGGTCCGCCAAAACACGACGCATCCGTCGCATGACGGATGCGACGTGTGACCATACGTCGCAATGCGTCGCTAATGCAAGTCTATGGAGAAAAACGCATCCTGCGGGCAACTCCTAAACGACGCATTGCGACGTATTGCAAACAACGCTAGTGTGAAAGTAGCCTTAGGCTACTTTCACACATCAGGTTTTTTCATTCCGGCCCATTACGGCTCTTTTTAGAAAAACCAAGAAAAAGAAAAAAACAGAACCTGTTTTTCCCCATTGACTTGTATTAGCACAGGATTTGCGCCGTATTGCCCACCGTTTCTTCAGGTTTTTTTCCGGATCCGGCGAAAATTTCCATTCCTGAATCAGGATAAAACAACTTCAGCAAATTGATTCACACAGTTTTCTGTAAGCGGCTGCGGAATAAAAGCAATAACAGTAAGTAAATATTTAGGGTATGTTTCCACGGTCAGGAAACGCTGCTTGTTTGACGCTGCGCAGAGCTGCAGCGTCAAACAAGCAGCGTCCAGATGTTCCAGCATAGTGGAGGGGATTTTATGAAATCCCGTCTCCACTATGCGTGGAAACCCGCATCCGTCTTCCCTGCGACTCCGGACATGCTGCGCATCTTTTCAGATCGCAGCATGTCCGTACACCTTGCGGGGACGCAGCGTCCCCGCAAGGCATATCACAGGGCGCTATGGGAGAGAGCGATCATCCCGGATGTGAAGAGTTAACACATCCGGCATGATCGCGTCCCAGAAAGGGGGCGGGGCTTAGCACCGAGCGGCTTCGCCGCTGCGGCGATACCGCCGGCCATCCTGACAGTGGAAACATACCCTAAATTCTTCTATTGGAGTTTTTGCCATAAATGTGACACAATTGCTTTAAAATTTCACACAATTGTGGGGAAAATACAATATAATTTCACTGTGTAAATAGACCCTACATGTGATTTGTGGCAATCTGTGGCCGGAGTACTTTGCTGTACACTTTTTTGCTTGGATTGAACGCATTTGATCGTTATCTTGGATCAAACAGACACGTCTCCATTTTGTGGACAAAAAAAATGGACAAGTGAACATCCCAAAGACAATAATGGGTATGTGTTCAGTAAAAATACACTAACGGAACGTACATATGTGAAAAACCTATGACTGAGTGAGGCCTTTAAGCATGGCTCATGTGAGTTTATGAGAAATTGTCTGTTTTCCATCTAGAAAAAAACAAATTTTTCACCTGTTTAATAATTTGTGTGCCATCGATATGTCATCTGTATGTCCGTTTTTTACATCCATAAGACATCTGTACAACATTTGTTGTATACATATACAATTTAACATATAATAATAGGCCAAACTGAGTTTTCTTTTCTAATAATTTATACACAGTGTGACCCCGCACATTGCCTCCTGTATATAGTATGAGCCCCATATAGCCTCCAATATACTGTATGAGCCCGCACATAGCCACTTGTATAGTGAGCCCCCATATAGCCTCCTATTTGCAGTCTGAGCCCCCATATAACCTCGTATTTGCAGTCTGATCCCCCATATAGCCTCCTATTTACTGTCTGAGCCCCCATATAGCCTCCCATATACAGTATGAACCCGCACATCCCATATTAATTAAAAAAAAAGACATACTATTCTCGCTCCCGTTCCCCTGGCACTCTACTGCAGTCCCTAAGGCTCCACTTCTATTCTGGCCAGCACGTACATGCTAGCGCCAGCTTATGATGTCATTGCCCCAGCACGTGACGTCGCAGAGATGACGGGAGCTCCCCTGGAGCCACGCTGCCATTCTGCATCGTCAGCAGCGCAGCATCAGGAAAGCTCCCTACCGGAATATGTGCACCGCAGATGACGCCGCACAAATCATTATCATGATGGCAATCTGGCGATGGGCCCCCCAGAGCCTCGTATTATGGTAGCCTAGATTGCCCTCATTATAATCCGCCTATGTACGGACAATACGAATATCATCAGTGTGCTGCACGTGTTTTAGAGTTGCATTGGTCCTTTCTATTCGTGATCGAATGAAGAAAAAAGTCCTGCTCCCGGAATCTCCATAAAACGTATGAACTCCCCCGACAAGGTTGGTGACTATTATGCTGTTATAATGGATTTTACGGATCATCAATAAATTTTCCTTTTATGGGATTCCTGGATCTGGACTTTTTTCTTCATTCGATTAGTAAGCCTACTGCACTGCTGACCCGTCTGTGCTTTGGATGATCCCTGGCTTCGTTTTGATGAGCTGACTTATTCCCTTCTTTTTTCATTCGTAATGGCGTAAAAAAAAAGCAGACGGGTCTCCATGAGTTTTGCATGGACACACAGTTAAAAAATATGGACATGTGAACAGCACCATAGATTATAATGGGTACGTGTTGTTTACAAAGGGTGAAGTGTGAGGCTTTTTGCTGTAAGATGCAGCCTGTGTGTCCTTCACACGAATG
Organism: Ranitomeya variabilis; assembly: GCF_051348905.1. Taxonomy (NCBI): domain Eukaryota; kingdom Metazoa; phylum Chordata; class Amphibia; order Anura; family Dendrobatidae; genus Ranitomeya; species Ranitomeya variabilis. The sequence goes on from NC_135238.1 coordinate 60,769,323, forward strand.
AAAATGGGAGTGGATTAAAAATGCATATGATATAGAGATTTATTGCTTTATGTTCCTTTTACGTGTCACTACTGCATTTTTTTTCTGAGGTTGTTCTTTTACCGTTATACTATTTTTGTTGTTTTTATAATGTGGGAGAAATACGCATGAAAACATATAGAATAAAACACACATTTCACAGTTCATCCATTGACTTCCATGGACTAGAAACTCTATAGAATATAAATGTATGATAGATGAGTCCAGAAAGTGCGACTTACACCTATTGGAAGAAAATGGGGGTCCCTTTTTCCCTCACATAACGCTCTAGACTAGAGAGAAGGTTAGCTCTCCCTATTATAAACTCTACTGCCATAAACTACGATGGAGAGAGCCACATGTATAGATGACCACCACTAAGGGTAAGTTCCCATGGTCAGTAAATGCTACGGGTTGGATGCTGCGTGCATCTGCAGCGCCCAACCCACAGCATTCAGCTGTTACAGCATAGTGGATGGGATTTCAAGAAATCCCATGCCCACTATGTGTGCACCAATGCCCACGGCTTACCTGCGGAGACAGACATGCAGCGTGTCTTTTCAGACTGCAGCATGTCTATTTATCTTGCGGAGACACTCAGTAGAATCGCCTGAGTTCAATAGGCGGCCGTGGACATGTGCTGCGTCCAAAGCTTTTTATTACTACTATTATTATTATTACTAAAAGCCTGCACGTACCCTAACTCTTGCACCCATTTGGAAGGTGAAACAGGAGCCAAGTGCATCGATTATCTTAAGGCCACGTTCACATGTTCAGTATTTGGTCAGTATTTTACCCAGTATTTGTAAGCCGAAACTAAGAGAGAAACAATCATTGGAAAAGTATGAGGGTATGTTTCCACATTCAGGAAACGCTGCGTTTTTGACGCTGCGTTTTTCCGCAGCGTCAAAAACGCAGCGTCCAGATGTTACAGCATAGTGGATGGGATTTCATGAAATCCAGACTCCACTATGCGTTAAAAAACGCATGCGACATGGCGTCCGATCTCAATTCCAGCCAATTCTGCGTTGAAAAAGTAAACAGTGCTCCTTCCCTTCCGAGCGCTCCCGTGCGCCCAAACAGGAGTTTACCCCAACATATGGGGTATCAGCTTTCTCAGGACAAATTGGACAACAACTTTTGGGGTCCAATTTCTCTTGGTACCCTTGGGAAAATAAAAAAATTGGGGCTAAAAAATCATTTTTGTGGAAAAAAAATATTTTTTATTTTCACGGCTCTGCGCTATAAACTGTAGTGAAACACTTGGGGGTTCAAAGTTCTAACAACACATCTAGATAAGTTCCTTGGGGGGTCTAGTTTCCAGTATGGGGTCACTTGTGGGGGGTTTCTACTGTTTAGGTACATCAGGGGCTCTGCAAATGCAACGTGATGCCTGCAGACCAATCCATCTAAGTCTGCATTCCAAACGGCGCTCCTTCCCTTCCGAGCTTTTGGGGTCCAATTTCTCCTATTACCCTTGGGAAAATACAAAACGGGCTGAAAAATATTTTTTGTGGAAAAAAAAGGATTTTTTTATTTTCACGGCTCTGCGTTATAAACTGTAGTGAAACACTTGGGGGTTCAAAGTTCTCACAACACATCTAGATAAGTTCCTTAGGGGGTCTACTTTCCAAAATGGTGTCACTTGTGGGGGGTTTCAATGTTTAGGCACATCAGGGGCTCTCAAAATGCGACATGGTGTCCTATCTCAATTCCAGTCAATTTTGCATTGAAAAGTCAAATGGTGCTCCTTCCCTTCCGAGCTCTGCGGTGCGCCCAAACAGTGGTTTACACCCACATATGGGGTATCAGCGTACTCAGGACAAATTGCACAACAACTTTTGGGGTCCAATTTCTCCTGTTACCCTTGGTAAAATGAAACAAATTGGATCAGAAGTACATTTTTTGTGAAAAAAAGTTAAATGTTCATTTATTTTTTTTTAAACATTCCAAAAATAATAAACTTCTTGAATGTGGTTTTGAGCACCTTGAGGGGTGCAGTTTTTAGAATGGTGTCACACTTGTGTATTTTCTATCATATAGACCCCTCAAAGTTACTTCAAATGTGATGCAGTCCCTAAAAAAAAAAATCGTGTTGTAAAAATGAGAAATTGCTGGTTAACTTTTAACCCTTATAACTCCCTAACCAAAAAAAAAATTTTGTTACAAAATTGTGCTGATGTAAAGTAGACATGTGGGAAATGTTGCTGATTAAGTATTTTTTGTGACATACTGTTTCTCTGTGATTTAAGGGCATAAAATTTCAAAGTTGGAAAATTGCGAATGTGCATATTGTATGTCGCATGTTGCATGGTGCATGTTGGATGTCGCATGGTGCATGTCGCATGTTGTATGTCGCATGGTGCATGTTGTATGTCACATGTTGTATGTACTGTATGTGTGTAATGTATGTTGTATGTCTATATGTGTGTAATGTATGTTGTATGTATGTATGTACTGTATGTGTGTATGTGTTTTTTTTTACATTCAACACATTAGCCGGATGATCGGACTACTACTGTCCCATCATTGGCTAATGTGTCACTCATTGTCACTGTATCAGGCATAGCCCGGCGGGACTTGTAGTCCCATCGGACGATGCCTGCACACAGAGACACACAGCAATGACCCCCCTCCCCACCCAAAGCAGACCCACCGCACAGCCCCGCAGACCCCCCTGCCCCGCCCACACATCCCAGCACCGGCCGCACATTCCAGCACAGCCAGCAGAGCAGACCGCCCCGCCCACAGCCACGCCCCCAGCACAGCCCCGCAGGTTGACCCCAGCACTGCCCACAGCCCACTCACTCTTGATGAGTGACCGCTGACTGTGAGGCTGGGTCACGCCTGCTGCTGACGTCACGTCAATTTCCAGAGTCTGAAAATTGACGTGACATCGGCGAAAATTAGCGGCTGCTGCAACCTGTCGGTCACGTGACCCGAACTCAGCCGCCGGCATAGCGCCGCTCACAGGCGAAAACGCCAACATAAGGTATTTGCAAAATTCATTAGGGGCCCCGGGGGGATACATAGGGCGGTTAATTGAAAGTAGTGGACAACCCCTTTAACGTGGAAATCACCCTTGGGGGTTATGGGGTTAATGGTATGTGTCTATGGCAGCTTTTTCTTGTGGATTCTCTGCCTCGAACCTACTTGAAAAATGACTGTAAAAAAATGCAATAAAATAAAGGTGTGCACGGCGTCGAAATGACTCTCTGTTCAGATGTGCCATCTTTTGTAACTTCTTTTAGCCCCTTCACGACATGCCCCGTACTAGTACTGCGCATGTCGTGTCTCCCCCTTTGATGTGGGTTTCGGCGCTGAGCCCACATCAAAGTCGCGACATGTCAGCTGTTTTGTACAGCTGACATCTGAGCACATAGGGGCAGGTGGAATCGCGATCCACCCGCCGCTATTAACCAATTAAATGCTGACAGCGGCATTTAACTACCGCATCCGGCCGCGCTGCCGGAAATGCGCTCATCGCCGACCCCCGTCACATGATCGGCATGTCGGCATAGTAACCAGAGGTCTCCCTGAGACCTCTATGGTTGTTGATGCCGGCTTGCTGTGAGCGCCACCCTGTGGTCGGCACTCATAGCAAGCCTGTAATTAAGCTACATAGAAGCGATCTGATGATCGCTGCTTTGCAGCAGAACCGATCAGGCTATGCCAGCTTCTAGCATCCCATGGAGGCTATTGAAGCATGGCAAAAGTTAAAAAAAAAATGTTTTAAAAAATATAAAAAAATAAAAGTTTAAATTACCCCCCTTTCGCCCCATCCAAAATAAAATAAAAAAAATTATTTTTTATATTTGGTATCGCCGCGTTCAGAATCGCCCGATCTATCAATAAAAAAACCCACTAACCTGATCGCTAAACAGTGTAGCGAGAAAAATATTCGAAACGCCAGAATTACGTTTTTTTGGTCGCTGCGACATTGCATTAAAATGCAATAACGGGCGATCAAAAGAACTTATCTGCACCAAAATGGTATCATTAAAAAGGCCAGCTCGGCACACAAAAAATAAGCCCTCACCCGACCCCAGATCACGAAAAATTGAGACGCTACGGGTATCGGAAAATGGCGCAATTTTTTTTAGCAAAGTTTTGAATTTTTTTCACCACTTAGATAAAAAATAACCTAGACATATTAGGTGTCTATGAACTCGTAATGTCCTGGAGAATCATAATGGCAGGTCAGTTTTAGCATTTCGTGAACCTAGCAAAAAAGCCAAACAAAAAAACAAGTGTGGGATTGCCCTTTTTTTCTGCAATTTCACCACACTTGGAATTTTTTTCCCATTTTCTAGTACACGATATGGTAAAACCAATGATGTCGTTCAAAAGTACAACTCGTCCCGCAAAAAACAAGCCCTCACATGGCCATATTGACGGAAAAATAAAAAAAGTTATGGCTCTGGGAAGGAGGGGAGCGAAAAACGAAAACGCAAAACCGAAAAAGGGCTGCGGCGTGAAGGGGTTAATCTCTTCAGGCTTCGAAATCTGTGAAGCGACTAACATCAGGGACCGCAGTTGCATAAGGACTGAGAAAAAACTCAGAAGCCTGCAAGGTGTGAATCCCTGCCACTGTGAGAGAGGCCATAATGGCAAGGTGTGGCGCTGGTATTCACCTTCGCCAATGACTGTCCTCCCGTCAGGGCACACTAGGGCCACAGTGTTATGTGACGGACGCTCAGTCACTGACAGGGGGCGCTACTCTGCAGGAAAACTCAGACGGCCTCGTCTAGTGAGACCGTGCCGCGCATGCGCAGAAGACTGCCAATAGCTGGGGCTGTCAGGCGGAAGCAGAGCGAGTGATCCGCTGACGCGGGGGAAGATGGCGGCACCCTCGGGAGCTGCAAGTGAAGCCAGAGCAGGTAATGGGGTGACGGGGGTGACTGGGGAAGAAGGGCATGGCGGCTGTCAGTATAACGGCGTCTCGTTCATGTGAGCACCACGCATGGCGACTTCTGTGTGTTGGCACCGGGAGCCCAGCTGCCGCTATAGCATGGAGCAGAGCTGCCAGTCATGTATAGCTGCCAGGCGTGCGCACTGGGGCATTACTACAGCTGTGGTATACCGCCATGTGTCACCTGTGTGTTGTATGGGCACATGATGGACGGCTCCTCGCCCTCAGTGCCAGGAAGACCCCACCTGCTGTGTGCCCACCTGTGGTGGGGTATTCCATGCCAGGTAGATGCCACTGACCACAAGGCACGGTGTCCTGGAGACTGAGCAACACCGGTGACTTCTGCCATATGGTCAGGTGCCCGCACACAGGGCACACGTATAACCAGCACCAGTAGCCCGTCCTGCTGTGCCTGTTACCCAAAGGCCGGAGCCCGCAACTAGGAGTGTAGCTGGGTTCTATCATATGGTGGGATCCGGCACACGTATAACCAGCACCAGTAGCCCGTCCTGCTGCACCTATTACCCAAAGACCAGTGGCCACAATCAGGAGTGTAGCTGGGTTCTGCCATATGGTGGGATCCCGCACACTGGGCACACGTATAACCAGCACTAATAGCCTGTCCTGCTGCTCCTATTACCCAAAGACTGGTGCCCACTACCAGGAGTGTAGCTGGGTTCTGCCATATGGTCGGCCGCCCGCATGCTGGCACAAATATAACCATTAGCCTGTACTGCTGTGCTTATTACCTATAGACTTGTGCCCATCACCAGGAGTGCAGCTGGGGCTGCCTAATCTGACGGACCCAGCATTCTTCTCTGCAGACAGGGCAGGCTGGCATCTCGTACACCACAGGGTCATATGCTGAATATCCATCATCTAGACCCCACCTGTATATGATAAGGGTATATCCACTGATACTCTGCTGATTTTGCACGTTTTCCCACTTACGAAGAATCGAGAGGTTTGTAATTTCTAACGTAGGTACAATTCATGCCTCCTCTGGATCATCCAGATGGTCATTGGCAACCTTCAATATGGCCTGGACGTGTGCTGGTGTGAGCAGGGGGACCTTGTGTGCCCTGCAGGATTTTAATCCATGATGGTGTAGTGTGTTACTATCGGTAATGTTTGAGACTGTGGTCCCAGCTCTCTTCAGGTCATTGACCAGGTCCTTCCATGTAGTTCTAGGCTAATTCCTGACCTTTCTCAGAATCATCCTTACCCCAAGAGGCGAGATTTTCCATGGAGCCCTAGACCAATGAAGATTGACAGTTATCTTGTGGTTCTCCCGTTTGCTAATAATTATGCCAACATTTGTTGCCTTGTTGCACATCTGCTTGCCAATTGTCATGTAGCCCATTCCAGCCTTGTGCAGGTCTACAATTTTCATCCTTAGACAGCTCTGTGGTCTTGGCCATGGTGGAGAGGTTGGAGTGTGATTTATTGATTGTGTGGACAGATGTTTTTTATACAGGTAGCAAGCTGAGTGCAGAGTAGGAGGGCTTCCTAAAGAAAAACTCACAGGTCTGTGAGAGCCAGAATTCTTTCTGGTCGGTAGGTGATCAAATACTTATTTAATGCAATAAAATACAATTTAATTATTTAAAAATCATACAATGTGATTTTCTGGTTTTTATTTTTAGATTCTGTCTCCTCACAGTTGAAGTGTACCTACGATAAAAATTACAGATCTCTACATTCTTTGTAGGTGGCAAAACTTGTGTAATCGGCAGTGTATCAAGTACTTATTTTCCCCAATGTAGAAGAAATGACTATTTACCATGAAGTCCACCCTGTGGCTGGTCTTCATGGGACTACACAGATGGCAGTAACAGAGGCCTTCAGCTGCCATGGGGTCTCATTGGCACCACATGATCACGGCAATGGCTGTGTCGCGTTATGGTGCCACTTGATTACAACTGTCAAATTGACTGAAGCATTTAACTCTTAAAATACTGTTTTGATCGCTGCTGTTAGAGGCAGGTACCAGTTATATAAGGCCTCTTTCACACGTCAGTGGCTCCGGTACGTGTGGTGACAGTTTTCTCACGTACCAGAGACACTGACTCACGTAGACACATTAAAATCAATGTGTCTCTGCACATGTCAGCGTGTTTTCACGGACCGTGTGTTCGTTTGAAAAACACGGAGACATGTCAGTGTTCGTGGGAGCGCACGGATCACACGGACCCATTAAAGTCAATGGGTCCGTGTAAAAAACGTACCGCACACGGATGCTGTCCGAGTGCAGTCCGTGTGCCATGCAGGAGACAGCGCTACAGTAAGCGCTGTCCCCTGCTTTGGGTGCTGAAGCCGCCATTCATTTCTTCTCTCCAGCAGCGTTCGCTGGAGAGAAGGAATGAAAAATCATTGTTTTTTTTATTTTTTTTTTGCGGTTTAAATAAAGTTCTTGGTAACCAACCCCCTCCCACCCCCTGTGCGCCTGCCCGCTGGAAATAAAATACTCACCCTGCTCCCTCGATGCTTCCTCTCAGCGTCGCAGCTTGTCCTGTATGAGCGGTCACGTGGTATCGCTCATTACAGTGATGAATATGCGGCTCCACTTCCCATAGGGGTGGAAAGTAGCCTTATTCTCTAGCAACCTGTGTCTGTCTCAGCAGGGAGGAAGTAAAGGACTGAAGTGACTTGATTCCAGTATGCAGATTAGAAGTAAATGACAGAGCAGCCCTATCTAAATTCTACACTTACTTTGTATGAGGTTTTTAAGTCGCTCCCTGGAAGTTTGCTTGCTTTTCTGGTAGTGCCAAATATGTGGGGGGGGTTTAAGGTGAAATTTGAAAAATGGTATATATACGTATTTATGAAAAAATAAACTTTTTTTTCATGTTTATTGGAGGTTACTTTTAAGTTGATTGCATCTGCAGTGGTTTTTAGGATCTCTTTTGACTTCTAATAGTCCTAATACATAACGCAGGCAGTGCTTTCATGTATGTATTTTGAATGTTCCCAATCATGACATTCTGTCTCTTTACAGGGTTAACGACAATCGGATTTCAATGATTTTTTGGAGGACCCGGTTTTCTTATTTGCGTGGCTGACAGTTTGCACACGGCAGCCATGGAGGAAGATGTGAAGATAGAAAGTGCCGAAAGCGAAGGCGGTTCGGGTCCAAAATTAGACCGGAATATTTCAGTCAGTGAATTTTCCTGCAATTGTTGCTACGATATCTTGGTGAACCCCACCACCCTGAACTGTGGGCACAGCTTCTGCCGACATTGTCTTGCCCTGTGGTGGGTGTCTTCAAAGAAGACGGAGTGTCCTGAATGCCGTGACAAGTGGGAAGGCTTTCCCAAAGTGAACATACTTCTTAGGTAAATGGAGCCAACGATTCAACGGAATTGTAATATAATTTTTTTTTTAAAAAAATCACTGTGAAATAATTATATTTGAGGAAATTGGATCATCATCAGACTATGGTGGTAATCCCACCAACTTTTGCATCCATGAGCTGTTAGTAGTGGCATATAAGATTGTGCCATCCAAATAAATAGTTTAAACCCGTTTCCTTGAATGCCTGTGGCTCTTAAATATGCATAAGTAGAAGCCAAGTAAAATATTATTATTGTATTTTAAAAGAAACAAAAACTTTTTTCCTATTCATTTTATCCAGCATGGAAAATTCTAAAATTTTCCTAATCTCTTTATTAATGGATCCAGAAAAGACTGTTGTGGAGTATGGATGATGGCAGTGAAAGGATCAGCATATGTGTTGTTTTAAGTGCTGACTTTCACTTCCAGCACCAGTACTCCAAATAAGTAGATTCCTCAGAAAGATGTTTGCAAAGTGCAGACTTGTAGCTTGAGGCCAGACAACCCTTTTAAGGCTGAACATATATGTTTAAAGTAGGTTTTGTTCTGAATCTCAGTAGGGTTGTTTTTAGACTTTGTTTTAAAATATAATTAGTTTATGAAATGAGTACTGTTACATAATTTCTGTCTTCCTGTAACAACCTTTTCACTGAACTTTTATTTTTCAGGGATGTCATTGAAAAATTATTTCCTGATACAATAAAAGAAAAATATGAGGACATTGAGCAGAGTACTGAAATTGCCAGGGCCCTACAGGCCTTCAATAAGTATGGGAATGACCAGAATCAATCATCTTCCAGGGAAGGGCGGGCTAACCAACAGAGAGGTGGAGGTGGCTTCTTCTCAGGGGTGCTGACTGCATTAACCGGAGTTGCAGTAAGTGACCCTCTAACCTAGTATACCTCATTTCTAAGCTATGCACATGGTGATTTAGATCAGTTTTATTTGTTTTTGATCTCTTGGAATTCATCTGATCAATCGCATTTGTACTAAGTAGGCAACCATTGTCCACCCTACCTTAAATGGTGGACTAAACACATATCGTAAGGGCACGTGCACACGACGTCTTAGTCAGGCCCATTGAAATGAACAAACTTAGTGTCAGCCTTCTAGCGGCAGCAGCATAACACCCATGGTACTGTGTCCCCCAATGAGTGGCTCAGAGAAAAGGATTTTACGGTGAGTACACAAAAAAATACCTATTTTAAAAACTTTTTTTTTTTACTTTTAGCATGCTTCCATAGTCTCCATGGGAGACTTGAAGCTGCCTTAACCCGATCGCCTCTACTGTGTAGCAGAATTGCTCACTTGCTATGAGCGCTGACCTCCATTGAGGTCTGTTGGAGACCTCTGGTTGTCATGCCAACCCATAGGTGACCTGCGGTCATGTGACACGGGCGCTGGTGGGTGGGATTTCCGGCATGATTGCCAGAAGCACATGTTAAATGTCGCTGTCAGAATTTGACAGAGGCATTTAACAGGTTAACAGCTGTGGGAGGATCGTGATTCCTTCCGCGAATGTTAGCTGTACATGTCAGCTGTTCAAAAGATCTGACATGTGCCGGAAAAGATGTGGGCTCACCGCCAGAGCCCACATCAAAGGGAGGGTGTCCAACATCGGCATATTATTGCGCCCGATGTCAGAAAGGGGTTAAAAGACTTATCAAACTTTAAGGACAATTTGTTTTAAACTTAAATGGAAAATGACAGCTTCCCCAGACCACCCATACATTATCATATATTTATTACTGTGTATACTCGAGTATAAGCAGAGTTTTTCAGCACTTTTTTTTTGTGCTGAAAACTCTCCCCTTTGGCTATTACTCAAGTCAGGGTCCAGAAGATGGAAGGGGAGCTGCAGCAGGTCACAGAGGCGGGAGGCAGCTGCTGCGGCTAAAGCCTGTGTCCGCTGCTAAAGAGAAATGAATATTCACTGCGCTGGCAGTGAATATTTAAATCTCTGTAGTAGTGTGCACAGTGTCAGCCACAGCCGCCGACTTCCAACAGCGACCTGGCTGTCACGTGTGCCCGCTACTTAAGAGAAATTAATATTCACCTCTCTCCACTCCCATGGGAGTGGAGAGAAGTGAAAATTCATTTCTCATAAATATCGAACACACGTGACAGCCTGGTGGCTGCGGCTCACTCTATCCACGCTATCTGATAACAATGAATACTCGCTGCCCTCCACGCATATAGTTCCAGCGTGGAGAGCATGAGTATTCCGACAGCTGTGCTTTGCTTGTGAGCAGCGCATGACGTCCCTGCCATGCGCTGCTTACGAGCATAAAGCAGCTGCTGGCATTGGCACAAGACACTACGAGGGAGCGGAGGGAGGGTAAGTAGGATGGTTTATTTTTTTATGTGGGGAACCATGCATACCAGGATAGGGATTAGGAGCCATGAAGACCTTGACGGGGAAGAGGAGCCACAGGCAGACCGGGATGGGGAAGAGGAGCCACAGGCAGACCGGGACGGCGAAGAGGAGCCACAGGCAGACCCGGTTTATACTCGAGTCAATACGTTTTCCCAGTTTTTTGTGGTAAAATTAGGTGGGTTGGCTTATACTCGAGTATTTATTGTCTTGTTGCTTTCCGCATATTATTATTTATCTAGCACCATTAATTTCATGGTGCTGTACATGAGAAGGGGTTACATCAAAATACAAATATTACTTACAGTAAACAAAACTAACAATGACAGACTGGTACAGAGGGGAGAGGACCCTGCCCTTTCAGGCTTATATTCTACAGGATTGTGGGGAAAGAGACAGTAGTGCCAACAAAGCGTTTTATAACTGCGGTGGTGATACGATAATTAGTGAGTGACTGGTTGAGTGAACCTTGTTTTCCCCAGACAGCTCATCCCACTAATCTTGTCATCACGTCCCCTGTGCACCTGAGTATCACAATTTGCACAAGTGGCGTCACTGGTGACTCTTTTCAGATCTTGCCTCTTAGTGTGCAGTCATCGCTGATCTGATCTGATCTGATCAAGCCCAGGAAGGCAGCGACACAGCCAGTCGTGAAATTTGCAGAGCGGGTGTTAATGGCTGCCTGGTCCTACGTCACCGCTGCTTCCCTGGGCACGCGCAGTTTACCAATGTAGTGTACACCAAGCTTACTGTGCATGGTCAGGAATGTAGAGATTTACAAAGACAGTTTCCATTAAATTCATGTATTTTAGACTATAAAAAATATTTTTTTGCAATTTTTGGTTTCATTAAAAATTTTGCATTTATAGGGTTTTTTGTTTTCTTGCACATTCAGCTTTTATATGGTCTATGCTGAGAAATCTGCTGATAAAAGCTTAGCAAAAGACAGACAAAAAGCGTCAAACCCCCCTGACAGAAGGAGCTCACTGATGAATTTAGATTCCTCATTCTACAGTAAGCAATACACAGTGCAACCCAGAGTCTGTAGAAGCCAAGCAATGCAACATTTTTAATGAAACCCAATAGCAAAAATGATTTTCAGCCGACAAGTAAAAAAGAAAATTTTCTTCCTAGGTGGACAACCACTTTTGATGCTAATTATGGTGGTTGCCTAAATCACTGCGCGCCCCAGATTTTATCTTTTAACACTGTACATCTTGGGTCATTCTGTATATTCAAGATCACAGCAATTATTGTGTGAATCACAGCCAAGTAGATGCTGGGTATCCCCTGTGTTCTCGTTATATGGTTTGTCTTTGTACCGCAGGTGGTATTACTGGTGTATCATTGGAGCAGTCGGGAATCTGAACATGACCTCTTGGTCCACAAACCGGTGTCTAAATGGACTCCTGAAGAAGTAGTCCTCTGGCTTGAACAGTTAGGTCCCTGGGCCTCCCATTACAAAGAGAGCTTTTTACTAGGAAGAGTTAATGGAAGGTGAGAATACTGGTGTCGCTTTATTGTTGTAAATGAATACGGTATATTCACTAGGAACATGGCAGGTAATTGCCAGTCTCACTGCTGCTGAGTGACTGCTTACCTGACATCTTGCATATTGTGTGCCAGCAGAAATGTAAAATAACATGCTGTACACAGCATGAGGTTTTGTTGTTTTTTTTTTGTTCAGTCCCTAAAGGGTTGATCCAAAACAGTGATTTTCATTCTAAATACCGATCGATTTAATGCCATAATCGAATCTATTTTCTAATATTTAATTAAAAAGTCCCTACCATTCCCTCACTGCACTAACTTCTTTATTTCTATTTTTTTTTTTTTTTTTTTACTGCTTCATTTGAGAATTCCAGTGCATGAAGAGATACTTGAAGAAACATCATGAGACAGCCTGAGACAAAGCGTCATCAGTGACGCCTGTTTCAGAGGCTAGGCTAGTCCCTGCTCCTTCTGAGCATGCATCGGTTGTCAGTTCTGACGGATGCTCAGTACATTGTTGTCACTGTTCGATGTGCACAATGACAGTACACGCGTTCTCCCGCTCTGATTAGAAGTTAGGAGCCACTAAGAGAGCGCACTGTCAGTAGGCGTTGTAAGAGGATTATTTTGCTTTCAGAAACTAGCGGTGCCCCCACAAGTTTTTTTACAGACACATGCCCACCCATTGTATTAAATTGTGTTGTGTCCGTGTGACAAACTCGCAGACATGTCAGTTTTTTTACACTCCCCACAGGCAAAATGCGTGTGGCACACAGATGACATCCGTGTGTCATCAGCGTGACACGTACCACCGCCTGAGAAGCCATACAGTTTGCACTGTTCCCAGGCACCAGGTGCTGAATACTGCTGTAATCATTGTCGCCAGCTCTCCCTGAGATCAGCACAACCAGGTGACAATGATGGGAGTTGTATTCGGCATACGTTGTGTGCATCATATGTAGATTAAAGAATGAAGGGAAAAAAAATGTCGTGGGCTCCCACGTAATTTTAATAACCAGCAGAGGGAAAGCCCACTAATCTGGTTAAGGGGACAATATCCCAAAAGGTTCCCAGGCTATTTGCTTAGCTTTTACTGGTTAATTTACGGTGGACTCCAGAAAAAAAAATGTTGTAGGCCACCCTTATAAATTCTAACCAGCAAAGGCAATACAGACAGCTGTGAGTTGATATTAATAGCCTGGGAAGGGGCCAGCGATATTGTCCCCCTCCCAGGCAACCAATATCACCCCTCAGCTTCCCCAGAAATGGCTCATCCATAAGATGCACCTAATCTGGAGCTTAGTGTTGTAGTTGTCTTTTGGATCAATATCCTATTGGAGGACCCATGTCCTGCCACGTCAGATCAAGCTTTCTGACACTGGACAGCACATTTCTCTCCAGAATGCCATGATGTATGTGTGTTCGCCTTTTTAATCACTACTAACAGATCTTTCTATGAAACAGGCTCCTGCTGACACTGGCGGAGGAGGAATTCTCTAAAGAGCCGTACAGTATACAGAGCAACAGTCACCGGAAAGCCATTATCATGGAGCTGGAGAGAGTTAAAACACTGGGGGTGAAGCCACCCCAGAATTTGTGGGAATATAAGGTATAGAACGTTCTTATCTATTATATTATATTGGTACAAGTAAAGATTAGGCACGTGTTCTTTTCTTGTATTGGCACCAGACATGGTTACTGCCGCTCTGCAGCAACTGTATTACAGCTTCAGGAGACCTCCTGTCATATCTGTCAACCTCACTGTATGTCGGTGAAACATGTCAAGATAATGTTATCAGGGAACGTCCATGTCCCAAGATCATTAGTATGAAGGTGCCGCAGTCCTCAGGCCTCCTCCACCTGTTTTCTGTCTGCCATTCACTGTTATTGTCTCCCAAGTGTGTTCTGTCTGTCAAAGAACTACATAGCCATGCTCAACGAGTTATCACATGGGTCCACAGGATAAGGACCCTAACCAGTAATCTTTTCATAGAACCATGCATTGTGTCGTTCTGTTATTTCTGCTGAAAATATACACTCACCGGCCACTTTATTAGGTACACCTGTCCAACTTCTTGTTAACACTTAATTTCTAATCAGCCAATCACATGGCGGCAACTCAGTGCATTTAGGCATGTAGACATGGTCAAGACAATCTCCTGCAGTTCAAACCGAGCATCAGTATGGGGAAGAAAGGTGATTTGAGTGCCTTTGAACGTGGCATGGTTGTTGGTGCCAGAAGGGCTGGTCTGAGTATTTCAGAAACTGCTGATCTACTGGGATTTTCACGCACAACTATCTCTAGGGTTTACAGAGAATGGTCCAAAAAATAAAAAAAATCCAGTGAGCGGCAGTTCTGTGGGCGGAAATGCCTTGTTGATGCCAGAGGTCAGAGGAGAATGGGCAGACTGGTTCGAGCTGATAGAAAGGCAACAGTGACTCAAATCGCCACCCGTTACAACCAAGGTAGGCCTAAGAGCATCTCTGAACGCACAGTGCGTCGAACTTTGAGGCAGATGGGCTACAGCAGCAGAAGACCACACCGGGTACCACTCCTTTCAGCTAAGAACAGGAAACTGAGGCTACAATTTGTACAAGCTCATCGAAATTGGACAGTAGAAGATTGGAAAAACGTTGCTTGGTCTGATGAGTCTCGATTTTCTGCTGCGACATTCGGATGGTAGGGTCAGAATTTGGCGTAAACAACATGAAAGCATGGATCCATCCTGCCTTGTATGGAGCATCTTTGGGATGTGCAGCCGACAAATCTGCGGCAACTGTGTGATGCCATCATGTCAATATGGACCAAATTCTCTGAGGAATGCTTCCAGCACCTTGTTGAATCTATGCCACGAAGAATTGAGGCAGTTCTGAAGGCAAAAGGGGGTCCAACCCGTTACTAGCATGGTGTACCTAATAAAGTGGCCGGTGAGTGTATATGTAAACTAGGAGTTACTGTTTACCTTGTGAAAGAGGAGTGTCCCCACAATCTGGCATCATCAGCTGTCTGGCGCTTATCCCTACACAGCCTGGTACCATCACCAGTCTGGTTCTTATCCCTACACAGTCTGGTACCATCACCGGTCTGGTGTGTGTCCCTACACAGTCTGGTACCATCGCCGGTCTGGCTCATGTCCCTATACAGTCTGGTACCATCGCCGGTCTGGCGTGTGTCCCTACACAGTCTGGTACCATCGCCGGTCTGGCGCGTGTCCCTACACAGTCTGGTACCATCGCCGGTCTGGCGCGTGTCTCTACACAGTCTGGTACCATCGCCGGTCTAGTGTGTGTCCCTACACAGTCTGGTACCATCGCCGGTCGTGTGTGTCCCTACACAGTCTGGTACCATCGCCAGTCTAGTGTGTGTCCCTACACAGTCTGGTACTCTCAGGGTATGTGTACACGCTGCGGATTTTGCTGCAGATCCGCAGCGGATCCGCAGCAGTTTCCCATGAGTTTTACAGTACAATGTAAACCTATGGGAAACAAAATCCGCAGTGCACATGCTGCGGAAAAAGCCGCGCGGAAACGCAGCGGTTTATTTTCCGCAGCATGTCAATTCTTTGTGCGGATTCCGCTGCAGGTTTCCATCTGCTCCAATAGAATTCTGCAGGTGAAAACCCGCAGAGGAAACCGCAGAAGAAACCGCAACAAATCCGCAGTAAAAACCGCAGCGGTTTTTCACTGCGGATTTGGCAAATCCACTGCGGAAAATTCCGCATTGGAATCCGCAACGTGTGCACTTAGCCTAAGTCCCTACACAGTCTGTCAATTTATTTATAAATTTCTAGGTGGAAGAACATGTGGGCGATACAATGCAGGCGGCTAAGGAAAGGTGCTACAGCATTATATAGGGGCATGCAAACATTTACTAAAACAAAGTTGTCAGAAAAGCTGACAAGTCCTATTGATAAATTGTGGTGCTGCCTTAAGCCTCGCAACTGTGTAATAGGCCTTACTCACACATCAGTGTTTTGTGTCTACAAACAAATGAACTTTTTCTTCTGTGTGATGGTTTATTTTTCATTTGGTTTCGGTCTATCATCCATTTTTTTTTTTTGTATTATTTTTTTTTATGCAAATACCTTCTTCAAAGAAAAAATGAACAGTCTTACGTTCCACCTGTTGCCAGCAGCAATCTTAAAGTCCATAATACCATTAAAAAAATCTTGCAAAATGATTTAGGAAGCCAAACCAGAATCCCTTTCCAAATTTTAAAGAACTCCTCCATTTTCTGTAAGAGCAGTGAGACTATGGAACTCTCTGCCGTATGATGTTGTAATGAGTGATTCATTACTTAAATTTAAGAGGGGACTGGATACCTTTCTGGAAAAGTATAATGTTACAGGGTATATACACTAGATTCCTTGATAAGGCGTTGATCCAGGGAACTAGTCTGATTGCTGTATGTGGGGTCGGGAAGGAATTTTTTTCCCCATGGTGGAGCTTACTCTTACCACATGGGTTTTTTTTGCCTTCCCCTGGATCAACATGTTAGGGCATGTTAGCTTAGGCTATGGGTTGAACTAGATGGACTTAGTCTTCCTTCAACCTTAATAACTATGTAACTATGTAATTTTCAATTGTCTGTTTCTGGTCTCTTGCTCTTCATCAGTGCAAAGTAAGAGGCTTGTTGGGTGAGGTACTGGTCTAAAGAGTAAAGTTTTTCCTTCAGGAAAGTGACAAACGGAGAGGCGAGGTGAAGTCTCTTCAAAGAGGGAGAGCACAGAGACTCCAGTGGCACTTATGGAGGTTAGCAATCCTAAAAGGAAATAGTGACTCTTTAGCCCCATAATTATCTATTTAGTCCATTTTCATCATTGGTTGCTTAGGAAAGTATGAATCCCGCTACAGAGCTGAAGCTGCTTCGTTACGTAGCTGGTTTCTGACTGCCACTGCTACTCTGATTGCTGCATTTAAAGGTGTTGTTCAAGTTTGGTTTGAAAGTCTGCAGTCACCCTACTGCTGAATCCTCACATTGAGCATATTGTACACTGTCACACATGCAGTCACGTGCCAGCTACATGTGCTCATTTTTACTTAGTTCACTTTTTGAGTGAGGCTGCGCACATGGGGTCACAATACAAATCGCTTGCTTGCGCACTCGTGACCACCCGCTCTCACTGCCAGCACCAGAGAATCCTGACTGTGTGCGATGCGTGATGTGAGGATTCGCAAGTCTGCAGTCACATCCAACTTTTTAGTCCCAAAGCTGAGCGACCCGCTTTAACCATTTAAATGCTGCTGTCAATCTCTTAACAGCAGCATTTAGATGATGTGGAAAAATATAATAAGCGATCAAAACGTCTATAGAAGTTGCAATGTGATATTTTATTTTATTGGGAGGCAAATACTTATATAGTTGTTTCCAGTAGAAATGCATTTACATTTCTCTTTTTCTCTCTCTCTAGGCTGTAAACCCTGGAAAATCCCTTTTTCTGTTGTACGCTCTGAAGAGCTCGCCGCGGCTCAGCATGTTATACATGTACTTGTTTGATTACTCAGAAACCTTTTTGCCCTTCATCCACACTACTTGTCCTCTGGAGGAGGAGGACGAAGACGACATTATTACCAAATTCATAGTAAGTTTTACATCACTGACTTGTGACACGGTAGCATGTATATTTACCTTTCCAAGTCTAGGCCAGTGGTGCCAGTTTCTACTGATCAGATTTATTATACTTGTAGTGTATTAATTTTGTTGAACATCTTATCTATGGAAAGTCTGTTATGTGCATTCTTCAACATTGAAATTGCGACACCAAGAAGGAAAAGTCAGTTATTATGGAGATCATAAAATCTTCAAATCATCTCGATTTATTCTGCATCGAGTAGGAGATACCTGTACTTGCACGCTTTCGCTGCTATCAATGACGTTTGTAATGGTTGTCAACAAGATCCACTGCTGACAGCTCCCTTTGCAATTGCAACCAATGATGTGCTCAATGGGAGACAAGTTCGGAGACGCTGCAGGTCATGGTAGCACATATTGAGGCCATGAAGGATGCTCTCCATAGCGCAAGCTACATACGGTCTGGCTTTGTTGTATTGAAAAACAACTCCCTTCCCTTGTGAAGGCCTCTTCATTGCATTACCCGTGTGGTTTCCAAACCAATATCCGATATTGCTGTATCCAAGATGAAAGTGGGACTCGTCACTGAAGAGGGTAGACCTCCAATTCCATCTTGCTTTGCACCATGATAGCTTTTGATAGCTGCGGAGTGAGTTCAGTGGAACACCTGTAACTGGACATCTGGCTCATAGCCCAAAGTCTTACAATCACCTCCTGATGGTTTGTGTAGGCACTGTTTGACCCCCATAAAAATGTATACTTTATTAAATTACCAAAAAAGAATATACCCTACAGGAAAAGACAGTAGCCTAAAAAAATGGGTAGGTCCAGGAGACTAATGAAACGGGAAATAAATTTCCCCAGATAAGACTTCATCAATAGTGATTTTAGTCAAAAAAGCCTCAGCAAATAATTAGCGTTACCCCCACCCGAATGTAGTATCACTGGTGAAATATAACAATTAAGTTACATAGATGTGCAGATATAAGTGCCATTTCCCTACGCACTCTAAAATACCTTTCAATACTGATGCCTACCTAGATGCGGAGGTTGGCACCCTAAAAAAGGTTCGAGAATGGCGCCCCCGCTCGTACGATGACTGTCCCTAGTCCCCTATTTACAACCTATAAGGAGATAGAAACAGAGGGCCAGGTGGCCTGTAATAACTTGTAATGGTAGATTGTGTGCTAATGCTAACATGGGGCCCACCCACAATGTGCTGTGCGTAAAGGGACAGATACTACAAAATCTTTCCCATATGCACACACATATATAAATACAGGAAATAGGTACTCTGCAACAATTCAATATCTACAAAAAAGTCCCTGACCAAGTGTCATTATAGGGCAGTGCTACTACATGAAACAAGACAAACATAAATAAAGATAAATACCACAATCTTCATATTGTATTGCGTCACTCAACCCCAACTGCAAATACTACACCAGGTTATAAAACATTTGTTCCTGCAGAGAAAAAAAAAATATATATATATATATATATATATATATATATATATATATATATATATATATATATATATATATATATATATATATATATATATATATATATATATATATATATATATATATATATACACATATATATACACATAAGAGGCCTCTTTATGGACAACTTCGTACTGCCACACTATCATCTCTCCTGATGAACCCATTGCTGGGGGAAACGCGTCTAGAGCTAGGTCACTTTATCAGGACCCGCAATTGCTGACATCTGATAGATGAGTACAAAACTACACACTGCGGATATATGTATATTTTTCTCTGCAGGAACAAATGTTTTATAACCTGGTGTAGTATTTGCAGTTGGGGTTGAGTGACGCAATACAATATGAAGATTGTGGTATTTATCTTTATTTATGTTTGTCTTGTTTCATGTAGTAGCACTGCCCTATAATGACTTTTGGTCAGGGACTTTTTTGTAGATATTGAATTGTTGCAGAGTACCTATTTCCTGTATTTATATATGTGTGTGCATATGGGAAAGATTTTGTAGTATCTGTCCCTTTACGCACAGCACATTGTGGGTGGGCCCCATGTTAGCATTAGCACACAATCTACCATTACAAGTTATTACAGGCCACCTGGCCCTCTGTTTCTATCTCCTTATAGGTTGTAAATGGGAGACTAGGGACAGTCATCGTACGAGCGGGGACGCCATTCTTGAACCTTTTTAGGGTGCCAACCTCCGCATCTAGGTAGGCATCAGTATTGACAGGTATTTTAGAGTGCGTAGGGAAATGGCACTTATATCTGCACATCTATGTAACTTAATTGTTATATTTCACCAGTGATACTACATTCGGGTGGGGGTAACGCTAATTATTTGCTGAGGTTTTTTTGACTAAAATCACTATTGATGAAGTCTTATCTGGGGAAATTTATTTCCCGTTTCATTAGTCTCCTGGACCTACCCATTTTTTTAGGCTACTGTCTTTTCCCGTAGGGTATATTCTTTTTTGGTAATTTAATAAAGTATACATTTTTATGGGGGTTATTTCTTTAGTAAAACTGATGTGTACCCTTGTTCCATAATAGTTTGTAAGGCACTGTTTGACACCTTATTCTTGTTATTCGACATCTAATTTCACTTGCAATACAGAATGAATCACTACACGCAGTTCTTCAAATCTGACAAAGCCATGTGGGCAACACCATGAAGTGGCCTTCACGAGGGAATGTTGCACTGACCCTACTCTAGGGACTATGGTGAGGGGTAGCATACTGTGTGGTAGCTGGACCCTAAGTCTTTGTTCCAGGTACACGAACAGCTTGGCATTACATAAGTTAGGTCAAACCAGTGGTATTGTCATTTCTCCAAAGTGCCCCTAGGAGATTTTTCACTACGACAAAACCAGGCCACATGTTGCTGGTGCTACTATGCCCAGCCGTCATGATTTAAAACGTACTACCAAGTCGTGCAGCGTCTCCAGACTTGTCTTCCATTGAGTACATCTTGGACTTCATTGGTTAACAATTGCAAAGGGAGCTGCCAGCAGAGAATCTTGATGATTTGCCCAAGTGCATTTAGTTGCAGCAGAACATTCCTCAGCAACTAGTAATGGCCTCATTGATGGCAGCCAAAGCGTGTAAGTGCAGGCGTCTCTGCACGTGGTGCTCATAATCAATACTGAATAAACGGAGATCTTTTGAAAATTGTTTGCATATTTTTCATCACTCGTATTTCGTTAACCTATGTATCCATTCTGTGATTTCCATAATGATTTTTCCTTCTTGGTGTTGCATTTTCAATAATGGAGTCAGAATTTTACTAGTGCAAGTATGCTGAGCTGAAATGGTGCTCTTTCACCTTGGTGATCAGATGGGGTCTCCTTGATTGAATCCCCACTAATCCGACTTCTATGCCATTGCATGTCAATATAGCTCTTATACATAGACTTTAGCTGTGTCACATTGCACACCCTTCTATCAGCTCTCCTCTTCTTCTAGCATTGTCACCTGCCTTTTTCCCCTCCCCTACACTGCCTGTCCAGAGATGTGCCAGTATCACACTGCTGTACTCAGCTTGTAATCGCTCTGCTGTGAGATTAGAGCAGGGGGTCCCATCTCACACAGGAGTAGTCCAGAACGGGCAGGTTGACATATTCAATGACAGTCCTGGTCTCACTGCATAGTGATTACAAGTGTGATTGTCAGACTCAGTACTCAGGGGAACTAACAGAATGGTTTGTAATGTGGCACAGCTAAACTCTGCTGCACTGCCCATTTTCCCTCATTTATTCACGTAGGTGGTTAAACTAGGAGATCAGAGCTGTATCATTACATCTCTCAAACCTGTTCTGAGCTATTGTGGGCTTTTCTCTACTTGCTTTTGAGTGTTGCTACTTCTGTATGATTGGTCACAAACCTACATGGAGAAGAAGTACACTCCCTCAGTGAAAACTGACACCCACTAAAACATTTTTTTTTAACTCATTAGGTGCCAAGTACTTGCTAATATCTCTGCAACAAAGAGGCAAAATAAAACAAAAAAATCCACTCTGCAGTCATTATTGCATGGTGTACCCAGTCCAACCTGAAAAATTTGCTGGAAAGTCCTCCTTAAAACTGTTGAAGACCTCCTTTATCCCCTTTCATTGTAACTATGTGCAGAAGGCAGGGAGAGTATCTTTAAGTCCAAAAAAAATACTTTTGGAAAATGCATGCTTTTTTAAAGATATGGCACTTAACATGTTGTGGGTTTTTTTTTCTTCCCAAATTAGCAAAATTTCACCCACTTACCGCATCTATAAAAACACGAGATTTTTTTTTTAAACTGCAGGTAGTTTTCCACTTTTTTTTTCCACAGAAAAATAACCATCTTGTCTAAACTTTGGTATTACCAACCCTTTGCAAAATGAGCCGCTTTATTGGGTGTGTTAATGTATCATGTTTAGTTGCGTATATCTCTAGCAGGGACAATGAGGGATTTCTGTATATTGTATAACCTACAGGTGTCTGTAGCATTAAGCGCACTACGTGGCAGTTCTGGCGTTCGGGTAAGCTGGGATCTGAGCTAAGACACTGTATTGTGTAGCCTTGTGTGCATACTAACAAACACTAATATGTTCAAGGATCTGATTTCTAACAGAGTTACCTTTTTTGTGATTGATAATGATTGCAGATCGGAATTGCTTTTATTGTGCACACAATTGTCATCATTTCTCTTACATAATCAATTGTATGTTCTGTCTTTACGATGAGCTTTCTCCCCAAGAGCTTACAGTCTAAGAATAATCAGATGTCTGTGTGTCTATGGTCAGTGGATGAAGCTCCCCATACACGTGGATGCTTGGCTCAGTGGACTGTGCATGTGAATAGGCTTCTTCCTGACAACTGATAACATTTGAGATTCCGGATTCTTATTTTCCTGTATTTCAAGGCATCTAGGTGAAGTCTAGACGCCCCCTATACACATTAGTTGGCGACTTTGCCCAACGTTAGCCTAATGAGTATATATGACCAGGGGAAATGTGAATGGATTTGAATGTGCACATAAGACTTTGGTTTGGGAATAGGAAGATATTGTTTGCATTAAGAAAATGACTGTAACCTTTTTATTGAAATCTGGATGTGACTCCATTTTTTTTTTTAATGCACCCCATAATGCATGCATAGTGTAGTCTTATGGTGCAGACCACATATACAATGCAGATGCACTGACCATTGCCCCAGAATCACATGCAAAAGCAAAAACCTTCCAGCCAGCCTGCAGACATAGGATGAGTGACAGCTCGTGTCGGCTGATAGTTTGTCACTATATTCATACTTTAAGTATGCCTTATACCCTTTTCAGGATTTGCAGGATCCGACGTGGACACAGTGGCGCGAGTTCCTTGTCAAATATGCGTTTCTTCCGTATCAACTACTTGCAGAGTTTGCATGGGACTGGCTAGAAGTTCATTACTGGACGTCTCGATTCATAATAGTAAACGCCATGCTGCTTACAGTGCTGGAATTATTTTCATTTTGGAGACTGTGGTCGAATAGCCAACTACGGTAAGAGCATGTTCTGCATTGTGATGGCGCGATGTCCCAGTATATGCAATGTCATACCTTCTGCTTTTTGGTTCAGAATAATGTCAGATTTAAAAAAATGTTCTTGCCAAACACATTCAGACAAAGTTGGTCCACTCATTATTGCTGAATTAATTATATAATTTTGAAACCAGAAGTTTCCATACACTATATAAAAAGACACATCTGCATGTTTTTCTTAATATCTGACAATAAATCAGAATAAACCTTTCCCATTTAGGTATATTAGGATTGCCATAATTAGTAATACTTGCCAAATGCCAGAATAATGAGAGAGCGAGAATGTTTTAAGGCATTTTTATTACTTACTGCAAAGTCAAAAGTTTCCGTTCATTTCATTAGTATTTGGTACCATTGCCCTTAAACTGAAAGACTTGGGTGAACGTTTAGCTTATCCTTCCACAAGCTTCTCACAATAGTTGGTCGGAATTTGGGCCTATTCCTCCTGACAAAACTCGTGTAACTGATCCAGCTTTGTAGGTCGCCTTGCCCGCATCGGCCTTTTCAGCTTTGCCCATACATTTTCAATAGGATTGAGATCAGGGCTTTGTGATGTCCACTCCAAAATATTGACTTTGTTATCCTTAAGCCACGTTTACCATTTTGGCAGTATGCTTCTGGTCATTGTCCATTTGGAAGACCAATTTCTGCCCAAACTTCCTGGCTGATGTCTTGATGTTGCTTCAGTATTGCCATATAATCTTATTTTCTCATGATGCCATCTATTTTTTTGAAGTTCACCAGTCCCTCGTGCAGCAATACAACCCCACAACATGATGCTGCCACCCCCGTGTTTCAGAGTTGGGATGGTGTTCTTAGGCTTCCAAGCTTCTCCCTTTTTCCTCCAAACATATCGATGGTCATTACGCCCAAAAAGTAAAAATTTTAGTTTCATCAGACCACAGGACTTGTCTCCAAAAATTAAGGTCTTTGTTCCAATGTGCATTTGCAAACATTAATCTGGCTTTTTATGTGTCTTTTGGAGTAAAGGCTTCTTAGTGGCAGAGTGGCCTTCTAGCCCATGTTGATACAGTACTCATTTCACTGTGGATAATGACACAATCTTACCAGCTTCCGCCATCATCTTCACAAGGTCTTTTGTCTTTTGGGTTGATATGCACTTGTCGGACCAAACCATGTTAATCTCTGGGACACAGAACCCGTCTCCTTCCTGAGCAGTTTGATGGCTGCACATTTACATCGTTTCTACTTGCGTATAATTGGTTGTAAAGATGAATGAGGCACATTCAAGCATCTTGAAATTGTATGCAAGAATGAGCCAGACTCATGCAAGTCCACAATTCTCTTCCTGATATCTTGGCTGATTTCTTGAGACTTTCCCATGATGCTTCACAAAGCAGCAGTGTGTTTCAGGTGTGCATTAAAAAACATCCACAGGTGTGTCTCTAACTCAGATATTGCCAAAAAACTTATCAGAAGCTTCAAAACACATGACATCATCATGTGGGCAGTCCAGAATTTATTAAAGGCATAGTAATCTTAGTGTATGGAAACTTTGACTTTGCAGTAATAAAAATGCCTTAAAACATTTGGCAAATATTAATAATTATGGTAATCCTATCTTGCCTAAAATGGGAAAGGTTTATTCTGATTTCATGTCAGATATTGATATAGTGTATGGAAACTTCTGGTTTCAACTGTATGTTGTTTTTCACAGCATTACAGTATTTATGTTCATATGTCTGTTTTTTGTTTGCAGACCTGTCATCTTTTTAGAGGAAATCTGTCACCACATTTGATCTGTACAAACTATTAATATGGGCATACATGTTATAAACTGCTGAAAAATGTCCTCCCTGTGTGTCTCATAGCAGATGTGTGGCTGCTGAGAAATCATCTTATCACTTTATGTAAATGATGTTTTCCTGGCTCTGGGGAGGACGCTGCCCGGAAGATAATACACCACTTCCAATAGCATCAAATTGTTAAGGCAGGAGTAATCACTAGTGATGAGCGAACGCGCCCGGGTAAGGCTACATTCACATTTGCGTTGTTGGGCGCAGTGTCGGCGACGCAACCAACAACGCATGTACACAACGCAGCGTTTTGCGACGCATGCGTTGTCATAAGATCCTACAGATCGGGACTTTCAGCGCAGGGAAAACGCTACAAGTAGCGTCCCCTGTGCCCTGTCTTGTGCGTCTATATGACGCATGCCTCGTAAAACGCAGTACAACGCATACCGGCGCATGTCCATGCACCCCCCCATGTTAAAGATAGGGGCGCATGACGCATGCGTCGGTATGCGTCGATGCCGCTGCGCCCAACAACGCAAATGTGAAAGTAGCCTAAGGTGTTATCGACCATGCTCGGGTGCTAAGAGTGACTTCGGCATGCTCGAATAATATGTTCGCATCCCCGCGCCTCCATTTCTCGAGGCTGTTAGACAACCGTAACACATGCAGGGATTGTCTAACAAACAGACAATCCCTATGTGTTGTGGCTGTTGAACAGCCCGGAGACATGCAGTTGCGGAACTCGAACATATTATTTGAGCA
Organism: Ranitomeya variabilis; assembly: GCF_051348905.1. Lineage (NCBI taxonomy): Eukaryota > Metazoa > Chordata > Amphibia > Anura > Dendrobatidae > Ranitomeya > Ranitomeya variabilis. The sequence goes on from NC_135238.1 coordinate 60,795,103, forward strand.
CGCCAAACTCACTGTTAGCACCCAAGCACTTTCGCTCATCACTAGTAATCACCTCATCGTACCTTTGCCTCTCTTGACCACCCTTCCCTGGTTCTCCACTGCTCTCGGTTTACGATGTCACTTTTAGTGATGGCCTCAATGGTGGGCATGCGACTTGCTATTGTGGGAGCCCAGTGAGCAGAGACTAGTAAGGGATCAGGGAAGTTTCAGTACCAGAGCGGCAGGTGATTAAGTTGAGCGAAAAGATTTGCAGTACCTGGTCCAGTTGGCTGTGTTCCTAGTTTGTGGGGATCGGACCTGTGCACTGTGAACCTATTCACCACCTATTTCATCCGATGTCATGCATGTAATGTAATGATGTTGTGGTGGTCACTAATCAGTAGAGGTCCCAGGATGCTATATTAGGCTATGCACACTTTGCATCTTTTTCTGGCGGATTCCCCAGCACGCCATAAAATGAACATAATCCACTGCAATGTCAAAACCACCCTGCTCTATATTGGTAGCACAGAGCGAAATATGCCGGCTGCTCAAGAACGACAACTAGCTGCGTCAGGAACTTTACTGCCGGTGTTTTCCTGAAACTGTTTGACCTGGAAAAATTCGGCAGCTGCAATGGCGCCTAATAAACACCATGTGCACATACATAATTTTTTTTTTTTTTTTTAACAAGTGTTTTGGAAGGTCTGCCAAAAAAAAGCTGCCCCTCTCTATGCTTAACAGTATAGAGTAAAAAATGGCGGTTGCGGAACCGCAGCAAAAACAACATTTTCTTGTAGTGGATTCAACTGGGACAACTTCTAAAAGAGGCCTACGGAGGTTTTCAGTACTATGGTCTGGAATCCACGGACTATCGTCAGGGTCTCTGGACCGCACAGGGTACTGTGAATCTTTTTTCCCAACTCTCCTCTAATAAATTTATTTTCTCCTACGCCTCATTGGGGGACACAGGACCATGGGTGTTATGCTGCTGCCACTAGGAGGACACTAAGTAAACAGAAAGATTAACTCCTCCTCTGCAGTATACACCCCTTCACTGGATACAATTTCAACCAGTTCTTGCTTAGTGTCTGTAGGAGGCACTTGGGTCTGTTTTCAGGCCCCAACTTTCTTATTTTAATTTTTATTTTAAAGTTTTTAGTTTTCTGTAAATTTTTAATTTTTTACTTAACGGAGTGAAGGGGGCGACGGGTTCCTTTTTTTATAGGGTCCGCTCTCCCCCGAACCATCAACAGGCGAGCACGGCGAGTATACCTCCCCGTCCCTCTCCTGCGACGTATGGGGCACGCCTAATCTACGCTAGGGCGACGGTTCCTATGTGGTCCCGATCTCCCCCCTGTAAGATGGCGAGCACATGGAGTATACCTCTTATGTGCATCTCCCGGGCTCCACCGCACTCAAGCCCTCATCTTGGCGTCTCGTAGTCCCCACAGTAGCCGTAAGCCCCCTGTGGCAGGCGCAGAAGAACCCTGCAATAATCTCCATGTGGCAGGCACAGCTGTAAGTCCCCTGAGAAGGCAAGCATGCTTCAGGAGGCTCTCCGTCCCCCGACACAGGGAGGATCGATTGAGCTGGAGGTGGTCCCTCCTTTGGTGAGTACTATCTTCCTCACGCTACCGGCGTGGGAAGAAGCGGTCCGGGTCCCTGGGGAGAGGTACCGCTGGCTAGATGCCAGCGACGATCGTTAGGCGCGGCGGCGCGGCCGCCAGAGCGCTTCGCGGCCGCCAGAGCGCTTCGCCGGCCGGCTCCACTAATTTAGTCCCCGGCTTCTGCAGCCGGACTAGGCCGCAGTTCAAAAAACCCGCCCACACCGGAGCCCCGCCCACTGTTCAGGCGCTTCTCGTTTTCAATGAGAAGAGCCCTGCAAATCTCGGGCGCCATCTTGGGACTCCACTGCTACAGGGAAATACAGCCGAAAACGCTACCTCCCTCTCTTCCTCCCTGGGGACACCAGTTCAAGACCGTGGGTAAGCTGCTCCGCTGCATAGGGAAAAGCTTAACCCCTTCCCTGCTCACATAACTGCTACTGCGGTTTATCGGAGATAGACATTCACTATGTCTCAATCTATGGAAAAAAGGGGACAAAAAAGCACACTGTATTTTTTACCATTTGTGCCACTTGCAAGTCTGCCTTGCCAAGTACCCACAGTCCCCCCTTGTGCCAGAACTGTGACCTGGCCAGTGCGCAGCCGCCTTCTGCCGCCACTTCCTATGTCGTCTCCTGAGTGGGCCGCGCACGTTCAGTGGAATCCTGGGTCCTCCTTAAACCAGAATTCACCTCCGTCGGCTGCGACGGAATCTGATAACGGCGCGGGGCTGTCCGAACACAGGGGGCGCACCGTTGTACGGGACTCCCGGGGTTCCAGGAAAAGGACCTTTTCCCCATCTCCCGTACACGCGTGAGCTTCAGCTTCTGCAAGCTCATTTTCTCGCTCCCCCTCCCCTGAGGGTCGCAGCGTACAGGGCACAGTATATGAGTCGGAGGAATCTTTAACCCAGACTCCTCTATTGGTCAGGCATTAATGGTGGACGATGAATCTGCTTCCTCTCAGGAACACGTTGCATCTTTTAAGAAGTCTCCATAATCACCCTGAGTTTCAGGATATTATCCCAAAACACAGGGAGCAGAAAAGCGCTTTACGGCTCAAAAAGCCACGGAAGCTAAATATCCTTTCTCAAGGGATCTGGTGAAGGGCTTACTTCTTTCTCCTTCTGGATCCTGCCGTGTCGCGGCTTGCATCCAAAACAATCTTCTCTCTGTCAGACGATTCATCAGTCAAAAACCCTTCTGACCGCCAGATTGATTATTTGGCTCGCTCAGTCTTTGAAGTCTCAGGAGCAGCCCTCCTTCCATCCTTTGCAGCTACCTGGGTAGCTAAGGCAATGGTGACCTGGGCTGAGGTGTTGACCTTTACCGTCCACGGCAGTAATCTTCCCCCAGGGACGGCCAGACTAGTTAACCAGTTAGCTCAGGCCGGAGATTTTGTCGTTAGCGCCTCCATAGATGCGGCTAATTGCGCAGCGCAAGCGGCTGCTAACGCAATTTCCATCGGGGGGGGGGCCCTATGGCTCCGCGATTGGCGAGCAGACTCTCCTTCCAAAAAGTCGCTGACCTCTCTTCCTTACCAAGCGGGTCGTTTAATTTGGGGGGAAAACCTAGACCAAATCATGTCTGACGCTACCGGATTAAAAAAAAAAAAAAAAAAATTAATTTCTTCTCCAGCATGGAATCAGCAGCAGTTTCGATTCTGGTCATTTCGTAACAACTCCAGTTTGTCGTCCTCTTCCCCTGGTTCGGGACGTCGGGACAACAGAACTTCCCAGGTCTCATACAGACCAAACCGTTCCTGGAAACCCGGACCCAGGCCGTCTGCCCCTGAGCCGTCCGCATCCCTTAAACCTTCACAATGACTCATTGGCGTGTCCGGCTGACACTGACAACGTAGGCTGACGCCTTCTTTCGTTCCGTCAACAGTGGCTCTCGGTCGTTCACGACGAGTGGGTCAGAGAGCTCGTGTCTTCCGGATACAAAATTGAGTTTTTTCTCTTCACGCCATACAGGCGCTTCAAAAGGACGGTGTCATCACTCCAGTCCCTCGTGACCAAAGGTTCACGTGGTTTTACTCCAACCTTTTCGTGGTCCCAAAGGAGGACGGGACTCTACAGCCCATACTGGATCTCAAACTGCTAAAACAAATTCGTACGGGTCCGACACTTCAGGATGGACCGCCTCCGTTCCGTTGTCGCGTCCCTGGAAAAAGGAGAGTGCCTTGCATTCATAGACATCAAAAGATGCCTATCTACACATCCCAATTTTTCCCTCTCATCAGCAGTTCCTGCTCTTTGCAGCCCAAGAAGTACACTTCCAGTCTGTGGCCTTGCCCTTCGGACTTGCCACCGTCCCCAGAGTCTTCACAAAGGTCATGGCGGCTGTCATGGCCATTCTTCACGCTCGGGGAGTGGTAGTCCTGCCATATCTGGACGACCTATTAATCAAAGGTCCGTCCCAGTCTACCTGCGAGGAGTCGGTGAGCATCACCGTGGATTCTCCTTCTCGCCTGGGTTGTAAGATCAACTTCGAGAAATCATCTCCAGTGCCGGCCCAGCAAATCTCCTTCCTGGGCATGATTTTGAACTCTTCCCGCGGGCTGGTCATTCTCCCTCCAGAGAAGGTTCTATCTTTACAACAGGGAGTGCGCAGGCTCTTCCGCCCAGTCCCTCACTCCATTCGCTTTGCGATGCGCATCCTCGGAAAAATGGTTGCGGCGATGGAAGCCATTCTGTTCGCGCAGTGCCATCCCCGTCCCTTGCAACAGGCGCTCATTTTAGCCTGAGACAGAAGCCCGGTTCCTCTCGACCGTCGCTTTCATCTACCCCCACAGGTCAGGCAGACCCTCAGGTGGTGGACACTACAGTCTTCCTTGAACCAAGGGAAATCCTTTCTTCCTGTGCGCTGGTTAGTGGTGACTACCGATGCCAGCCTTTTTGGCTGGGGTGCAATTTTTATTCACCACACGGCACAGGGTCGTTGGTCCACGAGATAGTCACGTCTCCCAATCAATATCCTGGAAATTTGAGCGATCATTCTCGCTTTACACAACTTTCACCAACCTTCTCGCAGGTCATCCCATCAGAATTCAATCCCACAACGCCACAGCCGTGGCGTACATCAACCACAAGGGGGAACAGAGCAGCCATGCGCGAAGTCTCCCACATCCTGCGCTTGGCAGAGACCAATCACTCGCTCATATCGGCGATCCACATACTGGGCGTGGAGAATTGGGAAGCGGACTTCCTCAGTCGCCAAAGTCTTGCTTCGGGCGAGTGGTCCCTCCATCCGGAAGTTTTCCAGCAGATTTGCCTTCGCTGGCTGACGCCGGATGTGGATCTCATGACCTTGAGGTTCAACAACCAGGTTCCCCAGTTCATTGCCCGTTCCCACGATCCTCGCGCCATCGGGGTAGATGCCCTGGTTCTGTCGTGGCATCCGTTCCAGCTGCCATACATTTTTCCGCCCCTTTTCTCTGCTTCCGAGAGTCATCAAAAAGATCACAGCAGAGGGGAGACCGGTGATTCTCGTCGCGCCCGACTGGCCGCGCCGAGCATGGTACGCGGAACTCGTCCAAATGGTCGCCGACACCCCCTGGCGCCTTCCAGATCGCACGGACCTTCTCTTCTAGGGCCCAATTTGCCATCAGAACTCTGGGACCCTGTCTTTGATGGCGTGGCCGTTGAATCCTGGATTTTAGCCCAAGCCGGATTCTCTCCGGGGGTCCTTCTACCATGATTCGCGCTAGGAAACCCGTATCCGTGCGCATTTATCATCGCACCTGGCGTATCTTCTTTTCATAGTGCAATACCCATGGACGTTTGCCCTTAGTCTTTTCCATTCCGTCCATTCTGGAGTTTCTCCAATCAGGTTTAGAGTCAGGCCTTGCCCTAAGCTCGCTCAAGGGACAAGTGTCCGCCTTGTCTGTTCTATTCCAATGAAGGATCGCTTCCAGACTGCCGGTTAAGACGTTCATCCAAGGAGTCTCCCGGGTGGTCCCTCCCTATAGAATGCCTTTGGTGTCATGGGATCTTAACTTGGTTCTCAGGGTTCTTCAGGAGGCCTCTTTCGAACCATTGCAGGACATCTCTCACCCTCCTCTCATCGAAGGTGGTCTTTCTAGTGGCAATTACGTCAATTAGGAGAGTTTCTGAGTTGGCGGCTCTCTCTTGCCGACCCCCCCCCCCCCCTTTTTCTGAATTTTTTACCCAGATAAGGTGGTTTTGAGAACCTCTCCCGAGGACATTGTCTTCCCGTCTTTCTGTCCTGCACCTACTCATTGTATCGAGAAAGCTCTCCATACTCTGGATCTGGTTTGAGCTCTTCGGAGGTACATATCTCGCACGGCTCCCTTCCGTAGGTCGGATGTCCTCTTCGTGCTTGCGGAGGGACATTGGAAGGGTCTACCTGCCTCAAAGGCCACTCTAGCTAAGTAGATTTGTTCCGCTATTCAGGAATCCTATCGTGTCAGGAACACTCCTGTCCCACCTGGGATTCAGGCCGCATTCCACCCGGTCGGTCGGTGCTTCTTGGGCCATTCGGCACCAGGCGTCCGCACATCAGCTTGTAAAGCTACGACTTAGTCCAGTCTGCATACTTTCACGAAGCACTACCTCATCCATACTCAGGCTTCGGCAGACGCTGCCCTCGGCAGGCGCATTCTGCACACATCGGTACCTCAGTAAGCTGGTGGTACATGGGGTATTAGCATATTGCTCCCCACCCAGGGACTGCTTTTGTACGTCCCATGGTCCTGTGTCCCCCAATGAGGCGTAGGAGAAAAGGAGATTTTTGTGTACTCACCGTAAAATCTTTTTCTCCGAGCCACTCATTGGGGGACGCAGCACCCACCCTGTTAGCCTGTTTTGGCTTGTTGTTACTTCTTTGGTTTTGACATAGTTTGTCTTTGTTCATGCTCCGACTGCTTTCCTACCGAACTGGTTGAAATTGTATCCAGTGAAGGGGTGTATACTGCAGAGGAGGAGTTAATCTTTCTGTTTACTTAGTGTCCTCCTAGTGGCAGCAGCATAACACCCATGGTCCTGTGTCCCCCAATGAGTGGCTCGGAGAAAAAGATTTTACGGTGAGTACACAAAAATCTCCTTTTTAATTGAGCCGTTATAAAATGAAATAATGTAATCGGTCAATGGCAGACATGCTCCTGAGATCGACCTTTTTCCTGTGTAAGTGTAAGCTACATCGTCACTGTGTTAACACATTTCACCTCTTTCTTTCAGCTCCCTCCCTCGACACATGTGGGGCCATTTTTGGAAGATGTCAACCCAAGGACTTTTTGTTGCCATCTTCTGGCCTGTAATCCCACAGTTTGTCTGCAACTGCTTGTTTTACTGGGCTTTATATTTCAACCCAATCATTAACATTGACTTAGTGGTGAAAAAGTTCCGAAGATTGGAGACCCAAGCAGTGTGAGACCTAAGAAGTTCTCCTTCCCAGGATTGGACACAAGTCGTGACACTGAACTATAGGATGGAAGACGTCTCCTCTCTCTACAGTCACTGTGTGATCCATTTATTTTAATAAGACTTTAAATCCAAGAGGCACTATTAAGGTCAAAATATTTTCATACTTTTTTATGTGTAATTATATATAATTTTTTTTTCCTTTCCCTTAGGCATCCATTTTATTTTATTTTTTGTGTTATTTTAGAGCGTTGGAGACTGAGTGAATTTCTGGCTTACAGCCTACATAGGAATAATGTGCAGCTTAAGTGCAATCCTATTGACTGCGTTCACACAGGGCGCGTTTTTGGTTGTTTTTTATGGTCAGTGAGAATTTGATTTGCTATTCACACACTATTTTTGACCATTTTAAATGAAGCTTATAATATGCATTTCTCCCATTTCAACATGTTTTATTAGAATTTCTTACTTTTTCTTTTTTTTTTTTTTTTTTTTTTTTTCAAATTAACTCTTGTAAACTAATTGGCTCCAAAATTGGTGCAGTTGAGATCTGCCATATTATACCCCTGTGCAGACTAAGCCTTGTGTTTTGCTACTAGCAATAGTTCTGAAATTAAATTATTTTGTGTTTTACTTTGAAGGATATTGAATCCAAGCTGCAAACTAAGTGCAATTTTTAGTAATTCTAAATGTGGGGAAAAAATGTTTTCAGAAATCTGTCACTTTTCAATATTGTAGAAATCTCGCTTTTTTATGACTTTCTTGCATAGCGGAACCAAATAATGACCCTTCCCTGCCTCTAATCTTTGTGCGAATAACTTGTCGCTAGGCTCGTGCAATAAATTTACAATTTATCAATGATCATTAAATGGTTTGTACCAAATATGAAAGTTAACCCCCCAAATCCACAGAATAAGGGATGACTTCTTGACCCCCTAGGACACCATTGATCCCGAGAATGGGACACTGCAGAACGGAGAGGAGACTTGAGTGCGTCACCTTTTGACCATTCACTCACTGTTGGAGATGGTCGAGCACGACCATCACCGCCCGGCTGTTGCAGAATAAATGGCGCAGAGGTGCGCGGGGTGTGCTCCATTCATACGGAGCTCTAGAGAGCCCCATTCTCAGAATTGATGGGGGGTCCCAGCTGATGGTCCCTTAGCAATCAAGAAGTTGTCCCCTATCCTATGAATAGAGTAACTTCTCTCCTTGGTACAAATTCTTTACTGCTAGAGGAGCTCAATTGTCTTAAAGGGAGTCTTTCATCAATTTCTGACCCTGTAAAACTGCTGCCGGCGTTGTGTAAGACCTTGAAAGCTGTCTAAAAGGTGTTTTGTTTTTTGTTTTTTTTTAAAAGCTGTTGGTTAAGTAAATAATGGAAATTGCTATATTCACCCACTTTTAACACTTAACACCCATGACTGTAGCTAAGGCTGCGTGAAGTGAAGGCTAGGCCGGTGGTCTCTGGAGGAAGTGATGATTTCCCATTCATCTGTTTTCCTGTCCACTATACTCTGATTGGCTGCAGCAGTCAGATGTGTTCCTTTCCAGTCACCAGACTGCTGCAGCCAATCATAAGCCTCAGTTATCGGGTAATAACGAAAAAGGACACCATCGTTTTCTGTCCACCTGGAGACTATATTGGATTAGCTTGCATTGGAGCTGCGGTGGTTAGACCTTTTATACAGTCTGCATTTTTTTTATTTTTTATATATAAGTCTTATAACAAACACTTTCAACCTACCTGTGTAGGTGGTTTTATTAGCATCACTGTAAAAGAGAAGTTTTGATCTGGCATGTACCACTGCCACAAGTGCTTCAAGAGGCAGTCTCCAACGCTGATGTGTTCCTTACTTTCCGTCGTGTTTCACAATCCTTCAGCTTTAGGAGGCATCTTCTGGAGCACCTGTCAGACACGTTCTCCAGACTTCAGCTTCTCTTTCACAGTGATGCAGATGATAAATACTTGATAATGGCAATGTCAGTAGGATTGATGATTAGGATTTGACACGCGTCCAAGTGGCAAGTGTCTGGCGCTAAGGTAACGGCCTCCAGCAGGAGCTCTCATTAACTTGTCTGCCAATGGAGCCCGTATTCTAAGTGCCACCTATTGGCGATGCCAGAAAGTAAATGGAAGTGATGAAGAGACTATATAGTAGCTGAATAACTACGTGTCCATACTATTGTCCTTGGCCTAAGATAAGCCTTTGACGGCACCCTCTGAACTTCCCTAGATTACTGTTCACAATGCCAACCTACTCTAGGCTGGAGAACACGCATAATCAGTAGTCCAGTTTCACTGCCCATATCCTCATGTATCCAGATCTCATAAAACATGCCAGCCTTTTATAGATTATACACATTTAATAACAATATTAGGTTAATTTTGTTCTTTTTTTGAGGAGTAGACTATATTGCAATGTCTTCCAGTTAAATAAAACCAGCCTTTAAAGTTGCAAATATTAATGGAGTTTGTCAGTACAAAATAACTGATTGAACCATGCACAGGCGCTTGGTGCTCCCTTGGCAGGGCGAACAGTTCAGTGCACCTTTACTCCTTGGTTTTCATCGATCTCTGCCCCCTTTTCCTTGATTGACAGCTTTTGCATTACTGGTGTCTGCGGATGGAAAACAAGGTGCACTGACCAATCCAACCATGGGAGCTCGGTGCACTCTCAGCATTTTTTAACATAAGTCATTTTATGCTGACAAAACCCTCTTTAAACCACTGCCAAGAATGCTGTAGGCATCACCGTTAACTTTTGTAGGGGTTTCCCTGTCGCTATTTATTCTAAGATGGAGAAATGGAAGTTAATAAGTTCCTGAATACTGCTCTCCATATTCATCTGGGTGTTGCAGGAGCGCTAACCTATCACTATCTCCTCGCTGTTAGCATGGTCAATCGCTTTTGAGTGACGTCCTGCTTGGCACGATTTGTGCTGGCTTCAAGCTCTCGGCCGAACAGTTGTGATAACAGCGAGGAGACTAAGTAGTCAACCCTAAAACCACTTGATGGGTTTCCTCTACACAGGATGTATGATACTCACTTTTTTTTTTGTCTACCTTTTCAGCTTCATTTGGCTTAAACTGTATCACCAGACCACCCTTGGACTACTATCTGTAACGAAAGTAGACAATTGACCCCTTATGACCACTGTAAGTTTGGAAAGTAGGTTTTCAGTGAACAGACGTGCTAAAATGGGTAAAGGGGAAACCAGGCTCCTCTCACTTCTCTATTGAAAAGAGAGCAGGACTGGTGACATTAAAGAGGTATCCCCATCTCCAAGACCCTTTCTCAATATGTAGTATGTGTAATAATCATATTAGCAAATATCTTTTAATTAGAAATGTACTATATAATTCTTCTGATTTTCTTTGTCACTTACCCCATGTGCAGGGCATTGCAGTAGCTTAGGTATCTGTGGTTACGACCACTCATATAGTGACAGTTACTGGTCATAACCAAGGATATCAAAGCTGCAATGCCCTTCATATAGGGTGACAAGGCGAATCAGAAGAACTACACTACATTTATAATTGGAAGTATTGGCCAATATTATTATTGTACCTCCTCTGGATAGGATCTTGGAGATGGGAATACCCCTTTTATGTCTACATATCGGTCAGATTCAGCTACCGCCCGCTGGTCTCAATAAATAGCATGTGTCTGATATTTGCCACTTGCGCTCCCATGCAGTCCGATATCTGTAGCCTCAATGACATCATCATCCCAATGTGAAAGTGAGCCAGGATCAGCCTTTAAAAGGGCGGCCTTTTTATAGAAGCTAATGTGCAGCAACGGGCACCATTCCTGCTGCTTACAAGTCCCATCTTTCATTCTGGCCTATGCTGAGCTCCAGTATAGCCGCACATGTACATCCGTGCTCTTCTTGCTCTACTTTACTGTAACACTTTGTACATATGTATTTTCTTCAGAATGTAAATATCTAATTTATTTAATACCAACAAAATGAACTTCTTGTAGGTTATCATTGTGTCACTGTGATGGCACCTTCACAAATTAGTCTCTTTTTGTATGCAAGTACTGTGAAAAGCAAAACCCACAATTCAGAGTTGTTTTTTCTTTTAGGATTTTGGTTTAAATTAAATCAAAATATGAATTATTGGACCTTTTTCAAGGTGTTGTATGATGTTTGAGAAACCCTTTCTTGTAATTACCAAGTTAATAAAGATTTAATTTTTGGAGTGACTGAAATGTAATAATACCACAATTGCACTGATCAGTTGTATCCAGAATAAACAATTTAGAAAACAGGTTGTCGGTCATAGTAATGTGACTTTGTACATTACATAAGCAGGGTTGGACTGGCCCACCAGAGAGTCGGCAAATCCTCCGGTAGGCCCCAGCTTCTTTACAGGGGAATGTATAGCACAGACCTTGCAGATGCTGTGGGGCTCTTGAGTGAGGGAGAATCTGGTGCCGCTATCTGGAGTTCAATAGTATCTAAGCAATCGTGTGATACCCGATCAATTCATCAAACAGCTGAATCCTAACATTCTGTATCTTATGGCTATATAACTTGATGCAGTGCCTGATGAAACGTAGCTCAGGTCTGAAAAAAACTTTTAATGATGATGCATTGAGTTTTGTATTGATAAAAGGTGGGCCCAATGTTCCTTAGTCTGACACTGTACATAAAGTAAAGCATTTCTTCTCATTTCAATCTAAAATTGTTTGCCAACACTAAAGCCATTTGCCCCCCAATGGGTCAAATATGCACTGCTCAAAAAAAGGGAGCACTTCCATTGTGTTTAATTCTAAGTCAATCACACTTCTGTTAAATCAATGCTTCCAGTTATGAAGCAACACTGATTGTGAATCAATTTTTCCTTCTGTTGTGCAAATGGAACAGACAAGTAATAATTTATAGGCAATTAGCAAGATAACCCCTATAAAGGAGTGGTTCTGCAGGTAGTGACCACAGACCTTTTCTCTGTTCTCATCCTTTTTGGCTGTTCTTGCGCTCACTTTGGCATTTTGTCATTACTCTCACCTGTAGAGGTACAGTAGCATGAGGTCGTGTTTAGTGCAGAACCCACAGAAGTTGCTCAGGTAGTGCAGCTCATCCAGGATGGCACATCAATATGAGCTGTGGCAAGAAGGCTAGGGGTGTCTGTCAGCATAGTGTCAAGAACATGGAGCTGATACCAGGAGATGTTGAGAGGGCTGTAGGAGGGTAGGAAACCCAGCAGCATGACAGCTACCTCCTCCTCTGTGCAAGAAGTGCCAGATCCCTGCAAAATGACCTCCAGCAGGCCACTAATATCTGCTTGCTCAAACTGTCTGAAACTGACTCCATGAGGGTGGTATGAGGGCCCAACGTCCACAAATGGGTGCTATGCTTACAGCCCAACACTGTTCAGAGCGATTGGCATTTGCCAGTGGACACCAAGATTGGCAGATTCAACATTGGCTCTTTGTACTCTTCACGGATGAGAGCAGGTTCACACTGAGCACGTGGCAGTCTGGAGACCCTGTGGAGAACATTCGGACAGCAACACCCTCCAGCAAGAGTGGTTGGGTACTGGGTCAGTAATGGTGTGAGGAGGCCTTTTTTTGGGGGGGTAAGTCCACACAGCTCTGCATGTGCTAGCTAGAGGTACCCTGACTGCCATTAGGTACTGGGATGAGATCTTCCGACCGATTGTTAGACTATATGCAAGTGCACTAGGCCGTGGGTTCCTTCTGATGCATGGCAATATTAGGCCTCATGTGTCAGCAGTTCCTGCATGAAGGCATTGATGCTATGGACTGGCCTTCCCATTCCCCCAGACCTGAATCCAATCAAGCACATCTGGGACATCATGTCTTGTTCCATCCACCAACAACATGTTACACTACAGACTGCCCAGACATTGACTGATGCTTTAATCCAGATTTGGGAGGAGATCCCTCAGGAGAACATCCTCTGCCTCATCAGGAGCATGCCCAGGCATTGAAGGAAGGTCACACAGGCACGTGGAGGCCACACACACTACTGAGCATCATTTCCTTGTCTTGAGGCATTTCCACTGAAATTGTATCAGCCTGGAATTTGATTTTTCCCTTCCCCATGACAGCACCTATACATGAGAGATGGTCCCAGCCCCCAGGAACAGGAAACCTGCAGAGGAGATAAGATGGGGGTGGCACCTCTCTCCTCAGTCTGGTTTCCTGTTTCTGTGGGGAGCCTGCGACACTGGAGGGATCTCTCTCGGGCAGTGCCGGTCTGGAGACCGAGGTCCGCAGTGGGAGCAGCTGGTCGATGTTCACACAATACTCATGGAGCGCATGGCTGTCAGATGGCGTCCGTCCCACTGCGGGCTCCCCGGCGTCCGCTCCTGGCCGGAGTAGGGGTCGTGCCCATCACTAGGCTTGGCGCTGAGGTGAATGGGACGACTTCTGGTTCAGACCGGAAGTGACGTCGCACGCCGGGGGGAACAGTGTGCTGACACTCCCAGGGGGAGAATGTTCAGGGACGCTCACACCGCTCTCACCCTATACTATTTAAAGAAGCACAGCACAAGTAACTGTGGCATTAGCTTCTCTGACAATGGCGGACCCGACTACAGAATTGCCGGTTCCGGTGGACATCTCACATCCTGTGGTACTGAGGTTCTGGTGGGTGAGTGCCTTTATAAGGCAAAAACACGTCAGTAAGTGTCTTTTTGTATCATATTATGCAGGGAAAGAAAGCTACGGCCAAACAAAAAAAACAAAGTGTGCACTCTGTGATAAACCTCTCCCTAGAACTTATGAGAAGCGGATTTGCCGGCTATATGTAGATAAAACTGTGGCCGAGGAGTCCTCATCATTACTCCAAAACATAAAGGCTATCGTTAGGGAAGAAGTTAAAATGACAGTAAAAGAGCAGATGAAACAGCATGGGTTACATAGCTCTGAAATTCCACCCCCTAGACCTGCCCAAACCTCTGAGGTGGAATCAGAAGGTGAAGCGGGGGAATTACCACCTGGTGATGACTCAGATTTAGACTCTTCAGACGAAGAGTGTGGTCGGCCGAATGTATTATCTGAAGATGTGGGGAAACTACTTAAACTAGTTAGATCCACTTTGGGGGTCGAAACACCAAAAGAACATAAAACATCCCAAGACTCTGTTTAGTAATCTAGAGGGGAAAAAACGGAGAGTTTTTCCTTTCCACGAGAATATATTAAATCTAACTAAAAGTGAGTGGGAAAAAAAAAGTCACTTCCTCAGGCCCTTAAGCGAAAATATCCGTTTGATGAAGAAATTTGTGACAAATTGGAAAAAGCACCTAAACTTGACTCCGCAATTGCGAGTACCTCCAAAGGCATAGCACTTCCCTTCGAGGACATGGGAGCTTTAAAAGATCCTCTTAACAAAAAGGTGGACGCCTTCTTAAAATCAGCATGGGAAGCATCGACATGGGCATTTAAGCCGGGGGTGGTCGCCACTTGTATGGCGTGGGCCATGATAAAATGGTTAGTGGAACTGAGCGACCAAATAGAGACAAATGTCCAAGGGACAGACTCTTAGAAGTAATACCCTCACTACAAAATGCAGCAGGTTTCCTGGCGGATGCCGCCATTGACTCGGTACGGTTTTCTGCCCGTGCATGTGCTCTCTCCAACTCCAGTAGAAGAGCATTGTAGTTAAAAAATTGGACTGCTGACTTTCAGTCAAAAGTCAAACTGTGTGCAGTCCCTTGTGAGGGGCAATATTTATTTGGTAAAGCACTAGATGAAATTCTAGAAAAAGTGGCAGATAAGAAAAAACACTTCCCGCCTCCCCCCTTCTCAAGACGCTGTTGGAATGATACCCTGTGTTCCTTTCGGGGTTCAGGAAAAGCAGGCTGGGGTCAGCCAGGGGATAAGTCCATACGAGGGAAGCCCTGGAATGAGAGAAGAGAAAGAGGATATCTTTTTAATAAACCCCTTCAAAAACCAGACCCCAAACAACAATGACGCCGACATCTGGGTGGGGGGAAGGCTTCGGTTCTTTGTCCATCAGTGGGAAAAGTTACAAACCTCACAATGGGTAATCACCCTATTATCCGAAGGCCTACGGCTGAACTTCACCTCCCTCCCTCCTCATCGAGTAAAAATCACCCATGTGGCAAAAAGAAACCAGGTGACGTTAGAAAGGGAAGTTCATCTCCTCATGAAAAAACAAGTCCTTATAAAAGTACCTGCACAAGAGATAGGGACAGGGTTTTACAGTACCCTGTTTCTCACACCAAAGCTGGATGGTTCACTAAGAACTATCTTCAACTTAAAATACCTAAATCAATATATCCGAGTAGAAAAATTCAAAATGGAGACGTTAAAAACTACAGTAAAACTGCTATATCCAGGCTGTTACATGGCAGTGATAGACCTCATAGATGCCTACTATCATGTTCCCATTTGTGTAGAACATCAACAATTTTTAAGGTTGCTAGTAGAAATAAATCAAATTCCCACTCATCTACAGTTCCAGTGTTTCCCTTTCGGGGTATCAGTAGCCCCCCGAATTTTTACAAAAATTATCTGAGATAGCATCGTTGGTAAGGAAGGAAAACATCGTCTTGGTACCCTATCTAGACTATTTTCTCCTTATAGCAGACAGCCAGGAAGACTGCATAGAGGCAGTCACAAAAGTCCGGAACCTACTGTCCAAACTAGGATGGTTAATAAATTCAAAAAAATCAAAAATGATTCCAGTCCAGATACAGGAATTCCTGGGAATTCAGCTGGACTCAATCAAACAAGTTTGTGTCCTTACGAACAGGAAAATCGAAGCCATAAAACAAAAAATAAAGCAAACACAATCGGGCCGGTCCATCTCGGTAAGAGAAGCCATGTCCCTTCTAGGGATGTTGACCGCCACAATTCCGGCGGTTCAATGGGCTCAACTGCATTCAAGAGAGTTACAGTGGCAAATCCTGACCGAACAGGCAAAAAATCCCTACAATTTAAATCGGAAAATTGCCCTATTGCCATAAGTTCAGGACTCTTTAAATTGGTGGCTAAAATTAGAGAATTTAAAAAAGGGGATGCCATGGTCGGTCCCCAATCCGGTGGTAACTTATTGCGATCTTTGGAAGGCAGAATGAAAAAAATCAACAGCATGTGAAGAATTGGTTTTATTTATTTTTTACGCCGTTCCTCGTGTGCTATAAGTGATTAGGTGACTTTTCTCATCGGGACGGTGCGATTACAGCAATACCAGATTTATATCGGGTTTTTAGGTTTGGCTGCTGTAACACACTAAAATAGTTTTTGCATCACCACATTTTGAGAGCTGTAATTTTTCCATATTTTGGCCCACAGAGTCATGTGAGGTCTTGTTTTTTGCCACACACATTGACGTTTTTATTGGTATCATTTTCGGGCACAAACATCTTTTGATCACTTTCTATTCCGATTTTTGATAGGTAGAATGAACAAAAAACAGCAATTCAGGAATTTCTTTTGGGGAAGGTGGGTTAATGCCGTTCCGTGTGTGGTAAAATTGATAAAGCAGTTTTATTCTTTAGGTCAGTATGATTACAGTGATACCTCATTTATATCTTTTTATGTTTTGGCGCTTTTACACAATAAAAGCTTTTATAGAAAAAAATATTTTTGCATTGCTTTATTCTGAGAGCTATAACTCTTATTTTTCTGTCGCCCATGACGGCACCACGGAGAGAGGGGATCCGCCCACCAAGGACAGGAAACCTACAGATAAAAAGGCGGTACCACTCTCCCGCATCAGTTGGTTTCCTGTCCTTGATGGGAGACCTACAGACTTACCAGAAGAAGATCATCGTGGGATTCTGGGGCCAATCAGTCCGACTCAGGCAGCTGGGGTCCCTCTGCCTCGGCTGGTGTGGTGACCCGAAGCGCCACCGCTGGGGCTAGTAGGCCTCTAGGGTGTGCGGGGGAGGTGTCATGGAGTTCGCGGTCACCTCCCTAGGTAAGATGCAGCAGCGGCAACATCCAGGGGGGTACCTCTGTGGTTGCGGGAGAGGTAGCGCGGCTCTCCCCCCTTCAAGCGTCAGTCTGCACACTGCATGGCCAGGGGGCGTGCAGGGACCGCGCATTCAGGCTGCGAGCAAACCGGGAGCTCCGGAGAGGCAGCGTTTCATGTGCGCCATGGGTAGCGCCATCTTGGGCCGCCCGCGCGTGCGCGGGAGCTCCTGCGGCGCCAAATGGCTTCTGCGCAGTCGCCGGATGGGCGCTTCTGCGCAGGCGCCGGATGGGCGCTTCTGCGCAGCCGCCGGCGGGGTTCGCTTCTGCGCAGGCGCCGGCGGGGGATGCTTCTCGCAGGCGCCGACAGGAGTCGCTTCTGCGCAGGCGCCGGATGGGCGCTTCTGCGCAGGCGCCGAGAACGCTTCTGTGCAGGGGCTAGAGGCTCTTCTGCGCAGGCGCCAGAAGCAGGAGAGCGCCCCTTAGGCCGCAGCTATTGCGCAAGCGTGCCACAGGAAGCGCGGCTGTATAAAATGAACCTGGCCAGTCATCAGGAGGCGAAAGACCGCAGCATAAGCAGCGGCACAAGCCTCAACACCAGCGCAGAGCGCAGCACTAGCGCAGAGCACGGCACCGGCGCAGAGCGCAGCATCAGCGGCCAGAGCGCAGCAGAGCAGCGGTCAGCCGCATCATCAGTCGATTGACAGCAGCCTACGTGAGGCCATACCTGCAATCAGAATGAGTGACATGGCATCACCCTTACCTGAGTCACCACCACCACCATCAGCATCGCCGCAGCAGCAGCAGCAAAAGCGGCGACAGTAAAAAGGACACCAGGACACCACCGGTAAAGAACGCCAAAGGTCCCAACATAGCAAGGAGTCCAGTACGGCGTCGGGGAAAAAGACGGACATAGAGCATCCTCAACCGGTATTTATGGGTCCTGGAGGTGGTAAGTGATCTTCGTGAAAGTTAGAGACAGTAAGGGTATTATTTGTCTCTTTTCCTCTAGGGAAAGAAGAGCTTAGGGAAAACCAAGCATAGGGTTTGTGCCCTGTGTAGAGAAGATCTTCCAAATACCTGGGAGAAGAGACTCTGTAGTATATGTATACAGCAAACAGTATCCGAGGGGCTTCCCGGGTTTGCAGCTGACCTCAAAACCCTGATTAAGAATCAGGTAGAAGACACCTTTAAGTCTCTGAAAAGGGGAAAAAAAACGGAGGAAGACTAAACACAGGTCCCCGTCCCCGGTGTCTAATACAGACCAGGATAGTGCGGACTCAGATTCATCTGACTCCTCCTCCTCCTCCTCCTCCTCTTCTTCATCATCGTCTTCTTCCTCTGGGGGTCACAGCTGTTTCCCCTTAGAAGACACCGATGGCCTCATTAAAGCAGTGAGGAGCACTATGGGGTTAGTAGACTCACCCCAAAAGGTCGGTTCAGGACATCATGTTCGGAGGTCTTGAGCAAAAGAAAAAGAGGGCTTTTCCACTCAATGAAACTATTTCCGCACTAATCAAAAAGGAGTGGAAGAAACCCTTGAGAAAGGCGTTATTGACGCCAAAAAGGAAGTACCCCTTTGAAGACGAATCTTGCTCCTTCTGGGAAAAAGCCCCCAAGCTAGATGTAGCCATTGCTAAAGCATCTAAAAAATTTGCCCTCCCTTTTGAGGACATGGGGGTCTTGAAAGACCCTATGGACAAAAAAGCGGATGCTTTTCTCAAAAGTGCCTGGGAAGCGTCTGGAGGAGGTCTAAAGCCAGCAGTCGCCGCCGCATGCACGTCCCGTTCATTAATGATTTGGTTAGACCAACTGGAGGGCCAGCTAAAGGGGAAGGCGTCCCGTGACTCCATACTGAACACCTTGCCGGTACTAAGAGGGGCGGCCGCGTTTTTAGCAGATGCTTCTGCTGATTCTATTAGATTGGCTGCCAGGTCAGCGGTCTTCTCTAACGCGGCAAGGCGCGCCCTCTGGCTTAAGTGCTGGCCAGGGGACTTACAGACGAAGTCTAAATTATGTACCATTCCTTGTGAAGGGGAATTTCTGTTTGGTCCCACCCTGGACGACATCCTGGAGAAGGCAGGAGATAAAAAGAAATCTTTTCCTGCCCTGGGTTTCCCCGCTTACAAACGGCCCTTTCGGAGCAAGAGGTTTTTCCGTAAAAAGCAAGGGAGAAACCAGGGAAAATGGGAGGATAAGAAAAACAGAAATAAGGGGTACCTGTTTAATAAAAACCCCGGCGACAACAAGAAACCCTCTCAATGAAGGTTGGCCCCGGGTGGGGGGGAGATTGTCACTCTTTCTCCTGGCCTGGGAAAAGATTACATGCAGCCAATGGATCCTGAGCATAATAAAATCAGGTCTAAAACTAACATTTCTGAGAACTCCTCATCCCTTCTTTTCAATAACCTCTCCAAGGTCTTCAGCGGAAGAACAATGGGCATTAGAGAACGAGGTCCTAGGACTAGTGGACAAGGGGGTTCTTCTAGAAGTCCCTCCACAAGAAAGAGAACAAGGTTATTATTCCCCTCTATTCCTGAGAAAAAAACCCGATGGGTCTTACAGGACTATCATAAACCTGAAGAGCCTAAACAAATACCTAGAGATTCAACCATTCAAGATGGAGACGATAAAATCCTCTATAAAAATGCTTTTTCCTCTGTGTTTTATGGTAGTCCTGGACCTGAAGGATGCCTATTATCACGTCCCCATCCACATAGATCACCAGAGGTTTCTCAGGATAGCAGTTCATATCAGGGGGACATTACGCCACTTTCAATTCTCAGCCCTACCGTTCGGACTGGCAATAGCCCCAAGAATATTCACAAAAATAATTTCGGAGGTAATGGCTCATCTCAGAGAGCAAGACACCTTGATTGTACCATACCTGGACGATTTTTTGGTAATAGGCTCCTCCCCCCAACACTGCAGCAATCAGCTGGATACAGTGACAAGGTCCCTAAAGGATCTGGGTTGGCTGATAAACTTAAAAAAGTCCAGACTGGTACCTTCCCAGGTCCAAGAATACCTGGGTCTCATACTGGACTCTATAAAGGAAGAATGCCGTCTTCCAGAGGAAAAAATACAGAGGATGATAAGACTAGTGGCCAAAATACAAGCTCTCCCTTCTATAACCCTACGCCAGGCTATGTCCCTCTTAGGATCCATGACTTCGTGCATACCGGCGGTCCAATGGGCGCATCTCCATTCGAGACACCTTCAATGGCAGATTTTATCAGAAGAGATCTCTCTGGGAGGGCATTTAGAAAGTCGGTTGAGATTATCTCCAAACACAACTCAGTCACTAACCTGGTGGGCATCACTAAGGAATCTTTCCCAGGGAGTCCCATGGGTAATCCCAATCTCAAAGATACTGACGACAGATGCAAGCCCCAGTGGCTGGGGGGCTCATTTAGGCGACCTAGTAGCTCAAGGCACCTGGCCAACATCCCTGCGGGAGGAATCCTCCAATATGAAAGAGCTCCTTGCGGTCAGGTTCTCCCTCCAGGAATTCTTGGGGGCCCTTCACTCCCACCATGTCAGAGTCATGTCGGACAACAGGGTGGTAGTAGCATACCTGAATCACCAGGGGGGGGACTCGCTCCAAAAAACTGATGGAGGTAACCAACGAAATTTTTCAGATAGCCGAGAGCAACCTTTTATCCCTGACAAGTCTACACATAAGGGGGGTGGACAACTTCAAAGCGGACTTTCTAAGCCGCTCCAGTTTAAAGCAAGGGGAATGGGAGCTAAATCAGACGGTATTTACCCAGATTACAAAAAAATGGGGGGTTCCCAACATAGATCTCTTTGCCAACAACACAAACAAAAAAGTAACCTCCTTTTGCTCCATAAATCCTCAGGGGAACCCAGTGGCTCTGGATGCGTTTCTGATTCCATGGCGGCATCATCTAGCTTACGCATTTCCCCCATTTGCCCTGATTCTGGCAGTGCTGAGGAAGATTCGGGAGGACGGGGCTCATGTAATCTTGATAGCCCTGTTCTGGCCGAAGAGACCTTGGTTCTCTTGGATGAGGAGAATGTCGATATCCGACCCGTGGGTACTCCCAGACCTCCCAGGCTTGCTCTCCCAAG
The DNA here is from genome assembly GCF_051348905.1 of Ranitomeya variabilis. Taxonomy (NCBI): domain Eukaryota; kingdom Metazoa; phylum Chordata; class Amphibia; order Anura; family Dendrobatidae; genus Ranitomeya; species Ranitomeya variabilis. The sequence continues at coordinate 60,816,086 of NC_135238.1, forward strand.
GGCCGATCAACCATCCACAAGTTACGAACTTGCACTTGACGGCCTGGCATTTGAGAGGAAGCTACTAGAGGATAGAGGATTTTCACCAGCATTAGTATCCACTCTCTTACAAAGTAGGAAACCGGTCACAACAAAACAATACGGGAAGATATGGAAGAAATTCCTATCATCATCAGGCTCCAAAATAGGAGAAAAGGTTCCCCTTAAAACTGTATTAGAATTTTTACAAAAGGGGTTGGAGATCGGTTTAGCCACGAGTACCCTGAAAGTCCATGTGGCAGCGTTGGGAGCTCTGTTTAATTACGATCTGGCAGGGAATCGGTGGGTTTCAAGGTTTATCAGGGCAGCAAACAGATCAAGGCCAATTCCAATTAAAACCGCCCCTCAATGGGATTTAAATTTGGTCCTTAGAGCCCTGACTTAACCTCCCTTCGAACCCTTGGAGGGGGTCCCGTTAAAAATCCTATCCCTCAAAACTTCCCTGCTGGTTGCCCTCACATCCGCTCGTAGAATTAGCGACATACAAGCTTTATCTGCTAACCCTCCATACACTCAGGTTTTAGAGGATAGAGTTATTCTCAAGATAGATCCTGCATACCTCCCGAAAGTGGCTTCCCGGTTCCATAGAACTCAAGAGATCTCTCTTCCCTCCTTCTGTCCTAACCCTAAAAATAAAGAGGAGGAAGCATTACATACGCTAGACGTAAGGAGATGTCTCATACAATATTTAGAAGCCACTAGAGAGAGTAGGGAGGATGCCTCTCTTTTTGTATGCTTTCAGGGTCCCCGGAAGGGGAAAAAAGCCTCCAAATCCACTTTGGCAAGATGGGTCACGGACGCTATCAGCTTGTCATATTCGTCAAGTGGAGTGTCCGTTCCAGGGGAAATCAAGGCTCACTCAACGAGGGCAGTGGCGGCTTCTTGGGCGGAGAAGGCCGGAACCTCTATCGATCAGATATGTAGAGCCGCTACTTGGTCATCACCTTCCACATTCTATAGACACTATAGATTGGACCTTATTTCCTCTTCGGACCTTACTTTCGGTAAAAGGGTTCTGGAAGCGGTGGTCCCTCCCTGAATGTACAATCTATGAAATCTCTCCGTGGTGCCGTCATGGGCGACAGAGAAAAATATAGTTCTTACCGATAACGGTATTTCTCTGAGCCCATGACGGCACCCGTACATTCCCTCCCTTCACTTATGGGTGTGCATGTTAATATAGTGCCATAGTTTATTTTTTTATAGTTTTTGATAGGCCACGCGGTATCTCAATTAAGTTAATATAAAGTAATGTTGAAACTAATAAGCTGTTCCATAGTCTCCCATCGTTCTCTAGTAAACAACTGATGCGGGAGAGTGGTACCGCCTTTTTATCTGTAGGTTTCCTGTCCTTGGTGGGCGGATCCCCTCTCTCCGTGGTGCCGCCATGGGCTCAGAGAAATACCGTTATCGGTAAGAACTATATTTTTTTCCGCTGATGGAGCTGTATGGTGGCTTGCTTTTTGCAGGACAAGATGATGTTTCCAGCGGTTCCATGTTTATTTATATCCATATTTTTTATAGTGTTTTATTCCACTTTCTGTTCGGCAATATGATGATAAAGCATTGTTTTCTGCCTTGATTTTTTTTTTTTTATGGTGTTCACTAAGGGGGTTAACTAGTGGGATAGTTTTGTAGGTTGGGTCGTTGTGGACGCGGCAATACCAAATATGTGTACTTTTATTGTTTATGTTGGTTTTTTTTCATACAAATATTTATTTCTAGATAGAATATCTTTAGATTTTTTTATATTATTTTTGATGATCAGCAAGTTTACATCCGGGTCCCCATGACAATGATTGGAACCCCGCATAACACCACGGGGTCTGCGATCCAAAGTCAGAGGGGCTGTCAGTCCTCTGCCAGCTGACGGAATGCTGCAATCGCATTAGATTGCAGCATTTTGGGGTTAAAGTGCCGGGAGCAACGCGTGACCGTTCCTGGCACTTAGTGCTAGGTGTGAGCTGTCAGACTCGGCTGCGATTGACTGCATATTGAATAGGTAACAAAACCACATAGTGGTTTAGTAAAAAAGGTTTTATTCCATCTGGGACATGATAATAGTAGAAATTTGCAAATGAAAAGAAGATAAATACTTAGCAATCCAAAGTATAAGTGAGGATATCCCACACTGAGCACATGTCAGACAGTGCACAATACATTAATAAATGCATAGATGGTAATACTCACTGGGGATGACAGCCAGCTTACTCCAACGCGTGTCGCTACTCCAGGTAGCTTCGTCAGGGGAAGTGAGAAAGAGTTGGCCACGTCGGGTATAAATAGTAGTAAGTGCACTTACTGAAAAGCTAATAATTGCCAGCACATGTACCCGGCAATCATTAAGCAATGGAACAGTCCGTCAGGGTCATGGCGTAAATAGAGAGGGATGGGTAATAGATCTAATCCAGGTACAGGGCTTACAAAATACCAGCATGTATTCCGGAAGTGTGCGTGTCACCCCTCGGAAGCCCCAACGGCGCCTGCGCTAGCTGCATCGCCGTGTCATCCAAGCAGTGAACGCCCACTCCAGGAAATAATACGTGCAAATTAGCAAAAATTCTACAGACCAGGGCTGTGCATATCGCATAACAGGCAACCGGCAGTGCCTGCGCAGAAACCGCTCTGCCGCGTCATCAAAAAGTAAACGCCCACCCCAAAGAAGTGGTGCATGCGCAATAACAAAATTCCACATGCCAGGATACAAACCATCACACCGCAAGAGCAACAAAAGCGCCTGCACAAGATACCAATTGTCAACATGCATTCTGGAAGCGTGCGTATCACCACTCGGATGCCCCAGCGGCGCCTGCGCAGGCTGCACCGCCACGTCATCCAAGCAGTGAGCGCCCACTCCGGAAAGCAGTACATGCGCAGTAACAAGAACAAAAAAAAAAAGTTCCACAAGCCGGGGCCGTGCATATCACACAACAGATATCCCGGCAGCGCCTGCGCAAATCTGCTCTGCTGCGTCATCAAGATGTAAACACCCACTACGATGAGGTGGTGTATGCGCAGTGGCATGCTTTCCTAATGTCAAAATTCAGAACGTCACCCAGCAAGATCAGCCACAGCGCTTGCGCAAGGTACTCCACGATGGGCTAACGCTAAACAAAATAATCTCCAAATATCCACTGAGGCAACATAGTTTGTATTTCCCATACACATAATATAAATGTCACAAAGAATACATTGTGACAAGAAGTCCGGCCAAAATCCCTGCGATAACCTAGAAGAACAGAGATATCCCAGGAAGGTAATTGCAACTACATCCCACAGTAGAGGGGAGCCCTGATTGTGACCACACATACACCAGACCATATTAAACAATCCATATGTACACACACAATTAAATACAAAAAATTATATAAACAAAAAATTATATATATATGTTTCAAAGTCGGTAAAAAAGCCATAGTAACCATATCACCCAAATCGACAGATATAAATACCTAATCTAAGCAGCGAAGCAGAACGAAAAATAATTCAGAATTGTCCATTATAACAAATAAATTTAGGGTAAAAGGAAGCCAGTATAGAGCAGGTCCTCATTAAGGCCTCCCGGCGAAACAGATCCAAGTAAATATATCCAAAGAGCCTCCAACCTAAGCAGTTCTCCCTCTCGATCTGTTTTCCGAAAGTTATTTGGGACCTTCTGTAATGCCAACACTTGTAGACCACTGGTACTACTGGAGTGTACCTGTAAAAAATTAATGGCAACCGTAGAGATATTTTTACTTTTGGACAGGTCCTGTCTGGCCAAATTAATGGTTGAAATATGTGGCTGAGCGCGTCTACGAAGCTCCTGCGAGGTCTGACCCACATAAACCTTTGGACAAGAACATACAATGGCATAAACTAAATTTGTGGATTTGCAGTTCATGTAGTCTTTGAGTGTATAAACAGCCGCATCCCCCAGTTTAGCAAAGGAGGAGCATCTATTCACAAACGGACAATTGTTGCAATCACCACAAGGGTACATGCCACGTAAAGTGAGACCTCTACCAATTGTCGTAGTTGGCCTCACGAAGTGGCTCCTAGATAAGGAGTCCCGTAGATTAGGTGCTCGTCTAGCTGTCAGCAAAGGAGTCACAGGTAAAAGGTCAGACACTTTCGGATCAGTCTTTAAAATGCCCCAATGTTGTTTAAACAAATCAGAGACTGAATTCCAATTATGATACGTGGTGATGAACCTTAAGCTATCATCCGAGCACCTAAGTGTAGACTTTAGTAGATTCTCCCTCAGGATAGACTTGGTACGTTGAAAGGCATTTGAAATAATAGATCTTGGATACCCTCTCGCACCTAAATGCTTCGAAAGCGAATTAGCTTCGGAATGGAAGTCACTTGGTCGAGTGCAATTCCGTTGAATCCTGGAGAGTTGTCCAACCAGTAGGTTTCTCTTCAAATGATGTGGATGAAAGCTCTTGAAGTTAAGGAGGCCATTGGAGGCCGTACTTTTGCGAAAAAGGTCTGTGTAGATAGTGTCATCCTGGCAAGAGAGCCTGAGATCCAAAAACTCAACTGTGGGCAAGGACATTTGGTAGGTTAGATGGATATTAAATGAATTTCTATTCAACATCTGTAGGAATTCCTCACACCCCTCTCTTGAGCCCGTCAAGATAAAGAAAATATCTATAAATCAAAACCAATATAAAATGTGTTCCCTAAAGGCCCGCGACGGGTACACGCTGGTCTCCTCCCACAAACCCATAAATAGGTTGGCAAAGGAAGGAGCACAGCGGGCACCCATCGCAGTACCAGACAACTGCCGGTAGAAAGAAAAATCAAAAACAAAATAATTGTGCGTTAACACAAATCTGAGAAGGCTCAAGACAAAGGCATTGTGAGGAAGGTCCCCCGATTGCTTACGTCCCAAAAAATATTCTACCACCATTAAACCATCATCATTTGCAATGCTGGTATACAATGATGTAACATCAACTGTCACCAGTAAAGCCTGTTCAGGTAACTGAATGCCCCTCAATTTCTCAATCAGTTGTGTGGAGTGTCATATATAAGATGACAAGTCCTGTACCATTGGTTGCAGATAGAAATCAATATATACACAGGCTCTCTCGCCAAGGCCTCCAATGCCCGACACTATGGGCCTACCCGGGGGACAAACAAGGTCCTTGTGCACGTGTTGATTTATCTTTGTTCTAATTTAATGTTTTCTTTTCATTAGTTTCTTATATACAATGGCTTTTGATTTCAATGCTCCTGAGGCTATGTGGAACAGCCAGAGTGAAGATACTTTTTTTTGAAGTGGCTGAAGTGTACAGTTCAGACTTTGACAAACTTACTAGGGAACTTATGGATACACATAAATCCATTACTAAAGTTTGGTGGAATGTACGTTGCCTAGAGGAATACCTTAAATTATCCATCTTTCCTCGGGGGTTAAGGTGTTATAAACTGGTGGCCTAGGAGCAGCATGAGACGTACTCTGGAGAAGGTGGTACCTGTACTGACTGCGGACCCTGAACTTAACACCGCAACTAGAAGTAGCCGTGGGATGTTCCTGACACTCCCTAGACACCTCGTCACAGCCGGAGGACTAAATACCCCTAGAGATAGAAACGGGAAAATCATCCCGCCTCAGAGAAAATCCCCAAAGGATAGACAGCCCCCCACAAATACCGACGGTGAGAGGAGAGGGAACCAACACACACAGACTGAAATCAGGATCCAGCAAAGGAGGCCACTCCAGCCAAATAGAAAGGATAGGACAGAGTACTATGCGGTCAGTATTAAAACACTAGAAAATATCCACCACAGAAAATACAAAATCTCCACATCTAACTAAAGATATAGAGGGTATATCTGCATCTCCAGAGATACCAGCTTGGATGAGCAAATCCTTATACAGACCAAGCTGGACAAGATCAAACATAGAAATGCACCGAACCACAAGGCCCACAGCATTTGGACTGCAAAAACAAGCCAGAACTTATCTTTGTTGCAATGAACAGCAAAGCAGGAGAGACCAGGCAGAGATGTGAATCCTCCAGGAACAATGTACAACTGGCACTGACTAAAGGGTCAAACAAAACTAAATAGCCCAGTGGATTGAATTAAGTGGATCCACCTGATGAAATGCTGTGATCGAAGACAGCAGCGCTACCACTTATAACCACCGGAGGGAGCCCAAGAGCAGAATTCACAACATTAAGGGTACAAATTTTCCCTGCATGGGACGTCACTCCGTCTTTTAAAAATACATGGGAAGCTGGTCTCGCAGTGTTCCAGAATCATTATTAACCTCCTATTACAACATGATAATGATTTATTGTCGACATTGAAATTAAAGATTAAAAATCTGGAGGCACAATTGGTAAATTATGATTCTGTAACACAAGTCCAACCCTTCCAGGTAAAACTTAAGGACACCATTACAAAATTTGAAAAAGAAATTGCGGAAGGAAAAAGGAAGAAACTTCAGCGTGATAAGCAGGACTATGAGAGGGGGATGGCCTTCAAGTGGAAACACTCACCCTTCTCAACTTTTGCGAGTACTGGTGCACGAGCTGAACATAGCTTAAGTGATTTTTTAGCATCGGATACAAGCGACACGGACGGAGGACAAGGCGGGGGAAGCGAAAAACGAAACACCAGGCAACAACGTCACCATCCGACACATGGACCAAGGAAGGGTGCCAGACGCCAGAAATAGTGAATAACCAATTACAGATCATTAACCTCTCCATGTACACGCTATCAGAAGCAGAAAGGTCAGTGCTCCTAAGGGGTCTCACCTTTTTCCCTATGTTGATAACTGATAAATTTACCATCATTAATGACTTGTCCCTTTTTTGCAGAAAGATTATTTTGAGAGCACTACATCATAAACCAGAACTTTTACCGGGATCGTCGGCCACTTTGGACAGACATGTGTTTTCCGATCTTTTGGATCTCTTGAATGAGAATGATACATCTCCAGGTAGGAAGAACTTTCCTCATAGATTGCCCTCCACTACAACTCCTCTATCATTAGTACCGTCGGTTAAAACCTTTTTTGAGGTGGTTAAATCAGGGATACAAAAACTGTCCTTGAGCCAAAATAAAGACCAAAATTTATCTTTGGATGATAGGAGGGCCCTTGCTAGTCTAAAATCCAATAAGGACTTCTTAGTAAAGGAAGCAGACAAGGGGGGCAATGTGGTCCTGCGGCCAATTGATATGTATCTTTGTGAGGTTTTTAAACAATTGGGTGATTCCAGAAACTATGTCAAGTTGCCATCCGACCCTACACAGATTTTTAATAGCAAGTTGGAGCGCCTGCTTGATGTGGCACTTTCAGAAGGGGTAATTAGGAGAGGGACTACATTTTTGTTAAAAAACCAGTGGACCCTACCTTCTACCTTTTACCAAAAGTGCACAAGGACCTTGTTTGTTCCCCAGGTAGGCCCATAGTGTCGGGCATTGGAGGCCTTGGCGAGAGAGCCTGTGTATATATTGATTTCTATCTGCAACCAATGGTATAGGACTTGTCATCTTATATAAGAGACTCCACACAATTGATTGAGAAATTGAGGGGCATTCAGTTACCTGAACAGGCTTTACAGGTGACAGTTGATATTACATCATTGTATACCAGCATTGCACATGATGACGGTTTAATTTTGGTAGAATATTTTTTGAGACGTAAGCAATCGGGGGACCTTCCTCACAATGCCTTTGTCTTGAGCCTTCTCAGATTTATGTTAACGCACAATTATTTTGTTTTCGATTTTTCTTTCTACCGGCAGTTGTCTGGTTCTGCGATGGGTGCCCGCTGTGCTCCTTCCTTTGCCAACCTATTTATGGGTTGGTGGGAGGAGACCAGCGTGTACCTGTCGCGGGCCTTTAGGGAACACATTTTATATTGGTTTCGATTTATAGATGATATTTTCTTTATCTGGATGGGCTCAAGAGAGGGGTGTGAGGAATTCCTACAGATGTTGAATAGAAATTAATTTAATATCCATCTAACCTACCAAATGTCCTTGTCCACAGTTTAGTTTTTGGATCTCAAGCTCACTCGCCAGGATGACACCATCTACACAGACCTTTTTCGCAAAAGTACGGCCTCCAATGGCCTCCTTGACTTCAAGAGCTTTCATCCACATCATTTGAAGAGAAACCTACCGGTTGGACAATTCTACAGGATTCGACGGAATTGCACTCGTCCAAGTGACTTCCATTCCCAAGCTAATTCGCTTTCGAAACGTTTACGTGCGAGAGGGTATCCAAGATCTATTATTTCAAATGCCTTTCAACGTACCAAGTCTATCCCGAGGGAGAATCTACTAAAGTCTACACTTAGGTGCTCGGATGATAGCTTAAGGTTCATCACCACGTATCATAATCATTGGAATTCAGTCTCTGATTTGTTTAAACAACATTGGGGCATTTTAAAGACTGATCCGAAAGTGTCTGACCTTTTACCTGTGACTCCTTTGCTGACGGCTAGACGAGCACCTAATCTATGGGACTCATTATCTAGGAGCCACTTCGTGAGGCCAACTACGAGAATTGGTAGAGGTCTCACTTTACGTGGCATGTACCCTTGTGGTGATTGCAACATTTGTCCATTTGTGAATAGGTGCTCTTCCTTCATCAACCCGGGGGATGCGGCTGTTTATACACTCAAAGACTAAATGAACTGCAAGTCCACGAATTTAGTTTATGCCATTGTATGTTCTTGTCCAAAGGTTTATGTGGGTCAGACCTCGCAGGAGCTTTGTAGACGCGCTCAGCAACATATTTCAACCATTAATTTGGCCAGACAGGACCTGTCCAAAGGTAAAAATATCTCTATGATTGCCATGCATTTTTTACAGGTACACTCCAGTAGTACGCGTGGTCTATGAATGTTGGCATTACAGAAGGTCCCAAATAACTTTCGGAAAACAGATCGACGGGGAGAACTGCTTAGGTTGGAGGCCCGTTGGATATATTTACTTGGATCTGTTTCGCCGAGAGGCCTTAATGAGGACCTGCTCTATACTGGCTTCCTTTTACCCTAAATTTTTGTTATAATGGACGATTCTGAATTATTTTTCGTTCTGCTTCGCTGCTTAGATTAGATATTTATATCTGTCGATTTGGGTGATATGGTTACTATGGCTTTTTTACCGACTTTGAAACATATATACTTTTTTGTTTATATAATTTTTTGTATTTAATTGATTGTGTGTGTACATTTGGATTGTTTAATATGGTCTGGTGTATGTGTGGTCACAATCAGGGCTCCCCTCTACTGTGGGATGTAGTTGCAATTACCTTCCTGGGATATCTCTGTTCTTCTAGGTTATCGCAGGGATTTTGGCCGGACTTCTTGTCACAATGTGAAGAATATTCATCGAAACGCGCGTAGGGGTTCCCAGGTCTCGTGTCATCCCATTGCGGTAATTATGTTTTGAGGTTTCTTGCCACGGTTGCTCAGCTACACACCATACCTAGGCGTTTTGGTTGGGTACATTAAAAGGTATTGGTAATATTCTGTGGTAGGGTTACACCCTCGGTACTGGTTTATTTGCGGCATCCCTAAATTCTTATTTGTATGGGCGGTTGTTTACATTTACGAGTATACTCTCGGCACTGGTTCATGTGTGGCCCTCCTAATACCTTTTTTACATCTGCGGTTGTTTACATTTAGGAATATACCCTAGGCACTGGTTCATGTGTGGCCCTCCTAATACACTTTGTTTACATCTGCGGTTGTTTATATATATACTGTAGCATGGCTAAAGGGTGTGTAGTCGACGGGAGGTATGTGCCACATAAGTGCCTTGTTGCCGTAATGTAGCCCGGTGTATTTCTGTATTGTATATAATCATGTATATATATCTGCTTCAGGACCTGTGGTGATGTCAGACCACATGGCTAATCATGTGATGGGTTACTGGGTGTGGTTAGCTCTATATAAGACAGGCAAATGCTCTACACAGGGGATATGTGTGGAGGTGAAACCCTCCTGAGTGTGTTAAGGCTACAAGAGTGAGCCTGGTGGACTGGACGCTTTGTTTTCCTTTTCCTGAACTTAAGGCTATTTTGTTTGCTGTTATTTTTCCATGTGGTTTATGACGCAATAAACCCTCTGAACTTTAAAGGAACGTGACGCAATAAACCCTCTGAACTTTAAAGGAACGTGCCTCCTGTGTGTCAGCCATCGCACCTGAGTGAGTGACATCCCTACAATTGGTGGTTGACGTGCGGGCAGCGTTCCCAGCGGAGACGAAAAGTCTGTTATTGAATGTCCTGGGTCAAGTCTGTTGTAAGCCAGCCGGGGAAAATGGAGGAACTGCTGAAACACTTGGTCCAGTTGCAGTCACAGCAGCAAGAGGCTAACAGGCTGTTGCAGTCACAGCAGCAAGAGACCAACAGGCTGTTGGTGCAGCAGATACAACAGGGCCAGCAGGAGCAACGGCAGAGCCAGCAGGAGCAACGGCAGCAGATTCAACAGAACCAGCAGGAGCAACGGCAGCAGATGCAGCTTCTGGTGACCGCCATCCAGGGCAAGACGAGCGCCCCAACCCCAGGTCTGGCTGATGACACCCACGTCCGGAAGACGGTAAGACGCGCATTGCAAAAAATGACTCCCGGGGATGATGTTGAGGCCTTCCTGACGGTGTTTGAGAGGGTCGCTGAGAGGGAAAAACTTCCGCCAGAGCAGTGGGCAGAGGTACTGGCGCCATACCTGACGGGAGAACCCCAGAAGGCGTACTATGATTTGACCTTGCAGGATGCCAAAGAGTATCACAAGTTGAAAGTCGAGATTCTCGCACGTTTGGGGGTGACACTGACTGTCAGGGCACAGCGAGTTCACAGCTGGGCCTATCACCGGGACAAACCACCTCGCTCTCAAATGTTTGATCTGTTGCACCTGGTCCAGAAATGGCTGCAGCCAGAGTCATGTACACCTGCACAGATGGTGGTACGGGTAATGATGGATCGGTTGGTGCCTTCCCTCCCGAGGTCCATACAGACTTGGGTTGCCCAGGGTGATCCCCAGAATGCCGACGAACTGATCGGACTGGTCGAGAGATACCAAGGGATGGAAGGCTCCTTTGGGAGGCAGCCCATGCCATACTGGGGGTCCCAGAAAGCTGCTGAGTCCCAAAAAGGGGTGGCGCGTCCAAGGTCACAAAGGGCGGGGGAGGTGGTGCCCAAGGTCCCTACGGGTGATATTATTTGCTGGAAGTGCCACGGGCCAGGACATATAGCTGCCCGTTGTTCCCAGACCACTGAGCAGATGGACTGCAGCATGGGATGCCGTTGTTCATACTATGCGTATCCTGCCTGCAGTGTGAACTCTCCGCCCAACGAGGGACCTCAAGCGTGTCCCGTAAAGGTGAACGGTCGAGCAGCAACGGCGCTGTTAGACTCAGGGAGCTTAGTGACCCTGGTGAGGGCCACTTTCCCGCTCCATCTGCTCCCGGGAAAGAAGGTCGGCGTGCGGTGCATACATGGTGATGCCAAGGACTACCCTTTGGCCAGGGTGGACATTGAAACGGCATGTGGCACGGAGTCCCACATAGTTGGCGTCGTGCAGGACTTGTTGCACCCTATAATTATTGGCCGGGATTTCTGTTTGTTTTGGGATTTGTGGGGAAAAGGTTCTGAGGTCGCTAGCAAGAGTAGGGAACCAATGAACCCTAAAAAGGTTTCGCCACACCCAGAGACAGACAGGTTTCCTTTTTGTGTTCTGGTTGGGGATGAGGAGGAAGTGTCCCCTGCATCTGACATTCTGGAGTTAGAGGTAACCGGTGAAAATTTTGGGACTGCCCAACATAGGGACCCCACTCTGACGGAAGCCTTTAATAATGTCACGGTTATTGACGGGGTGGTACAGGAGCCGGGGGCAGACACAAGATTTCCCCATTTTCTGATGAGGGGGGAGTTGTTGTACCGGGTCACGAAAATAAGGGAGGAGTTGTTAGAGCAGTTGTTAGTGCCGGGTCCATATAGACGGAAGGTGTTGGACATGGCCCATTCACACATCTTGGGTGGACACCTAGGGGTGGAAAAAACGCAGGAACGGGTTGTGCAGAGGTTCTATTGGCCTGTGTGTCACCGGGAAATAGTGAACTATTGCAGGTCCTGCCCTACATGTCAGTTAACTGCTCCCACTCCTCATTTCCGGAACCCTCTTGTGCCCCTGCCCATTATTGAGGTGCCGTTCGAGAGAATTGCCATGGACTTGGTCGGTCCCTTAGTTAAATCAGCCCGGGGCCATCAGTATATATTAGTCATCCTGGACTATGCCACACGCTATCCTGAGGCAATTCCTCTGAGAAATTCTTCCTCGAAGAGTATAGCCCGCGAGTTGGTCCATGTCTTTTCCCGGACAGGTCTGCCGAAGGAAATCCTGACTGACCAGGGGACACCTTTCATGAGCAAGGTGATGAGGGAGTTATGCAAAGCCCTGAAAATCTCCCAGTTGAGGACCTCGGTGTACCATCCCCAGTCAGATGGCCTTGTTGAGAGATTTAACAAGACACTGAAGAGCATGCTGAGAAAAGCTATAGAGAAAGACGGAAGAGACTGGGATTGTCTCTTACCCTATCTGATGTTTTCCATTCGTGAAGTTCCACAGGCCTCCACAGGGTTCTCACCGTTTGAGCTTCTATATGGCCGACATCCACAAGGACTCCTGGATATAGCCAAGGAAACCTGGGAAGCCGAAGTCACGCCCCACAGAAGCGTCATTGAGCCAGTGGCCCAGATGCAGCAGAGGATTGCAAAGGTGATGCCTATTGTGAAAGAACACCTCCTCCAGGCACAAGAAGCTCAGGCCAGAGTCTACAACCGGTCAGCAAGAGTGAGGCAGTTCAATCCGGGAGACCGAGTTCTTGTGTTAGTTCCGACGGTGGAGAGCAAGTTCTTGGCCAAATGGCAAGGGCCATATGAGGTTGTCGAGAAGCTTGGGGAAGTAAATTATAAAATTCACCAACCAGGAAGACGGAAACCATTCCAAGTATACCATGTCAACCTCATCAAGCCGTGGCAAGATAGAGAGCCGACAGTAACTCCATCGTTGTTAAGCAACCCAGAAGGTGAGGTTGGAGCGGTTACTATAGCGGAGACGCTATCAAAGACCCAGAAACAGCAGTGCCGGGAGTTACTCCAGAAAAACAGGGACCTGTTTTCAGAGTTGCCAGGACACACAAAGGTCATAGAGCACGAGGTCCTAACAGAGCCACATGTGCGGGTGAACGTGAAGCCCTATCGTATTCCTGAGGCTCGTCGAGAAGTTATCTCCAAGGAAGTGGAACGTATGTTGAAGCTTGGAGTCATTGAGGAATCTAAGAGCGGTTGGTCGAGCCCGATTGTCCTGGTCCCAAAACCTGATGGAGAGTGGAGGTTTTGCAACGACTATCGGAAGTTGAATGAGGTCTCCAAGTTTGACGCTTATCCCATGCCCTGCGTTGATGAGCTCATCGAAAGGCTTGGGCCCGCCAGGTACATAACCACCTTGGATTTGATGAAGGGGTATTGGCAGATCCCCATGACACAGGAAGCCAAGGAGAAGACGGCGTTTTCTACATCAGATGGATGTTTCCAGTATGTCCGGATGCCGTTTGGCCTACAGGGAGCTCCGGCGACCTTTCAGAGGGCTATGGATAGAATCCTTGCACCCCATAAGGCATACGCTGCTGCGTACCTGGATGATATCGTCATCTTTAGCCCGGACTGGGAGAGTCATCTGGAAAAGGTCCAAGCGGTGTTTGATGCTATAAGAGAGGCCGGATTTACAATAAACCCGAAGAAGTGTGCCTTGGGTAAAGAAGAAGCTAAGTACCTTGGATACATAGTGGGTCGTGGAGAAATAAAACCCCAAATCAGTAAAGTGGAGGTAATTCAAACATGGCCAAAACCAGTTTCCAAGAAGCAAGTTAAAGCCTTCCTGGGAATCGTGGGATATTACAGGAGGTTCATCCCAAACTTCGCCACGATGGCTGCGCCTCTGACTGACCTGTTAAAAGGGACAAAATCAGTAATGGTTAAGTGGTCCGAAGAAACAGTGAGCCTTCCAAGAAATGAAAGAGGCTTTGTGTAAGCAACCCGTTCTGATGGCTCCAGACTTTAATAAAGAATTTATTCTTCAGACAGATGTCTCAGATGTTGGGGTAGGAGCAGTCCTTTCCCAAGAGCTACATGGGGAGGAGCATCCTGTTCTCTATCTGAGTAGAAAGCTGTCTTCATCTGAAAAGAACTACTCAGTCGTGGAAAAAGAGTGTCTGGCCATAAAGTGGGCGGTGGACACGTTACGGTACTATCTGCTGGGTCGTAAATTCAGACTAATATCTGACCATGCCCCACTTAGATGGATGAGGGAAACAAAGGGTAGAAATGCTAGGGTCACCCGTTGGTTCTTAGCCCTGCAGGACTTCAGTTTCCATGTGGAACATAGGGCCGGAAAGCTGCACGGTAATGCGGATGCCCTATCAAGAATCCCTTGTTTAGTGGGGAAAAGTGCCAAGCCCCACGGCTTTAGGCAGAGGGGGAGGTATGTAGCATGGCTAAAGGGTGTGTAGTCGACGGGAGGTATGTGCCACATAAGTGCCTTGTTGCCGTAATGTAGCCCGGTGTATTTCTGTATTGTATATAATCATGTATATATATCTGCTTCAGGACCTGTGGTGATGTCAGACCACATGGCTAATCATGTGATGGGTTACTGGGTGTGGTTAGCTCTATATAAGACAGGCAAATGCTCTACACAGGGGATATGTGTGGAGGTGAAACCCTCCTGAGTGTGTTAAGGCTACAAGAGTGAGCCTGGTGGACTGGACGCTTTGTTTTCCTTTTCCTGAACTTAAGGCTATTTTGTTTGCTGTTATTTTTCCATGTGGTTTATGACGCAATAAACCCTCTGAACTTTAAAGGAACGTGCCTCCTGTGTGTCAGCCATCGCACCTGAGTGAGTGACATCCCTACAATACGTATGCACCGTGCATTTTACTTTTAGCCTCTCTCATATTTGCCGCTATCATGTCGACTTGTATAGCAAATAGCCATTAAGTGGCTTGCTGGAATACACTGTGTTACAAATTATTATGCACAAAGAGTTTAGGAGAGATAAGGTTAGAATTTTTTTGTTTGTCATTTAAACTCATTGATGGTGATGTGTGTCAGGGCTCTTTATATCACTGACAACAGTTGCAGTTACCTGTGCAAATTAGTTTGGCAGGTGTGTCCAAATAAAGGCAAGACTACTTAAGAAGGCTGTTCCACATTATTAAGCAGCCTACATTTTTTGCCAAAATGGGAAAGAAAAAGGATGTGTCGGCTGCTGAGAAGCAACAAATTGTGGAGTATTTAGGTCAAGGCATGACTACAATCAACATTGCCAAGACACTTCATCGTGATCATCGCACAATCAAGAAGTATGTATTGTAGCTGATTCCCAGCACACACGTGTGCGTGTTGATAAGGAAAAATTGAGGACTCTTTCCAACAGGCAATTGCGTAAGGTTAAAAGAGCACCTGCAAAAATGCCTTGTCATAGCAGCAGACAAGTTTTTGAAGCTGCTGGTGCCTCCAACGTCCCCAGAACAACAAGATGCAGGGTCCTTCAGACGTTTGCAGCTGTGCGTAAGCCATCCTGTCGACCATCTCTATCCACTGCACACAAGCAGAGACGGCTCCAGTGGGCCATACGATACATGAAGACTGACTTCCAAACCGTTTTGTTCACCGATGAGTGCCGTGCAACGCTCGATGTCCAGATGGATGGAGTGGAGGATGGCTGGTTGATGGACACCCCATGAAAACACGGCTAAGGCACCAACAAGGAGGAGGTGGAGTAATGTTTTGGGCTGGAATCATGGGGAGAGAGATTGTCGGCCCCTTTATGACCCCTGAAGGGGTAAAGATGAACTCCATAATCTATGTGGAGTTTCTAAAACAACACTTAACAACACTTCCTGCCATGGTACAAGAGGAAGAACTGTGCTTTCCACAGCAAGATCATTTTCATGCATGATAATGCACCGTCTCATGCTGCAAAAAACACATCTGCATCTCTGGCTGCTATGGGCATAAAAGAGGACAAACTTATGGTGTGGCCACCATCTTCCCCTGACCTCAACCGCATTGAGAACCTCTGGAGCATCATCAAAAGGAGTGTCTATGATGGCGGGAGGCAGTTCACATCTAAGCAACAGCTCTGGGAGGGTATTCTGTCCACATGCAAAACAATTGAAGTAGAAACCATCCAAAAACTGACAAATTCAATGGACGAGAGAGTTCAGAAGCTTCTTTCGAACAAGGGGTCCTATGTGCTAATGTAACATCACCTAGAATAAAGTTTTCACTTGAAAACTGTTTGATTTCATTTTGTAATAAGCTGATAATGCTTATAACTTCACAATTGACCATTTTTTTGTTAAAAATAAAAACAAAGTTTCAAAACTCTGCCGTGCATAATAATTTGGAACATGCATTTTGAGTGTTTATTTTTTTTAAAAAGATACTGTTTTCATAGGCAGTTTGTTCCAAAACATTGCAATTATACTAGAATAGTAGATGACTGGAAATAACAATGACTGCAATTCGGATAGGTAATTTAGAGAAAATATGAGGAAATATTATTTGCATAATAATTTGGAACACAGTGTACATGTCTTTGTATCGACACTTAGATATTTGTATGGGCTTCCATTAGACCTGTGTTAGATCGGAGGTACTTTCTATATTGTAATTCTGTATTTAAGGTTGAGATTTTTACCTTTTTCTGTTGAAATAAAATATGTATTTTTAACTATACATTCTTGTGGCCTGTCTTTATATCTCTTTGAGAGGCCTTTGTGTTCATCATTCCTGAATGTGTTATTTCATATATTTATGGACTAATTATGTATACTCGAAATACAAACTATGTTGCCTCAGTGGATATTTGGAGATTATTTTGTTTAACAGCCCATCGTGGAGTACCTTGCGCAAGCGCTGTGGCTGATCTTGCTGTGTGATGTTCTGCATTTTTACATTAGGAAAGCATGCCACTGCGCATACACCACCTCATCGTAGTGGGTGTTTACATCTTGATAATGCAGCAGAGCAGATTTGCGCAGGCGCTGCCTGGATATCTGTTGTGTGATATGCACGGCTCTGGCTTGTGGAACTTTTTGTTTTTGTTCTTGTTACTGCGCATGTACTGCTTTCCGGAGTGGGCACTCACTGCTTGGATGACGCGGCGGTGCGGCTTGCGCAGGCGCCGCTGGGGCATCCGAGTGGTGATACGCACGCTTCCGGAATGCATGTTGACAATCGGTATCTTGCGCAGGCGCTTTTGTTGCTCTTGCGGAGTGACGGTTTGTATCCTGGCATGTGGAATTTTGTTATTGCGCATGCACCACTTCTTTGGGGTGGGCGTTTACTTTTTGATGACGCGGTGGAGCGGTTTCTTTTCAGGCGCTGCCGGTTGCCTGTTATGCGATATGCACAGCCCTGGCCTGTAGAATTTTTGCTAATTTGCACGTATTATTTCCTGGAGTGGGCGTTCACTGCTTGGATGACGCGGCGATGCAGCTAGCGCAGGCGCCGTTGGGGCTTCCGAGGGGTGACATGCACACTTCCAGAATGCATGCTGGTATTTTCTAAGCCCTGTACCTGGATTAGATCTATTACCCATCCCTCTCTATTTACGCCATGACCCTGACTGACTGTTCCATTGCTTAATGATTGCCGGGCACATGTGCTGGCAATTATTAGCTTTTCAGTAAGAGCACTTGCTACTATTTATACCCGACGTGACCATCTCTTTCTCCCTTCCCCGGACGAAGCTACCTGGAGTAGTGACACGCATTGGGAGTAAGCGGGCTCCGTCATCCCCAGTGGGTATTACCATCTATGCATTTATTTATGAATTGTGCACTGTCGGACATGTGCTCAGTGTGGGATATCCTCACTTATACTTTGGATTGTTAAGTATTTATCTTCTTTTCATTTGCAAATTTCTACTATAATCATGTTCCAGATGGAATAAAACCCTTTTTACTAAACCACTATGTGGTATTGTTACCTATTCAATATGTGTTTGAGGAGTGTTTCCACTTGAGCTTGTGATAGATGCACATACATATCTCTATATTTATTCTTACTTGTGATCTATTGTTACTCACTGGGATTTTTCTTGGGTTTATTTTAAGGCCCCGTCTCAAATAGCGAGATCGCTAGCGAGATCGCTGCTGAGTCACAAGTTTTGTGACGCAACAGCGACCTCCATAGCGATCTCGCTATGTGTGACACGTACCAGCGATCAGGCCCCTGCTGCGAGATCGCTGGTCGTGTCGGAATGGCCTGGACCTTTTTTTGGTCGTTGAGGCCCCGCTGACATCGCTGAATCGGTGTGTGTGACACCGATCCAGCGATGTCTTCACTGGTAACCAGGGTAAACATCGGGTTACTAAGCGCAGGGCCGCGCTTAGTAACCCGATGTTTACCCTGGTTACCAAAAAAAACAAACAGTACATACTCGCCTTTCGGTGTCCAGGTCCCTTGCCGTCTGCTTCCTGCTCTGACTGAGCCGCCGTACAGTGAGAAGTGAGAGCACAGCGGTGACGTCACTGCTGCTCTCACTTCTCACTGTACGGCCGGATCTCAGTCAGAGCAGGAAGCAGACGGCAAGGGACCTGGACACCGAAAGGCGAGTATGTACTGTTTGTTTTTTTTGGTAACCAGGGTAAACATCGGGTTACTAAGCGCGGCCCTGCGCTTAGTAACCCGATGTTTACCCTGGTTACCCGGGTGCTGCAGGGGGACTTCGGCATCGTTGAAGACAGTTTCAACGATGCCGAAGTCGTTCCCCTGATCGTTGGTCGCTGGAGAGAGCGGTCTGTGTGACAGCTCCCCAGCGACCACACAGCGACTTACCAACGATCACGGCCAGGTCGTATCGCTGGTCGTGATCGTTGGTAAATCGCTTAGTGAGACGGGGCCTTTACTCTTTGGAGCCTGCTTTATTCATATCCTCATATACAGGGGATATTGATTTTTGATTTTTGTTTGGGTATGTTTTATATGCTTTTTAAATGTTTTTATGTCTTTGTAAGCACTTTTTGTCTCAATAAAGCATTGTTCACTTTATTCATTCGGGTTGTGTGTGCACTTCATTTGCGCTACTTTTCTCTCTCTTCTATGCGTATTTTACACAGTGTCCCATCTTTTTTGGAATTGGGGTTGTAGGTTGGCCCAGTGACTATGGACCGATGATCTTGATCTTTAAGAACAGAGTGCACACAGACAGACAAAAATGAGTTGAAGTTTATTATAGCCCCGAATTTATGCCAAACCGTCAGTTTTTCCAATTATGAATGAGTCGATATTTTCTTCTTGATTGTAAAGACTCAAAGTAAAAAGTGTTTTCACCTATCTAGATAAGCATTTCACATGTCACAATCAAATCAACTATTTTTCCAACACATTATTACAATGTATTTATATTATACATCAGAAAATATGAAATGCTACCACAGTTTAAAAACATAATCATGGAAAACTTCCAACGTTTTTCAACAATGATGGTCCATGAGAAGACATCCCCATGATTATTAGGGTGAAGAGCAGCCAAGTGTCAGCAGAATAAAATTAAAAGGGTCATTTCCATCTCCAACATCCCATCCCAATATGTAGTTGGTGTAATAACAATAATCTTAGCAAATCCCTCCAATTAGAAATGTAGTATAGTTCTTTTGATTCTCTATGTCACTTGCCTCATCTGCAGGAATTGCAGTAGCTTAGATATCCATGGTTACGACCACTAACAGCTATCTAACTGTTGCAATATTAGGTCGTAACCATGGACACCTGTTACTGCAATTACATGAGGTAAGTGATATAGTGAATCAGAAGAACTATACTATATTTCTAATTTGTGGTATGTGCTAATGTGCTGCTCCATCTTTTGATAGTGGCGGTGACAGTACTACACATCCGCCTCCTATTGATTTGAATAGGAAGAGGAGGTGTAGTACCCGGATGCTGCCATTATCAGAAGATGGAGCAGCTGCGCAATCGAGCAATCCTAAGGATAGGTCATCAATGAAAAAGTAGTGGACAACCTCTTTAAGTAATTAAAACACTACAGTACAGTAATTGAGAATTTATAGTCCATTCACCCTTGGCATTTATGATTATTGATCCACATATTTGTCTTCAGCTATGGATGATTTTTGGGAACGTGACAGATTTCTGTACAAAGGACTCATTTTTCTCTTGTATCAGTCGTCGTAGTACTTGCATTGGGGATTTTCCTTCCCGCACAAAAAATTAGGATGCAGGGCGTACTTTGCTTTATAAGGTGCTTTCTGCAGGCATTTCGCTAATTCTTTGTCACATTTGCACAGTATTTTTTGGCAGAAGTCTCTTGTGTAATCTGAAAAACAAAACAAGTATTCAGTACGTTTGTTCTTCCCCGTTGCTCGCCCAGCCTTTAACATGGTGGTATGTAATAGACGTACTCTACACCTCTCAGTAGTATTGGTCAATTTGGTAGAATGTTGGCGACGCAAATAAGAGAAGTGGTCAGTAGTGGTTATGGGGGGATCAGGGTGTAACAAGAGTGGATGGGAGGGATACAGTCACCACTTGGAAAACACATGACATGATAGTTAGGAATTGTAGGGTTGGACATATCATTGGTGCAACCTGTGCAGCCGCTCAGGGGCCCAAAGGTAAAGGGGCCCAGTTCTATTTCCAAAGCAGATGGAGTTGTACATTATCATGAGATATTGGACATCAAAGAGCCCATATCTTGTTCTTGCTCAGAGGCCATTTCTGTCTGTGTCCGCCACTGATGGAGTTGTACCATGAATTGATGACGTGATCTTTCATAGCATATTCAAGAAGATCTATTTTAGCTTTCAGACAGATGATGTTTTTTGGGATCCAGGCCTTAGGTAATCGCTATGCCAAGGCCTGCCTGAGGTTGACGAAACCTCTAAATGTCATCCTGTGTGGAAAGTTTGTACATAAGAAAATAACCAATTCAGCTGTGTTTACTCATTGTTGCTCCAGTGTCGGCTCTCTGCTCCCATATCAGTCTTTCTTGCAGTGGCAATGTCATGTCAACAGTGTGTGACTTTTGCCCCTATTAACTGGGCTTAACAGTGATGCAGAGGTAAGCGACACCAGACCGCTCTGGCCAGTGATTGGCTGAAGCAGTCACAAGATATCGATATAATGTCCCCACTCCAGTTATTTCAACAAACTTTGGAAGCCGTAGCGGAGAGCTGCCACTGGACCATCTATAGGTAAGTACAAGTGTATTGGTTATTTTTAAGTAGAAGAAGCCAATTGAATAAAAAATGTAAGCTGGAAAATCTTTTAACACAAGTCAACTTTTACAGTGTTTAGTCAATCTTGGGCAGGCCTTTGCAAAGCCAATTGGTTACCTAAGGCCTGGATGGCCAAAAAACTCCATCCCTCTTTCTGAAAGCTAGAATAGATCTTCTTGAATATGCCATGTGTTACACTAGTGCTGGCACCCTCTCATGATCCCTCTTCTCCCTCCATGCAGGGACGCCGACATACTCAAAGCTCTGGCCGCGTGGTGAGCTTCCCATCTGCTTTGTGTCTTGTGCACTCTGCCCACGTTTCCCGGGAGCCTGCCTAGAATGCGCGCACCCCTGGTCTTAAAAGGTGCAGCGCACGTACTATGAAAATGCCCCTGGCCAATATAGCTGGGAGGCATCTTATATAAAAGACACCCTTCCCAGTAGGGAGGTGCATGAGCAACGTTTTTCCTCGTTAGTGTTGGTGCAACTAGTGAGCTGCCTGGTCCCAGTTCCTAAACCCAGACCCCTGGTCCTTGTGTGGCCAGGCCCTGAGCCGGAACCCCAGGTCCTTGAGTGCCATGGGCCTGAACCCAACCTCCTGGTCCTTCTGTTACCAAGGCTTGAACCCTAACTTGTAGTTTCCTGTGTGGTATTGTCCCTAGCCTGACACTGAGATCTGTGAAACCACACCAGCGGCACGTGAACCCTCAACACTGCTTCCTGCTGCACCCTGAGTCTGAAGCCACATTGGCAGCACGTGAACCCTGACACTGCCCCCCCTGTGGTATCTGAGCCTGAAGCTGCCTCAGCAGTGTCTGAATCCTGAAGCTGCTCTGGAGCTACCTGTAACCTGAGACTGTTCCGGCTGACTGAGCGTGTTCCAGTATCCAAATCTAGCCTTGTTTGTGACTCCGAGTCCAGTCCATGTCAGCAAACCTAACCCCTGGGGTCAGCTGCAGCTGTTCCGGAGACTGCCTAGGAGTGGTACCTGGTGCCTACCTGCAGCTCAAGCATGATTCCATCATCAAGAGCTCCAGTAAAAGTCAGCAGAGCCAGCATTAGGGGCAGACAAACTAGAAATATGCCTAGGGCCCCAAGCCAGCGGCGTGCCGCTAACAGCGGTACACCACGCAGCCGCTATGGGTCCCGTGAGTCGAGGGGGCCTGGTGCCAGCGCCAGCTCCGCCCCCGCATCGTGTATTTAACTGTATCGGCATCATAGATACCGATACAGTTGAAAGAAATGGACGACAGAACGTCAGCTGACGTTCCCTCTTCCATCATTCTCTCTCTGCGTCTGATGTAGCGGGTGCAATGACATCACTTCATTACGTGACACGCTACTGAGGAGACACACTGCAGACAGTGGAACAGCGGGGGAATGGGGAGAGGTGAGCATCGTATTTATTTATTTTGTAATCGGTGATTACATCGTGGATGCCATAATACTGGAGGACTAGGGGTCTGCGTTATACTATATGTGGAGCTGCATTATACTATATATGGTGGCTGCCATGTACTATATATATGGGGGATGCAATGTACTATATATGGGGCTGTATTATACCTAAATTAGACTCTATGGGGCTGCATTGAACAATATATCGGGCTGCATTATACCCACATTATACTCTGTGGTGGCTGCATTGTACTCTATATGGGGCTGTATTATACTTTATGGTGGCTGCATTATACTATATGAGGCTGCATTATACTCTGTTGAGGACTATGGGAGTGCATTATACTGTGTGTACTATATGGGGGCTGCATTATACTCTATCAAGGATTATTTTGTATGGAAGACTATAGGGAATGCATTATATGAAGGACTTTGGTGTGCATTATATTGTATGGAGGACTATGGCTAGTGCATTATACTATATGGAGTATATTCCCCACAGTTTTAAGCGTGCCCTAAAAACTCATTTGTTCAGACTAGCCTACCGCCTCAATGCATTAACCTAACCATCCCTGTGTGGCCCATTCAAAAAAAAAATTAAAATTCAAAAAACAAAACAAAGAAACCCAAAACCATAATCAGGTTCCTCTCATCGTGTTCTCATACACTTCATGCAGTTAATAGCCTTTGTGTCTGTACTGCCACATACTTAGGCAGTTAACTGGTTACAGCGGCTTTATATGAACACCCGAGCCTTACACTATGGCTGGTCCAAATAACTAAAGCAATTGTTACCATCCACCTCTCGTGTCTCCCCTTTTCCTCATAGTTTGTAAGCTTGCGAGCAGGGCCCTCATTCCTCCTGGTATCTGTTTTGAACTGTGATTTCTGTTATGCTGTAATGTCTATTGTCTGTACAAGTCCCCTCTATAATTTGTAAAGCGCTGCGGAATATGTTGGCGCTATATAAATAAAAATTATTATTATTATTATTATATTGGGAAGTGTATTATACTGTATGAAGGACTATGGTTCACATTATACTAGATGGAGGACTATGGGGTGTGCATTATACTATATGGAGGATGGATTGTTTTTTTCAGAACTTCAGAACAAAAATCATTGTTTTCAGCAGCGCATCACTCGGTGAAAACTGCAGATATGCTGCTAATAATATGATACTGTATGGGGACAGATTGATCTATTAGTGATTGTTCTGTGCCCATCTTTCATCTTCAGCCAGTGGGGAGAGAACGTGAAACAAGCATTGAAAGACTTCAATATTGTCGATCATGCTCGTTTAATAGACTCAACTCAGCGCATGTAAATACAACCTGTGAGCATTTGGGGCCCCGCTTTAAGGTTTTGCCCAGAACCCCACTTTGTCTAAAACCAACCCTGCCTCCATGGGACCAGGCGGTCCATGAACCACATGCATGCTTGACACCAGGAAAGCAGAGATACACATCATCAATGCATGGCATTTGTGTACATGGATGTATGTGTGTATATTTTACAGTACATGGTATGATCCCTATGTATGGTAATACTATCGGACACTTTGTGGGAATGCTAACTGAGTTCTCAGTTAGGCTGTGAAGTATTTACTGGCAGTATGAATTTCCCCTTAACACTAAATTATGCGATTCACTTAGCAGTATATTTATTTACCTTAATTTCAAAAAAGGGCCAACAATATATTAGTTCTGCCACAAAAAATACACAATGGAACTGAAAAAGGAAAAGTGGCCTTAGAGCAATTGAGAATTAATAAATAATTGCTTTATTACATAATATACAGAAATATATACAAAAAATAATAATTTAAAATGGGTACAATTAGCAGGGATAGTGACACCTAAGTGCCACTTCCGGTAGGTTGGTATAAAGTGCAAACAACAATAAGACGTCCCAATAAACCGGTGTTCAAAAACTCACAAAACCCTTTCAGATATTAATGATGTTAAAAGAGGCCAAGCAACAAATAGAATAATATAGGAATGGCAGAAAATGAATCTGTATAGAGGCTCTAAAAGATGCAAGTGCATGAGATAGTATTATAAACGAACATTATTTACCTTAATTGCTTATACAGCACCATTAATTCCACAGCACTTTACAGATATCATGACCACTGTCCCCATCGGGAATTTAGATTGTGAGCGCCAACCAGTATGTCTTTGGAGTTTGGGAAAAAAACGGAGTAGCCGGTACATGCAAACTCGTTACAGATGTCGTCCTCGGTGGGATTTGAACCCAGGACCCCAGCGCTGCAAGGCATCCGGACTGTGCTAACCACTGAGCCACCGTGCTGTTGTATATGGGAGCACTACTTGTATATTAGTTGACAAAATTATTCGAGCACTGTATTGGACATCAAATAAGCCTGCAAAAGCAGTAACTGTATTCTGATATAAACTGGAGGAGAACTATCGCTGCCTCTTTATCTGTACACTCCACACTAGACTGGTGAGTAACCACTTCATAGTCCATTAGTCCATTTACGTATGGCCGCATTACCATCTAAAATCAGAACAACTTAATCGAGATGTTAGTCGTTGGTGTATTTGATTTTAATTTCTTCTTTTAAAGGGTTGAATGACAATGTATTATAGTAGACATGTTGTAAAACCTATTTCCATCTTACCAAATGAAAATAATATGTAAGGATGGTAAAGATAGAATATCCGAGTACAACCACATTCGTGGAAATCGACTTGTTTTACATCAGAATGAACCATAATTACTATAAGTGGCTTCCTTTGCTCTGCACTACATGCCTCTCACAATGAACCATACGGAAGTGCTTTCTATAAACAGTCCAGTAACCCTATGTTTGGGGGCTAAATTACTAGTGGTGTAATTCCAATTTAGGACAGCGAACAACAAATTAGTTATGTGCTCACTTCAGTAAGGTCACAGTGAACCTAATGACTCATAAGCGGGTTTATTATTGCATTTATATAGTGCTGATGCTGCATTTGTTAGGTTCAAAGACTGCTGCTTAACCCCTCTCCGTCCATGACATACCATTATATCATACAACTGGTGCAACTGTCTGGAGCACGCTCAGAACCTAAGCCCGCCCACACAAGACAGATGCCGGCTGTGTTACTCAGCCAGCATCTGCCTTTAATAGTAGCGACTGCAGCGAGCTCTGATTACCGCTCTTAATCCATTACATGCTGCTGTCAATCACTGATGGCAGCATTTAGACAACATGATCTTGGGCGGCATTAATTTCCGGACACCCTTGACCCCTCCGCTATGTGATTATGGGGTGTCAATAGGTTGCCCTGGCAGTGAGCGGCTTGGTGAAGGGTTCCATGGCTGCCATGATGGTACTTCTGTGAAGAACAGCCTGTGGCTAGGCTTCATACAAGACCATGAATAAAATTGTAGTATTGCAGTGTATAGTACATGCGATAAAACAGTGACAGGTACAAGTCTCCTAGGGGGATAATGTAACAAAAATTAAGAAAAAGAAAATTGAAATCATCCTCCTTTTTTCCCTTTAGTAAAAATAAGCATATTTGATATTGCCATATCCGTAAATGTCCAATCAAACTCTACATTTCTAGTACAACTTCAGCAATTTTAAAGTAGAAAAAATAAAAAAAAATTAAAATCGACATGTTAAAAAAAGTGTTGATCACTACACTTAGAAAAATACAAAATGGTACCAATAAAATTTACTGCTCGGTGTGTTAAAAAAAATTACACCTCATATTTCTCCATTAATGGAAAGATAAAAAAGTTCTGGGTCTCGCAAAATGTTGGCACAAACCAAAAAAAATTATTTTTCCAGAGTTCAGAATTTCTATCATTTATTCAAAAAGCAAAAAAAAACCCTATTCAAGTTTGGTACTGCAATGTTTGTACTGACCTGCAGAACTATGTTGCCTCGTCATTTTTACTGCACAGCTAACTCTGTAAAAACTTAACTGATCAAAAAGTCAGAATTGCCTTTTACCATTGCACCTCAGTTTTTTCTCCCGTTTTTCTGTACATCTAATGGTAATATGAATGATGCCATTCAAAACTATAACTCGTCCCACAAAAGAGAAGTTCTCACATGGCTACGGAAATATAAAATGTATGGCTCTTTGAAGAAGGGGAGTAATACAAAAATTATATCTGGCTCTAGCGCCCCCCCACATCACCACCGATTAGCAATATTATTCAAAGCTTATAATATTAAGTGATAGTTACTCTTTAAATGGAACCTGTCACCAGGATTGTCGATATAAGATACGGCCACTGCCTTTTTAGGGCTTTTCAACTGCATTCTATAATACTGTAGATAAGCCCCCGATCCGACCTGAAAGATAAGAAAAATAAGTTTTATTATACTCACCCGGGGCAGTCGGGTCCGATGGGTCCGGCACCTCCCATCTTCTTATGATCGCCACCCTCCTGCTTGGTTCATGGCTCCCCGGCATCGCGCTCCTGAGCAGGCATACTTATCTGCCCTGTTGAGAGCAAAGTACTGCAGTGTGCAGGCGCCCGGCCTCTCTGACCTTTCCTGGCGCCTGTGCTCTTCAGTACTTTCCTCTGCCCTCAACAGGGCAGATAAGTACGCTTGCGCAGGAGCGCGATGCCGGGAGCCATGACACAAGCCGGACGGTGGCGATCATAAGAAAATGGGAGATGCCGGACCCGGACTTGCGAAACCCATCGGTCCGGACTGCCCCCGGGGTGAGTATAATAAAACTTATTTTTCCTATCTTTCAGGTCGAATCGGGGGCTTATCTACAGCATTACAGAATGCTGTAGATAAGCCCTGAAAGGTGATGGTCGGAACTTAGATTGGCCAAGCCTGGTGACAGGTTCCCTTCAAGCAACTTTCTAAAAGATGAGAAAGCTGTGTTGTGATTGGTTGCTATGGGCAACAAAGACTGTTCTGCTTTAAGACGATTTTATAAATTTTACCCAATTTAATTGCACAGGGGGTATACAAAGGGAGAAAGAGGGCCAAGCTACATGTGAAGGGTCTGAGAGCTGCGAGGAGGAATTTGATAGGCGATAATGTCATTCAGTGGTCTACAATTTGTGTATGTACTGGAATGGTACTCGGTCTAAAGATCACAGGATACATCTGCCACAGAGGGTAATGTATGGATACAGCAGAGCAAAGACAAAAAGATGATACAGCTACAATTACTATTCCATGTGCAGACAAATTTACTGGAAACCTATCTTAACCGCTTTCCGTTATTTGTACGGTTCACGTCTGATGTATAAGGAGCGGGCTTAACAGCTGAGCCTGCAACGTACAAGGCAGATGCTGGCTGTATTCTACAGCCATGACCAGAGCTAACTCCAATCACTGCTGTGTAACCCCTTGAATGCCGACATCGGCCGTTCTACTAAATGGTTAATTGTGAATCGCCACAGGTCTGGAAACTCTAACCAGTTCTGACTCCTGTCTGTTCCCCAGAAAACTTGTAAGGGTATGTGTCCACGTTCAGGATTGCATCAGGATTTGGTCAGGATTTTCCATCAGTATTTGTAAGCCAAAACCAGGAGTGGGTGATAAATACAGAAGTGGTGCATATGTTTCTGTTATACTTTTCCTCTAATTGTTCCACTCCTGGTTTTGGCTTACAAAAACTGATGAAAAATCCTGACCAAATCCTGATGCAATCCTGAACGTGGACACATACCCTAATATGACAAATTCTTCCATTTTCTTACCACATCTTATGGAGCGATTTACACATTTCCAGTCATAATGATGGTTCTTAGGATTGCAACCAAAATGTTCGGCATCTCCATAGCAACAATCATGTCTAAAGCAGCACCTAGAAAATAAGAGACAATATTATCCACAGTTACTTAAAAAAGTCAATACTGTCTGCTTGTAGTGATATACATAAAAAACAGGGGATCCCTTTATAGCACTACCATTACCTTGCCACAGGCTGGACATCACAGAAGAAATCACATGACAGGCACGGGGGTGTTCAGCCTGCCCCCAGCTGTCATAGTAACTCATCGGCTCTCTGCGATCGCATTGCGGGGATGATTGAACACCCGAACAAATGTCTAAGCCAGAACTCACCTCTTAAATGCCACTGTCAGTGGTTGACAATGGCAACTAAGAGGTTAACAGCAGCGATACGCAGGTAAGCCAATCACTGCTGTTAGAGGCAGATGCTGGCTATATAATACAGCTGGTATCTGCCCTGCATCTGAGTCCGCTCCAAAATCCCTGACACACTCCATGATGTATATATCTGTCAAGGAGAATGAAGGGGTTAAAGAGTACTCATCACAAGACTGTGGTTGCCCTTCTTATTTAGCAAAACAGTTGTTAGCCAGAGACTGATGATTAACTAAATATATCTTGTAGAAGTGTTCTTTGTGGAAGCTGTAGGACAAATCTTTCTTGCAAAAGTTAAGTTCAATCTTATGGGTTATGGAATTTCAGCATGCAAAACAGGATCCCACAGCCCTTCAGGGCCCTTCTCACAGTGAAACCTCAATATCTCACAATATCTCATGCTTTGATCTAAACCAGCTCTGCTGTGTCCTTCACTAAGCAGGTAGATTCGTAACAAACTTGAAGCGGTTACTGATCGATAATTGTGTGATCTTGGAGAACCCACTGAGCCACAGGCCAAACTTACCTTAGAAGGGCATGATTAAGTGTCTACCGGGTCTTCACTAGGGCCTCTGATGGTGAGGATAGGCTGGGCTGCTGGTAGACAACAGGTTCCACTCCAGGGCAGTCCCCGGGACTGCAGCAGCTGACCAGAGAGTCACAGGCATGGAACAGGACGGAGAGATAAAAGCGTATAACGATGGTCTGAGGTCGGGGCAGGTAGCACGGGTTGACAATACAAAGCTAGAGTCAAGGATGGAGAAGAAAAACTGGGCGGATAATCAGGCCAGGTCGAAAATGGGAGACAGAATACTGAGATATGCATAAACAGATGTTAGCAGGCTGGGAACCAACAAGCAAGGAATTGTGGGATGACCTGCCTAATATAGACCCTGCTGGCATGGGATAGGCCAGGGAACCTAGTCTCTGCAGGACACAGCAGGGTTAAATTCCTGCCATGCCCCCTAAAGCCAAATGGATTTAACATGCAGACGTAGCAGTGCTGAGGAGTGCTGCAAGAGGCAAACTCAGCCAGAAGGCCTGACACGAGACGTCACAGAGTGACAACAATGAGTAGAGTGGAGTTGTGGAGGCATGCAAGTTACTGCCGTGAGATTTAGGAATGCGCCAACCCTGGTTTAGATCAAAGAGCAAGATCTCATGAGAACACACAAAAACACGCACTATCCCTATGAGGACCCGTTGAAGTGCCGTAGAGCACGAAACGGCCGTTGTCCGCATCTGACATCATCCCTCCCTGCCTCCGGTTTTAAAGTATGTCCAAATAAAGTGATGTTGAACTCCACTGGGGTAAGTGCGCTCCTTTTCTTTGCATTTTTTTCATTTGGACTCTGAACTGTTGTTCTGGATGCGGCACCCCCATCAAGCAAAAGAGTGGAGGAGACACAAAGCCAGCACAGCCTGTAGATGTTATAGCGGTAAAAATCTATTACCCTGGATTCATTAAGAGCAGCAGTGCGGATGTGATTTTTTTCTTTTGGTGATCCCTATGAGTGGGCCTGGCATGCAGAATAGGATCCCACAACCCAGAAGTTCAGGCTCAACATTTAAGAGTAAGTCAGGTTCTTTAGTCTGCCATAAGGGATACTTTTGTGCATTTGTTATAAGATATATTTAGTAAAATAATCAGCCTGTAGCAGACATTTATGGCATATCAACAGGATATGTCATAAATGCGTGATGGATGCAGGTCTTATTACTGGAACCCGTATCTATTTAAAAAATGGATCTATAAGAAGATGGAAGTTGTACCCACATTCCTCCTTGTTCATATGTGCTGTGATCTAATGTGATGAATTAAAATGTTTGACATTGTTATGTGATCGAGTTGTGTTCTGCCCAGCAACAGGTAGCGTGTAGGTATAGAGTCAAGAATTGGGACTAACCCAGATAGAGGGGTTATGTAGCAAGGTAGCAAGATTAGAGAGGACTTCCTGGTATTGAGTCAGAGAGGGCCTAGCTTGCAGCTACAGCAGACCCTTGACCTGAGCACTTAGAGTCACATGAGTTGGTGTCCCCAAAAAGAGTGGAGAACGATGTAGTGAATAGACAGATCTGGAATAAATGAAGGAAAACTGATCAAAGGACAGAGTGATGTATTGGAAACGGTCCTGGGACACAACACCTCGCAAGACAGCCACGAGTTCGCCGAACAGATAAGTAACGAGCCAGGATGGAACAGGGATCATGAGCTGAAGAGAGTGCCCCAAGTGGATTTCCAAGGCAACAGCAAGCGGAGAAGCTAAGTAAAAGCCATAGTGGCCAGCTAAATCCCCTAACAGAAAATAGACACAGAACCGTGGGTTGATATATAGGACTCTCACTTACTGGACTGTAGTACTGTGCTGGGTTGTGGTGAAGACAGTGGAACTAGAGGCAGAAACATGTAAGCTTGGAAGAAGTAGAAAGATCGTGTGTGAAGATGCTCCATGTTCTAAAGGAAACGTTTGTGAAATTATGCACCTGCTATCTATTGTACATAGTTCCCACCAAGCTAATGTTAAGTAAAGAATGTTTATTTTTGAGTGGTGGTCTCCCTCACTGAACTGTTCAACAACCGGTCCTGGCCAGCCGAAGCCACTGCCATCATGCGGCCTGCAAGGGCATATAACCCCTATAGACGAAGCACAAACACCCAGCCATGACCCCTGTCTTCATGTACTGTAGCTTACCGGTGCGTGGAAGACTAGTACCTCGTCCATGTCTACCACTCCGTGCCACGTTACAGATCCGGTATTTGGGATTGGGCACCTATGTGTGGGTCTGCCTCTTCATTCCTTTTTATGGGCGCTATATTATAAAAAATGTTATTTCCCAATGAAATGTATAGAAAGAACTGTGAATGTGCGGCCCCCTTACCTGTTGCCATGGGCACCATTTTCCAGTAGATGTAGGTCTTTTAAGATGACTATGCTTTAGAAAACTAGGTGCTACACGAAAGGGAGAGTGCTTTAAACAGCAGACTGGAACCTCTGCTTATCACCTGCTTTAACATTGGATTGGGCACATCCCAGAATAACAATAAATCAAGCTTAACATGAGACGTAACTGAAATTAAATACCAGTCTGTCCTGTCTTTTGGTATTCCATGTCCCCCTAGACCACAGTAACATCCATATGCAATATACAACAGAGAAGACCTGCTAGTTCCACATTCAATAGCTCCGGCTAATTCAATAATTCCTCTTTTCTGTCGTATCCGTGAACTGCCCAGGTCAGCATTCAGGCCTGCAATATAGAAATAAAGTTTTGATTGAACAAAAGTTTGTTAAAATCAGGCCTATCCTTTACTAATGACTAAAATCAATAGGTAGACATATGTTCTTGTTGTGCCAGAGCCAATCCAGCAGCGTAGAACTTTTTTTTTTTTCTAACATACATTTTCCAAAGCTCCTTCATGCTATTACACAACTGACGTTAAACTGGCTTAGCATAATTGCCCTTTTTAAAAAAAACTTTTGACATGCCATAAACACATGGCGAGGGGGACCCAGAAATTGATCACCCCCTCCGATCTCCAAAATGAAGAAGCAGAAGCAATCAGCCGAGTGCTGCTCTCCTCCAAGGCCAGTCTCACACGTCCAGATAATTCCGGTACCGGAGAAAACGGTACCGGAGTTATCCGTGTCTGTGTGCTCATGTAGGCCATCCGTGTGGGATCCGTGTGATGTCCGTGAGTACGTTTTTAAGGTCCGTGTGCTGTCCGTGTATTGCAACAATTTTTCCAATTTTAACCCTATGACAGGAAAAACGCACAAGGACAGCACACGGACAGCACACGGATGGCACACGGACAGCATCCGTGTGCGGTACATGTTTACACGGACCCATTGACTTTAATGGGTCCGTGTGATCCGCGCGCTCCCACGAACACTGACATATCTCCGTGTTTTTCAAACGGACACACGGTCCGTGAAAACACGCTGACATGTGCAGAGACACATTTATTTTAATGTGTCTACGTGTGTCAGTGTCTCTGGTACGTGAGAAAACTGTCACCACACGTACCGGAGCCACTGACGTGTGAAACCGGCCCAAGACTGACTCAAAAGAAACAATTGCATCCATCTTCAGTCTCAAAGGAAGCAGTACTTGCCAAGATGCTGCTCTCCCTTTGTTGTAGTGATTGGTTGGGGTCTTAGCACGCAATCAACACTTCTGAGATATCTATGTGAAATGTCAAAAGTTTTCTAAAGTTAAGGTGACAGTGTAATGCAGGTGACTGGAAGCAACACACAGATAACGCAAGTCAGTCAGTGAAGGATATAATTCTGTTTAGAATTACTGTAAATTACTGTTGCATTTAAACAGTTGGTGATCATAACTAAGGCAAATCAAACAATAAACCAAATACTGATATGAGTGAAATAGTAACAAAGATTTTTCACTATATAGTACTAATGTCCTCTCACGGGAGTCACCATGTAGATTCTCTCTCTTTAATTCTAGCCGTGGCGGGGGTCACAGTTTTCCTGCTAGGCCGCAAGTCTTTCTGACCAAGTCTATTAAAGCACTCTGAGTTTTCCACGCACCAACTGGACCCTCCCAAGCTGTTGTCCTAACCTCGACCAATCTCAGTACCATAGTCAATCCTGGAAGTGACGGTCCTGCTCACTCATGCTATCCCTCTGCACCCACAGGTGTGCCTCTTTAGTTGTCATCTACTCACGGATCTTCACTGCTTGACCGTTGTCGAATATCTGCTGGGACTGGAGCAGAGAGGACTTGACCATCATAGGGCGCAGATCCTGGTCTTGACTGGTGCAGTCGGAACACTGGGTCTTCATGAACGTAGTCTGAACCTTGTGAGGCAGTGACTGGCACCCTGGTGGCACAGACTTCCCGCTGAGGCCTGTCACACTGGCCTCAGTGCTATCCCTGGTCCGTGTCTGCTCCTCTCTCTCTTGGCGTCAAATCTGCCCGCAGTTTGACGTGCAGACCTTTTATATCCTGCGAGTCACCTGACCAGGTCCAGCACACGAAGCTGCTCTCCCTGAAATTCTTCCGGTGCAAATTGGTTCCACCTGATTGTGCCCAGCCACCAGATGGCAGTCTTTCTTTAGTGTGGTCATATCCTGAAAGGAATCTTCAGGGGTATCACTGCTTCCACTTACAACACTTTCAAGGGTTTTTCCATTCTCTGCCTTTCATGGCTGAGAAGAGAATAGCTACTTCCTTATCATGGACCCCAGAAAATCAGTTTTGCTCAGCTGTGCTACTCAGTTTGTGGAACTCCCCCCAAAAATGAATGGAAGTTACAGAACCAGAGTTGTTCGCTGTGTTTTTGGTGGCTGGAAGGCAAGTATTTTCCATCTTGGTTGTTAATGTAGAGATGAGAATAACGCTTTAAGGTAGAAACTATTATTGAAAAAAAGAGCAGGAAGCAATGAAGCAACGTATCTTATGTAGCTGATAGAGGACTATGTAAGGGGCTCCTTATCCTGTGTCCACCCTTCTATGTTGAAGCGGAAGCCCTTTCATAAGAATTAAACTTTCAAGTGACACATTTACTAATATTGGCATATTTTTTTGTTGCAATAGGTGTTGCTGCCATTACCACATTTAATTTCAGAATGCTGATGTCCCCTAAATGATCAAAGTAAATAAAGGATGATAACATGTATTTTAAACATGATTAACTGTGTGAGATTACGGGTACTAAGAAAAATGCCAGGGTAAGGAGGCTTATATGGCCGTGAAATGCCCCTCTGAGAAATTAAATATGCACATTGCCTCTTCAGAGAAAAAGAGGACTTGAATTCTAGTGCCACCTATTGGAAGTAGCAATCCTAAGGGGCAATATCGACCCTTTAATGAGCCTCGCCAAATGACTTTGGATAAAAGCCAAACCAGAATCTGAATTTGCAGACACATGTTTCGGGGCAACACGTGTTTCAGTACAAAGCATAAGATCTGATTTCATGGTAGGAAAAGCCTGTGACTGGGGTCCAAGAAGTAAAATTTCCATAAAGGGAAATATTACCAATTAGACCCAAGTCAGACTTGGACACCAGTCAGAGGCCTCTCATACAGTCAAATCAAATGTCATTCTTTATACTCTGGACGGGCAACACCCCAACACATGTGTCTTCAAATTGAGATTCTGGTTTGGCTTTTATGCTAAGTCATGTGGCAAGGTTCGTTAAAGGGTCGATATTGACTTTTAAGATTGCTACTTCCAATTGGTGGCAAAACCTAAAAAAATGAACTGGGATACAAACTGGTGTGCATGCAGCATGTAAGCGTACATTCACACTAGCTACTGAATAGAAAAATAAAAACAAAGACAGAAAATAATAAATAAATGTGGCACCCCAGAAGTTCGGGTACCACAGTGGTATTGCCTTCCTCTCAGGAAGGGTGATGCCATGCCTGGAAGCGAGGAGGATCCCTTTAACAGGTAGCACATACATGCAACATGTTCTGACTCCAGGCCAGAAGGGGGAGCTCTAGACCCGGTTTCAGGGGAACTTCCCTATATATGTTCTGGCTTGGAGTAGGAGTTAGATTAGTCTGTAGAGATTGTGAAGGAAGAAGGAGCAAAAAAGAAGTGAGGAGCTGGAGGGAAGCTGTGACTGGGCTCCCTGCACGCTGAAGCGCAGGAACCGGACATCGGGAGTCCAAAGCTGTGTGTGACTGTATGCCCCACAGCACAAACTGGAGGGCAGGAGATTTAAAGTTGCTTGTCCACAACTACACTTGGAGGCACAGCAGCATACAGAGCTCGGAGTCGCCGCAAGTAGGGACACCTGTAAAAAGGCTTGCGCTGCCTGCCATGTGGGTACTGTTCTAGGACAGAGAGAGAGGACCTTGTGTGAAGCCTCAGGCAGCAAGGCATGCACATTACAGCATAATAAGGAAGGCTCCCAATTCACCTGGCTAAGGGGATTCCTAATCGTTTCCAGGCTGGCCGGACCTCACCATCACCTGTGATCCGTACCCTGGACTGTACTCGTTGCTTGGGTTTTCCCGAGCGCGCTTGGGTGACCTCCGAGTATTTGTTATTGCTTGGAGATATAGTTTTCATTGCCTCAGCAGCATGATTTACGACTGCTGGACAGGCTGAATACATGTGGGAATTCCTGGTAGCCGTAAATCATGCAACTGAGGCAATGAAAACTATATCTCGAGGAATAACAAATCTTCGGAGATCATCCGAACGTGCTCGGGAAAAACCGAGCAACGAGTATACTTGCTCATCACTAGTAAAGAGACTGCAACCTTGTGTCCTCTAATTCTTTCTGGCACTTCACTGTCTGTCATCTTTACCCACTACCCTGGGAGCCCTTTGGCTCAAGCTTCACCTGTCTGAAGCCATACCTGCTGCAGTGCCATGATTCCCAGTGGACCCCTTTAAGCAGCGTCGGTCACCCCTGACCGAATACCACAGGTGGCGTCACGAACATTCTTTTTTCAAAACAACCCCTTTAACCCCTTTCTGCCAGCTGACGGAATACTTCGTCAGCTGGCAGATCCCCTGCTTTAAGGTGGGCTCCGGCGCTGAGCCCACCTTAAAGCCGCGACATGTCAGCTGTTTTGTACAGCTGACATGTGCGCGCAATGAGCGCGAGTGGAATCGCGATCCGCCCGCGCCCATTAACTAGTTAAATGCCGCCGTCAAGCGCTGACAGCGGCATTTAACTAGCGCTCCCGGCCGCGCGGCCGGGAGTGCTCGCACTGCTGACCCCCGTCACATGATCGGGAGTCAGCAGTACATCGCCATAACAACCAGAGGTCTCCTTGAGACCTCTATGGTTGTTGATGGCCGAATGCTTTGAGCGCCACCCTGTGGTCGGCGCTCAAAGTACACGACCATTTCTGCTACATAGAGGTGATCTGTAGTTCACCTCGATGTAGCAGAGCCGATCGAGTTGTGCATGCTTCTAGCCTCCTATGGAGGCTATTGAAGCATGCCAAAATTAAGAAAAAAAAGTGTTTAAAAATATTAAAAAAATAAAAAAAATATAAAAGTTCAAATCACCCCCCTTTCGCCCCAATCAAAATAAAATAATTTAAAAAAAATCAAACCTACACATATTTGGTATCGCCGCGTTCAGAATCGCCCGATCTATCAATAAAAACAAAGGATTAACCTGACTGCTAAATGGCGTAGCGAGAAAAAAAATCAAAACGCCAAAATTACGTTTTTTGGTCGCCGCGACATTGCATTAAAATGTAATAACGGGCGATCAAAAGAACGTATCTACACCAAAATGGTATCATTAAAAACGCCAGCTCGGCACGCAAAAAATAAGCCTTCACCTGACCCCAGATCATGAAAATTGGAGGTGCTATGGGTATCGGAAAATCGCGCAATTTTTTTTTTTTTTTTTTTAGCAAACTTTGGAATTTTTTTTCACCACTTAGACAAAAAATTACCTAGACATGTTAGGTGTCTATGAACTCGTAATGACCTGGAGAATCATAATGGCAGGTCAGTTTTAGCATTTTTTGAACCTAGCAAAATAGCCAATCAAAAAACAAGTGTGAGATTGCACTTTTTTGGCAATTTCATCACATTTGGAATTTTTTTTCCCGTTTTCTGTTAAACGGCATGGTAAAACCAATGGTATCATTCAAAAGTACATCTCGTCCCGCAAAAAATAAGCCCTCACATGGCCATATTGACGGAAAAATAAAAAAGTTATGGCTCTGGGAAGGAGGGGAGCGAAAAACGAAAACGAAAAAACGGAAAAAGCTCCGGGGGTGAAGGGGTTAAAGACTTTCCCTTTAACTTGGACGCCCAGGGCCACAGACCGGGTCACTGCCATCGTGACTACCCCTTTAATGACCACTGGACCCAGTACCGAGTATCCCCTAGGCCCTAGTGGGCGCTCTATAAGCACCTTGCAGTAAATAAAAAGCAATAGTGCATGAAAACAATATAGGGTACTTAGTTAACATAATTTGTATTAAAAAAATGCAAAAGCCATCCGGCCTCGTCACAGTGAGCCTAGTTGATATGGTCCTAACTCTAATATTAAAAACCTTACCGTTTTTCAAGCGATATGCATGTGGATAAGGGCTGAGAAGGACTGAGCCCAGCTAGTAGAGACCAATTAGGGTTTATGCTTCTGGGTTTTGTTTTTTTTCTGTTCAGTGGCCAGTGTGAACGTGTGCTTATATGCTGCATGCACACCAGTTTGTATACCAGTTAATTTCTTTAGGTTTTGTAGTGGTACTGTAGGATGTCGCCCATTCAACAGATTTCCCTTATCGGAATAATATAAAGCTCTTTACTTTCCAAGAAAAGTGTTGGGCAAGAGGTGCTTTTCCTCTTTACAGTTACGTTTTTGGTCAGTTTTCTGGTCACTATTCTGTCTCACGTGAGATAAATGAATACTATCTTTTCATAGAGATGTTGGGAATCTGGGGGTTTTCAGAATCGCACAATGGATATTTGATCACATATTCTTAACTTCTCATACAAGTTCCTTATTCCCTGAGTAGTTGTATTGTTAGTTTTGCAGTAAGGCAATGTTACACTTGAATGAGTCATTTCATTTGTATTAAGAAAAGATAAATCAACCTTTAAAATGAGCTTATTACATGTACAGTGCCAGCACATTTGGATTTTTTTCAGGCTTCCACTTCATAGGGATTAATAGGCAAGTCCAGTAAATGGTTGTTACAAACTTACTTGCCCTCGGCTTTTGCACCACTTACCGGTTGCACCAACTTACTGTTGTCAGGCGCCTCTGCTCTGGTTCCTGTCAGAGGTGTTGAGTTGGTGCCATACAAAAGGCACTCAATCAGCTTCCAGGCTTGACTGCTCACAGCGATGCAAGGTTCTCCTATCCTGTTGGGCAGCATTGGTGCCGTTCATGGTCATCCAGTACTAGTACTCATAGTACTAACAGGGGGAATTATGATCCTGCTGACTAATCAGTCACTACAGTTGGTCATCGAATGCGTCCACTGGTCAACGTGCGCCCTAGGTTTTCTTTTTAAACCCTTCACTAGGCCATTGACAGTTATTGTGGATTGACGTCTGCTATTTGACCCTACTTGTTCCTGTTTATTCTGCCTATTTAACCCCTGAATGACCTATACCTTGAATTTAGCAACTGGACTGTGTGACCTTTCACTTTGGCTATTCTTTAGGATTTTGTCCTGGTTTCTCTGGTTCTCATTTGGCTTCTTCGTGGACACAACTCAGGAGCCCAAGCGGATGTGTTCCTGGGATCCGCTAAGCTAAGAGGCTTGAGCAAAGTCTATTTCTGGTCTCCAATTTTGGGTTCACAGAACATTTTTGATAGTAATCAAACAATTAGGTGGCAAAAACTTAGAAATATTTTTTATAAGACTGTTAAACACGCAATTTAATCAAAAAGGTAAAATCATTTTGAGAGACCTGTTGTCTAAAATGTACTAGTGAAAGGATAGGAGTTAATTTACACAGAGTAATAAAATTAGTATAGATGCTTACTGAGGAGTAAGATTTAAACGGGTTGTCCAGGACTTTAACATTGATGGCCTATCCTTAAAAGGGATGTTGATTTGAATAGGTGGCTGATGTGCAGTATCTGGCTGCAGCCACTACACAGTTGACGGAGCTGTGCAGCTCCACAACTGAGAAGTTTCGGCTGCCACTGACACCGGTAAGAGCTAATTTACAGAGATGTCGTGTGTTGCACACTTACCGATCAGACATTGATGACCTATCATAAGGATAGGTTATCAGTGTTAAAGTCCCGGTCAGCCCCTTTAATACATTAGATTGCAAATTTTAGGTTATTAAAGCAAACTGAACTATTTAGTTGTTCTCCTTCAGGTCCTCTACTTACGACTTCCAATTCTACCCAAATGTATAAAATAAAGGTCAGAATAAATGAGAAAAGGTAATATGAGACAAGGCATATAGTAATTGCATATCCGACTTAATCCTGACACACAATGGGGTTACTATCTTTTCTGAAACCATAGATATTCCACAACGGTAGAAAACGTAGTTGGCCCATGACATCAATACAAATGTCACGTATCAGTGCTTTCTATTTTGCATTTTTTTGTACAATAATAAAGTTTATTATAAAAAGTTGTACTGCGGCATGTAAAAGTTTGGGCATCCCTGGTCAACATTACTGTTACTGTGAAAAGTTAAGCAAGTTGAAGATGAAATGATCTCTAAAAGGCCTAAAGTTAGAGATGACAGATTTCCTTTGTATTTTAGGCAAAAAAATTTTTTTTTAATTTTTTACATTTTAAAAATTACAAAAAGGAAAATCGACTGATGCTAAAGTTTGGGCACCCTGCCTGGTTAGTACCTAGTAGCACCCCCTTTTGAAAGTATCACAGCTTGTAAACTCTTTTTGTAGCCAAGAGACTTTCAATTCTGGTTAGATGGATTTTCATCCATTCTTCCTTAGAAAATTTTCTTCCAGTTCTGTGAGATTCCTGGGTCGTCTTGCATGGGCGGCTATTTTGAGATCTAGCCACAGATATTCAATGATGTTCAGATCAGGGGACTGTGAGGGTCATTATAAAACCTTCAGCTTGCGTCTTTTGAGGTAGATTATTGTGGATTTCTAAGTGGGTTTAGGATCATTATCCATTTGTAGGAGCCATCCTCTTTTCAACTTCAGCTTTTTTTTTTAACAGATGGTGCTATGTTGGCATCAAGAATTTGTTGAAATATTTTTGAATCCATTCTTCCCTCTACCCGTGAAATGTTCCGTGTGCCATTGGCTGCAACACAACCCCAAAGAATGATTGATCCACGTCCATGCTTAATGGTTGTCAAGATGTTCTTTTTCCTGAAATTCTGTGCCATTTTTTCTCCACACATACCATTAATCATTTTGGCCAAAGAGTTCTATTATCACCTCATCGGTCCACAAGACTTGTTTTCAAAATGCATCAGGCTTGTTTAGATGTTCTTTTGCATACTTCTGAAGCTGAATTTTATGGTGAGGATGCAGGAGAGGTTTTCTATTGATGACTAGAGATGGGAGAACCCTAACGGTAAAGTTCCCCTCTATTCTTGATAATCAGCTTTGCTGACAGCTGAGGGTTGCAGCCCCCAGCTTTGAGTTTTGCCTGGCTGGTTATCAAAATACAGGGGAACCCACGCTGTTTTTTGTTTTAATTATTTACTTACAGCTCGGGCACAGGCTGATGAATACTCCCGTCAGCCGCTCCTGCACTCACTGTTATTAATGTCACCAGGTGTAGGATGATGGGAGCAGTAGTCCCATCAGCTGATACTAGTGACCAGAGGTGAACTTTATACCTCTGATTACAGCTGCGCGTTCATGCTACCTTTTGACAGCATGGGAACTGCGGCTCTCTGACCGGCGGAGATGATTTCACCGCTGATCAGAAGTGGTGTTTGTCTTGCTGTCATGCACATGACAGCATGGGAAATACTGGATGTTCGGGCCCTCCATTCAAGTGAATGGGGTCCAGGTTCGAGTCCGGGTAATGTTTTGGTACCCGAACCTTTTGTAACTGTTCGGCCGGCCCAGAATATCCAGGTGTCTGCCCATCTCTATTGATGACTCTTCCTTGAAGGCCATATTTGTTCAGGTGTCTCTGAACAGTTGAACAATGTACCACAAATCCAGAGTCTGTTAAATATTTCTGAAGGTCTTTTGCAGTCAAGCAGGGGTTCTGATTTGCCTCTGTAGCAATCCTATGACCAGTTTTTCACTGAAATTTTGCTTAGTCTTCCAGACCTTATGTTGACCTCCACTGCTTCTGTTAACTGCCATTTCTTAATTACATTTTGAACTGAGGAAAGGGCAACTTGAAAACGCTTTGCAATCTTCTTATAGTCTTCTCCTGCTTTGTCGGCCTCCACCTTTTTCATTTTCAGCATGCTAGGCAGCTACTTAGAAGACCCCATGGCTGCTGCTTTTTTGGCACAAGGTTAGAGGAGGCTGGGTTTTCATAAAGTTGGGAAATGTGCATCACCTGGCCTTTCCTAACGATGATAGTGAAAAAGCCATAACCCTAACAGGCTAATTAAGATCTGAAACCTTGGTCAAAAGTTATCTGAGCACTCAAATCTCCGAGGGTTTCCAAACTTTTGCAACTTCCCATTTTCCAAAGACATACTGATAGGGAATTTAGATTGTGAGCCCCATCGGGGACATCGATGATAATGTGTGCAAAGCGCTGCGGAATATGTTAGCGCTATATAAAAATAAAGATTATTATTATTATTTTCCTTTTTGTAATTTTTAAAAATTACTTTATATATTTTTTTTTTGCCTAAGGTACAAAGGAAATGTGTCATCTTTAACTTTAGGTCGTTTAGAGATCATTTAATCCTCAACTTGCTTAACTGTTCACAATAACAGTGATTTTGAATAGGGGTGCCTGAACTTTTACATGCCACTGTAAATCCTTATATGAATTATTCCATGACAATAGCGTAGCTGGTGGATTAAAAAGGTCACCTAGGTGTGTAGACTTACTACAGCCAAACTCATAATATGTGTTTTTCTAGTGCACTCATAAATGGGTAAAAGTAGGGTGGAAATACCAGGTGAATGGTGCTTCCATAGTAGCAAATGTAACGGGTGAAAATAGGACCAAAAATAAAATAATTTATTAAAAACACAGCCTTGTATCCAGCCTTCCTCAAGTGTTGGACACCCGAGTTAGGCTAGATACAGCCGAAAAACATTGTGTTTTAATAAATGATTTTATTTTGGTGCCATTTTCATCTGTTTCATTCACTAGCACGGAGGCGTCATTAACATGGTATCTCCACACTAACCAGAAATTGATGGAACGTCCTTGGGGGAGTTTCTTACAGCACACTAAGTTGGCTGCTCCTATTGGATTTTGCTTATGTGTTCTTGGAGTTGTGAACAACTTCATGAGATGAGAAAATCACATATCATTGTTTTAACATTTTTAATCATACAACACTCAAAGTGCTATTTTTCTCTCCTTCATCCGTCAAGGGAACTCCACTATTGGTAAATTGGTAAAAGTGTATTTTGTGGCATTACACATTGTGTGACTGTATTGAGAACTGGCATTAAAGGGACACTGGATGGCTATATTATTTTGGAACATTATTTATCTAATTATTTTAATAGGCAGATGTGGGCTGTAGCCACCCTCTTATCAGACTGTTGTTATTATGTTAGACATGTTGCATCTATGATTTTCCATTGATCTTTTGTACTTATGTTTCTATATGTCATTATTGTATTTTATTACCAGGCTACAGCTCTGACATTGAAAGATGACCTATTAGACTTATTTGTATCCAGTCCTCACAAGGACTTATGCTCAGTGCACTTGTCTATTTTTTAATTGTCTGATCATAACCAACAATGCATTTTCTATTTGTGCCTGTTGGGAATCTGGAGTCAAGCTAATGCTGCAGCAGTTTAGGCGTTAACGCCTGTTGTCCACAAGACTGAAGGAGGCTGGTCACCCAGTGTGTAAGAGACACAATGATTTAGCGGCTGGCTTCCCTTTATTCGATGTCAGTAGCAGAGGGCCTGTGTAGTCAGCAGGAGCCATGTTGCTTAGTATTGGGAGCAGATGGAAACATTTTGAACTGTGTTGCACCAGGTTGTAGAGGGTATATTACCTTTGTGATTGTCCCGGAATAGATGACTGACCCCCATAAAAAGACCACCATGATAATTACTGTCTGTCTGAGAGGAGTTAGCAGATAGGGAAAGAAATACATGCTGCCTGAAGTAGCTGTAACAGCCAAAGTCCAGGAGAGCAGAGCTAAGAAAGAGTGGAAATGTGGCCACCTAAAGTAGCTGTGACAGACAAAAACCAAGTAGGATGTACTGTATCCCAAGGGAGAACCGTACTGCGAGTGAGGAGAATGCCACTGCTGGGATGAGAACATGAGGTGCAATATACAATCAAGGAGGGGACAATTGGTTGTGTAAGTTGGCACCATGAGGCTGAGGCTTGGAATGAGTGTCAGGAGAAGACTTCCTGGTTGTGCAAGTGGGCACTGTGAGGGCATGGAGGTCAAAGACGAAGGTCAAAGACAGAGTATCTGTTTTGGAGGGCAGACAAAAAACATACTGTGAGTGTGGGTCGCTCCGGCACTAAAGGTGAGTGACTGCCTGTGTACTAACCAGTGGAGACGTGTGATCAGGCATATCAGGAAAGGTGCATAGAGAACAGACTCTACATGTTTGGAAAAGTTCTGCTCTTGGGCAATATTAAAAGTGCAATTGCCTCCATATTGAATAACTGGGGGGAAAATAAAGCCACGCTGAACTGTTCCTATAGTTTGTTTTATTTCTTTGGAGCCATTGTATGCTCGTTACACACTTCTGAGATTCAATAACATTCTGCAAGCCCTGTTACACAATGCCAGAGGTGTACATGCCATAGAGGAGGTCATGCGGCTGCTAGAAGGACCCTTGCTCTGGTTAATCCCCTGAAAATTTGTGTTGTTTGGCAAGACCCTATCCAGGAATCACCTCTCCATGGGAACATCATTGACAAGGTCTTGGAAAAAATGCGAAGAGGAAATGAAATACCAGGGCCTTTGGACCAGCTTAGCAAAACTGGTGCTAAAATGTGGGTCCAGCTGCCTATTT
Source organism: Ranitomeya variabilis (assembly GCF_051348905.1). Taxonomy (NCBI): domain Eukaryota; kingdom Metazoa; phylum Chordata; class Amphibia; order Anura; family Dendrobatidae; genus Ranitomeya; species Ranitomeya variabilis. The sequence continues at coordinate 60,860,455 of NC_135238.1, forward strand.
TTTCTCCATTTTCCTGTAGTTTTACATAGGGATAATCTAGATATGGGACCTTGGACGTTTCTAGCTCACAACACTAGTGTAATGTACCTGCAGCTAGAAAGGTCCCATAAGGTAGTTTTGCCAAACATCTTGTTGAAAGCTTTAGTATAAAGAGTTAGGGCAGCACGTGGCTGCATCTTTAATGGTAGTTTGATTTAGACAATTGCTTCCGCTTTAGTCCACAAGAGACCTCAAGCGGAAATCAGTTATAAATTATCAAAAAAAAAAAAAAAGGATGGTGTTATTGTAGTCTCTTCCATAACAAACCTCCACATCCCTTTCTGTAATGAATGGTATACCAGTCATGTTTTCCGGTGTGGTTTCCTAATGTGCTGTGAGCTCTGGCAGCAACTTTGTGCTAAATTGGCAGTGCCCACATCCCACCTGCTAGGGAATTTAACTCTAAGTGCACCTACCATGTTTGTATATGATAAAAGATAAAGTGCATTTAGCATTTTTTTTAAATAACTTTTAACATAAGAAAAAGTTTTGCACATAAGATACTAATTTGTAAAGTACAATGTGGTTGTAATGTGGCTCTGTCAGTGGTCACCCGGCAGTTCTAAAATTACCACCAAGGACAAGCTCAGCGCAAGCCACTTTGCTTTCCAGATCCCAGAGGTTACCCTGACCTCAAACCTTTAACCTTTGTACAGGGTTCTGGACTTAAAAAAAGGGTCCCTGGGCTGAGGCCAAGGAATAAGCTGTTGTACGGTGGTTCAGGCTGGCAGGAGTGGTCAGGTAGTCCGTTCAGAACCAAGAGGGGAGGAAAAGGTGCAAACTCAAAAGATGCAAGAATAGTCATAAAGCAAGACAAGGTCAAAAACAGGACCAATGATACTACACAGGAGCTGAAAAGATAGGACTAGACCAGAGGTGCAAAAAGACAGATATGGCAGTGTCCAGCAGTAATGTGGAAGCTTAAATAGGGTGTGGTGCTCCCTAATTTGCTGAAACAGGAAGCAGATAACTCCAGCTGGAAAGTGCACTCACACACACACATACTTTCAGACTATACGTCATTGCAGGTCCCTGTCATTTATCAATGTCAAAATGCTACATTTTATTTTGCAAAAGTGGAACACAGGGTGACCATGATCAGAGAAAATAGTGATTTGCAAATTTTCTATAAAACAGCACTACTTTTTTGTATGGAATAAGAATGGAGCTTCAATGCCAGATACAAAACATAGACAGAAACAGATCCCTTGTTATAATACTAGACTGTGTCGTGTTCAATTTTTCCAGGTATACAGAAAAAAAAGAGTAGCTGACCATGACATTTTTTTTTTCTCCATCATTTATTTCAATATGTCTAATGCATACATTTTTAATGAATTTGGTTGGAAAGAAAAAAAGGTTTACTTCTCTGGACACAATCGAACCTCAGGACAGAGGGGCAAAAAATCCAGGAAGGTAGTCCCATCTAAATCAGTAAAACAAGCTTAACCCCTTAGTGACAGAGCCAATTTGGTACTTAATGACCGAGCCAATTTTAACAATTCTGACCACTGTCACTTTATGAGGTTATAACTCTGGAACGCTTTAACGGATCCCGCTGATTCTGAGATTATATTTTCGTGACATATTGTGCTTCATATTAGTGGTAACATTTCTTCGATATTACTTGCGATTATTTATGAAAAAAATGGAAATATGGCGAAAATTTTTAAAATTTTGCAATTTTCAAACTTTGTATTTTTATGCCCTTAAATCAGAGAGATATGTCACACAAAATAGTTAATAAATAACATTTCCCACATGTCTACTTTACATCAGCACAATTTTGGAAACAAATTTTTTTTTTGTTAGGGAGTTATAAGGGTTAAAAGTTGACCAGCAATTTCTCACTTTTACAACACCATTTTTTATAGGGACCACATCACATTTGAAGTCATTTTGAGGGGTCTATATGATAGAAAATAACCAAGTGTGACACCGTTCTAAAAACTGCACCCCTCAAGGTGCTCAAAACCACATTCAAGAAGTTTATTAACCCTTTATGTGCTTCACAGGAACTGAAACAATGTGGAAGGCAAAAATGAACATTTAACTTTTTTTGCAAACATTTTATTTCAGAACCATATTTTTTTATTTTCACAAGTGTAAAAACAGAAATTTAACCATACATTTTGTTGTGCAATTTCTCCTGAATACGCCGATACCCCATATGTGGGGGTAAACCACTGTTTGGGCACACCGCAGAGCTTGGAAGAGAAGGAGCATCGTTTCACTTTTTCAATGTAGAATTGGCTGGAATTGAGATTGGATGCCATGTCATGTTTAGAGAGCCCCTGATGTGCCTAAACAGTGGAAACGCTCCACAAGTGACACCAAGTTGGAAACTAGACCCCTTAAGGAACTTAACTAGATGTGTGGTGAGCACTTTGAGACCCCCAAGTGCTTCACAGAAGTTTATAACGTAGAGCCGTGAAAATAAAAAATCGCATTTGTTTACACAAAAATGATCTTTTCGCCCATGAATTTTTATTTTCACAAGGGTAACAGGAGAAATTAGACCACAAAAGTTGTTGTGCAATTTCTCCTGAGTACGTTGATACCCCATATGTGGGGGTAAACCACTGTTTGGCGCACTGCAGAGCTTGGAAGAGAAGGAGTACCTTTTTACTTTTTCAATGTAGAATTGGCTGGTAATTGAGATCGCACGCCATGTCGCGTTTAGAGAGCCCCTGATGTGCCTAAACAGTGGAAACCCCCCACAAATGACACCATTTTGGAAACTAGACCCCTTAAGGAACTTATCTAGATGTGTGGTGAGAACTTTAAACCCCCAGGTGCTTCACGGAAGTTTATTACGTAGAGCTGTGAAAATAAAAAATCGCATTTTTTCTACAAAAATGATTTTTTTTGCCCCCAAATTTTTATTTTGACAAGGGTAACAGGAGAAATTAGACCACAAAAGTTGTTGTGCAATTTCTCCTGAGTACGTCGATACCCCATATGTGGGGGTAAACCACTGTTTGGGCGCACCGCAGAGCTTGGAAGAGAAGGAGTGCCGTTTTACTTTTTCAATGTAGAATTGGCTGGAATTGAGATCGGACACCATGTCGCGTTTGGAGAGCCCCTGATGTGCCTAAACAGTAGAAACTCCCCACAAGTGACCCCATTTTGGAAACTAGACCCCTTAAGGAACTTATCTAGATGTGTGGTGAGCACTTTAAACCCCCAAGTGCTTCAAAGAAATTTATAACGTAGAGCCGTGAAAATAAAAAATCCTTTTTTTCCCCTCAAAAATGATTTTTTAGAATGCAATTTTTTATTTTCTCAAGGGTAACAGGAGACATTGGACCCCAAAATCTGTTGGCCAGTTTGTCCTGAGTACGCTGATACCCCATATGTGGGGGGGGGGGCACTGTTTGGGCACCCATCAGGGCTCGGAAGGGAAGGAGCGCCGCTTGGAATGCAGACTTTGATGGGATGGTCTGCGGGTGTCATGTTGCATTTGCAGAGCTCCTGATGTACCTAAACAGTAGAAACCCCCCACAAGTGACCCCATTTTGGAAACTAGACCCCCCAAAGAGCTTATCTAGATGTGTGGTGAGAACTATTAACCCCCATCTGCTTCACAAAAGTTTATAATGTAGAGCCATGAAAATAAAAAAATCATATTTTTTCCACAAAAATGATCTTTTCACCCCCAAATTTTTACTTTCACAAGGGTAACAGGAGAAATTGGCCCCCAAAATTTATTGTGCAATTTATGCTGAGTAGGCTGATACCCCATATCTGGGGGATAAACCACTGTTTGGGCGCATGGCAGAGCTTGGAAGGGAAGGAGCGACGTTTTGGAAGGCCGACTTTGATAGAATGGTCTGCGGGCGTTATATTGCATTTGACCTCATTTTGGAAACTAGACCCCCCAAGGAACTTATCTAGATGTGTTGTGAGAACTTTGAATGCCCAAGTGCTTCACAGAAGTTTATAATGCAGAGTCATGAAAATTAAAAAAAAATATTTTTCCACAAACAAATTTTTTTTAGCCCCCAAATTTTTATTTTCACAAGGGTAACAAGAGAAATTGGACCCCAAAAGTTGTTGTCCAATTTATCCTGAGTACCCTGATACCCCATATGTGGGGGGGACCACTGTTTGGGCGCATGGCTGAGCTCGGAAGGGAAGGAGCACCGTTTTGGAATGCAGACTTTGATAGAATGGTCTGCGGGCGTTATGTTGCATTTGCAAAGCTCCCGATGTACCTAAACAGTAGAAACCCCCCACAAGTAACCCCATTTTGGAAACTAGACCCCACAAGGAACTTATCTAGATGTGTGGTGAGAACTTTGAATGCCCAAGTGCTTCACAGAAGTTTATAATGCAGAGTCGTGAAAATAAAAAATATTTTTTTTTCCACAAAAAAGATTTTTTAGCCCCAAAGTTTTTATTTTCACAAGGGTAACAGGAGAAATTGGACCCCAAAAGTTGTTGTCCAATTTATCCCGAGTACGCTGATGCCCCATATGTGGGGGTAAACCACTGTTTGGGCGCACGGCAGAGTTCAGAAGGGAGGGAGCACCATTTGACTTTTTGAGAGCAAAATTGGCTGTGGCGTTTAGAGACCCCCTGATGTACCTAAACAGTGGAAACCCCCCAATTTTAACTCCAACCCTAACCCCAACACACCCCTAACCCTAATCCCAACCCGATCCATAATCTTAATCACAACCCTAACACCCAAAACACCCCTAATCCCAAAGCTAACCATAACCCTAATCAAAACCCTAAACCCAACACACCCCTAATCCTAATCTCAACCCTAACCTCAAAACTTAACCCTACTCCCAATACACCCCTATCCCTAATCCCAACCCTAGCCTTATCCCTAATCCCAAACCTAACCCTAATCCCAAATGTAACCCTAATGCCAACCCTAATCCAAACCCTAATCCAAACCCTAATCCCAACTGTAACCCTAACTTTAGCCCCAACCCTAGCCCTAACCCTAACTTTAGCCCAAACCCTAACTTTAGCCCTAAACCTAGCCCCAACCCTAACCCTAACTTTAGCCCCAACCCTAACCCTAGCCCTAACCCTAGCTCTAACCCTAAGGCGATCACATCGGAGGACAGAGAAATTAAATGGCAAATCGCGTTGTTTTTTTTGTTGCGACCGCCGGTAAACGGTTAATTACCGGCGATCGCAACTCGGGGGTCGGTAAAAACCCCCCGAATCATGTTCTCTGGGGTCTCGGCTACCCTCGGCTACCGAGAAAATCCGACTCTGGGGGGCGCTATTCACTTTTTTCACAGCGCCGTTATTTAACGGCGCTGTGGTTTAAGTACCCTTAGCGGCCGCCGTTAAAAGGCGTATCGGCGGTCGTTAAGGGGTTAAAAAAATAAAATAAAATAAAAAAAATTATATATATATATATATATATATATATATATATATATATATATATATATATATATATATATATATATATATATATATATATATACACTCACCGGCCACTTTATTAGGTACACCATGCTAGTAACGGGTTGGACCCCCTTTTGCCTTCAGAACTGCCTCAATTCTTCGTGGCATAGATTCAACAAGGTGCTGGAAGCATTCCTCAGAGATTTTGGTCCATATTGACATGATGGCATCACACAGTTGCCGCAGATTTGTCGGCTGCACATCCCAAAGATGCTCCATACAAGGCAGGATGGATCCATGCTTTCATGTTGTTTACGCCAAATTCTGACCCTACCATCCGAATGTCGCAGCAGAAATCGAGACTCATCAGACCAAGCAACGTTTTTCCAATCTTCTACTGTCCAATTTCGATGAGCTTGTACAAATTGTAGCCTCAGTTTCCTGTTCTTAGCTGAAAGGAGTGGTACCCGGTGTGGTCTTCTGCTGCTGTAGCCCATCTGCCTCAAAGTTCGACGCACTGTGCGTTCAGAGATGCTCTTAGGCCTACCTTGGTTGTAACGGGTGGCGATTTGAGTCACTGTTGCCTTTCTATCAGCTCGAACCAGTCTGCCCATTCTCCTCTGACCTCTGGCATCAACAAGGCATTTCCGCCCACAGAACTGCCGCTCACTGGATTTTTTTTCTTTTTCGGACCATTCTCTGTAAACCCTAGAGATGGTTGTGCGTGAAAATCCCAGTAGATCAGCAGTTTCTGAAATACTCAGACCAGCCCTTCTGGCACCAACAACCATGCCACGTTCAAAGGCACTCAAATCACCTTTCTTCCCCATACTGATGCTCGGTTTGAACTGCAGGAGATTGTCTTGACCATGTCTACATGCCTAAATGCACTGAGTTGCCGCCATGTGATTGGCTGATTAGAAATTAAGTGTTAACAAGAAGTTGGACAGGTGTACCTAATAAAGTGGCCAGTGAGTGTGTATATATATATATATATATATATATATATATATATATATATATATATATAGATACATAGAAGTACATAAGTCGAAGATTTATATTTGTGTGCACAGACGGACAGAAGAAACCTGATTTTTGCACTTACTCATTGCTTTCTATTTGTGAAAAAATGCTGCAAAAACACTGAAAGAAGTGACATGCTGCAGTTTTCCAAATCAGTCAGGAAGAAAACAATGTGATACATGAGATTTCGGAAGTCTCATAGCTTTTGCTGGTACTGTAAAACGCAGCTTAAGGCTATGTTCATACGTTGCGTTGTTGCTGCAAATTTTCAGTTGCCTTTTACAGTACCTACAAAACCTATGACATTTCAGAAATCTCAAGCACTGGTCTATTTTCCTGACTGATTTGAAAAACTGCTGCGTTTTTACAAACTGCAGCATGTCACTTTCTGCATTTTGTCACCAAAAAATGAGTAAGTGCAAAAACAGCAGCAAAAAAATGCTGGTATCAGTTTTTGATGCAAAGTCCTTCTTTTTTTTTTGTGGCCACTAAACTTTATGAACATGCACAAGAGACATAAAAAATGCAGCAATAAAAACACACACACACACACAAAAAAAACACAACAAAACCTGTTTTTTTGTAAGGAGCTTCTTTTCTTTTAGGTTTTGCCTATGGAAAAAAAAAGGCACCAAAAATATAATGTGTGAACATAGCCTAAAATTTGCATGTAAAAAAATCAGCAACAAAAAAAAAACAGCAAAAACGCAACGTCTGAACATTGCCTAACATTTGGCTCTGGAATGGGGCCGGCTAGGTGCAAAACATTGGCATATAGTAGTCTATTTGTAGAACAAGCACCGATTGCTGTATATGTACAGTATATAATGGAAATGATCTGTAGCGATATGACTACAGGTGAATCACATCCAAACCTTCAATCAAATAAATCCCTATATGGAAAAAAAAATCCCTGCTTCATCCTAAAATCACAACTCAAGGACACAATTGTAGCATGATTGCTGTTTCTAATTAAACATTATATAATTAAATAAAGAAATAATAAAACTGTAATAAGTTGGGTGAGGAGTCGGCATGACTGATTGTCAGTCCTAAAGCAATTTTCCTGTAGAGATTTAAAACAATGTAAATATCTCAACTTATAAAGAACAATAGAGACCCATCACGTGAGCCTAGCCTAAATATGTAAGAAAAAAGTCTACTCACAGCTACACAGGAAAAGCACAAGGAAGATTTCAAGTTCCATGGATGAAGCTCCAGCCTGATGCTCCTCTGAAGTTCCTCTTGGAGGTTCCCCTATGTATATGAGCTCTTTATTCCTGGATTTCTTTATAAATGTGCTGTGATAACCCCTTAGTTCCCTCTACATCTTATTACAGGTTTCCTCAGACACAGGCTGCCTCAGTCTCCTCCTCTGTGTCCTGGCTGTTGGCACTCCTGGCAGGTGGCCCAGGAATTTGCTGGGTTCAAGCTAAAACATGGAAAGTTCTGCTAAAAGTTCTCAGCCTATGTATGTAATATAAGTCCATGGGGAGCTTTATCAATACTGATCATTGGCGCACAGGGGCCCAAGAGATAAGGGGGCCACTACCACTTCCAAATGGTGGGATTGTGCATTATGATGAGCTGTTGCACTACAAAGGGCCTATATTACTGTTCTCATCTAGGGGCCCTTTTCTGTCTGTCTCCACTGGTGATAGTCATGTAGTGTATACAGTTAGGTCCATATATATTTGGACAGAGACATTTTTCTAATTTTGGTTATAGACATTACCACAATGAATTTTAAACAAAACAATTCAGATGCAGTTGAAGTTCAGACGTTCAGATTTCATTTGAGGGTATCCACATTAAAATTGGATGAACGGTTTAGGAGTTTCAGCTTCTTAACATGTGCCACCCTGTTTTTAAAGGGACCAAAAGTAATTGGACAGATTCAATAATTTTTAATAAAATGTTCATTTTTAGTACTTGGTTGAAAACCCTTTGTTGGCAATGACTGCCTGAAGTCTTGAACTCATGAACATCACCAGACGCTGTGTTTCCTCCTTTTTGATGCTCTGCCAGGCCTTCACTGCGGTGGTTTTCAGTTGTTGTTTGTTTGTGGGCCTTTCTGTCTGAAGTTTAGTCTTTAACAAGTGAAATGCATGCTCAATTGGGTTGAGATCAGGTGACTGACTTGGCCATTCAAGAATATTCCACTTCTTTGCTTTAATAAACTCCTGGGTTGCTTTGGCTTTATGATTGGGTCATTGTCCATCTGTAGTATGAAACGACGACCAATCAGTTTGGCTGCATTTGGCTGGGTCTGAGCACACAGTATGGCGGCTCTGAAAACCTCAGAATTCATTTGGCTGCTTCTGTCCTGTGTCACATCATCAATAAACACTAGTGACCCAGTGCCACTGGCAGCCATGCATGCCCAAGCCATTACACTGCCTCCGCCGTGGTTTACAGATGATGTGGTATGCTTTGGGTCATGAGCTGTACCACGCCTTTGCCATGCTTTTCTCTTTCCATCATTCTGGTAGAGGTTGATCTTGGTTTCATTTGTCCAAAGAATGTTCTTCCAGAACTGTTCTGGCTTTTTTAGATGTTTTTTAGCAAAGTCCAGTCTAGCCTCTTCATTCTTGATGCTTCTGAGTGGCTTGCACCGTGCAGTGAACCCTCTGTATTTACTTTCATGCAGTCTCCTCTTTATGGTAGATTTGGATATTGATGCGCCGACCTCCTGGAGAGTGTTGGTCACTTGGTTGGCTGTTGTGAAGGGGTTTCTCTTCACCATGGAGATTATTCTGCGATCATCCACCACTGTTGTCTTCCGTGGGCGCCCAGGTCTTCTTGCATTGATGAGTTCACCAGTGCTTTCTTTCTCAGGATGTACCAAACTGTAGATTTTGCCACTCCTAACATTATAGCAATTTCTCGGATGGGTTTTTTCTGTTTTCGCAGCTTAACCCCTTAAGTCCCGAGGGTGGTTTGCACGTTAATGACCGGGCCAATTTTTACAATTCTGACCACTGTCCCTTTATGAGGTTATAACTCTGGAACGCTTCAAAGGATCTTGGCGATTCTGACACTGTTTTCTCGTGACATATTGTACTTCATGATAGTGGTAACATTTCTTCGATATAACTTGCGTTTATGTGTGAAAAAAACGAATATTTGGTGAAAATTTTCCAAATTTGAATTTTTATGCCCTTAAATCACAGACATATGTCACGCAAAATACTTAATAAGTAACATTTCCCACATGTCTACTTTACATCAGCACAATATTGGAACCAAAAATTTTTTTTTGTGACGGAGTTATAAGGGTTAAATTTGACCAGCAATTTCTCATTTTTACAACACCATTTTTTTTAAGGGACCACATCTCATTTGAAGTCATTTTGAGGGGTCTATAGGATAGAAAATACCCAAGTGTGACACCATTCTAAAAACTGCACCCCTCAAGGTACTCAAAACCACTTTCAAGAAGTTTATTAACCCTTCAGGTGTTTCACAGGAATTTTTGGAATGTTTAAATAAAAATAAACATTTAACTTTTTTTCACACAAAATTTATTTCAGCTCCAATTTGTTTTATTTTACCAAGGGTAACAGGAGAAAAAAGACCCCAAAATTTGTTGTCCAATTTGTCCTGAGTATGCTGATACCCCATATGTGGGGGTAAACCACTGTTTGGGCGCATGGCAAAGCTCGGAAGGAAAGGAGCGCCATTTGACTTTTCAATGCAAAATTGACTGGAATTGAGATGGGACGCCATGTTGCATTTGGAGAGCCCCTGATGTGCCTAAACATTGAAACCCCCCACAAGTGACACTATTTTGGAAAGTAGACCCCCTAAGGATCTTATCTAGATGTGTGGTGAGCACTTTGACCCAACAAGTGCTTCACAGAAGTTTATAATGCAGAGCCGTAAAAATAAAAAATCATTTTTTCACAAAAATGATCTTTTCGCCCCCAATTTTTTATTTTCCCAAGGGTAAGAGAAGAAATTGGACCCCAAAAATTGTTGTGCAATTTGTCCTGAGTATGCTGATACCCCATATGTGGGTGTAAACCATTGTTTGGGTGCAGGGCAGAGCTCGGAAGGGAAGGAGCGCCATTTGACTTTTCAATGCAAAATTGACTGGAATTGAGATGGGACGCCATGTTGCATTTGGAGAGCCCCTGATGTGCCTAAACATTGAAACCCCCCACAAGTGACACCATTTTGGAAAGTAGACCCCTTAAGGAACTTATCTAGATGTGTGGTGAGCACTTTGACCCAACAAGTGCTTCACAGAAGTTTATAATGCAGAGCCGTAAAAATAAAAAATCATATTTTTTCACAAAAATGATCTTTTTGCCCCCATTTTTTTATTTCCCCAAGGGTAAGAGAAGAAATTAGACCACAAAAGTTGTTGTGCAATTTGTCCTGAGTACGACGATACCCCATATGTGGGGGTAAACCACTGTTTGGGCGCATAGCAGAGCTCGGAAGGGAAGGAGCGCTATTTTACTTTTCAATGCAAAATTGACTGGAATTAAGATGGGATGCCATGTTGCGTTTGGAGAGGCCCTGATGTGCCTAAACATTAAAACCCCCCACAAGTGACACCATTTTGGAAAGTAGACCCCCTAAGGAACTTATCTAGATGTGTTTTGAGAGCTTTGAACCCCCAAGTGTTTCACTACAGTTTATAACGCAGAGCCGTGAAAATAAAAATTCTTTTTTTTTCACAAAAATGATTTTTAGCCCCCAGTTTTGTATTTTCACAAGGGTATCAGGATAAATTGGACCCCAAAAGTTGTTGTCCAATTTGTCTTGAGTACGCTGATACCCCATATGTGGGGGGGAACCACTGTTTGGGCGCATGACAGAGCTCGGAAGGGAAGGAGCACCATTTGGAATGCAGACTTAAATGGATTGGTCTGCAGGCGTCACGTTGCATTTGCAGAGCCCCTGATGTACCCAAACAGTACAAACCCCCCACAAGTGACCCCATATTGGAAACTAGACCCCCCAAGGAACTTATCTAGATGTGTTGTGAGAACTTTGAACCCCCAAGTGTTTCACTACAGTTTACAACGCAGAGCCGTGAAAATAAAAAATCTTTTTTTTCCCACAAAACTTATTTTTTGGCCCCCAGTTTTGTATTTTCCCAAGGGTAGCAGGAGAAATTGGACCCAAAAAGATATCTAATTTGTCCTGAGTACGCTGATACCCCATATGTTGGGGTAAACCCCTGTTTGGGCACACGGGAGAGCTCTGAAGGGAAGGAGCACTGTTTTCCTTTTTCAACGCAGAATGGGCTGGAATTCAGATCGGATGCCATGTCCCGTTTGGAGAGCCCCTGATGTGCCTAAACAGTGGAAACCCCCCAATTATAACTGAAACCCTAATCCAAACACACCCCTTACCCTAATCCCAACTGTAACCCTAACCACTCCTCTAACCCAGACACACCCAACCCTATTCCCAACCGTAAATGTAATCCAAACCCTAACCCTACCTTTAGCCCCAACCCTAACTGTAGCCCCAACCCTAGCACCAACCCTAGCAATAACACTAGCCCTATCACTAGCCGTAACACTAGCCCTAACCCTAGCCCTAGCCCCAACCCTAGCCCTAACCCTAGCCCCAACCCTAGCCCTAACCCTAGCCCTAACCCTAGCCCTAACCCTAGCCCTAACCCTAGCCCTAACCCTTGCCTTAACCCTAACCCTAGCCCTAACTCTAGTCCTAACTCTAGCCCTAACTCTAGCCCTAACCCTAATGGGAAAATGGAAATAAATACATTTTTTTTATTTTTCCCTAACTAAGGGGGTGATGAAGGGGGGTTTGATTTACTTTTATAGCGGGTTTTTTAGTGGATTTTTATGATTGGCAGCCGTCACACACTGAAAGACGCTTTTCATAGCAAAAAATATTTTTTGCGTTACCACATTTTGAGAGCTGTAATTTTTCCATATTTGAGTCCACATAGTCATGTGAGATCTTGTTTTTTGCGGGACGAGTTGACGTTTTTATTGGTAACATTTTCGGACATGTGACATTTTTTGATCGCTTTTTATTCCGATTTTTGTGAGGCAGAGTGATCAAAAACTAGCTATTCATGAATTTCTTTTGGGGGAGGTGTTTATACCGTTCCGCGTTTGGTAAAATTGATAAAGCAGTTTTATTCATCGGGTCAGTACGATTACAGCGATATCTCATTTATATCATTTTTTTATGTTTTGGCGCTTTTATACGATAAAAACTATTTTATAGAAAAAATAATTATTTTGGTATCGCTTTATTCTCAGGACTATAACTTTTTTATTTTTTTGCTTATGATGCTTTGTGGTGGCTCATATTTTGCGGGACAAGATGACGTTTTCAGCGGTACCATGGTTATTTATATCCGTCTTTTTGATCGCGTGTTATTCCACGTTTTGTTTGGCGGTATGATAATAAAGCGTTGTTTTTTGGCTCGTTTTTTTTTTTTTTTTCCTACGGTGTTCACTGAAGGGGTTAACTAGTGGGGCAGTTTTATAGGTTAGGTCGTTACGGACGCGGCGATACTAAATATGTGTACTTTTATTGTTTTTGTTTGTTTTTTTTAGATAAAGAAATGTATTTATGGGAATAATATTTTTTTTTTTCCTTTATTTAGGATTTTTTTTTTTACACATGGGGAATTTTTTTTTTTAACTTTTTTACTTTGTCCCAGGGGGGGACATCACAGATCGCCGATTTGACAGTGTGCACAGCACTCTCTCAAATCGGCGATCATACTTTCATCGGAGCAGGCTGCAGCTTTCATCTGCAGCCTGCTCCTGACCCGGAAGTCCTCCCTGCAGGACCCGGATGCAGCCCCGCGGCCATTTTGGATCCGGGCCCTGCAGGGAGAAGACGCTCGGTACAAAGTGAGTACATCACCTTGTACCGATCGTCTCAGGGAAGCCCGCAGGGAGCCCCCTCCCTGCGCAACGCTTCCCTGTACCGCCGGCACACTGCGATCATGTTTGATCGCGGTGTGCCGGGGGTTAATGTGCCGGGGGCGGTCCGTGACCGCTCCTGGCACATAGTGCCGGATGTCAGCTGCGATAGGCAGCTGACACCCGGCCGCGATCGGCCGCGCTCCCCCCGTGAGCGCGGCCGATCGCTATGACGTACTATCCCGTCGGTGGGAATTAAGGCCCACCCCACCTCGACGGGATAGTACGTCAGATGGGATTAAGGGGTTAAGGATGGCTTGTTTCAACTGCATGGAGAGCTTCTTTGACCACATGTTTACTTCACAGCAAAACCTTCCAAATGTAAGCAACACACCTCAAATCAACTCCAGGCCTTTTATCTGCTTAATTGAGAATGACATAACGAAGGGATTGCCCACACCTGTCCATGAAATATCCTTGGAGTCAATTGTCCAATTACTTTTGGTCCCTTTAAAATCAGGGTGGCACATGTTAAGGAGCTGAAACTCCTAAACCCTTCATCCAATTTTAATGTGGATATCCTCAAATGAAAGCTGAAAGTCTGAACTTCAACTGCATCTGAATTGTTTTGTTTAAAATTCATTGCGGTAATGCCTATATCCAAAATTAGAAAAATGTTGTCTCTGTCCAAATATATATGGACGTAACTGTATGTATTTAAATAGAAATGAAAATTTGTATCAAATATATAAAAATGCTGAACACGGCATAGTACATTTTGGGCATCTTAGACAATATTTCTCCACTCAACATGACTGTGATGTAGAAGGGTTAATATTTTTCTCACTTCTATATTTTGTTTAATATTAACTAGTCTCACATTATGTTTAAGATTTGTCCAGGTTTCATATTTGGTCTAATATTTTCTAGGAAACAGGGAAAACAAGAGAAACCAGAGAAAGGGAGAAACCTAGAAATAGTGCGATGCTGGAAATGTGGGGAGAATGGACAATACTCCAGATGCTGAAAACTTATAAAAACAAGCAAACTGATTTTCCACCCCTCTTGCTCTAGGAAGTTGGCAACCCAGTGAAAGTTGCACCTTGTTTTCATTCCTTAGGACCTGACCCCACCTTGAGTACGACCATAGCAATGTTATGGTCGTACTCAACATAACATACTCAACATAACATTGTTATGGTCTTTGTTAATGACCATAACAATGGAGAAGAGGCAGAATTTTTGATTGACAGTGGGGCAGCCTGTACTGTAGTGTACAGAGACTTGACAACGTCAGACACGATTACTAACAATATTGTGACGTGAGTGGAGGTCTAGAGACTTTAGTTCTCCTGACCAAGTGGATGAAACTAAAATTACTGGATAGCCAAGCTATGCTTGAAAAACTTGTTGCTAGTGAAAATGCTGCTGTGAATTTAATGGGGACAGATATGTTGAGTGCTATCCAGGCCACCGTATAATACAATTTTGAGGACATTACAGCCACAAGTCCACTCTCAAATAAACATTTATGCGAACTTGCAGGAATGTTATATATGGCAAAAGTTGTGAGAACATCTGATGCAAGATTGTTTGAGAATATTGAAATGCATCAGGTGCCAGATACCGTATGGTCAAAAGAAAAAACTGATGTGAGACGGCTTCCCATCCCCGTCAGTCATGATTAAATTGAAATAGGGAGCAACCCCTCCATGTTTAAAACAATATCTATGTCGGTCCCTGGTTGCCACTGTGGAAGCTGTCCGCAGGTTGTGAGGTCATTTGCAGCTGGTGCATGACTTTCCACGTGTGTCAGTGTGTGCAGTCGCAGCCTGGTGCCCTGAGCCTCAGTTCCTACACTGATTGTGCTGTAATGGTTTCTGTGTGTGCTAAGGGCGTGCACGGCCACACCTCCCCTGCTTTTATCAGGGTTAGGGTGTGTACTTGAAATGCTGTCCCCAGCCAATTGCTGAGGGGCAGCTCCTATATAAAGTTCCCCTGCCCTATGGGTGGGGCCTGTGCTACTCACAAAGCTCCTGAACTTTGCTATGTGTGTTTGTGTTCCTGCACCTCTCCTGTCTATGTTTTGGTACCAAAGTCCTTGCCTTGATTCCTGTGTTCTGTTCTGTCGCCTGTCCTGGAGGCGGTGTATCCAGGCCTGAATCTTTGATCCTGTACCTGAACCTGCCTGAACTGTGTCTGCTGTGATTATGTTCCTGGAATCCTTCTGCATCTGGAGCCTCACACCCAGTGACTTTGAGTCTCTTGTAACCGGAGTTTCTGCTGAGTATCTACTCTGTGCTCTGGATACCATGCGGTGTTAGCTCCTGGCAGACCCAGCAATCCTGTGGTTCTAGCACCATACCGCTTGACTTCCTTCCTAGGTCCGATGCACGGAGCCTGATGACCACAGTCAGGAACCTGATGACCGCTGTCTGGAGCTTGGAGCCTGATGACTGTGGTGGTGTCTGTAGGTCATGTCGGATGTCCGGAACCAAATGACTCTTGTCTGTCTGCCGGTGACCCTGTGTCCTGATGACCTCGTGTACCCTGATGTTCTGCCTATGTGTGCCTCGGTGATCCGCTAGTGCCTTGGGGTCCACTGGGTGGTACCCTTCTGGGAGGTGTGGAATCAGGAGCCTGACATCATTATGTTTCATTTATATACTGTGTGTCTTTACTTTAGTAAACTTTACTTTCTCTATACCTGAGAAGTTGTGCGATGTAATCAAGTCCTATGTGTCTCTTTCCTTGTCCACATGCTCAGCTGCCACAGAACCCCGGTCTCTGCCCTCCCCTAGTTTGGGTAGGCCCGGGTACCCCTCTGTGGTATAAAGGGTCCGTATTGCATCCCCGGGGGATGCACACCCTCGTGGTCGGTCGGCGTGGGGGCATCTATGGGCTGGGCCGCACCAGCGGCTGCAGCTGACCGTGACAGCGACATTTCTGGCACATAGCCTCGCTCTTCCAACTCGCCCTGTAGTGGTGGCAAGTGGGGTGATAGTTGGGGGGGGTTGATGGCACCTTTGTATTGTCAGGTAACATCAAGCCCCGAGGTTAGTAATTTAGAGGCGTCAATAACACTAAGCCCATAGTCACACTGTATGAAAACACACCCACCCAGAATAAAGTCCTTTAATTAAAAGAATGACACAGACTCCTTTAATAAATCTTAATTAAACCATACTTACGACTTGTCCATTCCACCAATGCCCATTCCACTGACGCCCTTGTCATCTGCAAAAGAATTAAAAATACAAAACAATATTCCTCACCTTTCCGCAGATACGCTGCTAATCCATTTGTCCCACAACGGGTCTAGCTCTGCTACATCTAGATGGCAGGCTGCATGGTTGTATGAGGCGACCATACAGCCTGTCATCCAGCAGAGACAGTGAGCAGCTTGTGTTCAGTGTCTCCCAGTGAACTCCTATTCCCCATCTGAGTGCACTGCGCTAATGAGAAAGTTCTCTCGCTCGAGGTGCCGTCAATCAGGTCCTGGGAGTTCACAGCCAATGAACTCACTTTCCCGATGTGACATCAGCGCGAGCGCTGGGAAATTATATTTTTTACAGCTAAGATTTTATGTGTGTAAAATATACTATTATATATATAAATATATATATATTTTTATTGGGGGTGTGAAATGGGGCATATTACACTTTTTTCATATTTTTAAACTTTGTTTTTCACTTTGTACTGTATTTGTTACTCCTCTTCGAGGACTTGAACATATGATCATCCAATCGTTTGTGCTATATACAACAATACCACAGTACTGCAATGTATAGCAAAATTTACAATCTGCTATTACCACCAGCCATGGGCTGTCTGTCTCAGGAGAACCATCATACAGGCACAGAGGTCTTCAGCGGACCCCCAGCTGTCATGGTAACCCAGCGGAGCCTTGCGATCACATCATGGGTGCTGCTCTATTTAAGGACATACCCACCTGCCAGCACGCAATAAATGTTGCTGTCAGAGATTGACAGCAGCATTTAACAGACGCAAGCAGAGCTCCGCTCCACCTGCAGCTGTTACAGGCAGATGATGACTGAATAACACAGCCATCATCTGCCAGGACAGATGTGGCTGTTTATAGTCTTCACCAATGGGGTGTTGCTGACTTGTGCATGACGACTTATCTGCACCAATTATGTACCATCTGCCCTTACATGACCAAGTTTATATATTTTTTATCTTGGAAAGCCTCTTGAATACATACACTAATAATATAATAATATCTTATATATTAAAAGGTTTAATTGAACCCAAACAATGGATATCACATTGTCCATTCTCTGTATTCTCCATGATTGTCACATCCCATACAGTTTCTGAAACCTAACCAACATACAAGGCGAAAGCTGAGATGGCTTTTCTTATCCGGATTTATTATTCACAATGTAAATGTCTATAAATGAGATGTAAGAGTCAGTGCACAGGTAACAAAATCAGCATCACAGCACAGATCAAAAAGAAAATTGCAGCTTTGCCCCTTTGTGTATGTATTGTATATACAATATGTATATCTATAGATATATATGCAATGTAAAGATAGCCGCTTTCTTTTTTCATAGAAAATAGATAAGGTATTATCTGACCATGCTCTGACCCTAACAGAGTGTCTTCGCTGTGCTCGAAAAATATGTTCCAGACCCCGCGCTTCCATGTCTCGTGGCTGTTACATAGCCGGCACATATGTGGGGATTGGCGGCTTGTTAGGGAATCCCTGCATGTGTTGACAATATCGAAAAGCCGTGAGACATGGAAGCACGGGGTCTTGAACATATTTTTCGAGCACGCTGAAGACAATCTGTTAGCGCCAGAGCATGCTCAGATAACACCTTATCCCAGCACGTTCTCTCATCACTAGAGTATACAGTATGGGCACAGTACATGTGCATTATAGTATAGTAATTAGACATTTGGATAACTCCTGAACGCTTTGCTCATTGCGTCTGCTATATACGCCTAATGATGCCATCTGTAAGTGAGCCTACAGTGCATAAAAAAAATAAAATAAATGACATTACATTTTAATAATTCACAAATAAGTTCGGGTGTTGCTAAACAGATTACTCTGAGGCCGAAATTTTAGAAATGAAAGGCATAAAGGAAAGAATAAAGACTCCAGTTGTATCCGATCTGGTTGACTCTGAAAAAAAGTGATTTAAAGTAGTTGTACCAAGTTATCAGTTACTGAATAGCGGAGGTGCACACCCTCCAGCACTGGTCCAATCAGACAAGGCTCTGTAAACCATTTTCTAGATCATTGCGTTCCCAACCTCCCTCCAGGTGATCAATAAGTTATCTCCTTATTAATTTGGCAAAACTCCTTTATATGAATTTTTCTGGGGATAAGAAAATCATTTCTGCTCTCTTTTTCTTCCCGAAAAAGCACTGTTCTTGTCGAGTATTATAGGGTCAGGCTTATTTTAGTAAATGGAGTTGAGCTGTATGGCTTTATTCCCACTAGGCGTTTTCAAAAAAATGTAAGTAATCCATTTTACTAGTGGGTGCAAAAATGGCGCAGAAAATCGGCAACATGAAAAACTCACCAAAAGCAATTTGTGATAATGTAGCCTAATAGTTGAAACACTTTATGGACAAGAGTGGTGCTATATCCCTAAATAAAGGCAAAGCTTCTAAAGCTAGACAATCCCTTAAGAAAGTTACTCTCTTTTGGTATAGTATAGTTTCTACATTGTACAAATTACGGTCTCGTATGTGATTAATTTTCCCACCTAACAAATTTCTGTCCAGCAATAGATTAGCATTTACAGGTATCCTTACACATTGTATTGTATATGTCAGATAACTAATGTGTACTGGAGCATCAAAATTATTTCCTGATAGCAAAAATTGTGGGAAAAAGTATTGGGTGTGTTGGATTTTAAGATGGTTTTTTTTTTACTTAAGAGAGAAGAAGCTTAATCCCGTTTTCCCACTGAAAACACATGCACGCTCGGCGAAACCAAGTTTATAGGGTTGTTGGAAGGAATAATCGTCAACTGCAGTGTTCAGCCAGCAGTTATTGTAAGGGTCTATTCTAGAAATATCAAGCCTCACCATGTGTGGACATCTATATGAGTGCAAGTCGAACTCTGTGACGGCAGGAGATATATATTTTTTTTTAATTAATGAAGCACAAATATAACGAGACAATTCATTGAAAATAGATTATTGGAAAGATTGGACAGGTGTGTAATAGATCACGAGATTTCAAACCGCTTTCATGCCATTTTGTTATAAATGAAGGTCGTATTGCTTAGCATTTTATTGAAAGAAGCACTGCCAGTGATTTCAAGTATTTCAAGTATAAAAAAGGCACAAGGCTCTCGTAAAAAAAAAATTTGTATCGCCAGATTGCCCAAACGACTTATTCAAATCATGGTGTAGTCAAATATGACATTACAAAGGGTGATCGGGCATAGCAGCTGGGCGAACAAACAACATGACTACACCGGAAGGGTTAATACTCATTGGAAATGTTTTTTCTGGTTTAAAAGTGCCCAAGTATTCTTTTTCAAATACGTCATAAACTTTATAGCCAAACTCGCACTTGGTTATGTTCATCTGGGTAAGGCTTGTGATGAAGCGTTTCGGCAGACCATCCGTTCCCGTATTCAGTACAGCCACAGCATACTGTTCATCCGTCAGTTCTCTTCTCCATACCTCCAGACTGCCAACCTGCAATAAGGACAAACCTTAGCAAGAGTGAAATCGTGTCCAAAAGACAATATATCTACACCTAAGTGATGGTTTGGCATCAGGTAAAACACTGAACCACGTGTTCACGTGACCACCACATTCTTAAAAGGTTATTCCTATCTTTAGATCTTTGTGCCTCAACATAAGATTGACGATAACTTTAGGAGACCCACAATGATCTAAAAAAATGGGGCTCTGGATAGCTACAAGTGCTCCTCGCAAAATTAGAATATTATTAAAAAGTTAATTTATTTCAGTTCTTCAATACAAAAAGTGAAACTCATATACATCAGTGTGATCTGTTTCAAGTGTTTATTTCTGTTAATGTTGATGATTGTGGCTTACAGCCAATGAAACCCCAAAAGTCATTATCTCAGTAAATTAGAATACTTTATAACACCAGCTTGAAAAATGATTTTAAAATCCGAAATGTTGGCCTACTGAAATGTATGTTCAGTAAATAAATGCACTCAATACTTGATCGGGGCTCCTTTTGCATCAATGTGGCCTGGCATGGAGGCGATCAGCCTGTGGCACTGCTGAGGGGTTATGGAAGCCCAGGTTGCTCTGATAGCAGCCTTCAGCTCGTCTGCATTGTTGGGTCTGGTGTCTCATATTCCTCTTGACAATACCCCATAGATTCTCTATGGGGTTAAGGTCAGGCGAGTTTGCTGCCAACCAAGCACAGTGATACTGTTGTTTTTAAACCAGGTATTGATGCTTTTGGCAGTGTGGACAGGTGCCAAGTCCTGCTAGAGAGTGACATTTCCATCTCCAGAAAGCTTGTCGGCAGAGGGAAACATGAAGTGCTCAAAAATTTCCTGGTAGACGACTGCACTGACTTTGGTCTTGATAAAACACAGTGGACCTACACCAGCAGATGACATGGCTCCCCAAACCATCACTGATTGTGGAAACTTCACACCATTACTCCTGAGGAAGCTACATTTTGTGGTGATACGCGTGGAGTCAGCTGCTGCATACAAGTCCCATTACCATATAACTTCACCCATTTGGCTGATTCCTTACCCTGGATTTGCTTTTGTCTTCTCATTTAAGTCCATTTGATATTTATGTGCATTTTGATAATATTTGGCACCTACTCCTTACATATTTTATTGCACCATGTGGCGCTCTCTGATCAGCATCTGTGAATATGTCTCTTACATAATTTTGACTATTGCATTCTTTTTCCGGGCTTTATATATTTACTGTGTATTGAAATATTTTGGGTTACCTCAGCGTGTACA
Source organism: Ranitomeya variabilis (assembly GCF_051348905.1). NCBI lineage: Eukaryota > Metazoa > Chordata > Amphibia > Anura > Dendrobatidae > Ranitomeya > Ranitomeya variabilis. Next base: position 60,881,732 of record NC_135238.1, read on the forward strand.
TTGGAGGAGGGGTGTTGATCCTTATATGGACACATCCGGTGACATATGTCAGCCTCTTTTGGCCTTTTAAATGTTTTTATTATGCATGTCCTTTATTTGTTGTATAAGAAAATGATTTGGGCTATTTAGCATATTTGGTGATCCTGACTACCTTCCACACTTCTTTCTCCTACATGTGTTTACCCTCGGTGTATAGATGGTGATCCCATTATATTAGTGGTACCCTCAGCTCCCTATTTCAGCACGCATTGCCTGTGTGAACGATACCCAATGCCTACTTGAAAGTGTGAAGTCCTACAGTGGTAAGTTTTGAAGACAGGTATAACCCTTTAATTCTGATTCACTGTGTTAGGTCTAGACCAGGGCCCGGTGATGACATCCCTCTTTTTGTTATACCATGCACACCAGCGTTTTCCATCTTATTAGTGATGCGTGAACGTGCCCGGATAAGGTGTTATCCGATCATGCCCGGGTACTAACTGAGTGTCTTGGGCGTGCTTGAAAATATCTTCAAGTCCCCGCGGCTGCATGTCTCGTGGCTGCATGTCTCGTGGCTGTTAGACTGCATCAACACATGCAGGGATTGACTAGCAAACAGGCACTCCCTCCATGTGTTGTGGCTATCAAACAGCCACAAGATATGCTGGCATGGGGACTCGAACATAATTTTCGAGCATGCAGAAGTCACTCAATTAGCACCGGGGCATGATCAGATAACACCTTATCCGAGCACGTTCACTCATCATAACATCTTACGGCTGTCCAAATTGGGACTGTCATGACATCCTGAGAATTGTGGTCCATTTGCATTACAAGATTATCATAAATGAACATTCCTATGAACGCTTGCTTTGCGATAATCCTGCAGTCAAAACAGGCTGCTGATCCCTCGATCAAGGAGTAAAACACTCGATTGTCGGGTGTAATGCACAAAAAAGCACGTCCTCGGCAGCTCCTCATCCTGTGTGAACACGACTCTAATTTCCAAGAACAATGGCAGCCTATGTACACTGAACGATCTATGACATATCATTAAGTGCGTATCCTTACAGGGGTCGTTTAATGCTCCAGGGGTTGGACGGTGTGAACCCATCTTAGAGCCACAAAATGGAGAACAAGTATACAGCGCGAAGATCTCCCTGATGTAAAGCCAAGTTTGGACTCCATTGATTCCCAAAGTTTGTCTACAAATTACTATGGACACGTCTTTTGTTATCATATATTACAGATTCCAGAAGGATTTCCAAATCTTTTTTTCTAACACATACACAAAATCAGGTTTTCACAAAAAAATACAATAAATTTGTTATTTATTCCACAGGTACCTTTGCAATTCTTGCCCCCTGCTTTCCAAGAGGATCCTGATTAATGTAGATCATAAGACGGTTTTGCAGGAGTTCCTTTGCATCTTGGGAGATAGTCCTCAGGTCATTAGACATGATTAATGGGGCTGCTAGAATTGCCCAAATTGCCAGTTGTGATTTAGATTGCTCATAGCTCAGTCCAAAATTCCCAACGATGAGCTACAACAGGAAATGGCCAAAACTTGTCGTTAAATGAAGGATATTAGAGCTTGATTGAAAATAAATGTAACGAGTGACGGTTGACATAACGGATTCTTTACAGTCAAAACATCATAACCCATCTTTAGGTACAGGGAAACCTTAACATATGAAATCCCGAATACAAGAAGAAAACCCTAGCTATGGCTTCACTCATATGCCAAGCTTCATCACTGGCCATTTTTCTGACTACAGCTTTTTGTTAACCAACAACAGTAAAAAGAACTACCCCTATCACGATACTCTATTAATTTATCAAAAAATGGATAACAATTGGTATTATCCGTTTTTTGATAAATTAATAAAGAGTATCGTGATAGGGGTAGTCCTTTTTACTGGTGTTGGTTGTCTATTACTCCCCTTTTTTCTACTTGATTTAGATAGTTGGTTTGGCTACAGCTTTTCGTTAGCAGTGGGGCAGCTCCCTTTACCGAGACCCTAAATATTATAAAGATATGCTTTATAAGAATAATTTTGTATGCGAGGCTTATTCCTGTTCTGCTCACCATGTCTGGATCATTCCACCTGCCGGGGCCTGCAGCAGATTGTAGATTGTCCTGGTTGTCAGCAAACCATTCTATGATGTTCAGCACACTCTCCCACGAGTCCTGAACATCACCATAGTTTCTCCACATGTTACAGATTTCACCCAATAATGTGTAATTCACCTGTCAGTAGATAAACAAAGCTTTTACCATCTTAATAATGGAGAATCATGGCATAGCAAAGACAGAGATAGGACTGCGGGTGAAAGTGATCAATGAGTGGAACAGGCTGCCACGAGAGGTGCGGAGTTCTCCTTCCATGGAAGTCTTCAAACAGAGGCTGGCCAGACATCTGTCTGAGATGGGTAAGTGAATCCTGCATTGAGCAGGGGGGTTGGACCAGATGACCCTGGAGGTCTCTTCCAACTCTAACATTCTAGTACTGTGTTAATACTCACTTTTGGAGGAAGGCCACCTTCGTACGCAGGCCAGCTGCAGGAATATAGGATCGGCCTCCCAGTCGCATTTAACGCTGCACTCATTTTAGGATATCCTGCATGAAAAAAAAAAAAAAATTAGAATTGATTCTATTTGAAATAAAGGGTCAGCCTTGGCCTCCTCCTGTCCTAGGAATTCCTATACGTTTAATTACATAAAGATCATATACGACGCTTTGACCAATCATTTGGACAACAGCCCTCTCAGCCATCACTCCCATACATAGGAGCATTCACTTGGCCACGTTAGCTTTGAGCTCATCTCAGGGAGTAAAATGCGATCAGAAATCCGAAAACAGATATGCGTGACAGACATCTATCCAGTCGGCTGGCGCCCCCATACAAATTAGACCATTGGCCCAACCAGCCGATATCGGCGGGTTCAGTCGACATTATTCTAATGAGTATGAGGGCATTAACAACCCTTTGTTATCTGTAACCTAAAACCTCTCCCCGCCTCACCAATCATGTCCAATGAAAGGTCATTGGAGGATACTTAACAAGGCAAACATGCACTAACCTCTTCTGGCTGTGTCCAATTTTTGTGCCTTCATTTTTTTTCTTGCCTTCTACCATTAGTCATACCTTTTTTGTTATTCCACTGACATAGCCATATGAGGGGTTTTTTTAAAATTATTATTAGTCCCCTTAAGAAACTTGAACCTGCGATCGGAAGGGAATAGGCGCATGGAATGGTATGCCCCAGGAATGCGTGCCTCAAAGATGTTGTCCCACAAGCTAAGTACATTCTAATTAATAGATCTTAGAATATAAATAAGTTTCACAATTAAAAAAAAAAAAAAAGTTCCTGTCCTGAGAGAATCTTCTATATGTGCCCTTGTAGTAAGGAGGTGTCTGACTGTACATGGACATGGTCAGATATACCTCAGCTCCTGAGCAGGGTAGGAAGCAAAAGAGTATACAGGCAGGACAGCATGTGATCACAGCTGATTTTTCTCTGTGAGGTAAAACAAGTTTTTAAACTGTCAGAGAAAGGTTTTACCTCACAGAATACAGCAGCTGCGATCCTGTGCTGTAATGTCTGTGTACTCTAGTGATGGGTCGTTCGTGAACGAACCGACACAAAGAAGTGGCTCCCTGCTGTGAACGATGGGAGCCAGCTCCCCAGTGAGAGCCACTGAATTCTCTAAATGGCTCTCCCTGAGCGAAAAATTCTGGTGTTCCGCGGGTGAAACTCTGCCCACCTGACCCAAACTCCACCCATTCATCAATTTAATTGGCTAACTGCAAATAGGCGGTGTTTCAGCCATGAGTGGGCGGGGTTTCGGCCACATTCACATCTTGTTAAATATGTGTTCACATATTGTGAACACATTTAATAGAGATCCATTTAATATCCGAAAGAGCCGGCTCTTCTTGGTGAGCGGAGCCAAAAGAGCCAGATCACCAAAAAGAGCCGGATTGCCCATCACTAGTATACCGCCCTTTCCCCTTCACTCCCCCACCCCCCATGCCCAGGAGCTGTGGTATGATCAGACCATGGTCCTGTACGGTCACAGACATTACACAGGACATAGTAGGAGCATATTTATAAGATTATCTCAGCACAGGAACATTTTTTTATTAACACATACAGTTGTGAAACGCCAAAATCAGAGGCTGACAGCAGCATGTAAGTAGTTAACAGCAGTGTTCTGAGCCCATCTCTGATCGCTGCTGTTACATGCAGTTCATGAATGTATTGAGAACTGAGCTTAGCTTTTTCTCAAAGGCCATAGTAAATGAATGGAGCGGTAGTTGGGCGTCTGAAGCGCCGCCCATTTTGTAACGGGAATAAAAGTGAAAGGGAAATTGTTACCGCTTTGGAATCTTCGCTTTAAAAACAGGTCTCGTCACATGAAAAGCTTATGGCTACACATGATCCACTTTTGAATCTGGTTGAAAAGGCCAGGCAGGTCATTAAAGAACTTTTGAGAAAATTGTCCAATTATCTTCGGTCCCTAGAAAACGAAGCAGCTATAACAATATCTTGAATATGTTTTGGTAGACAGCTAAAATGCCAAAACTTGTGTCACTGTTCAAATATTTCTGGACCTGATTATTTAAGAATAAAGAAAACTATACTGCATGCTGTTGACGCATGTTCTTTCACCAGCATGAACATTTGGCATCATTTAGAACCCGGACTAGAAACCCCTTTAATTGCCTTCCTATGACATTGTCGCTAGTGTGTGGGTAAGATAGGAGAATGGTGAGATCATTGGTGACAAGTGTGGAGGTGAGCGCTGATAGCCTCGGTATAGTACGGTGGAATTCTTCTTTATTTTAAACATCCTTTATTTCAAGAGTGCTGTACATGTGAAAAAGTGCAAAAAGGGTTTGTAATACCCAAATAGGATAGTGTTATACTAGTATCCTACATATTTTATTCATATCTAACAGAAACAGGCCAGGAAATGGTGGTGCAATAGTGTATGGTTGAAAAAGGTGAATCCCAAGTTAATGTAGAAGAACACCATGACACTGGCATGAACATACCTAAAGCTTTTTCGTTGGAGTTTGAGTAACAGCCATCAAACTTTAACATGTCAACTTCCCATTTTGCAAATGTCTCAGCATCAATTTTGATAGTGTCCAAAGTTGTCCCGGGATAGCCACCACATGTATAGTTACCCATATCACCATATATACCCAACTTCAGACCTCTGGCATGGAGCTGTAATACATAGAAGATCATATCATCATATATACCTCTCCCATTGGTCCGACAAACTGAAAACAGAGGATAGAGAGAGCGATCACAAAAATAACGAATATATACGTGTAGACATTATTTTGTGATTCTTTATCTGAAACCCTCTTCGTAATATGAATCTATGAGTTGCCACCCAAAGGTTAATGATGGGAATTACAGTCTGATGAGGATTATCGTAGAACAGTTTGCGAACTACATATACAAAGCCTCTAAGTGCCAGAAGAGCAGATTTCCCCATCAAGTGACGCCATTTTTGAAATTACACACTTCTGGGAATTTATCTACAGGTGTAGTGATCATTTTGACTCCATGTGTTTGCCAGAAACAAGCAGCAGTGGATGTTGCTGAATGTAAATTGAAATTGTAGTGACCAGTACATTGTAGTGCCCATACATTGTAGTGCCCAGCTCATGCTTCTGGAGACACGAACCCGTAAAATAGGTGGGCTCTCATCGCGACAGAAATGCCAAACATGTTGATGCGAACTGTGGTTTAGGTACACTGTGGGGCTCAGAAGGGAGGGGGAGGTATTTGTATTTTGGAGCGTAGAATTTGCCGAATGTCTTTTGTCAGGCGAGGAGCCATAGCGCTCTTCCAAAGCCTTTGCACTACCAGTAACATGGAAGTCCCCTATATTTCCGTTAACAGATGACGGACCTCAGTGAGGACTTGCTTTTTTTGTGGATTGAGTTAAAGCTTTTATTGGGAACATTTTACATTTTGGATCACATTTATCCTATGGTCTACGCAGAGCACTTATATTGGGGGATCCATCTAAACCTCCAAGTGACGTGATTCAGATCATACCCCAGAGGGATCCATTGACTATAATGAGGCAGCAGAGTTACTCTGGACTCCGTGTGGCCTCTGTTCAGCGGCGTCCTTCTTTTAAAGAAGTGCATAAAACTGTGGTCATCCGCATTTTTATGCATGCCTAAAAAGATGGACATCGCCAGATCATAGGCCAGACGGGTCCACAGTGCCTCCATCTGCCCCATTATATGGAATCCTCCACCGGGGGTTCCGTCTGAATCACATTTTTCAGAAATTTACACGGAAACCCCGCTGTAAGCGCTCAGAGCAGGATAAATGTGAGCCACGCCTAACTGCGATCTTTGGGAGGTAGAATGAACAAATCAACAGCAGGTGAAGAATTTGTTTTAATTTCTTTTTATTTTTACGTCATTCCTCTTGCGGTATAAGACAACTTTATTCTTCGGGTCAGTGCGATTGATGAGATATCTAGTTTTTTTCTGTTTGACTGCTGCCACTCACAAAAAGACACTTTTTTTCAAAAGCAACTTTTTACATCACCATTGTTTGAGAGCTATAATTTTTAATATTTCTGCAGACAGTGCACAACTTTCTTTTATTGCTTTCTATTCCAATTTTTGGAGGCAGAATGAACAAAAGACAGCAATTTGGGAATATTATTTTTTTTTTGTAGCGGGGGGGTGGGGGTGGGGAGGGTTATGTCATTCTCCATGTGGTAAAATTGATAAGGCAACTTCATTCTTTGGGTCAGCACTATTACAGCAATACCACATTTATATAATTTTATATGTTTGGCCAATTATACACAATAAAAACTACTTTTTAGAAAAAAAAATATTTTTGCATCATTTTATTCGGAGAGCTATAACGTTTTTATTTTCCCACTGTCGGAGCCGTATGGTGGCTTGTTTTTTGCGGGACAAGAAGACATTTTCAGCTATACCATTTTTATTTACATGGTTATTTTTGATTGCTGTAAATTCAGCTTTTTTTTGGAGGTATGATGAAAAAGCATTGTTTTTGCCTTGTGGTTTTTTTTTTATACATACACAGTACATTGAATGTGTTAACTAGTGTGATGGTTTTATAAGTTTTATAGGGCTGGTGGTTACAGACACAGCGATACCAAATAAGTGTAACTTTGTTTATTTTTGCTATTACATAAATATGTGGCGCCCCAGGGTCCTGGTCGTCACAGTAATGTCGCTTTCCTCACGGGGAGAGTGATGTTATGTTTGGAGGCAAGAAAGGATAACTGTCGCCAGGTACCACAAACATGCAACACATTCACACTCCAGGCCACAAGGGGGAGCTTTTTATCCTATTTTACTAGATGACTCCCCTACACATATATATATATATATATATATATATATATATATATATATATATATATATATATATATATATATATATATATATATATATATATATATATATATATTGTGGTTTTTGGAGGGAAAGTTAGTCAGTCCTTCAGGGAAGCTGTTCCTGGCAGGAGCGAGTCCCTGTCAGAGGACAGAGGAGAGAGTTCACGGAGCTGCTGCAGCTCCCAGGAAAGAGACAGGTAGGAAGCTGAATACGTTGCAGTGAGCGTGCATGAAAGCAAAGCATGGAAGAGGAGACCAGAGGGGGACCAGCCCCGAGCTGGCTGCCTCCTTCTGAGGCGCAGATAACTGGTAGCTGGAACATCGAGGTAGTAAGGACCTCTACACCTTACTTCAGAGACCGGCAGGACAGCTAATTGCACGTTACCTGTCCGCACCTACACCTAGGAGGCACGGTGACACCCCACAGAGCCGGGTTATCCAAGAGACCCTATAAACAGGCTCAAGTCACCAGTCATATGGGTTTTGTCCTATCCTAAATGAGGACAGAGAGAGACACCACATCTGTGAGGACCTTACGAGAGGCTTAGCAGTAAGGGACTACACCACTACAGCGCAAGGGAAGGCTACTGATTTCCACCTGGATAAGGGGACTCTGGACTTGCCTCCAAACCGGCCGGACCCTACCTGCCCTGTGATCTGGTGCTCTGGACTGTGGATGCTGAAACCAACAGTAAACAAGGTAATGAGACTGCAATCCTGTGTCCTCGTTCTTCACTGCACCTCCCACCATTCTACTATCTACATACTGGGAAGCCCTGGGGATATACTTCACCTGTGGGAAGGTATACCATCTAGCTGCCATAACATCACCCCAGTGGACCCCTTAAAGCAGCGTCGGTCCCTACTGACCAAATACCACAGGTGGCGTCACGAACATAAACTTTATTCCCTTTAAAGACCTTTCCCTTTTACATGGGCGCCCTGGGCCACGGACCGGGTCACAGCCACCGTGACATCCCCCTGTGAACATCGGACCCGGTACAGAGTACCCCACGGCCCTGCGGGCTACTCAAATATACTTAATATATTTTTTTTTATTTTCTTTTTAAATTTTTTTTTTTTTACTTTGTACCTCTATGAGACTTGTCACTTTAACTTTCATTAAACCGATCACCTCGCTGGTATAATGCATTGCAATGCATTATACCTGTCAATGCTACACAGACAATGCATTATACCTGTCAATGCTATACAGAGAGAGCCAGCTTTCCGTAGCTGGTTGACCCAAAGGTTGTCATGGCGACCTCGAGTTGGGTCCTTGCGATGATGTCGAAGGGGAATCGGAAGCCCTCTCCCAGCCTCCTAAATGTTGCGATCGATATAAATTGCAGTATTTAGGGGTTTAATTGGTCTGGGGTGGGGCAGGCACAACTCCTGGGAGTGACAGCCGGATCTTGGCCATTACTTATGCTGAGCTCCTGTGCCCACATGATGTAAATTTACATCATAGGTCGTGAACTCCTTCCCAATCAGGATGTAAACTTACGTCAAAGTCCGGGAGGTGGTTAAAGGGGTTTTACTGGGCTTTAAAAAAAAACTTAGAAGGCTGATTACCAGATCATTACACTGTGCAAGGAGCACACGGTCATGATTCCTCTATACTACCAAATCAAGTGGGCGATCACATGACTGTTACCTGTGGTCATGCACCATCTACACCACTGTGTAAAAATTTTAGGCCAGTCTGGAAAAAAAATAGATGCAAAATCCACTGATACATATCAAAGTATCTTAAATGGCCATGTGCCAGTTACATAGACCAATTATAAATAATATGGATACTCCAAACGATCATATATCCTACACAGAAAAATGGAGTACAAGTCCAAACAAGTTTTTTTTAGATAATAAACAACAAAAAAATCATCCATAAATGCAACAGGCATGAGATGAACCCTCATTCTAACCTGCAAACTCACAATAAATTGTAAGGAAGTATCTCTTTAAGGGTTGCTAGACTCACCCATGTAAGTATCTGCCAGTGCGTGTCCTGTAGCGGCCCCTGTTGCATTTATGCATTATTATTTTTTTGATTAAGTGCAATATTTTTCTTGCATTAATGCACACGAGTTTTTGTATGTGCCTTGTCTGTTTCTGTCTACTTGGTTTTGTATCATATCATATTTATTAATAAAATTATATCGTTTATTATGTCAAAAATCTTGTTTGGACTTGTACTCCATTTTTCTGTGCAGTCTGGAAAAAGTTCTGGAAAGTAAGAATGTTTTCAAAAGTAGAAGTGCTAATAATTTATTTTTATCAATTAGCAAAATCCTAGTGAAGGAAAAAAAAAAAATCTAAAATCACATCATTATTTGGTGTGACCGCCCATCATCTTCAAAACAGCATCAAGTCTTCTAGGTAAACTTGTACACAGTTTTTAAAGGAATAGTATAATTAATGTAGAAGATAAATCACAATATATTATAAATAATTATTATTACATAAATGGTTGATGGAAATATTACATACTTGTACTTACATAATCTGCAAGTGCCTTAATACCACTTGGAAACCTTTTTGGGTCAGGTTGAAGTCGTCCACTAGAGTCTCTCTGCTTTAGAGTCCAGCAATCATCGATGCTGATGTAAACGTAACCAAGATCCCTCCATCCACTGTCAACCATTTTGTCTGCTATTCTCTTTATTAATTCTTCACTAGAAAATATTAAACCAAAATGGATTAAAAAATAATAATAATCCTGCAATCTAGATTTCTTATTATTTAACGGGGGTGGTATCAGCAGATGCAGCCAGATTCATACTGCCCCATTCAAACAAGAAATGGTTAGACTACATTGACATTACAGAAGTGCTCTGTGCCAAGCACTCTGGAGTGACCGCTTTACCCTAGAAGATGGTATTGAGATATCCCCCTAACATGTTCATTAGTTTGGATTCAGTTTGACCTTTCCAGTGATTAAGCCTTTTTTATGCAAATTGCCTCTTCAGAACAGAAAAGGACTTGATCTCTAGTGTCCCCTATTGGATGTAGCAATCCTAAAAAAGGCAATTATCAACCCTTTAAAACAGCTTTGTCACATGACCAAGGATAACAGGCCAAACAAAAAAAATTATGTTTCCAGCCAGCTAACGCTCAGCACGCTCATTGCTATCTAATTAACGCTGCTGGTGATTAAACTAAAGTAAATAATGACAACATTCAATAGCGCTTACGCAGGTGGTAAATTAACTTAAAATTAAGTTAATAACAATAGTGTGGTGATGGGGTTGGGATTATGTGTGGTGATGTGTTGGGGGCGGGATTATGTGTGGTGATGTGTTGGGGGCGGGATTATGTGTGGTGATGTGGTGGGGGGGCGGGATTATGTGTGGTAATGTGGTGGGGGGCGGGATTATGTGTGGTAATGTGGTGGGGGGGGGCGGGATTGTGTGGTAATGTGGTGGGGAGGTGGGATTGTGTGGTAATGTGGTGGGGGCGGGATTATGTGTGGTAATGTGGTGGGGGCGGGATTATGTGTGGTAATGTGGTGAGGGGGTGGGATTATGTGTGGTGATGTGGTGGTGGGGCGGGTTGTGTATGTGGTAATGGTGTGGGGGGGCGGTTTTTGTGTGATGTGTTGAAGGGGCGGGATTGTGTGTGGTGATGTGGTGGGGGGCGGGATTATGTGTGGTGATGTGGTGGGGGGCGGGATTTGTGGGGGGCGGTATTGTGTGTGGTGAAGTGGTGCGGATTGTGTGGTAATGTGGTGGGGGGCGGGATTGTGTGTGGTAATGTGGTGGGGGCGGGATTGTGTGTGGTAATTTGGTGGGGGGCGAAATTGTGTGTGGTGATGTGGTGGGGGGCGGAGCTACTGCGCAGGGGGCGGGATTAGCGAGTAATCACGATGCTATATATATATATATATATATATATATATATATATATATATATATATATATATATATATATATATATATATACTCGAGTATAAGCCGACCCGAGTATAAGCCGAGACCTCTAATTTTGCCACAAAAAACTGGGAAAACTTAATGACTCGAGTATAAGCCTAGGGTGGGAAATGCAGCAGCTACTGGTAAATTTCAAAAATAAAAATAGATACCAATAAAAGTAAAATGAATGGAGACATCAGTAGGTTAAGTGTTTTTGAATATCCATATTGAATCAGGAGCCTCATATAATGCTCCATACAGTTCATGATGGGCCCCATAAGATGCTCCATACAAAATACGCCCCATATAATGCTCCATAAAGTTCATGATGGGCCCCATAAGATGCTTCATACAAAAATATGCCCCATACAATGCTGCACAAAGGTTGATTATGGCCCCATAAGATGCTCCATAGAAAATGTGCCCCATACAATCCTGCACAAAGGTTGATGGCCCCATAAGATGCTCCATAGAAACATTTGCCCCATATGCTGCTGCTGCAATGAAAAAAAAAATAAAATAATGACATACTCACCTCACCTCTTGTCCTGAGCAGGCGGGGTCACCGGCACTTGCGATATTCACCTGTCCCCGTACCATCGCTGCGTGCCACTCCGTCTTCCGCGTCCTCTGCAGTGACTGTTCAGGCAGAGGGCGGCGTGCACACTAACCACGTCATCGCGCCCTCTGACCTGAACATCACAGGCAGAGGACGCGGAAGACGGAGCGGCGCGCAGCGGTGGAACGAGGACAGGTGAATATCGGAATACTCACCCTCCCCCGTTATACTCACCTGCTCCCGGTGCGGTCACTGGCAGCTTCTCACTGACAGATGGTCTCCGGCAGCTTCTTCCTATGTTCAGCGATCACATCGTACCGCTCATTAAAGTAATAAATATGCATCCATATTCATTACTTTAATGAGCGGTACCACATGAGCTCTGAACATAGGAAGAGCTGCGGGCGCCGGAGAAGCAGGGACATGCAGAGACGTGCCGGCGAGCAGGCAAGTATGATTTGACAGCTGCTGCTCCCCCTCCCCCGCCGACCCCCTGGGACAACGACTCGAGTATAAGCCGAGAGCACTTTCAGCCAAAAAAAATGGGCTGAAAATATCGGCTTATACTCGAGTATATACGGTATACATTTTTTTATTATTTACCATTTAAAAAAATATATATATATTGTCTTTTTTTTTTTTTTTTACTAAGTCCCTCTATGAGACTGATCGCAGTACTAATGTAGACTCCAAGGAAGTTGCAGGCATGCCATCTCCGCCATCTGGAGGAATCCTTACATTTTCTACATGTCTTCCTCACTGTAAGGAGCAATGTTCTGCTCTCAGCATATCTTTGTGTACAAGCAACAAACTAAAAATAATAATAATAATAATAATAATAATAATAATAATAATAATAGACAAATGTCATGTCGAATCTGTGGGGATTTCCTGATCGTGATTTACCACTTCTTTTTTACTTTTTTCCCCCCAACATAAACATAATTTAGTTTCCTTAAAATGTGGCTAAAGAATCAAAGTATAAAGAAGTGAAGATGGAAAATTACTTCAAGAGGTTTAAACTGACTTGGGTAAAAGTTTGTATCTTTCTTCAGACAGGATAATTAATAGGTTAAAAGGGATTAACTAGTCTGTTCTAGCCACAATATAGTTGACAAATTGCCTTCAGTTGTCCAATATGAAAAGAAATTGAAACCTTGCCCTGCTCTCCCGGCCTCTGCCATAGGAGAATCTGAGGCACCCCAAATTTTGAGGAGGTAAATAAGAAAAAGGCAGGAGCAAGGTAACCGCTGCAGGAAGACGGCAGCGACAGGAGTGGGGCAATGTGAAGCAGGAGCCATTGATCTCCCAGCAGTGGGCTGCAGGAAAATGGAGTCGGAGGCAGCACATGCGCAGATTGAGATCTCATTATTCCAGTCTGACTGCTCTAACTGTATAGAACCTTTTCCTATTTAGCAGCCAGAATCCGCTTTCCTTCATCCGTAATGAATGTCCCCTGGTTCTTTATGCAAATTGCCTCTTCAGGGAGTTACAGGACTTGAACCTATTGGAAGTAGCAATCCTAAAAGTCAATATCAACCCTTTAATGAGCATTATTATAAGACTTAGGATTAGAGTTGAGCGAATTTTATTGGGTCAGGGCTTATTCGGCAGTGCAAGCCATGAGATCTGACAGTCAAATCCTAAGACATATGACAAGGCTCATTAAAGGGTTGATATTGACTTTTAGGATTGCTACTTCCAGTAAGTGGCATTAGAGTTCATCTCCTCTACCTTTCTGAAGAGACAATTTGAATATTTAAATTTCCCAGAAACACATTGCATGGCCTAAAAGTCTCTCTACTCCGACATGTCACTCTCCACAAGGAGAAATGTTACCCCTTAGATCCTGGTTCTTTGTAAGGTCCTAGGAAGGTATAAATCATATGCCATTCCTTTGTATTGACCACACATGGATTTATCCATATAAATGAGATCCCTCTGAGGTGTATTTTTTAGAATTTAAACAAGCCCAACTTTTCTAACCTCTCATTGTATCAGAGGCCTCCATCCCTTGTAATAATCTAGTTGCTGCTTTTTGAATTGAGTCTAACGTCCCAATATCCTTCTTAGAATGTGGAGCGGATCAAAAGATTTCATCTCTTTTTATGCACCCTTAAATCTTGTCTTCTAAAGATACGGTCAAAAAGTTGAAATAATAAATGCAATAATGCTGGGCATCCTACCAATATCTGTCACAGTTCTCTATACCAATGAAAGAAAAAAGCCAAAATGGAGAACCGATACCATCTACTTCAGTTTTTTCTTTAAGACATCTTGAAATACAGACAAGAATCAGTTAAAAAAAAAAATACGAGAAGGAACACGAGATTCTTCCACCATAATATTTACAGGACGTTAAGATATATGAACCCAATTTAACTTGGAGAAAGCGCTCCATCTTGTTTTGACGCCACCTTGTTTGGTTTTCTTTACACAGTGTCAAAGTGCTGAGTTTTCTTTCCTACTTTATAAAGCATTATTATCATCAGGTCATATGTCGATGACACAAAGGTTCCCAAGATGCATAGTTTGAGACCATGACCAGTAACGACTGAAAACCTTCTGCAGACCTTCCGATGGGTACAGTTTCCACAATTACTGAAAGAAGGGCTGAGCTTGTCCTGATAGTCGAAGCCCATCTCCAGCCATCATAAGACAAACACTTGCACAGACGCTTAAGGGGAATGCTATACTTAAATTGGTTGATTATAATTCATAGGTGAGACTTGTAAGGAGCACACAGGAGGGGGTCTGCAGCACTGAGGAGAAGTAGGTTCTACTGGAAAATGTAGTTTTAGCAGGTCTGAAGAAGATGGCCCATTGTCATGATTCCCAATGGCAGGGAAACATCAAAACACAAAGATAACGGACGAGCTCTGGGTGATGGAATCTCGAGCTGACCATGAGCTAAATCTACCACACAACTAATAGTAGCCAGGGAGCATACCTGATTAACCCTAGATGCCACGCGCCAGCCGGAGGACTAACTACCCCTGGTAGAAGAAGGAACAGACCTGGCTTACCTCTAGGGAAATACCCCAAAAGATGATAGCAGCCCCCCACATGTAATGACGGTGAGTTTAGAGGAAAAGACATACACAGTATGAAGGTAGATTTAGCAAAGAGAGGTCCACTTACTAGATAGCAGAAGGATACAAAAGAGGACTTCACGGTCAACTGAAAACCCTATCAAAAAAACATCCTGAAATTACTTTAAGACTCCTGTGTCAACTCATGACACAGGAGTGGCAATTTCAGCCCACAAGAGCTTCCAGCTACAGAGAATAACAAAACTGCAAACTGGACAAAAGATACAAAACAAAAGGACAAAGTCCACTTAGCTGATCAGCAGACTAGTAGCAGGAACATGCAACCGAAGGCTCTGGTTACAATGATGACCGGCAAGGAAATGACTGGAGAGTAAGGCTAAACAGGAAACTCCCAAACACTGATGGGAGCAGGTGAACTGAGACAGCAAAGACACACAAGTCACCAGTACCACCAGCAACCACCAGGGGAGCCCAAAAGCGGATTCACAACAGCCCATTCAACAAGAAAATGCAATTACTGTTCCTTGTGGAAAACAAAACGCAATTGTGAGAATAACTATTAAAGTAATTACTGGTTGCCGTCTTCTGCAGTTTCCAGCGCCGCTCCGGTCTCCCTCCTGCACCACGTGGCTGCAGCTCTTTCCTCTTGGCTCACACCGTGGACCGTTAGTTCATTTGCTAATTGAAGTCTATGAGAGCCTGGTTCTGAGTCCGATAGGCCTACATTCAGAAAGTGACTTGTGGCCCACACAGAAACACTGTGCTAAATGGCTGGTCATAACTGCGGTCACATGATGTACTGCCGGAATTGGCGGAAAACCATGACTGGTGAGTATTTTAATGCATTCACTGAACATGCATTACTTATGTCTAATGGATGGGGATGATGGGGGGGAGTACAGCTCCCGCGTGTTTTGGCTTTTTTTTTTTTTTTATTTAACACGGACCATGAATATTTAAAAGGTAACCCATTATGGGCAGCATAAATCAGATCCTGGCTTCATGACTGCAGACAGGTATATTTTACTTTGAAACACTCCAGCATTTTGGAGAAAATAAAAGTACTTTGAAGATCTAACCGGGGATCATAGCCGGAGACTTGTCCAGCTCTACCTCAGATGGCTTTTTTCAGGGCTGCTAGAGGCAATTGACAGGTCTCTTACATAATAAAAGACTCGTCAAACACGTAGAGCAGCACTAGAAGAAGCCATCTTCAAAGTATAATCGGATGACAGGTTCCCTTTAAAAGGGTTTTCCCAACTTAACAAGTTATCCCCCATTTATAGGACAGATAACATGTTGGATGTTTCTAAGCTGGGACCACTACTGATCCCTAGAAGGAGGCCTTGAAGTGCCCTACTTGATTGTAGTGACTACCGTGCATGTGCACCCCTGCTCGTGTCATGGTTTTTGGTACTGTTGAGACTCAGTGAAGCATGTGTGGCCATAGAAAAAAAAAAGCAAGTCAGAGCTCTGTTGTTAGGATCAGTGGGGGTCCTATGGGACCTCCTGCAATCAAAGTTATCACCTATCCTGATACATGATAACCTCTTTAAGACATGTTGTTTCAAAACGTTGCACCATTCTAAAGTAAAACACAGTTTGGTAGGATTCTGGCAGCAGTCATTGAATCGCACTGTCTGCACTAAGGCTAGCACTACTTTGGTGACAGTTTCCTTTTGTCAATAACCGCAGTTGAAAAACAATGAACTCACATACAGGTCACAATCAGACTTACCCTATACAATTATCTGGGTCAGTTTCACAGTCGATGTTGCATCTGTAGCGCTCCCATGTCATCCAGCCCATGGGGGGCGTCATAACTAATCCATTATCCAAAGATGAGACAAGCGACGACAGGGCAAAGACTATGCCCACGAATAGCAGATGCATTTTGGCCACTTGTATCTATAAAAGTAGAACATGTTATGAGTGATTCAAGAAGAAATGTATTATATATTTCATGCTAAGTTACCATTTTGTTGTATTGTGGCTTAGGCTAGCTACAAATGGCATTTCTGTCTACAGTTGGGCACATACGCTCAGGAGGTTTGTGCCCAATAGTGTGCACTGTCAGGATGGATCCCAGGGCATCGTCCACCATAGAGACCCACTGTAAAAAAAATATACCACATGGTTTACACTTGTGGCTGTGTATAATCCTATGCCAGCACATACCAGTCAGATGGAGACCAAAAGAACACACATTTTGGCCTCCGTCTGGTGCATGAGGGCTTATGGGAATGTTCCAGTATACGTCCGGAATAGCTCCCAATGTATACGTAGTCTAAAAAAGGTATACAAAGGAGCCACAAGACGTTTCAGGATCCATAACACAACACACACCGCTGTCACTTGATGGGCACCAATGACTTACAGCTTCCAGTATACGCCACTGAGGTGTCATTTCAGCTTGAAAAAAAAAAACCACAGTAGGTTGCAGCCCTATTGTTTGTCAAATAGGATGGGACCTATAATGGAGGCTCCATGGTACAAGTCCAGCATCACATTAATGTTCTTGCTCAGATGATTAGTACTCAGGATTTTTTCCGGTTCACAATTGACCTCTCAGATGTCCAACCATTGTATAGTCTTACGGACTTATATTTACATGAGCAAAATGCCAGTTTGAAGGAAAACCTGATTTACAGGTTTGTCTCCAAGATTTAGTGAGATGTAGTCCCCATTCAGCTGTCATTCCCCAACACACATACAGCTGCTACAGTCACGAGACATCACATTTTCTAATCTGGTTCCCGCACTGTCGGATGTTGACTGAGCTCAATCCGGCTGTGGTCAAGGTGTGGCTCAAAACTAGCAGAAGTGACTAAGAGTTAAAACAAAGCTTTCAAAAAAAAAAAAAAAAAAAATAGAACGGCACTAGGTAAGGCGATATTCAATGGATGGTAGGACAAAATGCTGCACAAGCCGATATCTCATATGACCATGAAGCGGTGGTGGTTTCAACACGCACTGCGGTGCTCAACCAAAAAGGAATCCATAAAGAGAAATATGAAGAAAAAGAAATAGTGGCACTCACCAAGCGATCCGTTTAAAAGTGCTTTTATTCTCCCACTTAGTGGGGTGAGGACATACCTCTAGGGCAGCGGGTGTACATGAAGGTGCAACGAGCAAACAGGACGACGGCCGTTTCGCGCCGACTGAGCTTCAACGGGTCCAGGTGTGTGATTAGGACTCATGTCAGTTCCTTTATAGGGAACTCTAAATCATCTGCATGGTACGAGTCTCTAATTAATAAGTTGTGCATAAACAATATATACAATCTAAAAAGCACAACAATAAATCACATACAAATGCAGAACAAACAACAAACAATAATTATAAAAAGACAGACATGTCTAATTTATCGTTCAGACCCATTGGACCCTGAGCATTTCTTCTCATAATCCATTTAGCTTCATGTTGCAAGAGAATCTTATTGTGGTTTCCTCCCCTCGAAGGGTACTTAACTATTTCTAAACCTGCAAAGCTCAATAATCAAGGGTCAGCATCATGTTTTTCCTGCATATGACTAATAAGTGGCAAAGAGCCTTTTCCTGAGGTTATTGAACTAAAATGTTCTCTAAACCTCGTCTTACCTATATAATAAAAAGAGCAGGGACAATAGAGGATATACACAACATTTTTGCTTCTACATGAAATAAAGTCTTTAGTTCTATGGGACCCGTTTTTAGAGGACTGTGTGTTAGATGAAATCGGCAATAATTGCAATTACCGCACTTAAAATTTCCTGGGCTGGAGGTGGTTTTTAACCATTTTTTTTCCTCCGGTATAATGCGATTATGCACCAATATATCTCACAAATTTTGGGTGCTTCTGTAGGCAAATTGTGGATTGCCAATATTTATTTTAGCTAAATCTCGGTCTGATTGCAAAATATGCCAGTTTCTTCTAATGGCTATATGAACAGCTCTATCCATTGGACTGTGTTTAAAATTAAAAATAACCTTCTCTTTTTGAGTGTGCACTCTGTTATTCTTATGCCTTTGATTTTTAAGGAGGTCCGTCTGTGTAACATTCTCAGCACGTTGTTCTGCTTCATCCAGCAGTGATTTCGGATAACCCCTTTCCAAGAAGCATGACCTCAAATCTTTTAACTGTTCTTCATACACCTCTTCAACATTAACACTCTTTCGATATCGAAGCATTTGACTATAAGGCGATCCTCGCTTAGTGTGAAAAGGGTGTGCGCTATCAAATCGTAACATATTATTTGTAGCCGTCGATTTTTTATGGACCCAAGTGTTTATCCGTCCATCTATGATGTCAATCTTCACACCTAAAAACACTAAGCTATTGCCTCCAAAACAAGATGTAAAGCGCATATTGTCAGCATTCTCAGAATTTAGATAATCTACAAAACCCTCGAAGTCTTCTTTCATTCCGTCCCATATAATAAATATGTCATCAACAAATCTTAAAAGACAACGAATGTGTTTAAGGTAAGGATTAAGAGCGCTATAGATATACTTCTCTTCAAATACCGATAGGAATAAATTTGCAAAAACACATGCGACCGATGTACCCATAGCGGTACCGGTCTTTTGCAAGTACCACTTATCGAGAAATTTAAAGGTATTATGTGATAAGACAAATTGCAAACCCTCTATAATAAAGGAAGCAAGGTCCTGATCTACATTACCGTTTATCAGAATTTTTTGAATAGCTTCTATACCAGCATCTTGTAGGATTCTTAGATATAGGCTAACAACATCTATCGAAGCCAGGGAGAAACTGGTTTGCCAATCAAACTCCTTCAAGAAAGCCAAAAAATCCCCAGAATCTTTCACAAACGAGGGTACTTGCCGCAGTAGCGATTTTAATAACCAATACAGGTATTGCGATAATGGTTCTGTTAAGGACCCTACCCCTGATATTATAGATCACCCTGGAGGTTTTTTGGAATCTTTGTGTACCTTGGGTAAGCTATACCAAAATGCGGTGTTAGGAAACTCAGGAAATAAGTTTTCTCCTCTCTTCTTAGTCTTCTTAGTCAAGACCTCAAGCGCTACATATTTATTCAATAATGACCTTAGTCTCCCTCTATGTTTAAAAGTTGGATTAACATCTAACTGCATATAGGTGTCCGGATCATTCAACTGGGATAAAGCCTCTTCTACATAATAGGTACGATCTAGCACAACCACGTTACCCCCTTTATCCGCCTTGCGGAACACTACATCCGTCCACTTTCTCATCTCCTGTAATGCACTCATCTCTTCTTTAGTTAAATTTCGATCTGGGGAATGGTAAAGAATCGCCTCCACATCTCTAATTACAGAGTCGTGGAACAAGTCGATAGCATTCCCTGGGGAAATTGGTGGCATGTAGTTGGAGTGTATTCCACCCTTGAAAGGATCAGCAGGGAGTTGTTCCCTCTCAGAAGGTAATGATTCCTCTCTGACAATAACTGTATCACTCAGATGTGCCAACAGTAGAGTATCTTCTAAGTCTCTAGTATCCATATTTTGGCCTACCATGAAGCCCAAACTACCCACTGTTACTGGACATTCTGAACTTGTTGTTGTTCCAGTCATATCTTTATTTTTTATGTTGGCATAATATTTTTGTAAATTAAGCATTCTAATATTTTTTAAAACAATCTATTTTAAATTATACCAAGTCAAATTGTTCCGGTACACAGAAATTAAACCCTTTTGACAAAACTGCCACATGATGAATATTCAGGGTTCTATGCGACAGGTTTATTATCTGTAGGCTATCTTCCACGGGTTTTATTCTTTCCAGGAAACCTGTTTCCGCTTTCTCCACGGATTTATGTTTCCTACCCACTGTCTGATTTTCTTCCTAAAGGGGTAATATGTTAGAAGATGTGGAAGCCTGTTCTTGATCCTCCATCTGTTCTTTCGCGGCACTGGACTCGGAATCAGTAATCCAACCATCCGTTCTGGGTTTCTGTTTTTTTATATTTTTATTACTGCGATTCTTAAAAAATGTGCGTTTTTTCTTATTCCAGGTAAAAATCTATCCATTATCAAAATCATTTTTGTCTCTCACAAATTTTTCTTTTGTTTAGTTTCTATTTGAATTAAAACTATTTTTTTCTCGAGTTTTTTGCTGAAGGCATTAAACTGGACCTCAGTTAAAGGAGAAGACAATTAATTTTTTGCTTTTTCCAACTGTATGCACAAATCAGCATATTCTCTCTCATTTTGTGTAACTACTAGTTGTAGTAAGTTCTGGGAGCATTGTAGATGTATACGTTCCCATTCTTGCTGAAAACTCACATCCTCCTTGTACTGGGAAATTTCTTTAAAAACACGAAGTCCTCTAGGTACCCATTCACATTGAACATACGAGTTCAGCGATTTTATAGTCCAAAAGAGACGTATCTCCCTTTCAGCTAGAGCATGGATCCTCGTTTCCAATGTATGTCTGCCGATAATCTGTAATTCATCTTTAAAATTGCAATCAGCAAAAAATCCTCCTGCACCTGCAGAATAACAGAGTGCACACTCAAAAAGAGAAAGTTGAGCAGAAGGTTATTTTTAATTTTAAACACAGTCCAATGGATAGAGCTGTTCATACAGCCATGTACTGGCATATTTTGCAATCAGACCGAGATTTAGCTAAAATAAAGATTGGCAATCCACAATTTGCCTACAGACGCACACAAAATTTGGGAGATATATTGGTGCATAATTGCATTATACCGGAGGAAAAAAAATGGTTAAAAACCACCTCTAGCCCAGGAAATTTTAAGTGCGGTAATTGCAATTCAGATACATAAACAGAAGAAAAACATGCAGCACTCACCCAATGTCTTCACCAACATTTATGTCCTTTATTTAGCAAAATTAGCCATTGTGGATGTGGCGCGGCATCGGCAGGAGTGTACAGGGGAGCGGGAGAGTGCAGAGACGAGACGACGGCCGTTTCGCGCACAAGCGCTTCTACGGGTCCATGTGTAATTGCAATTATTGCAGGTTTCATCTAACACACAGTCCTCTAAAAACGGGTCCCTTAGAACATAGAACTAAAGACTTTATTTCATGTAGAAGCAAAAATGTGGTGTATATCCTCTATTGTCCCTGCTCTTTTTATTATATAGGTAAGACGAGGTTTAGAGAACATTTTAGTTCAATAACCTCAGGAAAAGGCTCTTGCCACTTATTAGTCATATGCAGGAAAAACATAATGCTGACCCTAGATTATTGAGCTTTGCAGGTTTAGAAATAGTTAAGTACCCTTCGAGGGGAGGAAACCACAATAAGATTCTCTTGCAACATGAAGCTAAATGGATTATGAGAACAAATGCTCAGGGTCCAATGGGTCTGAACGATAAATTAGACATGTCTGTCTTTTTCATAATTATTGTTTGTTGTTCGTTCTGCATTTGTATGTGATTTATTGTTGTGCTTTTTAGATTGTTTTAGATATATTGTTTATGCACAATTTATTAATTAGAGACTCGTACCATGCAGATGATTTAGAGTTCCCTATAAAGGAACTGACATGAGTCCTAATCACAAAACTGGACCCGTTGAAGCGCAGTCGGTGCGAAACGGCCGTCGTCCTGTTTGCTCGTTGCACCTTCATGTACACCCGCCGCCCTAGAGGTATGTCCTCACCCCACTAAGTGGGAGAATAAAAGGACTTTTAAACATATCGCTTGGTGAGTGCCACTATTTCTTTTTCTTCATATTTCTCATTAAAACATAGCTTTACCTTTCATTCACATTGAATATACAGGTGTTAAAATTAAGCATATTTGTTGCATGTATCTTTTTTCTGTGTTTTTTTTCCCCTATGTGCAATGAAAAAACCCCACCGATTTATGATTTGAATAGGAGGCCGCGGCCACTATCAGAAGATGGAGCAGCTCGGAAAATGAGCACTTCCATCACCGAGAGCAGCTGATTCAACATTGACCTAAGGATAGTAGTGAACAACTTCTTTCCATTATATATTCTCAGCTTTCATTTTCTATTTGCTCATGCCATGTAGAAAATACAGTATATGCCATAGGCATACACGTTGCTACATTTATTATGCTTACTTACATAGCGCTATCATATTCCGCAGCGCTTTACAGACATCATCGCTGTCCCCATCGGGGTCACAATCTACATTCCCTCTCAGTGTGTGTTTGGAATGTGGGAGGAAACCGGAGAACCCGGAAGAAACCCATTCAAACAAGGCGAGAACATACAAACTCCTTGCGGATGTTGTTCTTGGCGGGATTTGAACCCAGGACTCCAGTGCTGCAAGGCTGCAGTGCTGACCACTGAGCCACCGTGCTGCACTTTACACTAGATACAAGCACTATACTGAGGTCACATATTCAGCTGAGGCAATTGTAGACCCACGGCACTAAATGCTTCTCTACTGTGCTATCCACTGCCAATCACGGCCATGTCATTACCGGTGGGTTTACCGGATGTACCGTAGCAGCTCCCGGACCGATACACGGCTGTATGTGCACATCTCAGCGAACACAGCCACCATTCTCCGATTGCTTGAACTACAGCAGTCTTGCACAAGTAGGTTTTCCTTCCAGCAGATCTTCCCTCACTATAGCTATGATCCGATCCATATGATTACCTATCTATTCTATACATCAACTCCAAAAACTGAACTCATCGACTACGTACGCAAACTATAACTATTCTATATATGTATACATTGGTGTGCCCATAGGATAGAATATATTATAGTGTATAGATCTCATGTAGATACACAAACACAGTATATACGTGTATATGATATTTTGACTATTACTGCAGGTCCTACTTTGCCTCACCGTTTTCATTAAGTCTGCGGACGATTTTTTTTTTTTGCAACAATTGTGTCCACTGTTTTGTCATGTATTCACAATTACCAAACATCTTACTTTTTGTACTTAGACTATATTTTTTCCGTATATGTTTGATAAAGGTCAGTTAGAATAAATTGTCACGAGTTATACTCTGTATACTGGACAACACAAATAAAAAGTTTCATCATCTATCCAAGGCAAGGGTGGGGAACCTCCGCGCTTAAACTACTGAACGCTGCGGATTACGTCCCGACACTGGTCAGGGCTAGCGTCAGGGTGTTCTTTGAGGGTGGAGTTAGTGTGCTCCTGACCCTCTGATGACAAAGCCAGGAGTTGCAGCGTCTCCTGTGTGATACATGTACACCAGCCCCACAAATAGAGGATGGAATGGTGTCTAAATGGCCTAAAGTTAAAGACAACACATTTACTTTGTGTTTTAGGTAAAAAAAAAAATTATATATATATATATATATATATATATATATATATATATATATATAT
This sequence comes from Ranitomeya variabilis, assembly GCF_051348905.1. Taxonomy (NCBI): domain Eukaryota; kingdom Metazoa; phylum Chordata; class Amphibia; order Anura; family Dendrobatidae; genus Ranitomeya; species Ranitomeya variabilis. The sequence continues at coordinate 60,905,963 of NC_135238.1, forward strand.
ATATATATATATATATATATATATATATATATATATATATATATATATATATATATATATATATACACACATATACTAGCTGTACTACCCGGCTTCGCCCGGGGTAATAACTGCTGTTAGCAAAATAGAATGTGTTAACAAAAATTTATTCTGCACAAAAAAAAAAAAAACACAAAACAAATAGATAGAAATGTAATTATTAAAAGGCAAAAACTAAGCTAATAGAAGCATTTTACAACATATATTTCAACACCAGAGATATTCCACACAGATTTAACTAAATTGGCCAAGTAATGTGAAGTAATCTTCTACTACTTATTCGAGAGCCTTTTGATAAACGACATTCTTAGTTTTTCCTTCAGGTGCAAAGACAAATAGATTTTTGGCTGTTCCAACTCTTGAACAGGCCACATAAAGTTATCCATGAGAAAAGCATGGAGATTGTAAATCTAAGCTAGCTGAAGAGCCCGGCGTTGCCTGGGCATAGTAAATATCTGTGGTTAGTTATAGCACCTCACTTCTCTTATTTTCCCATCACGCCTCTCATTTTCCCCCTCACATCTCTCATTTTCTCCCTCACACCTCTCATTTTCCCCCTCACTCCTCTCATTCCCCCCTAACACTTGTCATTTCGACCTCACATCTGTCATTATCTGATCACTCCACTATTTTCCCTCACTCCTCTCATTTTGCACTCACACCTTTTCATTTTCACCTCACACCTCTCATTTTCACCTCAGTATATACATGTTTGTCATCTCCCTTATATATAGAATACACCTGTATGTCATCTCCTGTATATAGTATATACCTGTATGTCATCTCCCCTGTATATAGTATATACCTGCTGTGTGTCATCTCCCCTGTATATAGTATATACCTGTATGTCATCTCCTCCTATATATAGTATATACCTGTATGTAATCTCCTCCTGTATATAGTATATACCTGTGTGTCATCTCCTCCTATATATAGTATATACCTGTAGGTAATCTGCTCCTGTATATAGTATATACCTGTGTGTCATCTCCTTCTGTATATAGTATATACCTGTATGTCATCTCCTGCTGTATGTAGTATGTACCTGTATGTCATCTCCTCCTCTATATAATATATACCTGTGTGTCATCTCTCCTGTATATAGTATATATCTGTGAGTCATCTCCTCTTGCATATAGTATATACCTGTGTGTCATCTCCCCTGTAAATAGTATATACCTGTGTGTCATCTCCTCCTGTATATAGTATATATCTGTATGTCATCTCCTCCTGTATTAGACCTCGTTCACACGTTATTTGGTCAGTATTTTTACCTCAGTATTTGTAAGCTAAATTGGCAGCCTGATAAATCTCCAGCCAACAGTAAGCCCACCCCCTGGCAGTATATATTAGCTCACACATACACATAATAGACTGGTCATGTGACTGACAGCTGCCGGATTCCTATATGGTACATTTGTTGCTCTTGTAGTTTTTCAGCTTACTAATCAGATTTTTATTTTTGAAGGATAATACCAGACTTGTGTGTGTTTTAGGGCGAGTTTCGTGTGTCAAGTTGTGTGTGTTGAGTTGCGTGTGGCGACATGCATGTAGCGACTTTTGTGAGATGAGTTTTGTGTGGCAACATGTGTGTAGCAACTTTTTGTGTGTCGAGTTGCATGTGACAGGTTAGTGTAGCAAGTTGTGTGTAGCAAGTTTTGCGCATGGCGAGTTTTGCGTGTGGCGAGTTTTATGTGTGGTGCCTTTTGAGTATGTGCAAGTTGTGTGAGGCAACTTTTGCATGTGTTGCAACTTTTGTGCATGTGGCAATTTTTCCGCGTGTGCAAGTTTTGCGTGTGGCGAGTTTTTCATGAGGTGAGTTTTGCACGTGTGGAGAGTTTTGAGCTGCGACTTTTGTGTTTCAACTTTTATGTGGCGAGGTTGGTGTATGTGTGGTGAAATGTGCGCTGAGGGTGGTATATGTGTGCGAGCACGTGGTAGTGTGTGGCGCATTTTGTGTGTGTGTGTTCATATCCCCATGTGTGGTGAGTATCCCAGTTCGGGGCCCCACCTTAGCAACTGTACAGTATATACTCTTTGGCGCCATCGCTCTCATTCTTTAAGTCCCCCTTGTTCACATCTGGCAGCTGTTAATTTGCCTCCAACACTTTTCCTTTCATTTTTTCCCCATTATGTAGATAGGGGCAAAATTGTTTGGTGAATTGGAAAGCGCGGGGTTAAAATTTCACCTCACAACATAGCTTTGACGTTCTCAGGGTCCAGACGTGTGACTGTGCAAAATTTTGTGCCTGTAGCTGCGACGCCTCCAACACTTTTCCTTTCACTTTTTCCCCATTATGTAGATAGGGGCAAAATTGTTTGGTGAATTGGAAAGCGCGGGGTTAAAATTTCACCTCACAACATAGCCTATGACGCTCTCGGGGTCCAGACGTGTGACTGTGCAAAATTTTGTGGCTGTAGCTGCGACGGTTCAGATGCCAATCCCGGACATACATACATACACACATACATACACACATTCAGCCTTATATATTAGAGAGATAGATAGATAGATATATATATATATATATATATATATATATATATATATATATATATATATATATATATATATATATACTAGCTGTACTACCCGGCTTCGCCCGGGTTAATGACTGCTGTTAGCAAAATAGAATGTGTTAACAAAAATTTATTCTGCACACAAAAACCACAAAACAAATAGATAGAAATGTAATTATTAAAAGGCAAAAACTAAGCTAATAGAAGAATTTCACAACATATATTAGCTTTGTTATACTGAGAATGTCTTTGTTGCCTATATTAACCAATCAGAGCTCAGGTTAATTAACTGTAGCAAAATAGAAGCTGAGCTGTGATTGGTTGCTATTGGCAGCCTGATAAAATCCCCAGCCAACAGGAAGCCCTCCCCCCTGGCAGTATATATTAGCTCACACATACACATAATAGACAGGCCATGTGACTGACAGCTGCCGTATTTCCTATATGGTACATTTGTTGCTCTTGTAGTTTGTCTGCTTATTAATCAGATTTTTATTTTTGAAGGACAATACCAGACTTGTGTGTGTTTTAGGGTGAGTTTCATGTGTCAAGTTGTGTGTGTTGAGTTGCGTGTGGCGACATGCATGTAGCGACTTTTGTGAGATGAGTTTTGTGTGGTGACATGCGTGTAGCAACATTTTGTGTGTCGAGTTGCATGTGACAGGTTAGTGTAGCAAGTTGTGTGCAGCAAGATTTGTGCATGGCGAGTTTTGCGCGTGGCGAGTTTTATGTGTGGTGCGTTTTGAGTATGTGCAAGTTTTATGTGAGGCAACTTTTGCATGTGGTGCAACTTTTGTACATGTGGCAATTTTTCTGTGTGTGCAAGTTTTGCATGAGGTGAGTTTTCCATGAGGTGAGTTTTGCACGTGTGGCGAGTTTTGCGTGAGCCTAGTTTTGCATATGGCGAGTTTTGCATGTAGCGAGTTTTGCGCGTTGCGAGTTTTGAGTGGTGACTTTTGTGTTTCGACTTTTATGTGGCGAGGTTGGTGTGTGTGTGGTGAAATGTGTGCTGAGGGTGGTATATGTGTTCAAGCACGTGGTAGTGTGTGGCGCATTTTGTGTTTGTGTTCACATCCCAGTGTGTGGTGAGTATCCCATGTCGGGGCCCCACCTTAGCAACTGTACGGTATATACTCTTTGGCACCATCGCTCTCATTCTTTAAGTCCTCATTGTTCACATCTGGCAGCTGTCAATTTTCCTCCAACACTTTTCCCTTCACTTTTTCCCCATTATGTAGATAGGGGCAAAATTGTTTGGTGAATTGGAATGCGCGGGGTTAAAATTTCACCTCACAACATAGCCTATGACGCTCTCGGGGTCCAGACGTGTGACTGTGCAAAATTTTGTGGCTGTAGCTGCGACGGTGCAGATGCCAATCCCGGACATACACACATACATACATACACACATTCAGCTTTATATATTAGATATACCTGTATGTAATCTCCTGTATATAGTATATACCTGTGTGTCATCTCACCTATATATAGTATATATCTGTGTGTCATCTCCTTCTGTATATAGTATATACCTGTATGTCATCTCCTCCTATACATAGCATATACCTGTATGTCATCTCCTCCTGTATATACTATATACCTGTAGGTAATCTGCTCCTGTATATAGTATATACCTGTGTGTCATCTCCTCCTGTATATAGTATATACCTGTATGTCATCTCCTCCTGTATGTAGTATGTACCTGTATGTCATCTCCTCCTCTATATAGTATATACCTGTGTGTCATCTCTCCTGTATATAGTATATATCTGTGTGTCATCTCCTCCTGTATATAGCATATACCTGTGTGTCATCTCCCCTGTAAATAGTATATACCTGTGTGTCATCTCCTCCTGTATATAGTATATAACTGTATGTCATCTCCTCCTGTATTAGCCCTCGTTCACACGTTATTTGGTCAGTATTTTTACCTCAGTATTTGTAAGCTAAAATGGCAGCCTGATAAATCCCCAGCCAACAGTAAGCCCTCCCCCTGGCAGTATATATTAGCTCACACATACACATAATAGACTGGTCATGTGACTGACAGCTGCCGGATTCCTATATGGTACATTTGTTGCTCTTGTAGTTTGTCTGCTTATTAATCAGATTTTTATTTTTGAAGGATAATACCAGACTTGTGTGTGTTTTAGGGCGAGTTTCGTGTGTCAAGTTGTGTGTGTTGAGTTGCGTGTGGCGACATGCATGTAGGGACTTTTGTGAGATGAGTTTTGTGTGGCGACATGTGTGTAGCAACTTTTTGTGTGTCGAGTTGCATGTGACAGGTTAGTGTAGCAAGTTGTGTGCAGCAAGTTTTGCGCATGGCGAGTTTTGCGCGTGGCGAGTTTTATGTGTGGTGCCTTTTGAGTATGTGCAAGTTTTGTGTGAGGCAACTTTTGCATGTGTTGCAACTTTTGTGTATGTGGCAATTTTTCTGCGTGTGGCAATTTTTCTGCGTGTGCAAGTTTTGCGTGTGGCGAGTTTTCCATGAGGTGAGTTTTGCACGTGTGGCGAATTTTGCATGTGGAGATTTTTGCGCGTGGCGAGTTTTGAGCGGCGACTTTTGTGTTTCTACTTTTATGTGGTGAGGTTGGTGTATGTGTGGTGAAATGTGCGCTGAGGGTGGTATATGTGTTCGAGCACGTGGTAGTGTGTGGCGCATTTTGTGTGTGTGTTCATATCCCCGTGGTGGTGTGGTGATTATCCCATGTCGGGGCCCCACCTTAGCAACTGTACAGTATATACTCTTTGGCGCCATCACTCTCATTCTTTAAGTCCCCCTTGTTCACATCTGGCAGCTGTTAATTTGCCTCCAACACTTTTCCTTTCATATTTTCCCCATTATGTAGATAGGGGCAAAAATGTTTGGTGAATTGGAAAGCGCGGGGTTAAAATTTCACCTCACAACATAGCCTATGACGCTCTCGGGGTCCAGACGTGTGACTGTGCAAATTTTTGTGCCTGTAGCTGCGACGCCTCCAACACTTTTCCTTTCACTTTTTCCCCATTATGTAGATAGGGGCAAAATTGTTTGGTGAATTGGAAAGCGCGGGGTTAAAATTTCACCTCACAACATAGCCTATGACGCTCTCGGGGTCCAGACGTGTGACTGTGCAAAATTTTGTGGCTGTAGCTGCGACGGTTCAGATGCCAATCCCGGACATACATACATACATACATACATACACACACACACACATTCAGCTTTATATATTAGATATATAGTGGCGTAACTACAAAGTTATGGGCCCCGGTGCGAACTTCCAAATGGGGCCCCCCCACCCCGGGTCCCCCCGCCTCAACCCCCCCCACCCCCGCCCCCCCAACCCTCCCCTAGATACGCCTTGGACTGTCGCAGGAATCTCCTGCACTGCAACATGGTGTTGGGTGCCAGCACAGCCCGCACAGTGGTATATCCAGCACAATGGTATATACAGCACAGCCCGCAGTGGTATATCCAGCACAGTGGTATATACAGCACAGCCCGCACAGTGGTATATCCAGCACAGCCCGCACAGTAATATATCCAGCACAGCCCGCACAGTGGTATATCCAACAGAGCCCGCACAGTGGTATATCAAGCACAGCGGTATATCCAGCACAGCCCGCACAGTGGTATATCCAGCACAGCCAGCACAGTGGTATATCCAGCACAGCCCGCACAGTGGTATATCCAGCACAGCCCGCACAGTGGTATATCCAGCACAGCCCGCACAGTGGTATATCCAGCACAGCCCGCACAGTGGTATATCCAGCACAGCCCGCACAGTGGTATATCCAGCACAGCCCGCACAGGGATATATACAGCAGAGCCCGCACAGGGATATATACAGCAGAGCCCGCACAGGGATATATACAGCAGAGCCCGCACATGGATATATACAGCAGAGCCCGCACATGGATATATACAGCAGAGCCCACACATCTCATCTCCCCCCCCGATAATGGCCCCACAGTCCGGTTACAAAGAAGAAAAAAAAAAAAAAAAAAAAAGCTCTCCTCACCTTTCCTTTTGCCCGCGCTGCTCCCGGCGGCTGCAGTCTGCCCAGGACACTGCAGGTGCGCGATGATATGACGTCATCGCGCACCCGCAGTGTACTGTCAGAGGCAGAGCGGGGAATGATGGGAGAGGGGGCGTCAGCAGACGCTCTCTCCTCCATCATTGCATTGAACTATACCGGTGTCATAGACGCCGGTATAGTTAAATGCGGCGGTGGCGGCACTGGCGGGGGGGAACAGTGCAGCGGCCCACTACTGGCCACCGGCTCTTCTGGCATTTGCCAGAAGTGCCCGATGGCCAGTCCGGCCCTGCACTGACCTGCCAACCCGGGGCCCCTGACCGCGGTAGTTACGCCCCTGTATATATATATATATATATATATATATATATATATATATATATATATATATATACCGTATATATATATATATAATTTTCATCTTTTACATTTTAAATATTACAAAAATGAAAGTGGGCCAATTAAAAAGTTTGGGAACCCTTGGATATTTGTGTGCCCAGACAACTTTGACAAGGTTTCAGACCTTAGTTAGCCTGTTAGGGTTATGACTTTTTTACCATCATCGTTAGGAAAGGCCAGATGATGCAAAATTTAAAGCTTTATACAAACCCAGCCGCCACTAACCTGGTGACAAAATACAGCAGCCATGGTTTCTTTTAAGCAGGTGCTAGGCCCACAAAGTAGGAGGAGGCTATAAGAAGATAGTAAAGAGTTTTCAAGTTGCCCTTTCCTCAATGTAATTAAGAAATGTCAGTCAACACAAACAGTGACGATCAAGCAAAATTTCAATAAGAGCTGCTCGTATGATTGCTAGAGAGGCAAATCAGAACCCCCACTTGACTGCAAAAGACCTTCAGAAAGATTTCATAGACTCTGGAGTTGTGGTACATTGTTCTCCAGTTCGGAAACGGCTACACAAATTATGGACTTTTGTGGTAGAGTCATCAGAAGAAAACCTCTTCTGCGTCCTCACCAAAAATATTCAGAGGCAGAAGTATGCAAAGTAACATCAATCATGTTTTGGGGTTGTGTTGCAGCCAATGGCATGGGGAGCATTTCACGATTAGAGGGAAGAATGGATTCAATCAAATTTCAACAAGTTATTGATGTAAATTTAACACCAGCTGTAAAAAAAAAGCTGAAGTTGAAAAGAGAGTGGCTTCTACAAATGGATAATAAACCTAAACACACATCAAAATCCAAAATAGATTACCTCAAAAGACAGAAGTTGAAGATTTTACAATGGCCCTCACAGTCCCTGATCTGAACATCATTGAAAATTTGTGGCTAGACTGTTATGACCCCAATGGCGAGGGTCTCAGAGGAACGTGGAAGTCTGCAGAATACAAAAATCCAGCTCATAGGGCAGTGGTAACTGGGTTGACCATATATCTACTCCTAACGCCAACACTAGAAGTAGCCGGGGATCATTCCTACGTTGATTCTAGATGACACGCGCCAGCCGGAGAATCTAGCTACCCCTAGTAGAGGAAAACAAAGACCTTTCTTGCATCCAGAGAAGGGGACCCCAAAGCTGGATAGAAGCCCCCCACAAATAATGACGGTGAGGTAAGAAGAAATGACAAACACAGAAATGAACCAGGTTTAGCACAGAGAGGCCCGCTTACTGATAGCAGAATAAAGAAAGGTAACTTATATGGTCAACAAAAACCCTATCAAAATCCACACTGGAAATTCAAGAACCCCCGAACCGTCTAACGGTCCGGGGGGAGAACACCAGCCCCTAGAGCTTCCAGCAAAGGTCAGGATATAGATTTGGAACAAGCTGGACAAAAAATACAAAACCAAAACAAATAGCAAAAAGCAAAAGGCAGACTTAGCTGATATAACTGGAACCAGGATCAGTAGACAAGAGCACAGCAGACTAGCTCTGATAACTACGTTGCCAGGCATAGAACTGAAGGTCCAGGGAGCTTATATAGCAACACCCCTAACTAACGACCCAGGTGCGGATAAAAGGAATGACAGAAAAACCAGAGTCAAAAAACTAGTAACCACTAGAGGGAGCAAAAAGCAAATTCACAACAGTACCCCCCCCTTAGTGAGGGGTCACCGAACCCTCACCACGACCACCAGGGCGATCAGGATGAGCGGCATGAAAGGCACGAACTAAATCGGCCGCATGAACATCAGAGGCGACCACCCAGGAATTATCCTCCTGACCATAGCCCTTCCACTTGACCAGGTACTGAAGCCTCCGCCTGGAGAGGCGAGAATCCAAGATCTTCTCCACCACGTACTCCAACTCGCCCTCAACCAACACCGGAGCAGGAGGCTCAGCAGAAGGAACTACAGGCACAATGTACCGCCGCAACAAGGACCTATGAAATACATTGTGAATAGCAAACGACACAGGAAGATCCAGACGAAAAGATACAGGATTAAGGATTTCCAATATCTTGTAAGGCCCAATAAAACGAGGTTTAAATTTGGGAGAGGAGACCTTCATAGGAACAAAGCGGGAAGAAAGCCACACCAAATCCCCAACGCGTAGTCGGGGACCCACACCGCGGCGGCGGTTGGCAAAGCGCTGAGCCTTCTCCTGTGACAACTTCAAGTTGTCCACCACATGATTCCAGATCCGCTGCAACCTATCCACCACAGAATCCACCCCAGGACAGTCAGAAGGCTCCACATGACCCGAAGAAAAGCGAGGATGGAAACCAGAGTTGCAGAAAAAAGGCGAAACCAAGGTGGCGGAACTAGCCCGATTATTAAGGGCAAACTCAGCCAACGGCAAGAATGTCACCCAATCGTCCTGATCAGCAGAGACAAAACACCTCAAATAAGCCTCCAAAGTCTGATTGGTTCGCTCCGTCTGTCCATTAGTCTGAGGATGGAAAGCAGACGAAAACGACAAATCAATGCCCATCCTACTACAAAAGGATCGCCAGAACCTGGAAACGAACTGGGATCCTCTGTCTGACACAATATTCTCAGGGATGCCGTGCAAACGAACCACGTTCTGGAAAAACACAGGAACCAGATCGGAAGAGGAAGGCAGCTTAGGCAAAGGAACCAAATGGACCATCTTGGAGAAGCGATCACATATCACCCAGATAACGGACATGCCCTGAGATAGCGGAAGATCAGAAATGAAATCCATGGAGATATGTGTCCAAGGTCTCTTCGGGACAGGCAAGGGCAAGAGCAAACCGCTGGCACGAGAACAGCAAGGCTTAGCTCGAGCACAAGTCCCACAGGACTGCACAAATGACCGCACATCCCTTGACAAGGAAGGCCACCAAAAGGACCTGGCCACCAGATCTCTGGTGCCAAAAATTCCCGGGTGACCTGCCAACACCGAGGAATGAACCTCGGAAATGACTCTGCTGGTCCACTTATCCGGGACAAACAGTCTGTCAGGTGGACAAGACTCAGGCCTATCAGCCTGAAATCTCTGCAACACACGTCGCAGATCCGGAGAAATAGCTGACAAGATAACTCCATCTTTAAGAATACCAACAGGATCAGCGACTCCAGGAGCATCAGGCACAAAGCTCCTAGAAAGAGCATCGGCCTTCACATTCTTTGAACCTGGTAAATACGAGACAACAAAATCAAAGCGGGAGAAAAACAATGACCAGCGGGCCTGTCTAGGATTAAGGCGTTTAGCAGACTCGAGATAAATCAGATTTTTGTGATCAGTCAAGACCACCACACGATGCTTAGCACCCTCGAGCCAATGACGCCACTCCTCAAATGCCCATTTCATGGCCAACAACTCCCGATTGCCCACATCATAATTTCGCTCGGCAGGCGAAAACTTCCTAGAGAAAAAGGCACAAGGTTTCATAACAGAGCAACCAGGGCCTCTCTGCGACAAAACGGCCCCTGCCCCAATCTCCGAAGCATCCACCTCAACCTGAAAGGGAAGTGAGACGTCAGGCTGGCACAAAACAGGCGCCGAAGTAAACCGGCGTTTCAACTCCTGGAAAGCCTCCACGGCAGCAGGAGCCCAGTTAGCTACATCGGAGCCCTTCTTGGTCATATCCGTCAAAGGTTTCACAATGCTAGAAAAATTAGCGATAAAACGACGGTAGAAGTTAGCGAAGCCCAAGAACTTCTGAAGACTCTTAACTGACGAGGGCTGAGTCCAATCAAGAATAGCTCGGACCTTGACTGGGTCCATCTCCACAGCAGAAGGGGAAAAAATGAACCCCAAAAAGGGAACCTTCTGTACACCAAAGAGACACTTTGAGCCCTTGACAAACAAAGAATTTTCACGCAAAATTTTAAAGACCAACCTGACCTGCTCCACATGCGAATCCCAATTATCAGAAAAAAACAAAATATCATCCAGATAAACAATCAAAAATTTATCCAGATACTTCCGGAAAATGTCATGCATAAAGGACTGAAAAACTGAAGGCGCATTGGAGAGCCCAAAAGGCATCACCAAGTACTCAAAATGACCTTCGGGCGTATTGAATGCGGTTTTCCATTCATCACCTTGCTTAATGCGCACAAGGTTGTACGCACCACGAAGGTCTATCTTGGTGAACCACTTGGCACCCTTAATCCGGGCAAACAAGTCAGACAACAGCGGTAAAGGATACTGAAATTTGACAGTGATCTTATTTAAAAGCCGATAATCAATACAAGGTCTCAAAGATCCGTCCTTTTTTGCCACAAAAAAGAATCCCGCACCAAGAGGGGAAGAAGACGGACGAATATGTCCTTTTTCCAGAGACTCCTTGATATATGAACGCATAGCGGTATGTTCAGGTACCGACAGATTAAACTGTCTTCCCTTAGGAAATTTACTGCCTGGGATCAAATCTATAGCACAGTCACAGTCCCTATGAGGAGGCAGTGCACTGGACTCAGACTCACTGAAGACATCCTGATAATCAGACAAATACTCCGGAACTTCCGAAGGCGTAGAAGAAGCAATAGACACAGGCAGGGAATCCTCATGAATACCACGACAGCCCCAACTTGAGACTGACATAGCCTTCCAGTCCAGGACTGGATTATGGGTCTGTAACCATGGCAGCCCTAAAACGACCAAATCATGCATTTTATGTAAAACCAGGAAACGTATCACCTCGCGGTGTTCAGGAGTCATGCACATGGTAACCTGAGTCCAATACTGCGGTTTATTTGCTGCCAATGGTGTAGCATCAATACCCCTAAGAGGAATAGGATTTTCTAATGGTTCAAGAGTAAAACCACAGCGCTTAGCAAATGAGAGATCCATGAGACTCAGGGCAGCACCTGAATCTACAAACGCCATGACAGGATAAGATGACAGTGAGCAAATCAAAGTTACAGACAGAATAAATTTAGGCTGCAAATTACCAACGGTGACAGGACTAACAACCTTAGCTATACGTTTAGAGCATGCTGAGATAACATGTGTAGAATCACCACAGTAGTAGCACAAGCCATTCCGGCGTCTATGAATTTTCCGCTCATTTCTAGTCAGGATTCTATCACATTGCATTAAATCAGGTGTCTGTTCAGACAACACCATGAGGGAATTTGCGGTTTTTCTATCACATTGCACCGAATTAGGTGTCTGTTCAGACAACACCATGAGGGAATTTGCGGTTTTGCGCTCCCGCAACCGCCGGTCAATTTGAATAGCCAGTGCCATAGTATCATTCAGACCTGTGGGAATGGGAAAACCCACCATAACATTCTTAATGGCTTCAGAAAGGCCATTTCTAAAATTAGCGGCCAGTGCACACTCGTTCCAATGTGTCAGCACGGACCATTTCCGAAATTTTTGGCAATACACTTCAGCCTCGTCCTGCCCCTGAGACATAGACAGCAAGGCCTTTTCTGCCTGAATCTCAAGATTGGGCTCCTCATAAAGTAAACCGAGCGCCAGAAAAAACGCATCAAGATCAGCCAATGCCGGATCTCCTGGCGCCAGCGAAAAAGCCCAATCCTGAGGGTCGCCCCGTAAGAACGAAATAACAATTTTTACTTGCTGAGCAGAATCTCCTGATGAACAGGGTCTCAGGGACAAAAACAATTTACAATTATTCACGAAATTCCTAAACTTAAACCTGTCTCCGGAAAACAGTTCAGGAATCGGTATTTTAGGTTCTGACCTAGGATTTCTGATAACATAGTCTTGTATGCCCTGCACACGAGTAGCCAGCTGGTCCACACTTGTAATCAAGGTCTGGACATTCATGTCTGCAGCAAGCATAGCCACTCTGAGGTAAAGGGGAAGGAGAAAAAAAAAAACTCAGAATCTTCTTTCTTATAATCCCTCTTCTGCAATGCATTAAACATTTAATACTGGCCTGGCAAACTGTTATGACCCCAATGGCGAGGGTCTCAGAGGAACGTGGAAGTCTGCAGAATACAAAAATCCAGCTCATAGGGCAGTGGTAACTGGGTTGACCATATATCTACTCCTAACGCCAACACTAGAAGTAGCCGGGGATCATTCCTACGTTGATTCTAGATGACACGCGCCAGCCGGAGAATCTAGCTACCCCTAGTAGAGGAAAACAAAGACCTTTCTTGCCTCCAGAGAAGGGGACCCCAAAGCTGGATAGAAGCCCCCCACAAATAATGACGGTGAGGTAAGAAGAAATGACAAACACAGAAATGAACCAGGTTTAGCACAGAGAGGCCCGCTTACTGATAGCAGAATAAAGAAAGGTAACTTATATGGTCAACAAAAACCCTATCAAAATCCACACTGGAAATTCAAGAACCCCCGAACCGTCTAACGGTCCGGGGGGAGAACACCAGCCCCTAGAGCTTCCAGCAAAGGTCAGGATATAGATTTGGAACAAGCTGGACAAAAAATACAAAACCAAAACAAATAGCAAAAAGCAAAAGGCAGACTTAGCTGATATAACTGGAACCAGGATCAGTAGACAAGAGCACAGCAGACTAGCTCTGATAACTACGTTGCCAGGCATAGAACTGAAGGTCCAGGGAGCTTATATAGCAACACCCCTAACTAACGACCCAGGTGCGGATAAAAGGAATGACAGAAAAACCAGAGTCAAAAAACTAGTAACCACTAGAGGGAGCAAAAAGCAAATTCACAACACTAGACCTCAAAAGAGCCATGCATGCAAGACGACCCAGGATGTAATGGTTAATCACAGCTCACTGTATTGTTGGAAATTTGTGATGCAATATATGATCTGGCCAGTAGAAGGCAGCAGAAAGGAGTTGCAGCGCGGGGCTTATGCAGTTGGTGACACTTGCTAGGGGAGAGTGAAGCTATGGATCACTGGAAAAAGATCTGGATACAGAGGTGCGACTCTGTATCTGTTTTTTTTTTTTTTACACTGGGAGGCGTTGTTCGGCTTGACATGAGCCAACTCGCTGAGGACAACCAATGACGCGCCATTTTGAATTAGACCACGTGAGGATTTATTTCTAAGGACTTAGAGAATCCCTGAGTTGGAGAGATCGGCATTCTCTATAGGTTTCAAGTCAGTTTCTGATTATTTGGGACTCAGCCCAGGAAGGACCCTTCTACTTCAGTCTCAGGATGTACCAGTACTATCTTACATCTGAATATATATGCACATATATAAATAACTTTATAGAGGTCCAGTTAGTTAGGAGAACAGGCCTTTTCTGTAAGAAACACTTCAAAAACTGCTCTGAGTAAGCGATTACTAAAGTACTGGCACAACACTGTCGTTTTATGCATAGAAAAGGGTTAATCGTGTATTTTGCTCACATATACGGTAACTTAATTCTGCTAAGTTTACCTGCGAATACCCTTAATAGGTGTTATTGAGTGTAATTACGGTTATCGTATTTGTTACTTATACACTGTTTACCACCATCCTTTCCTTTGATTTCATAAGCTGGTAAGTAACTATTTATATTATACTATCTAATATTTGTGCATAAACAGTGATAAAGTTCCTAAGGGGAGAAAAAAATTAGACTGACAGGTTTCATACAAATAGGGTTGTTATTTTTGATATATATATATATATATATACATACACACACACACATACATACAGCTTTGGCAAAAATTAAGAGACCACCACATCAAAACCCTGTCATGGGCAGCCAATCTCCAGACCTGAACCCCATTGAAAACCTCTGGAATGTAATCAAGAGGATGATGGATAGTCACATGCCATCAAACAAAGAAGAACTGCTTACATTTTTGAACCAGATGCAGTGTGAAAGACTGGTGGAAAGCATGCCAAGACGCATGAAAGCTGTGATTAAAAATCATGGTTATTCCACAAAATATTGATTTCTGAATCTCATCCTGAGTTAAAACATTAGTATTGTTGTTTCTAAATGATTATGAACTTGTTTTCTTTGCATTATTTGAGGTCTAAAAGCACTGTTTGTTTGTTTTTTGACCATTTCTCCTTTTCAGAAAAAAAAAATACAAAATTTATTGCTTGGAAATTCGGAGACATGTTGTCAGTAGTTTATAGAATAAAAGAACAATTTACATTTTACACAAAAATATACATATAATGAGAAAAATCTGAAAAAAAAAAAAAAATGAACATTTTGAAGTGGTCTCTTAATTTTTGCCAGAGCTGTATACCTTATGTTTTTATACATTTAAAAAAAAAAAAAAAAAAAATAGAATGAATCACTCCTCCTCTTTTGTATCCCCTCCCTCTCTCACTCTGGGAAACAGCTATATAAGAAGGGTCAAATTAATTTTCTCCACACAGCTGAAGAATGCACCGAACAAGCGAAACACTTTGTGTATAAAGTTTGTATTTGTTTTATATCAGTGTGAATAAAAATTTTAACCTATAAGAAACGCAAAGTTCCTGCATCTTGATTTCTCTTGGTGGCAAAGGCAGCGCCATTCCCTGGTCCTCCATTCTGGCATAAACTTTGTGCATGTCTGCTGATTGCTGATGTACCCTCCATCCTGTGGCCGTTCCTTGTCCACGTTACAAGGAATCTCACAGAACTGGAAGAATTTTCCAAGGAAGAATGGATGAAAGTTCCTCAAACAAGAATTGAAAGACTCTTAGCTACAAAAAGCGTTTACAATATGTCATACCTCCAAAAGGAAGTTCTACTAGGCACTAACCATGCAGAACTTTTGCACCTGTCCATTTTCTTTTTTTGTAATGTTAAAAATGTAAAAGATGAAAAATCTATTTTATTTTGCCTAAAATACAAAAGGAAATGTGTCATCTTTAACTTTCGTCCTTTCACAAAGAATTTAATCTTCAACTTGATTAACTGTTCACAATAGCAGTAATTTTGACCAGGGGTGCCCAAACTGTTACATGGCACTGTATACCGCAGGCCTCCCACTGTTTGGCCACGGAAAGTGGTGCAGATTTTTCTGGACTGATTTTGGTAAATCCACAGGTAAACCGCACTGCGGATTTCCTGTGGAATTACCACGATTTTTTTTGCGGATTCCTATTATGGAGCAGGTGTAAATCGCTGCGGAATCCACACAAAGAATTGACAAGCTGCGGAATAAACAATGCTATGTTTCCTCGTGTTTTTTTCCCGCAGCATATGCACTGCGGATTTGGTTTCCATAGGTTTACATGGTACTGTAAACTCAAGGAAAACTGCTGCGAATCCACAACGTGTGCACATACCCTCAGAGTTTTACAAAAGTTATGTGAGCAGTGATACATTTCCCAGTGTGAGGAGACCTGCTGCCGTGTAATATACAACTGCTGCGATCAGTTACACACATGGTCAAAATTGTTGGTACCCCTCGTTTAATGACAGAAAAACTCACAATGATCACAGAGATAACTTGAATCTGACAAAAGTAATAATTAATTTAAAAAAAAAAAAAATCTATGAAAATGAACAAAGTCAGACGTTGCTTTTCAACCATGCTTCCACAAAATTAAAAAAATAAAACTCATGAAATAGGCCTGGACAGAAATGATGGTACCTTAACTTAATATTTTGTTGCACAACCTTTTGAGGCAATCACTGCAATCAAACGATTCTGTAACTGTCAATGAGACTTCTGCACCTCTCAACAGGCATTTTGGCCCACTCCTCAAGAGCAAACTGCCCCAGTTGTCTCGTGTTTGAAGGTTGCCTTTTCCAGACGGCATGTTTCAGCTCTTTCCAAAGATGCTCAATAGGATTTAGGTCAGGACTCATAGAAGACCACTTCAGAATAATCCAATGTTTTCCTCTTAGCCATTCTTGGGTGTTTTTAGCTGTGTGTTTTGGGTCATTATCCTGTTGCAAGACCCATGGCCTGCAGCATATTTATCTCTGGAATCCCTTGATAGTCTTGAGATTTCATTGTACCCTGCACAGATTCAAGACACCCTGTGCCAGATGCAACAAAGCAGCCCCAGAACATAACAGAGCCTCCTCCATGTTTCACAGTAGGGACAGTATTCTTTTCTTAATATGCTTAATTTTTCCGTCTGTGAACATAGAGCTGATGTGCCTTGCCAAAAAGTTCCATTTTTGTCTCATCTGTCCATAGGACATTTTCTCAGAAGCTTTGTGGCATGTCAACATGTCGTTTAGCAAATTTCAGTCTGGCTTTTTTTTTTTTTTTTTCCAACAATGGTGTCCTCCTTGGTCACCTCCCATGAAGTGCACTTTGGCTCATGCAATGACGGATGATGCAATCTGACACTGATGTTCCTTGAGCTTGAAGTTCACCTTTAATCTGTTTAGAACTTTTTCTGGGCTCTTTTGTTACCATTCGTATTATCCGTCTCTTTGATTTGTCAACAATTTTCCTCCTGCGGCCACATCCAGGGAGAATGGCTACAGTCCCATGGATCATGCATTTCTGAATAATATGTGCAACTGTAGCCACAGGAACATCAAGCTGCTTGGAGATGGTCTTATACCTTTTACCTTTAACATGTTTGTCTATAATTTTCTTTCTAATCTCCTGAGACAACTCTTTCCTTTGCTTCCTCTGGTCCATGTTTAGTGTGATACACACCATGTCACCAAACAGCACAGTGAGTATCTGTAGCCCTATATACAGGCCCACTCACTGATTCCAAGATTGTAGACACCTGTGATGCTAATTACTGGACACACCTTGATTTAACATGTCCCTTTTATCACACTATTTTCAGGGGTACCATCATTTCTGTCCAGGCCTATTTCATGAGTTTTATTTTTTTAATTCTGTGGAAGCATGGCTGAAAAGCAACGTCTGACTTTCATTTGTTCATCTTCATAGATCTTTTATTTATTATTACTTTTGTCAGATTCAAGTTATTTTTGTGACCATTGTGGGTTTTTCTGTCATTAAATGAGGGGTACCAACAATTTTGACTCACAGAGCCTCCTGACCTCCAGACCAACTCAAACCTAGAAAACCAGCTGTGATTAGCAACATCATCAATACCAGCCAACATCACAGGCGCACTGAAGAGAAGAGCCCAAATACGACAGGGTCATTTTAAAGTTGATAATTTCATATGGCCCCTGAATGATGCTTACGCACTGCAGGAAAAAAAAAAATCTGCATACATTTTAGGGCTTTCTGCATATTATCAAGATACTCTACACTGAAAAGAGCTAATGGTTTTAAAACAGCACTGCTCCAGGGATCTCTCTTTGTTAGGAATCACACATGCATGTGTAATGAGTGCAGTAATGTACCGTAGTCCCCGATCACAATCCTCTGATTTTCAGCAGCACTCCTGTTTGGTATCAAGTGATCGCACGTGTAACCGGTCGGATCCCACAGTGCTTTCTGAGTGGAGCGACAACTACTTTCTCAATATAAGGCTTTATTCACATATCAGTTTTTTTGCTCAGTATTTGTATGCAAAAACCAGGAGTGTCTCCAAAACACAGAACAGAAGTCAATATTTCATTTATAGTTCTTCTGTGAGGGTATGTGCAGACGATCAGTAAACGCTGTGGGTTTGATGCTGCGTACATCCACAGCGTCGAAATGTTACAGCATAGTGGATGGGATTTCAAGAAATCCCATGTCCACTATGCGTGCACCAGTGGAGACGGACATGCGGCGCATCTTTCCAGACTGCAGCATGTCAATTTATCTTGCGGAAATGCTAGTCTCCGCAAGAGAAATGTCACCCGTACAATGTATTGGACGCGGTGAATCCACACGGTTCAGTGATCACATGCGGATTCATGCCGGCAGCGCTTTGAATGCTGCGAACATGCACTGCGTCGAAAATGTTCCCACTTCAAGATCGTTGGCACCCGGTCTGAAAGTTCCATTCCTGGTTCTAATATACAAACACTGATGAAAAATGCTGACCAAATACTGACTTAGACTCACTAGCCTCATTCTAAGTCTAGACTTATATTAAGGAAAAGTCAAAAGATGGCGACCGGTCAGTATATTACACTTTGGCCGGAGTCACACTGCTGTATAACATGGCGGAGTGCTATGTGATAAACCATTGCATAGCACTTGGCCCAGTGTTACTCTATGGGGCAGATCACATCTGTGATTATTTTCTCATTGACGAATCAGCATGAGAGAACAATGGCAGCATGCTACGATTGGTACCGAGACTCAGCTCACTCGCACCCATAAAGTGCGGAGCGATATATGCCGATGTCGGCAGCAGAGGAGATGGAGAAATTACTTTCTCCGTCTCCTTCACAGCAGTGCTCCGATCCTTGACATGCGATACGATCGGAGCACGGACACTCGGCTCCCGCTTGTGATACGCTGGTGTGACTGCGGCCTTACACACGATTGCTAACAAAGAAGGGGGGAAAATAAATGAATACCAGAGAGCTCTTGTAACTTTTGCTTAGGCAGAGGTCACACTTGCGAGAAACTAGCACAAGTCTCAATACCCGGCACTGCTGCTGGCACTCGGACCGGAGCGCTTAGCTGCATAGAAATACATGCAACCGCACACTCGTGCGAGTTTCACGCAAGTGTGACCCCGGCCTTAAAGGGAGCCTGTCAGCAGGATTTAGCACTATAAAAAGGTATGGCCATAATTGCACTATTACATGGATTTAATTGATACCTTTTCTAATCACAGATTTAAGTTTTCTTTCAGGAAACACGCCCTTTCTCAGGCGCTTAAATCCCCTTAGGCGACGTTCCCACCATGAGCTTTCGATGACGCAGAATTTCTGCACCTATTATTCATATTAGGTCACTTACGGTTCTTCATTGCTTTTTTATCACATTTTTCACACTGTGTTTTTGCCTCCATTTTGGTGCTTTATACTTCAAATAAAGCTGCTTTGTTGTTGATACTTCCTGGTATTTGGCTTTGACAGAACTTTATTGATATTCTTAGGTGTGGATTACATGCGTTTTTGAGGCGTTTTTGCCACAGAAATGCGCAAAAAATATGCGTTTTTTGCAATTAATGTAATTCTATGGGGGAAACTCACCTAGAAATTGACACGATGTGACACCACAGGTCAGTCACGCTGAGAAGGAGCTTTCTATAAAATTCATGCACTTTGCTGGGACCGTAATATGCTGCATTTTTCAGGCAGCAAAAATATGCAGGTTCAAAATCTCACCAAAAGTTAATCGTGGGAACGTAGAGGAAAATGGATGTGAAGCATTTCCTGTCAGCTCTTCGCTGCCTTTTTTACTGGACACTCAAGTTCGGAGCTGATTCCATAAGGGAATGTTCACACGTGGCATTTTTGCTGCATTTTACAGTACCAGCAAAGTCTAGGAGGTTTTAAAAATCTCATGTACATAGCTTGGTTTTTTTTTTGTCCTCAGTATTTTGTACTTTGCTTGGCTTTTCCAGGATACAGCATGTCACTTCAGTGTTTTTCACGCATTGAAAAAATGCAGGCATCAGGTTTTGCTGCGTTTTTTGAGTGAAAACCTGATATCGTAGAACGATTTTTTTTGTCACTAAATTTTAATCGGCATGCACACAAGACAAATGTAGCATGACAAAACGGCAGAAAAAAAAAAAAGGAAAAAAAAATGCTTTTTTTTCTGCAGCTTCTTTAGTGCCAAGAGAGCAGGGTTTTTTTCTGTTTGCAGAAAACAAAAGCATCAAAAAACGCCACGTATGAACATAGCCGGAGCTTGTTAACACGCTCAGTTTTTGCCACAGAAAATAACCGCAGTGTTTTACAGTACCAGCAATGTGAATGAGATTCCCGAGATCACACGCTGCTTATTTTTTTCCTTACTGAAGCATTTCTTTCAAATCTACAGCTTTTTTTTGTCCATTCAAATGAATGCAGGAAAATAATATTACAAGTAAGTGCTGACATTTCTGCATAACAAAACAAGAAAATGATAATGCGGCAACAAGACTAACCTGCGCCCACAGATCTGTGCGGCTCCCAAGTCCCAGGGACACAATTTTGAACATCAGCAGGAAGCAGGAACTGGAGGCAGAGATCACAAGACTGCAGAACACCTCCCATTCACATGTGCCTTATGTATCAGCGCTCTATTCTATCTGTCAATCCTTACTGCCATCTGCTGTATGTACGATCTAACTACACACAATCGCTGTCAGGGTTCGCGCACACGTGCGTACAAATCGGACAAAAAAAACGAATTGCGCTCAGACCAATGTTATTCAATGAGGCAGTGCTTATTTTTTATCTGCTGTGTTCAGCATGCTGAGATTTCATGCCGAAATCTGATGGGTGTGAGAAAAACTAAATTGCATGCCATACAGACCATTAATAAATGATTTATTTATTTTACTCACTTATATAGTGCCATTATTTGCACAGACATTGTCCCAATAGGGGCTTGCAATCTAGATTCCCCATCAGTACGTGTTTGGGGAGGAAACCCATGCAAACTCCTTGCAGTTCTTGGTGGGATTTGAACCCAGAACCCCAGCTTTGCGAATCTGTAGTGCTAACCACTGAGTCACCATGCTGCCCTGACATCATCTGATATTTATGGACACATTAAGGCTATGTGCCCACGTTCAGGATTTTTTGTGTTTTTTTCGGCGGTTTTCCGCTGCAAAAACGCTTATAAAACACTTACATTAACCCCTTCACCCCCAAGGGTGGTTTGCACGTTAATGACCGGGCCAATTTTTACAATTCTGACCACTGTCCCTTTATGAGGCTATAACTCTGGAACGCTTTGACGGATCTTGGCGATTCTGACATTGTTTTCTCGTGACATATTGTACTTCATGTTAAAGGTAAAATTTATTCGATATAACTTGCGTTTATTTGTGAAAAAAATGGAAATTTGGCGAAAATTTTGAAAATTTTGCAATTTTCCAACTTTGAATTTTTGTGCCCTTAAATCACAGACATATGTCACGCAAAATACTTAATAAGTAACATTTCCCACATGTCTACTTTACATCAGTACAATTTTGGAACCAAAATTTTTTTTTGTGACGGAGTTATAAGGGTTAAAAGTTGACCAGCAATTTCTCATTTTTACAACACCATTTTTTTTTAGGGACCACATCTCATTTGAAGTCATTTTGAGGGGTCTATATGATAGAAAATACTCAAGTGTGACACCATTCTAAAAACTGCACCCCTCAAGGTGCTCAAAACCACATTCAAGAAGTTTATTAACCCTTCAGGTGTTTCACAGGAATTTTTGGAATGTTTAAATAAAAATGAACATTTAACTTTTTTTCACACAAAATTTATTTCAGCTCCAATTTGTTTTATTTTACCAAGGGTAACAGGAGAAAATGGACCCCCAAAGTTGTTGTACAATTTGTCCTGAGTACGATGATACCCCATATGTGGGTGTAAACCATTGTTTAGGCGCATGGCAGAGCTCGGAAGCGAAGGAGCGCCATTTGACTTTTCAATGCAAAATTGACTGGAATTGAGATGGGACGCCATGTTGCGTTTGGAGAGCCCCTGATGTGCCTAAACATTGAAACTCCCTACAAGTGACACCATTTTGGAAAGTAGACCCCCTAAGGAACTTATCTAGATGTGTGGTGAGCACTTTGACCCACTAAGTGCTTCACAGAAGTTTATAATGCAGAACCGTAAAAATAAAAAATCATATTTTTTCACAAAAATGATCTTTTCGCCCCCAATTTTTTATTTTCCCAAGGGTAAGAGAAGAAATTGGACCCCAAAAAATGTTTTGCAATTTGTCCTGAGTACGCTGATACCCCATATGTGGGTGTAAACCATTGTTTGGGCGCATGGCAGAGCTTGGAAGGGAAGGAGCGCCATTTGACTTTTCAATGCAAAATTGACTGGAATTGAGATGGGACGCCATGTTGCGTTTGGAGAGCCCCTGATGTGCCTAAACATTGAAACTCCCTACAAGTGACACCATTTTGGAAAGTAGACCCCCTAAGGAACTTATCTAGATGTGTGGTGAGCACTTTGACCCACCAAGTGCTTCACAGAAGTTTATAATGCAGAGCCGTAAAAATAAAAAATCATATTTTTTCACAAAAATGATCTTTTCGCCCCCAATTTTTTATTTTCCCAAGGGTAAGAGAAGAAATTGGACCCCAAAAAATGTTGTGCAATTTGTCCTGAGTACGCTGATACCCCATATGTGGGTGTAAACCATTGTTTGGGCGCATGGCAGAGCTTGGAAGGGAAGGAGCGCCATTTGACTTTTCAATGCAAAATTGACTGGAATTGAGATGGGACGCCATGTTGCGTTTGGAGAGCCCCTGATGTGCCTAAACATTGAAACTCCCTACAAGTGACACCATTTTGGAAAGTAGACCCCCTAAGGAACTTATCTAGATGTGTGGTGAGCACTTTGACCCACCAAGTGCTTCACAGAAGTTTATAATGCAGAGCCGTAAAAATAAAAAATCATATTTTTTCACAAAAATGATCTTTTTGCCCCCAATTTTTTATTTTCCCAAGGGTAAGAGAAGAAATTGGACCCCAAAAAATGTTGTGCAATTTGTCCTGAGTACGCTGATACCCCATATGTGGGTGTAAACCATTGTTTGGGCGCATGGCAGAGCTTGGAAGGGAAGGAGCGCCATTTGACTTTTCAATGCAAAATTGACTGGAATTGAGATGGGACGCCATGTTGCGTTTGGAGAGCCCCTGATGTGCCTAAACATTGAAACTCCCTACAAGTGACACCATTTTGGAAAGTAGACCCCCTAAGGAACTTATCTAGATGTGTTTTGAGAGCTTTGAACCCCCAAGTGTTTCACTACAGATTATAACGCAGAGCCGTGAAAATAATTTTTTTTTTTTTTCTCAAAAATGATTTTTTAGCCCCCAGCTTTGTATTTTTACAAGGGTAACAGAATAAATTGGACCCCAAAATTTGTTTTCCAATTTGTCCTGAGTACGCTGATACCCCATATGTGGGGGGGAACCACTGTTTGGGCGCATGACAGAGCTCGGAAGGGAAGGAGCGCCATTTGGAATGCAGACTTAAATGGATTGGTCAGCAGCCGTCACGTTGCATTTGCAGAGCCCCTGATGTACCCAAACAGTACAAACCCCCCACAAGTGACCCCATATTGGAAACTAGACCTCCCAAGGAACTTATCTAGATGTGTTGTGAGAACTTTGAACCCCCAAGTGTTTCACTACAGTTTATAATGCAGAGCCGTGAAAATAAAACATCTTTTTTTTCCCACAAAAATGATTTTTAGCCCCCCAAATTTTTATTTTCCTAAGGATAACAAGAGAACTTGGACCCCAGAAGTTGTTGTTCAATTTGTCCCGAGTACGCTGATAACACATATGTTGGGGTAAACCCCTTTTTGGGCGCACGGGAGAGCTCGGAAGGGAAGGAGCACTGTTTTACTTTTTCAACGCAGAATTGGCTGGAATTGAGATTGGACGCCATGTCGCGCTTGGAGAGCCCCTGATGTGCCTGGACAGTGGAAACCCCCCAATTCTACCTGAAACCCTAACCCAAACACACCCCTAACCCTAATCCCAACGGTAACCCTAACCACACCCCTAGCCCTGACACACCCATAATTCTAATCCCAACCCTAATCCAAACGTAAATGTAATCCAAACCCTAACCCTAACTTTAGCCCCAACCCTAACTTTAGCCCCAACCCTAACTTTACCTCCAACCCTAGCCCTAACCCTAACCCTAACCCTAAACGTGACTGAAATACGTGGCACTGAAATACGTGGCACTGAAATACGTGGCACTGAAATACGTGGCACTGAAATACGTGATACGTGGCACTGAAACACGTGGCACTGAAACACGTGGCACTGAAATACGTGGCACTGAAATACGTGGCACTGAAATACGTGGCACTGAAATATGTGGCACTGAAATACGTGGCACTTAAATAAGTGGCACTGAAATATGTGATATGTGGCACTTAAATACGTGGCACTTAAATACGTGGCACTGAAATATGTGATACGTGGCACTTAAATACGTGGCACTGAAACACGTGGCACTGAAATACGTGATACGTGGCACTGAAATACGTGGCACTGAAATACGTGGCACTGAAATACGTGCAACTGAAATACGTGGTACTAAAATATGTGGCACTGAAATACGTGATAGGTGGCACTGAAATACGTGGCACTGAAACACGTGGCACTGAAATACGTGATACATGGCACTGAAATACATGGCACTGAAATACGTGGCACTGAAATACGTGGCACTGAAATACGTGGCACTGAAATACGTGGCACTATGACTGTCAGAAAATGTTCATTAAACGGTTAGGGGTGAGGTTAGGGGTAGAGTTAGGGTTAGGGTTTGGATCCCTTTATCACCTTGATGGTGGTGGGTGGCTTTTCAGTGTGTTTTCTGTTTTTTTTCGATAAAAATGCATGCGTTTTTAACGCAAACGCATGTGCTTAAAAACGCAAGAAAATACTGCAGGTTGTATTTCTGAAAATGAACGCATGCAGAAAAAAACCGCATGCGTTTGAAAACGCGACCAAACGCGTACAAAAAACCGCATGCGTTTTCAATGTTAAATATAGGGAAAAAACGCATGCTTTTTTTGTGCAAAAAACGCTGCAGACAAAAACGGAAGTGTGAAACCAGCGACGCTTTTTATAGCAAAAAAGTTTTTGCGTCTCCACATTTTGAGACCTATAATTTTTCCACATTTGCTCCACAGAGTCATGTGAGGTCTTGTTTTTTGCGGGACGAGTTGACGTTTTTATTGGTAACATTTTCGGACACGTGACCGTTTTTGATCGCTTTTTATTCCGATTTTTGTGAGGCAGAATGACCAAAAACCTGCTATTCATGAATTTCTTTTGGGAGAGGCGTTTATACCGTTCCGCGTTTGGTAAAATTGATAAAGCAGTTTTATTCGTCGGGTCAGTACGATTACAGCGATATCTCATTTATATCATTTTTTTTATGTTTTGGCGCTTTTATACGATAAAAACTATTTTATAGAAAAAATAATTATTTTGGTATCGCTTTATTCTCAGGACTATAACTTTTTTATTTTTTTGCTGATGATGCTGTATGGCGGCTTGTTTTTTGCGGGACAAGATGACGTTTTCAGCGGTACCATGGATATTTATATCAGTCTTTTTGATCGCGTGTTATTCCACTTTTTGTTCGGCGGTATGGTAATAAAGCGTTGTTTTTTGCCTCGTTTTTTTTTTTTTTTTCTTACGGTGTTTACTGAAGGGGTTAACTAGTGTGGCAGTTTTATAGGTTGGGTCGTTACGGATGTGGCGATACTAAATATGTGTACTTTTATTGTTTTTTTTTTTTAATTTAGATAAAGAAATGTATTTATGGGAATAATATATATTTTTTTTTTCATTATTTTGGAATATTTTTTTTTTATTTTTTTTTACACATTTGGAAATTTTTTTTTTACTTTTTTACTTTGCGCCAGGGGGGGACAATACAGATCGGTGATCTGTCAGTTCGCATAGCACTCTGACAGATCACCGATCTGCGAGAAGTGCAGGCTGCTTCACAGTGCCTGCTCTGAGCAGGCTTCTGTGAAGCCACCTCCCTCCCTGCAGGACCCGGATCCGCGGCCATCTTGGATCCGGGTCTGGAGCAGGCAGGGAGGGAGGTAAGACCCTCGCAGCAACGCGATCACATCGCGTTGCTGCGGGGGGCTCAGGGAAGCCCGCAGGGAGCCCTCTCCCTGCGCGATGCTTCCCTGCATCGCCGGCACATCGCGATCATGTTTGATCGCGGTGTGCCGGGGGTTAATGTGCCGGGGGCGGTCCGTGACCGCTCCTGGCACATAGTGCCGGATGTCAGCTGCGATATGCAGCCGACACCCGGCCGCGATCGGCCGCGCTCCCCCCGTGAGCGCGGCCGATCGGCTATGACGTACTATCCCGTCGGCGGTCATACGGGCCCACCCCACCTCGACGGGATAGTACGTCGGATGTCAGGAAGGGGTTAAGCATCCCATCATTTTACTGCATTCCGCAATTTTTGTGCGGACATCTAGAAAACACATCTAGGAAAAAAACGCAGCATGTTCATTTATTTTGCGGAAAATCTGCGGATTTGCCACTGTATTATTGCATTGGGAAACTCCGGAAAAAAACACCGAACAAAACCATGAAAAATCTGCAAGAAAGACGTGCAAAAAACGCGATAACAACGCAGGCGGATTTCCTGCAGAAGGAGTCCGGTTTTGTTCAGGAAAATTCTGCAAACAATCCTGAACGTGGGCACATAGCCTAATTCTGTAGCATAGAAAGCTGTAAATGGTCCTGTAAACGATTAATAGCTGCTGAGTAAAAAAAATGGATTGTACACAGATTTTTTTTTTTTTTTAGCAAACCCTTAAACTGATTGTCATTACATGACTGCCATCATTTATAGTGATTCTGATTGGTCCCATATAAAGTTGAGTGCTGGAAGATAGGTCACTTAAGGCATACTTTGTCTTTCACAAATTCCAGACTGATTGACTCACTGGACCAGCCTAAAACTGGTTTTCAGACTCAATGGGAGAGCCATCTGGGCATACCCTGATGAGGGATCGATGGAGACATGTCCTCACCCTGACACACTGGGAGAGTGATCTGGGTCTTACCCTGATGAGGGATCGGTGGAGACGTGTCTTCACCCTGACACATTGGGAGAGTGATCTGGGTCTTACCCTGATGAGGGATCGGTGGAGACGTGTCTTCACCCTGACACATTGGGAGAGTGATCTGGGTCTTACCCTGATGAGGGATCGGTGGAGACATGTCTTCACCCTGACACATTGGGAGAGTGATCTGGGTCGTACCTTGATAAGGGATCGGTGGAGACGTGTCTTCACCCTGACACATTGGGAGAGTGATCTGGGTCTTACCCTGATAAGGAATCGGTGGAGACATGTCTTCACCCTGACACATTGGGAGAGTGATCTGAGTCGTACCTTGATAAGGGATCGGTGGAGACATGTCTTCACTCTGACACATTGGGAGAGTGATCTGGGTCTTACCCTGATGAGGGATCGGTGGAGACGTGTCTTCACCCTGACACATTGGGAGAGTGATCTGAGTCGTACCTTGATAAGGGATCGGTGGAGACATGTCTTCACTCTGACACATTGGGAGAGTGATCTGGGTCTTACCCTGATGAGGGATCGGTGGAGACGTGTCTTCACCCTGACACATTGGGAGAGTGATCTGGGTAATACCCTGACGTGGGATCGATAGAGACATGTCTTCACCCTAACACATAAATCATCAATCAACTCTCGATTCCATGAGACCGGCTATAAATTGTATTCTGGTGGTATCAAGGTCCAAGTCACCTACAGTCTTTATTCCCAAATACCAGTCCCATGTGTTGGAGATGCGAGGAGAAGGAGGGTGATCTATTTCATATTTTTTAGTCTTGCAAGCTTCTCTCCCATTTTTGGGAAAAAGTACAAGTAATGAAATCACAGCTTTTATCTCAGACCTGGATCCAGCTGTCGTCCTTCTCCATCACAGCGAAATCCCTTTACAAATCTACAAAAAAATCGATAGACACCTAAGGGTATGTGCACACGTATTTTGGAGCTCTGCGGATTTTTCCACAGTGGATTTGTGAAATCCGCAGGTAAAAGGCACTGTGTATTACCTGCGGATTTCCTGCGGAATTACTGCGGATTTATTGCGGAATTAGTGCGGATTCCACTGCGATTTTACACCTGCGGAATCCTATTGAGGAGCAGGTGTAAACCGCATCAGAATCCGCACAAAGAATTGACATGCTGCGGAATATAAACCGCTGTGTTTCCGCACGTTTTTTCCGCAGCATGGGCACTGCGGATTGTGTTTCTCATAGGTTTACATTGTACTGTAAACACATGGAAAACTGCTGCGGACCCGCTGCGGTTCTGCAGAAAAATCTGCAGCGTGTGAACATAGCCTTATTGTGTCTGCTAGAACATGCATTCCTCTTTCATGGAAAAAAAGATACCACTCCGACAATCTCCCTCTGGTCTTCCATAATAAATGAGGTTATGCTAATGGAGGAACTTAGTTTTACGATTAATAACTCCTATCACCGATTCTACAAATCCTGGTTTCATTGGCTGGAGTTTAGATCCTCTGCTGACTACCTCAATCTTATCGGGGAAACCTGAGCCTGAGCCGTACTCTTGGAGTTATCCATTGTACTCCCTTCCCTCTCTCCTCTGCTTCCTTCCCCGCTCTCTTTCTTTGTCTTTTGGTTTCTGCTCTCCTTTCTTCTTTTTCCTCTCTTCTTCCTTATTATTCTACATGATTATGTAATAACAGTTTGAGTCACTACATTGGTAATCTTTTACACCTTGTGACATTACCTTAGATTGAGTTCAACTTTCAGAGATTGTGATGATACTGTTTATTGTTATTTCCCTTTGACTATGATCCACCTGCCAAATCCGGCACGGTTAGTTCCTTATTATATTTGTATTTTAATTTTAAATTGAATAAAGATAAATTAATTACAAAAATGGTTAATAAAGACAATCCTGATGGTCAAGCATTACATAAGGTTCAAATAAAGCACTCCCAATCAGAGCTGCATTTATCTATAGGCACAGTAGATGAATGCTTGTAAGCACAGTTCGGGGAAGTGCACCCACTAAAGGAAAAATTTACATATGAACACTGTTGTGAACTATACTTTTTGGCTCCCTCTTGTGGTCACTGGTGATTTGGCACTTGGATTGTCTTTTACCAGGTTGGTGCTCACCTGCTTCGTTAGGCCTGGGGTGTTGCTATTTAAACTTCCTGGATTCTCAGTCCAGTGCCTGGCATCGTTGTAATCAGTTCACTTCTGTTTGCTCCTGTCTTCAGGTCCTGGTTCTTTGCAAGATAAGCTAAGTCCTGCTTTCGTACTCTTGATCATTTGCATTGTTCATATTTTTTGTCCAGCTTGTACAATATGTGATTCCTGTTATTGCTGGAAGCTCTAGGGGGGCTGATATTCTCCCCCCACACCGTCAGTCGGTTTGGGGGTTCTTGGATATTCAGCGTGGATATTTTGCAGGGTTTTTTGCTGACCATATAAGTCTTCTTACTATATTCTGCTATTAGTCAGTGGGCCTCTCTTTGCTAAATCTAGTTCATTCTTACGTTTGTCTTTTCTTCTTACCTCACCGTTATTATTTGTTGGGGGCTTGTATTACTTTGGGGTCTTTTCTCTGGAGGCAAGAGAGGTCTTATTTTCCCTGATAGGGGTAGTTAGTTCTCCGGCTGGCGCGAGACGTCTAGAATCAACGTAGGCACGTTCCCCGGCTGCTGTTAGTGTTTGCGCTAGGATCAGGTATATGGTCAGCCTAGTTACCACTTCCCTATGAGCTGGTATTTATGTTTTGCAGACTTTGCTGTAATCTTTGAGGTCCCCTGCCATTGGGATCATAACAGAACACAAAGAATTGATTTTATTCATATATTTATTTTATATATTTATACTAAAGCTCCATTGGATTACCAAAAAGCTTCTCACTCTTCTCCAAACACTAAGCCTTTATATGCCCCCTGAGACGACACAGCATTTAATCTTAATTATCGAGATATCTATTTTCAGTAAGACAGGAGGCATAGATTGTTATCTTTATGTTGACTCTTCTTGTAGGTTGTATTGATATTTGTAAATTGATGAATGGTTATTTACTTCTTATATCAGCTCCTACAGTTTATTGTACTGTTATCTTTGCAAAACAGGGATGCAGTCACTGAACAATGATGTTTGCTGATATGTTGATTAGACATTATACCAGGCCAGCCAGTTTGTTGACTTGAAAACATTGAAAGATAAACTATAAATAATCAAACAATGTGGGTTAACCTCATCACCCCTTCCCCTTGACCTGTGATTAGTGGCTTGAAAAAAAGTTGAACTATATGAGGGGGATATGCCTCTGTAACAAGACATCTAAAGGTCAAAAGAACCAGAGACTGTTTAAAAAACCGCAGTCAGGAACACTCTACAGGATAGCTGCCAGATTATGGTTCCATCAGGAGGGACACAGATTTGACATTCTATTGGATTCCAGCTTAAGGGACCACAGCCCCAGCTGAAAGAATACAGATCTTCTCCATTGACCATCACTGAACCCATGGATACGTTTTGGGAAGCCAGAATTTGGAGCCACTGGTCACATGAACCCCATGGATGCGTTAGGGAAAGCCAGGATTGAGGCCCACCGGTCACCTGGCTCTACGGAGATGTTCACAGAAGTGAGATTGTGACCCTCTAGTCACCTGGCTTTGTACCTCAATGGACTGTCAGCTTCCTATGCTTGTCGTTACCTCCTCTCTGTCACTGCCACAGTTGGGGGTAGTCGGCCCTGGAAGCTCTGAAGTCACAGCTACTCTTATCCCGGCGAGTCAGGGGAAGGGTGAGACTCTATAATTTTGCACCATTTGGAGTATTTTGCTGGGACTTTCTGTGTTATTTGTCCTGATTTGTGGATCAATAAAATATTGACAAGACAAAAATGAAAAATTGCCTAAGCATTAAAGAAGCACTCCCATCTTGTTAGGGCTGGCGGAATGCACCGAGTTAATTGAGAGATATTATTTGGTGCGTTCGCAGCCCGGGGTCCACCGTGCAGGAGAGGACCTGCTGCTGGCAATTGGCGGCCCTTTATGGCGGTAGAAGCGAACTCTGTTACTTCACAGAGACGCTGTGCCAGGTCTCACTCTGACCCTCGGTGGCTTTTGAGCCCGCACCTGAGGACTCCCTGAGTCAGCAGCTGAGACCTTGGCAACTAAGAAAAGTGGAACCCTGTTGACTTCACAGGAGTATCCAGCAACTGCCGAGCTGATGGCAGTGTGTGGCAACACAAACATACAATCTC
Source organism: Ranitomeya variabilis (assembly GCF_051348905.1). NCBI lineage: Eukaryota > Metazoa > Chordata > Amphibia > Anura > Dendrobatidae > Ranitomeya > Ranitomeya variabilis. Next base: position 60,937,644 of record NC_135238.1, read on the forward strand.
CTCAGAGCCAGTATTCTAGAGGCTTATTTCAGCCGGGGCCCTACATCCACGCACACAATTTCCTCACCGGAGGTGCCGGCATTCTAGGGGCTTATTTCAGCCGAGTCCCTGAACACACATAAATGTGACCACACTGGCGCATGCACATAACTGAATCAATACTAGTGCATGGCCGTGCGGTCATGAGAGCCTTAAATATCTGCAGCAAGTACAGGACCTTCCTAGGAGGACCAATGAGAGGCTGCTACAGAGCCTGAGCACCTTCAGGACCTTCCTGGTGGACCAAGGGATTTAGCTGCAGTATCTGAACATGTGACCCTCGATCTCCACTGAGAGATCTTACTCTGGGCATGCTCAGAACGAGAAAAGCAGGACTTAGTCCCAGAAGCGTCTGCTCGCCACTGCCCAGCACTGGCTTCAATGGCAGAAGCTGGAAAAGCAGCAATAACCCTTTGTACAGAGTCAGACTGAGCAAGACGCTGGGACCGACGTCTCCGCTGAGCAGGCTCCACTGCGGCAGAATTGGAGACTGCAGCGGAGATGGCCCGAGATTCCTCCTATGCAGAGGCAGGAACTCGACCCCTAACACATCTATATATTTTTTTATTAAGTGTAACGTAGTGTGAGTGTATGAATACACATATATATGTATATGTTTTCATGATACTTACCCTTCTTATTCCTTTTTATGGTGTAAGTGATGAAATTATAAACTGTAGCTCTATCAAGTGAATAAAATATAAAGAACAGCACTGCCAGAATGGCTATAAACCAAAATAAAGTCAAGATACAATGTATAATACTATGTTAATGTTTGTTCCGGATATCTTCTTTATTTTAAAGTGGTATAACTGTATGGTAAGTATATGGATTTACTGACATAACGACTCTGGGGATTTCCTGCTTTCCATGTTTGCATATTATATTTGTCTTACCATTTCCTGGAGTGCCAGTTTTTCATGTCTGTGGTAGTGTAGATTCTGATCTTTAACTAGCTCCTTTAAGTAAACCTGCCTTTTTCCCGATTTTCCAAATAAAAAAATACCAGTCACTTGGATTAAATTGGCCAAATCGGCATATAATAAACATAAATAAATAACTTGGTGCAGCAAAACCTGGTGGCAACCTTACGGCATTAGCTCCAGCTGCAATCACAGGCTCGAGGGTACCTCTTTTGCCTGGAAAACTTTTCCACACCACCAACTTCCATGTACCCAACTTGAAGAATAACAAAAAACTCCACCAGGCCCTTCCAAATTCCAAACACAATTAGAGTTTACCATCTACTCGATGTATAACTCTCCCCATCACAATTTTGCTACCAACTCCAACAGCCATCTCCTCACCACAAGTGGAAATGACCCTGAAGAACACTACATCTCCTTACTGCCTTAAAATGATCCAACTTCCCAATTAACAGGGCGGGTGAGACCTTTTTCAGTGCTACCTCTGTGCAGAATGAAAACCCACCACCCCCTTCCTAAATAGATATAGGCCTGCTCTTTACTCAAAACCACCCCCCTTTTTACACCCTTTAAATCTTGTTACTCTAAACAACTTCCACCCATTCCATGCAATCTAATTAATTCCTGATTATCCCTACAAAGCTGAATCATGAGATACTATGCCCATGGTTCCACTGAGGCTTTGTTTTTCCTTTTATTGAATACCATTTTTATAGACAGACAGACATCCATTATACACATATTATAGCTATCTGGATATATAGCGAGCAAGGTTCTTGTGTGGCACCTTGGTAATAAGACACCTTTTAATAGGCCATGAGGTGAACCAGCTGATATTATTTTTCAATAAGTAGCAGGATTGCTTTATAATTACTGATAGATTTCAGCTTGTGTCATGATTTTCCATGGCTTTTTGCACCTCTCTTTCATGTGTTCAATACTTTTTCTCGTGCGTTACTTCTCATTATTACACATTCATGGACATCTGTGGTTTGATATCTTTGCCTGTGTGGATTGGATGCCTATTAACTCTGCAACAGATAAAAATGTTTTGCAAAACTAACAATCAATTGCATTTGAGCTCAGTCATAAAAAATTCAAAGAAGTGACTAATTAAGCATTAATGAATCCTGAAAAAAAAATGTATTTGTGCCAAAGTAGATAAATGCACTTTTATTTTATTCTCCTTCCTTTTCATTTTAAAAGGGTTTTCTTGTGAACCTAATTAATGTTAATATTAATTATATATTTTTCTAATAAAAAATGGCACCCTTGCTCAGATATATTGTTACCATTACCCACAGTTTCCAATAGAGGACGTGTCCTATCAATCAAGTTTTTGTCCTTTCTTTTACATTCTAAAAATTGGTATAACTTAATAAAATATCACACCATTGCTGCTTTATATAATTACAAGTATCCAGTTTTTCCGATGGAGGACGTGTTCTGTCAATCAAATTTTCTTCCTGTCCCTTCGTAGAATTTTGCGACACAACCAAACCATGACCCATTTTCTAGACAAGTGTCGGTCATGTTGCAAACATCTCTTTGGTAATCATCACATTTATCGATAAATGATTATTTTCAACAAAATTCTGCCACATTTAATTCCAGAATTTAAGGCACAAGAACAACACTAAATCCACGCCACTGTTTGCCCCATGCTGTATTTTTAACATCAGAGTGACGCAATGGAATGATGGGCTCCCCCTGCTGGCGTGTGTTAAATGCTGTTGTCAGAGAGTAACAGGTTAACAGCTGCGGGCAGGGCTCGGTTCCACCCACGGCTATTAAAGGCACATGATGGCTGATTAAATCAGTCATCATCTACCTGGAAAGATGAGGGCTCGGAGTGCAACCCTGCATCAATGGCAGGGACACGGCCTATGATGTAAATGTTTGTCATGTGTCTTGATGGGCTAAGGAGTGCACCACTTTTCTGCCTTCCAAAGTATCGAGCGTGTTCACAGAGCCAGTGACTCTAAGCGGTGATGGCACATGCGCACACAGTCAGTGAAGCTGGATACGTAGACCCAGATTCAGGGTGCATGTGCAGGGAGCCACTCGTCAGTGCGCATGCGCAGAGAGCCACTCGTCAGTGCGCATGCGCAGGGAGCCACTCGTCAGTGCGCATGCGCAGGGAGCCACTCGTCAGTGCGCATGCGCAGGGAGCCACTCGTCAGTGCGCATGCGCAGGGAGCCACTCGTCAGTGCGCATGCGCAGGGAGCCATTCGTCAGTGCGCATGCGCAGGGAGCCACTCGTCAGTGCGCATGCGCAGGGAGCCACTCGTCAGTGCGCATGCGCAGGGAGCCACTCGTCAGTGCCCATGCGCAGGGACACTCATCAGTGCACATGCGCAGGGAGACACTCATCAGTGTGCATGCGTAGGGAGACACTCGCCAATGTGCATGCCCAGGGAGCCACTCGTCAGTGCACATGCGCAGGGAGACACTCATCAGTGTGCATGCGCAGGGAGACACTCATCAGTGTGCATGCATAGGGAGCCACTCGTCAGTGCGCATGCGCAGGGAGCCACTCGTCAGTGTGCATGCGCAGGGAGCCACTTGTCAGTGTGTGCGCAGGGAGCCACTCGCCACTGTGCATACGCAGGGAGCCACTCGTCAGTGTGCATGCCCAGGGAGCCACTCGTCAGTGCACATGCGCAGGGAGACACTCATCAGTGTGCATGCGCAGGGAGACACTCATCAGTGTGCATGCATAGGGAGCCACTCGTCAGTGCGCATGCGCAGGGAGCCACTCGTCAGTGTGCATGCGCAGGGAGCCACTCGCCACTGTGCATACGCAGGGAGCCACTCGTCAGTGTGCATGCCCAGGGAGCCACTCGTCAGTGCACATGCGCAGGGAGACACTCATCAGTGTGCATGCGCAGGGAGACACTCATCAGTGTGCATGCATAGGGAGCCACTCGTCAGTGCGCATGCGCAGGGAGCCACTCGTCAGTGTGCATGCGCAGGGAGCCACTTGTCAGTGTGTGCGCAGGGAGCCACTCGCCACTGTGCATACGCAGGGAGCCACTCGTCAGTGTGCATGCGCAGGGAGCCACTTGTCAATATGCATGAGCAGGGAGCCACTCGTCAGTGTGCATGCGCAGGGAGACACTTTTAGAGCAGATTCCAGTGATGTCAGCGCACCGCATAGCATCAGACTGCGTGGGTGTCGACAATATGATGAGCCCATGACTGAAAGTAAATGAAGCTCCGCCCTTATGACTCAAAGAGAAGGTACCATATAACTATACAACGTGATTTTTGGAGATGATTATGGTGCAGTTTTGATTGAAAACAATGTGTTGGCGACGCACATTGCATCACTAACAACACATTGGGGACAGGTTAGTTCCTAAAAATACGTGACCGGTTCACTTTAACTCCTGAAACACCACTATCAATCTCTAATATCAGCATTTAAGTGGCATGGTCCTGGTGCCACGTCCATACTGGAATCCATCGGCCCCACACACAACATGACTGCATAGTGCAGATGGGTATCAATGACAGCCGGGGGTCTGTGAAAGGCAACTGCTTCTGGGGTCTTGGTACTCTCGTGAAGAACAGCGAGTGGGTGGGCTTCATAGAAGATCATGATTTTCACTATATACAGCAATACGGTACAAGCAATCAGACGACTGCAGATTCTCCTGTGGGGATTAAAAAAATACATTGGAAAGTAAAAAAATAAATAAAATAAAGTAATGTAAAAAAAAATAGTTTGAATAAAACCATTTCCCGGTAAAAAAAAATAATCAGATTTGGAATTGCTGTGTCAGTAAATGGCCAATTGTACAGAAAGTATAAAATTATTTAACCCATACGGTAAATGTAAAAAACCCCCCCAAAAAATAACGACAAAAGATCCAATAATGAGGACGTATAAAGTTATGGAACATAAAATGGCGACACATAGAATTTTTTTTTTTACGCTACTAACAAAAACCTGTCGTTAACCCCATAATCACACCGACCTGAAGAATCCAGTCAATTGTTTTTGTTACTACACAATGTTAAAATAACACCCTAAATAAATCCTTGCAATTACGTTTTTTTTTTTTCACGCTTTCACCGCACTTTGAATTCTCCCAATTCTTGGTACATTATACGGCGGTGGCAGACCGAACGGCGTGAAACCGTCACTTATATTGCAGAAATACAAGTCCGTGAAATGTAAAAATGTGATGGCTTCTGGGAGGAGCGGGGAAAAAAAGTCAAAAATCCAAAAAGGTTCAATTTGACGGCGTCCTTATGGTGGGCGACATCCCAGACCAGGGATGAGCAGGTGGTGGTCACACTACAGGGGGTACGCCGGACCCTACAAGCAGGGGCGTCATATCATTGGGGCAACCAGGGGCCCTAGAGGAAAGGGGGGACCATTTCTACCTAAAAAGCTTGTGAAATTTTGCATTTTAGGAGCCATATACTGTTCTTGGACAGGGGTCTGTGTCCACCAGTGCCCACACACTCATAGGAGGAGCCCCGAGCAGTATGCCCCGCCATTGTCCTCATGTTTCTCCCCATGTTGGCCGTTTCTATGCCAGGCAGGACCTCAGTACGATGCCATGCTGGCACCCGTGATGCCAGAGCTTGCTCCTCTGCTCTTCGGTCCATCTGCCAGTAGGTGGCGCTGTGACTGTCGGCGGCTCCGGCTTCCTCGTTATCCACCCTGAAGAATCGGCGCCTTCACCTCCGCCAGGTAAAGGAGCGGGCTGCGGGGGTCGCCGCCACTGTGCGGGTGCATGGGGGGCTGTGCTGTGCTGCTGGGTCTGGGCTGTGTGTTGTTATTGGGGTCTCTGTGCTGAGAGCAGCTGGACGGAGATAACTCCCTGACATTGACACTGAGCAGTCTGGTGGTCCTGATGGTGCCCACCACTAATGGAATGAAGAGGCTGGGAAGTTCATGTCTGTGGCACCATAACTCCCAGCATGCTCCTGCTGTGCTGCAGGGGGCTTGTTGTGTCTGGCAGCAGCCTGCAGTGGGGAATGGAGGTGACAGGTAAGAAGGGCTCGGCCATGTTCCTCCATATCCTGGTTCCTGCACTTCTCAGGGGGCGGACAGACCCCCACACAGGGGGGCGTACTGACCCTCACACAGGGGGGCGGACTGACCCCCACACAGGGGGGCGGACTGACCCCCACACTGGGGGGCGGACTGACCCCCACACTGGGGGGCGGACTGACCCCCACACTGGGGGGCGGACTGACCCCCACACAGGGGGGTGGACTGACCCCCACACCTGCAGGTGTGGGCTGCAGGTTCCCAGAGGCGGCACCACTACCTGCCGGCACCACCTACCCCCTCGTGTGCCCACACCAGGAATCTCAGCACACCTTTATGCGTTTTCTTCTCTGCCAGAAAGGCCCTGTTCACACCGGTGTCTGAGCTGCACTTAACCCCTTATGGGGTACTGGAATACATGGAAATAAATTCCAAAATATTGTAATAAACACAATTTTGGATTCTGCAGGACTGTACAATTAAAACCACGTCAAGCTTTCATAGACTTTTTTTTTTTTTTTTAACTATTTTAGGGTAGGTGCACATGACCTCTTTTTGGAGGCGTAAAAAAAAAAAAACCCCCAACGAAAAAATTTGCGGCAATGTGAAATCGACAAGTCTTAAGTCACTTCTTTTAACTGCTTCAGGGTTCGGAAATCATGAAATGGTTAAAAGAAATGGCATGCTGATTGTTTCCACTCTCTATACTGAGGGTACAGAGCGAAAGATGGCGGCGGCTCTGCCAGCCCAAGAATGACCACCGGTGTTTGCCTGTAGGGGCTTCACCTGGGGAAAAGTCCGGGAGATCCCTGTCCATTTATTATTTTGGAGGGTCTGCTAAAAAAAAAAATCACTCCGAAAACACCTTAAAGACCTTTCTTATGAAAAGGAACCTGTCATGTAAAATAACGTTAGTGACCTACACATATGGGGTCAGTGCAGACATCTACTAGGAGATTTTAGAGCACTTCATGCTTCCCTCTGCCGACAAACTTTATGGAAACGGAAATTCCATTCTCCAGCAGGACTTGGCACCTGTCCACACTGCCAAAAGTACCAAAAAAACAACGTTATAACTGTGCTTGATTGGCCAACAAACTCGCCTGACTTTAACCCTATAGAGAATCTATGGGGTGTTGTCAAGAGGAAGATGAGACACCAGACCCAACAATGCAGACGAGCTGAAGGCTGCTATCAAAGCAACCTGGGCTTCCATAACACCTCAGCAGTCCCACCTGCTGATCGCCTCCATGCCACGCCGCATTGATGCAGTAATTGATGCAAAAGGAGCCCGACCAAGTACTGAGTGCATCTACTGAACATAAATTTCATTTTAAAATCATTTTTCAAGGCGGTGTGGTAACATATTCCAATTTACTGAGATAATGACTTTTGGTTTGTCATTGGCTGTAAGCCATAATCATCAACATTAACAGAAAGAAACACTTGAAATAGATCACTGTGTAATGACTCTATATAATATAACAGTTTCACTTTTTGTATTGAAGAACTGAAATAAATTAACTATTTGATGATACTTTTGCAAGAAGCACCTGTATGTAAAGAAAAATAAACAATATATTAGATCTATGAGTAAAGTGATTGACATAGACCCCGATTCATCATTTGAGTCTTTATTTTTTGTCTTGTGATATTAGCGCCAAATTAATCAGAATTATGCAAACAATTCACGAGTTTTGCACAGTCACAAAATGGCTTTTTTTTTTCCCTGCCTGGAACTGGTTTTGATGACATTGCACCAAAAAAATGCTGGTGTAATAAAAATAGGGAGGGGGAGGACTCGAGTGAAGTTGCGTAAAATTTTGTGACTTTTTAAAAAGCTGCAATTGATGAATCAATTTTAAAACCTCTGTATTTGCTAGAGTCCAACCACAAAGAGGAAAAACAGACCAGCACATATAACATAGAGTTTAAAAAGGTGCAAATAGAATAAAAGTAATACATTGGGTGCAAACAAAAAAAAGGTGCAAAATACACAAAAGTAGACAAAAAACAGGCTCAAAGTCAATGTTTCGCAGTATGCTTCTTCAAGAGCATATAACAGAGCAAAGGTAAAAAGAGACATAATATATATATATATATATATATATATATATATATATATAATATACACATGTATTTTGCTTTGGTAAGTTGATAACTGTCTGAAACATTACATCTGTCTCAAGCACGTTGTCAGATATCTTTGTGATATGTTACTTATTTATGGAATCTCTGCTTCATATCGGTTTTAATATTCAGATAATTGGCAAGATTATCAGACTCCTTGTTCACTTATTTGTCACCAGTGCTAAGCAGGTGCTCGAATTCCTTCTTTTTCCTTTCGTCCCCTTTTTGGTGCCCTTTAGGATAGAATTCACAATTTTTGTTTCGTAAATCTCCCGTTTTATGGCAAAAATTTTTAAAAAATAAAACACTTGTTGTTTGTTGAAAATTTCTGATACTAATAAATGATTTTTTTATTTTATAGATTTTTAACCATTTAGGAATCTGATGAGGAGAACATCATGTCCTACGTGTCAAACGACCGTCTCGGCCGGCAGGAAGATATAAAGAGCGGGCTGGAATTTATTCAGTAAGACTTACAGTATTCACACTACTGTAACTGCTGAAATGAGTAGAATTCTGCTGCACCTACATTAAGGGAATTTTCCCGCTTTATACATTTACCGCACATCCCCAGGGTAGATGTGGCGGTCTTACACTCGCCTGTAACGGTCGTAGATTTTAATGCAGAGAGGTGTGCGCGTTTGCTGCCAACTTTCTTTGAAGACTCTTCCTTTTGTTGGCAGCTGCATTTCTTTTCGGAGATCCTCTATTTCCAATAGAAGAGAGGGTCTCAAATTGTAAGACCCTGTTAAAAGGAATATGTCACAAGTTTTTTTTCCACCTAATGTGAGAGCAGTGTAATGTAGACACAGATAACCTGATTCCAGTAATGTATCACTTACTGGGCTGCTTGCTGTAGTTTTGAGAAAATTACCCTTTTATCAGTAGGAGATTGCCACTAGTAATCCTGCTGCCATGTAGTCCTCCATATTGATGAGCTCTGTATAACCCCTTCCCCACCAGTGATTGACAGTTTTTTGCCTATGCACAGTGTACACAGAAAGCTGGCAAACACTATTGTGGGCGGTTTTATACACGGCTCATTATTCAGAGAACTGGGAGATCTGCAGAAAAGAAAATAATGATTTGTATCAAAATGACAACAAGCAGCCCACTAAGTGATACATCACTGGAATCAGGATCTGTGCACCTATGTTAAGCTGCAGTGAAATGAGATAGCAAGAACCTGGTGACAGATTCTCTTTACTATCCTTTGCAATTACGATGTACATAGAATGTATGCCTACGTACCATAGTCTTATGTCAGATTACTCCAGTTTTCTCTTCCTATGGACTCATTCACCCCTTAGTTATTATCGTTCTTTTAATAGACATACAGTGCCTTGCGAAAGTATTCGGCTCCCTGGAACTTTTCAACCTTTTTCCACATATCATGCTTCAAACATACCAAATGTAAATTTTTGGTGAAGAATCAACAACAAGTGGGACACAATTGTGAAGTTGAACGAAATTTATTGGTTATTTTAAATTTTTGTGGAAAATAAAAAACTGAAAAGTGGGGCATGCAATATTATTTGTCCTCTTTAACTTAATACTTTGTTGCGCCACCTTTTGCTGCGATTACAAGTCGCTTGGGGTATGTCTCTATCAGTTTTGTACATCGAGAGACTGAAATTCTTGCCCATTCTTCCTTGGCAAACAGCTCGAGCTCAGTGAGGTTTGATGGAGATCGTTTGTGAACAGCAGTTTTCAGCTCTTTCCACAGATTCTCGATTGGATTGAGGTCTGGACTTTGACTTGGCCATTCTAACACCTGGATATGTTTATTTGTGAACCATTCCATTGTAGATTTTGCTTTATGTTTGGGATCATTGTCTTGTTGGAAGACAAATCTCCATCCCAGTCTCAGGTCTTTTGCAGACTCCAACAGGTTTCCTTCAAGAATGGTCCTGTATTTGGCTCCATCCATCTTCTCATCAACTTTAACCATCTTCCCTGTCCCTGCTGAAGAAAAGCAGGCCCAAACCATGATGCTGCCACCACCATGTTTGACAGTGAGGATGGTGTCTTCAGGGTGATGAGCTATGTTGCCTTTACGCTAAACATATCGTTTGGCATTGTTGCCAAAAAGTTCGATTTTGGTTTCATCTGACCAGAGCACCTTCTTCCACATGTTTGGTGTGTCTCCCAGGTGGCTTGTTGCAAACTTTAAACGACTCATTTTATGGATATCTTTGATAAATGGCTTTCTTCTTGCCACTCTTCCATAAAGGCAAGATTTGTGCAGTGTATGACTGATTGTTGTCCTATGGACAGACTGTACCACCTCAGCTGTAGATCTCTGCAGTTCATCCAGAGTGATCATGGGCCTCTTGGCTGCATCTCTGATCGGTCTTCTCCTTGTTTGAGATGACAGTTTAGAGGGATGGCCGGGTCTTGGTATAGTTGCAGTGGTATGATACTCCTTCCATTTAAATAATAAATAATAATAATAATCTTTATTTATATAGCGCCAACATATTCCGCAGCACTTTACAATTAAGCGGGGACATATACAGACAAATTCAATACAAGTTAAGACAATTTAAACTGACATTAGGAGTGAGGTCCCTGCTCGCGAGCTTACAATCTACAAGGAAATGGGGGGACACAATAGGTGAAAAGTGCTTGTTATTTCAGGTCTGGCAATTATAATAAATAGGGATTTCCATATAAAGCTGCATGATCCGGTCATCAGCCCGTGTGTTTAAGTGCAATAGTCAAGTATCAAGTGCAGTTATGTGCATGGAGGGTGTGGAGACAGATGAATAGTAGGGTGCAGATTTAGAATAATATTTGGAAGGAGGGAACAGGGCAAAGTTAGTTTACTGAGTAGTTGATGTGGTAGGCTTGTTTGAAGAGATGGATTTTTAGAGCGCGCTTGAATAGGTCGGGGCTAGGTATCAGTCTGATCGTCTGGGGAAGTGCATTCCAGAGAGCTGGCGCAGCACGAGAGAAGTCTTGTAGACGGAGGTGTGAGGTTTGGATTACGGGGGATGTTAGCCTTAGGTCGTTTGTAGAACGGAGGGCACGTGTAGGGCGATAGACAGAGATGAGAGAGGAGATATAAGGCGGTGCAGAACTGTGGAGGGCTTTGTGGGTGAGAGAGATGAGTTTATACTGGACCCTGTAGCGAATGGGTAGCCAGTGTAATGACTGGCACAAGATGGAGGCATCGGTGAAGCGGTTGGACAGAAATATGACCCTGGCTGCCGCATTCAAGATGGATTGGAGAGGAGAAAGTTTGGTAAGAGGGAGACCGATCAGAAGAGAGTTGCAGTAGTCCAGACGAGAATGAATAAGAGCGACAGTAAGAGTCTTAGCAGTTTCAAAGGTGAGAAAATGTCAGATTCTGGAGATGTTTTTAAGATGCAGGTGACAAGAGCGAGTGAGTGATCGGATATAGGGAGTAAAGGAAAGTTCGGTGTCGAATATGACCCCAAGACAGCGGGCATGCTGCTTGGGACTTATGGTTGAACCCTCCAGGGTAATTTCGATGTTGGGTAGAGAGAGGTTAGTAGAAGGGAGAAACACAAGAAGTTCCGTTTTGGAGAGATTTAGTTTCAGATAGAGGGAGGACATGATGTTAGAGACAGCAGACAGACAATCCTTGGTATTTTGAATTAGGGTAGGGGTGATGTCAGGGGAAGAAGTGTATAATTGGGTGTCATCAGCATAGAGATGATACTGGAACCCAAATCTGCTGATTGTTTGTCCAATAGGGGCCGTGTATAGAGAGAGGAGGGGGCCTAGGACTGAGCCCTGCGGAACCCCGATAGTAAGGGGACGAGGAGAGGAAGAGGAGCCGGCGAAAGATACAGTGAAGGAGCAGTCAGAGAGGTAGGAGGAGAACCAGGAGAGGGCTGTGTCCTTGAGGCCTATGGAGCGGAGCATAGTGAGAAGGAGCTGGTGATCCACAGTGTCAAATGCGGCAGAGAGATCCAGGAGAATCAGCAGAGAGCAATGACCTTTGGATTTAGCTGTTAGTAGGTCATTAGAGACTTTAGTGAGGGCAGTTTCAGTGGAGTGTAAAGAGCGGAAACCAGATTGTAAGGGGTCGAGAAGAGAGTTTTCCGAGAGATAGCGGATTAGACGGGAGTGGACCAAGCGTTCCAGGAGTTTAGAGATGAAGGAAAGGTTAGAAACAGGTCTGTAGTTAGCAGTGCAGTTCTGGTCCAGGGATGGCTTTTTAAGTAAAGGGGTTATGATGGCATGTTTAAATGAGGAGGGAAAGATACCTGAAGAAAGAGAGAGGTTAAATATTTTAGTCAGGTGAGTGGTGACCACTGGTGAGAGAGACTGCAGGAGAGGTGAAGGAATGGGGTCACTGTTGCAGGTTGTAGGCCGAGCAGAAGCGAGGAGCTTGGAAACTTCTTCTTCTGAGGCAGGCTCAAAGATGTCTAGTGAGCTTGAGGTGCGGCAGGGAAGGGGATCCAGGCACTGAGGAGATTGCGCTGAGATATCCTGATGGATGTGGTTGATTTTTTTCTAGGACGTAAGTGACCAGATCCTCACCACTGAGATTGGTGATGGGGGCCTGTACTTTAGGTTTCAGGAGGGAGTTTAAGGTTTCAAAAAGTTGTTTTGGGTTGTTGGATAGTGAGGTGATGAGGGTGGTGAAGTAGGATTGTTTGGCCACATAAAGGGCAGAGTTATAGGTTTTGAGCATGAACTTATAGTGGATGAAGTCTTCTGCTAAGAGATACTTTCTCCACTGCCGCTCTGCACACCTTGAACAACGCTGAAGAAAGCGTGTTTGCATTGTGTGCCAGGGCTGCCGTTGTCTGTGTCGGGTCTTTCTGCGTGTAGAAGGTGCTGCTTCATCTAGGGCATTCTTCAGTGTATTATTGAAGTGTGACAATGCTAAGTCTGGACAGGAGATGGGGGCTAAAGATGTGTGGAGATTGTCCATAAGCTTCTGGGTATTAATGGAACGTGTATTCCGATAAGTGTGGTAAGTGGGGGTGTCCCGAGTGAGGAGACAATTCTTGACAGAGAAGGAAAGAAGGTTGTGGTCCGAAAGCGGGAGAGGGGAGTTAGTAAAGTCATGCAGCGATCCGGGACGGGAGAAAACCAGGTCCAGAGTATTCCCGTCCTCATGCGTAGGAGAATTAGTAAACTGTGAGAGGCCGAATGAAGAAGTTAGAGAAAGAAGATGAGAGGCAGATTGGGAGAGGGGATCATTGATGGGGATGTTAAAGTCTCCCATGATGAGGGTGGGGATGTCACAAGATAGAAAGTGAGTAAGCCAGGTGGCAAAGTGGTCTAGAAACAGGCGGGAGGAGCCTGGAGGGCGGTAAACAACCGCCACCCGCAAGGAGAAGGGCTTAAAGAGTCTGACGGTGTGGACTTCAAAGGAAGGAAATGTAAGTGAGGGAACCGGGGGGATGACCTGGAAAGCACATTGTGCTGAAAGGAGCAAACCAACACCCCCACCCTGTCTGTTTTCAGGTCTGGTGGTATGTGAAAATTTCAGGCCACCAAACGAGAGAGCAGCAGCAGCGGTGGTGTCTGAATGCTGGATCCAGGTTTCTGTAATAGCCAGAAGGTTAAGGGAATTAGAGAGGAAAAGATCGTGAATGTAAGTTAGTTTGTTACACACAGACCGTGCATTCCAGAGTGCACATTGGAAAGCCATAGGAGAAGGCATGCACTGAATGTTAATGAGATTAGCAGGGTTTCTATATGCAGCTGGAGGAGAGTAATGTATGCTGGTGGAGGGGGGGCCAGGGTTCGGGGAGATGTCACCTGCAACTAGTAGAAGGAGAAAAAACAGAAAGAGCAGGTGGTGGGATGATTTGTATGAACGTTTTGAGTGCTGCATGGCGGTAGTGGCTGGTTTGGAGTGGGTAAGAAATGTCAGTAGAGCCTCAGAGTTATACATGGGAGAGGGGAGAAGGGAGGGGTGGATATAGAGAGAGTGCCCATAATGTGTTAAAGGGCGGGCGAGTTGTGAGTAGGCAGAACTAAAAACAAATAAACAGATTGATATGATCAATGCATAATGTATTATGACTGACCAAGACTGATTTTGTTAAACTTATGCACCTTACCTGTCTCCTGCCCAACTGCCATTGTATAACTGTCATGCACTTTATACTGTTGCACTTAATATCTGTTGCACACGCGAACCCGCACGCGTCCTATCCCAGCCAGACTAATTATACATGAAATGAAGTGACTGCTAGCATCAGAAACCAAATGGCCACAATCAGCAATTAACCAATTAGCATAAGGCCAGAGCAGGCATTAAGGCCCCGTCTCACATAGCGATTTACCAACGATCACGACCAGCGATACGACCTGGCCGTGATCGTTGGTAAGTCGTTGTGTGGTCGCTGGGGAGCTGTCACACAGACAGCTCTCTCCAGCGACCAACGATCAGGGGAACGACTTCGGCATCGTTGAAACTGTCTTCAACGATGCCGAAGTCCCGCTGCAGCACCCGGGTAACCAGGGTAAACATCGGGTTACTAAGTGCAGGGCCGCGCTTAGTAACCCGATGTTTACCCTGGTTACCAAAAAAAACAAACAGTACATACTCACCATCTGATGTCCGTCAGGTCCCTTGCCGTCTGCTTCCTGCTCTGACTGAGTGCCGCCGTACAGTGAGAGCAGAGCGCAGCGGTGACGTCACTGCTGTGCTGTGCTCTCACTGTACGGCCGGATCTCAGTCAGAGCAGGAAGCAGATGGCAAGGGACCTGACGGACATCAGATGGTGAGTATGTACTGTTTGTTTTTTTTTGGTAACCAGGGTAAACATCGGGTTACTAAGCGCGGCCCTGCGCTTAGTAACCCGATGTTTACCCTGGTTACCAGTGAAGACATCGCTGGATCGGTGTCACACACACCGATTCAGCGATGTCAGCGGGACCTCAACGACCAAAAAACGGTCCAGGCCATTCCGACACGACCAGCGATCTCGCAGCAGGGGCCTGATCGCTGGTACGTGTCACACATAGCGAGATCGCTACTGAGGTCGCTGTTGCGTCACAAAACTTGTGACTCAGCAGCGATCTCGCTATGTGAGACGGGGCCTTTACTATGCAGGGTAAACAACCAAGGCCATAAAACAGTGGGGAAAAGAAAAAAAAAAAGATAGCTTTGAACACTTTGAATCAGAGACCAAAAGCAGAGAAAAAAACAAACAAACACAGGAGCGATGGAAAAATTACCATGAGCAAAGCTTGCTAAATATGGATCTGTTCACACTTGCAGTCAGCACACAAATGGATGATGGAAAAATTACCATGAGCAAAGCTTGCTAAATATGGATCTGTTCACACTTGCAGTCAGCACACAAATGGATGATGGAAAAATTACCATTTCAATATGATCGCTTGCACAGTGCTCCTTGGGATGTTTAAAGTTTTGGAAATCATTTTGTATCCAAATCCGGCTTTACTCTTCTCCACAACAGTATCACGGACCTGCCTGTTGTGTTCCTTGGTCTTCATGATGTTCTCTGTGCTTCAAACAGAACCCTGACACTATCACAGAGCAGGTGCATTTATACGGAGACTTGATTACACACAGGTGGATTATATTTATCATCATCAGGCATTTAGGACAACATTGGATCATTCAGGCTATGTGCACACTTTGCGGCGTCCTCTGCGGGTTCTCCCGCAGCGGAATTGATAAATCTGCTGCGGTTATCCCTGCAGATTTATCGCGGTTTGTTTTGCGGTTTCCGCTGCGGGTTTACTCCTATACTATTGATGCTTCATATGCAGCATCAATAGTAATGTTAAAAATTGGTCATATACTCACCCTCTGACGTCCCGATCTCCTCGGCGCTGCACGCGGCGGTCCGGTTCCAGAGATGCTGTGCGAGAACGACCTTCGTGACGTCACGGTCATGTGACCGCGACGTCATCTCAGGCCCTGCTCGCACAGCAACTGAGACCGGACGGCCGCGTGCAGCGCTGAGAGGTGAGTATATCGTTATTTTTTATTTTAATTCTTTTTTTTAACACAGATATGGTTCCCAGGGCCTGGAGGAGAGTCTCCTCTCCTCCACCCCGGGTACCATCTGCACATTATCCGCTTAATTCCCGCATCGTGGGCACAGCCCCATGCGGGAAGTTAGCGGATCAATGCATTCCTACGTGTGCAGAAACGCTGCTGTTCCGCG
Organism: Ranitomeya variabilis; assembly: GCF_051348905.1. Taxonomy (NCBI): domain Eukaryota; kingdom Metazoa; phylum Chordata; class Amphibia; order Anura; family Dendrobatidae; genus Ranitomeya; species Ranitomeya variabilis. The sequence goes on from NC_135238.1 coordinate 60,953,889, forward strand.
GTAAAAACCGCTATGTGTGCACATAGCCTTAGAGATCCACAATGAACTTCTGGAGTGAGTTTGCTGCACTGAAAGTAAAGGGGCCGAATAATATTGCACGTCCCACTTTTCAGTTTTTAAATTTCCACAAAAATTTAAAATAACCAATAAATTTCGTTCAACTTCACAATTGTGTTCCACTTGTTGTTGATTCTTCACCAAAAATGTACATTTGGTATCTTTATGTTTGAAGCATGATATGTGGGAAAAGGTTGAAAAGTTCCAGGGAGACGAATACTTTCACAAGGCATTGTAACACTGAAACATTCATATTACTTGGTATATTAACATACAAGTTTTTTTTTGTGGATCAGTGGTCTGCAAAATAGAGGGATTTTTGGTTCTTACTGTAAAATCTCTTTCTTGGAGCCTTCATTGGGGGACACAGGTAACCATGGGTTATGCTGCTGTCGCTAGGAGGCTGACACTATGCAAATAAAGAAGAAATAACTCCTCCCCGGCAGTATACACCCTCCGACAGGCACCAGGCAACTCAGTTAGTGCAAAAGCAGTAGTAGGAACAAGTAAAAATTAAACTCAACCTATGTACCAACCCACAACAACGGCACGTTGGCCAACACGGTACAACCTAAAGGGAGGGTGCTGTGTCCCCCAATGAAGGCTCCAAGAAAGAGATTTTACTGTAAGAACCAAAAATCCCTCTTTCTTTCTCGCTTCATTGGGGGACACAGGTAACCATGGGACGTCCAAAAGCAGTCCCTAGGGGCAGGATATTCTGCAGAAAAAGAAAGGTTAGGTCGGTTGGTGAGAAACCGCTGCCTGCAGTATCTTCCTACCCAGGCTGACGTCCGCAGAAGCCTGGGTATGCACCTTGTAGAATTTTACAAAGGTGTGAACGGATGACCACGTTGCAGCCTTGCAAACCTGCGAGGCCGAAGCTTGGTGACGAACTGCCCAGGAAGCTCTCACAGCCCGGGTAGAGTGAGCCTTCACCCCCGAAGGAGGCTGTTTGTTTTGGACACCGTATGCCTCCAGAACCACTGAATGGATCCAACAAGCAATTGTGGACTTGGAGGTAGGGAGCCCCTTTCGACGCCCTTCCGAGACGACAAACAGAGGATCTGCCTGACAAAAAGAAGCAGTTCTGGAAAGATAAATCCGGATGGCCCTGACGACATCCAGCTTGTGAAGAGATTTCTCCAAGGGATGAACTGGGGAAGGGCACAAGGAAGGGAGGACGATGTCCTCATTGATGTGAAATGCCGAAACTACCTTTCGGTAGAAAGGACGGAACCACCTTGTCCTGGTGCAGGATTAGAAAGGGAGAACGACAGGACAATGCTGCCCTCTCAGAGACTCTCCTAATCGAGGTGATGGCGACCAAGAAGGCCACCTTCCATCATAGAAGCGAGAAGGAGATGTCCCGAATCGGTTCAAAAGGCGCACACTGAAGAGCGTCTAAGACGAGGTTGAGGTCCCAAGGCTCGAGAGGAGGACGATAAGGGGGAACTATATGAGCGACCCCTTGGATAAAGGTCCTCACCTGCGGAAGAGAGGCCAGGTCTCTTTGAAAAAGGATGGACAGAGCGGAAATCTGACCCTTCAAGGTGCTCAGGGAGATACCCGAATCAAGACCCGCTTGAAGAAAACCGAGAAGTGATGGAAGGGAAAATTTCATAGGAAACAGGCTGTTGTCCTCACACCATCGGAAAAGGCCCTCCAACATCTATGGTAGATACGCAAGGAAGCCGGTTTTCTCGCTTTTATCATCTTCTGGATGACGCTATGAGAAAAACCCGCGTCCTTCAGGACCGCGGCCTCAACGGCCATACCATTAAATTCAGAGACCGAGAATTCGGGTGGAAGAGGGGCCCCTGCGAAAGAAGATCCGGACGATCCGGTAGTCTCCATGGAGCGTCCGGTAGCATGTTCACTAGTTCCGCATACCAGGCCCTGCGAGGCCAATCTGGAGCTACCAAGTTGACAGGGACGCCTTCTGTCTTGATCTTTTTTTATGACCCGTGGGATCAAGGGGAGGGGTGCAAACAGATAAGGCATCTGGAGCTGGGCCCACGAGATCACCAGAGCTTCGCATCCGACGGCCAACGGATCCCGAGATCTGGAGACGTACTGGGGAACATTGTGGTTTGCCTGGGAGGCCATTAAGTTAACGTCCGGAACGCCCCACCTCTGACAAATCTGGCTAAAGATTGAGGGAAGGAGAGACCACTCGCCTGCCATGAGCCCTTGGCGACTGAGAAAGTCGGCTTCCCAATTGTCCACCCCTGGGATGTGGACGGCTGATATAGAGGGAACGTGGCTCTCCGCCCAACGCAGAATTTTTGCCACTTCTGTCATGACCAGTCTGCTGCGAGTCCCTCCCTGATGGTTTATGTAAGCCACGGCTGTGGCCGACTGAATGTGGACCGGCTTTCCCGGGAGGAGGGACTGCCAGTGGACGAGGGCTAAGATGGCTCTGATTTCCAAGAGGTTGATAGGAAGAGGTGCCTCTTGAACAGTCCAGCATCCCTGGGCCGTGAGGTGGAGAAAGACGGCTCCCCACCCCTGGGGGCTGGCATCGGTGGTGATGACCTGCCAGCGGAGGGGAAGAAATGACCTCCCGCGCAGAATGGAGGTGGGTAGCGTCCACCAAGTGAGAGACTGCTTCGTCTTGGGAAAGAGGCGAAACGGGCAGTCCAGGGAAAGTGGGTTCCTGTCCCAGGCAGCCAGAAGGGCCAGCTGGAGAGGACGAGAGTGGAACTGAGCATAGTTGACCGCTTCCATGGAAGTGACCATTTTCCCCAGAACCCTCATGGCGAGGTGGAGAGGCAGAGGGTTCGGGCCCTTTAGAGCTCTGATACCCCGACGAAGAGAGAGGAACTTCTCCTTGGGGAGGAAGAGCTGAGCCTGAAAGGTGTCAAATTCATTGCCCAGGAACTCCAGGCGTTGGGTTGGAACCAAGAAGGACTTCTGATAGTTGATTATCCAACCGAGGCAAATAAGCGTGTCCAGAGTAAACTGGAAGCTCTGACTGCAATCCCGACGAGACAAACCCTTGATCAGGAGGTCGTCGAGGTAGGGGATCACGAGAATCCCCTTTGAACGCAGAATGGCCATGACTGCTGCCATGACTTTCGTAAAGACCCTGGGAGCAGACGCCAGGCCGAAGGGGAGAGCCGTGAACTGGTAATGATGTTCTTGGATCGCGAAACGGAACCTCTGATGCTGCACGCAAATCGGGATGTGTAGGTACGCATCCCGAATGTCCACGGAACACAGAAATTCCTTCGGTTCCATGGACGCGTTCACCGAGCGCAGTGATTCCATTTTGAAGTGCCGAATTCGGAGATGGCGGTTTAACTGCTTGGGATCCAAAATTGGACGGAGAGAATCGTCCTTTTTTCGAACTACGAACAGGTTTGAGTAAAAACCCGAAAACTGCTCGCGATAAGGAACCGGAACCATAACTCCTGAGGCGAGGAGGGAATAGACGGCCTGGAGAAGCCCTGGGAAGTGGAAGGACTGTTTGGGAGGATGAGAGAGAAAGAAACATCTTCCTGGGGGAGAAGAAAATTCTATCTTGTAGCCTGAGGTGACGATCTCCCTGACCCAGGCGTCGTCGACTACCGATAGCCAAACCTCTGAGAACAGAAGAAGCCGGCCTCCCACTCTGGAAAGATTTCCAGGTGGGGGCGATCCGTCATTTGTTAGAAAACCTGAGGCCTTGAGGTCCAGAAGGTTTTGAGGAGCGGCACTTAGCTCTCCAGTGCGAGGGAGGCCTGAAAGAAGGTTTCCTCCATTCTCCTTGAGAGGAAGACCGATCCTGATGAGCGGGGTTTCCTGAGGAGGTAAAGGACCGAAAGGGGCGAAAGGACTGGGGGCCCTTCTTGTTGAAGGGACGCCTAGGCTTAGACTGACGTAAGGAAGTACTCTTACCACCAGTAGCGTCCGAGATCATTTAATCCAGCTGTGTGCCGAAGAGTCTGGAGCCCTGGAAGGGCAGACCAGTGAGGGATTTTTTAGAAGCGGGATCTGCATTCCACGCTTTAAGCCAAAGAACTCGGCGAATGGCCACAATGTTACTGTTAGCCCTTGCTGAGGAAGCAGCCACATCCAGGGAGGCATTCATGAGGTATTTACCCGCAAGAGAAATCTGGTCCGCCAAATCAGACAGTTCCTCAGCAGGAGCTGAGGCTAAAATGCCTCTACGCAGGGTTTTGGCCCAGGCTGACACAGCTCTCGCTACCCATGAAGAGGCGAAACTAGGACAGAGGGAGGCTCCAGAAGCCTCAAACGCCGATTTGGATAATGCCTCGATTTGTCTGTCCGTGGGATCCTTAAGAGATGCCGCGTCCGGAATAGACAAAACTGTCTGTGAGGATAATCTAGACACAGGCGGGTCTACCTTAGGAGATTCGGACCACTTGCTAACAAGGTCTGAGTGAAAAGGGTATAAGACGTCCAGCCTTTTCCTTCCAGGGCAACGTTTACCAGGGTTTTCCCAGTGTCTAGACGTAGTGTTGTCAAACTCCTTGTGATTGGGAAAAACTCTAGAGGGACGTTTAATCCGTTCAAATGAAACGGAGACGTCCTGAGAGGTTGTCTCTTCCTCCTTAAGCTCAAGCATCTGAATAATAGCCGAAATAAGGCTATCAACCTTATCCTGTGTTCCGGAAGTCTGATCTGTATCCGAGTCAGATTCCGACTGAGAGGTTACGTCAGACCCGACGTCCGCCTGCGAGGAGGGGGAACGAGCAGATAGGGGTATCTCGGTGTGATCCGGTGAACTGGAAGATCTAGACAGGGTCCTCTTTCTGAATCTTTTTTCAAGTCTGCCTCTGTGGAGGTCTTGGTCGGGTGCGAGTGAATCGCCGTGAGAGGCGTTCGTGGCACTGGTGGCATTAGAGAGAAGCGGGATACGTTCAAGTGCCTGGACCAGGGACTGAGACACTTTAGTCAAGTCACACTGATTGAGACATTGCAATAGCCCACTCCGGGGGAGGGGGGGTGCACTCATCCCGAGACCTAAGAGCTTCCTGAGGGACGGACATGATGGGAGGAACGCAGGACGGGCTGAAAGGAGATGGCTGACCTGAAGCCCACTTTTTCTTACAGTGAGCGCAGGCGTAGTGGATGACAGTAGTGGTATAGCCGGGTGCTGGGTTGGACATAGGTAGAGGTAGAACCATGTGCAGCAGGTGCGGAGATGATACTGCAGGGAGGAGTAGAGCCAGAGAGAGAGAGAGAGAAGCCGCAAGCCTACCGAAACCCAGCGGCAGTTGCGGGAGTCTGTGTCCCCCAGGGATCCTCGTGTATCACGCGATGCGATGGAGACCCAGCAGGAGGAGGAAGTCGGCCTGTGTCAGGGCAGGAAGAACACTTCAGAAGTGGGCGTGGCCAGGCGCAGAAGGGAGGGAGAAACTCACAAGAGAAAAGACGCCCCCCCCCCCCCCCCCCCCCCGTCAGCGCTGGACTCCAGGAAAGGCGTGCCCGCGAGGACGCAGGGCAGGACAAAGACACAGGGGGGCGTGGCAAGCCGGGCGCCGAAAATCCGCCGGAGAAAGAAGAACGGTGCTCTGAATTTTGAAAGAAGAGAAGGGGAGATAACGAAGGATGCCTGCCGCGCTAGCGGCCGAAAGGATAAGATCGGCGCTGACTGGTGCGGCGCAGGTTAACGAGTGCCGCTATCCTGCACTCCCCACTAAAAGACACCACAAGCTGAGGTGAGTCCTCGTGTCCTGAAAGGTTGATTTGGGGGGGGGGGGATTGCGTACATGTTGATTGAAGATCCCCCTACCTGAGGACGAGGAACGCGTCAGGAGCCCTTGTTCGTGGAGAGGGTTCTGGGAGAGAAGTCCTCCTTCCCGCACCATGACATCCGGTGCAGAAGACCGCGTCAACCCCTACACAGGGGGAGAAGGTCACTAGAGGTGACCACCGTCTTCCTCTCAGCCCGCTCCAAGGAGAGGGATGAGGGGGGGGGGAAAGGGCAAGGACTGGCCACCGATATCGAGACATGAACACCCCAGGGTGACATGAGTCGAAGTCCTGCCCAGCGGATCCGAGAGGCTGCGATGTGGGTGATACCACACTGCTCTCTGTTGCGTACTGTGGGGAATCAGGGTGAGAAGAACCGCACCCTGTAGCCCCAAAAGAAGAATCTGAAATAAAAAAGGGAAAGGATTAATACACACACACACACACACACACACACACACACACACACACACACACACACACACACAAAAACCAAGAGCGCATCTGGTGTTAGATCCAGGTCCGCCTCCTACAGACTAAGCGAAAACTGAGTTGCCTGGTGCCTGTTGGGGAGGAGTTATTTCTTCTTTATTTGCATAGTGTCAGCCTCCTAGCGACAGCAGCATACACCCATGGTTTCCTGTGTCCCCCAATGAAGCGAGAAAGAAAAATGGATACAAAATCTTGACAACGCTCATTGGAGTACAAAAAAAAGTAGAAAATAATGTATTCCTCCATACACAAAAAACAGAAGTAACGTTTCGCTCTACATGGTCTTTATGAAAATACACACAGTAAGTTAAAAACAGCAGGTTGAAATAGGGCGATCATTGAGAGAACACCAATCCCCGATCATTAAATAGGGCGATCATTGAGAGAACACCAACCACCGATCATTAAATAGGGCGATCATTGAGAGAACACCAATCCCCGATCATTAAATAGGGCGATCATTGAGAGAACACCAACCACCGATCATTAAATAGGGCGATCACTGAGAGAACACCAACCACCGATCATTAAATAGGGCGATCATTGAGAGAACACCAACCACCGATCCTTGTTGCCCGGTGATGGTGATGCCATTGTTTTGAGGATCGGGCGGAGGCATGTGCAGTGATCTCCTGGAGATGCTGATGCATACACAGTAGATTACCATTGGCAGTATTGCAGTCACCTGTAGGTTTATTGTGTTGCATGTATCTATATAAATCATGTAAATGTGTTATGATATGGATACTTCCTATATGGTATAAATGATTCTTGCTTTGGTAAAATTTATCTGCATCTTATTGAGCGGTGATTGATGTTCGCTCAATGATCGCCCTAATTAAACCTGCTGTTTTTGACTTGTGGTGTGTCGCTTGATAAAGACCATGTAGGGCGAAACGTTGCTTCTATTTTTTGTGTTTGACGGAATAAAGTCTACTTTTGTGCCCGATGAGCGCTGTCCTGATTTTGTTTCTATGACTGCCTGAGGCAAGTGGATTTTATCGTTATCTTTTGACTTTGCCGCTTTTACCATTGAGGGTGCTGCAGACAATTGTGTCCGTATTAAAAAAATGGAATTGTGTCCATGTAGTGAAAAAAGAGAAAAAAGACTGCACACAGTGTCACCTAAGTGCTGTCCATTTTTCACTGAGCATTTCATAGGTGAAGCTTTTAAAAACTTTAAAAAAAACAATTCACCTCCAAAAACGGATCACAGATGGATTGTAAGAAGGTAGACAGGCTAAAATGTATCTGGCACATTGAGAAGAAATAAAAAAGGCCCCGTTTTTGCCACTGAAAAAACTAACTTGTGAATTTGGCCTACTGGGCTCTAAATTGGAGGTCAACACTACATATTGCGCCCAAAAGCCCGATTACCCAATGTGACCGCCAGTTAGTGAATATTAGTGTAGATGATGGGTAATTATCATCACATGCTCATTAATCTGTTGGATCTAAGCCTCCGGAGAGTACTTTAATTTAACATATTTCTTTTTTGGCTTTTTTTTTAGGTCCCCTTTGCCATTTCTTGGTTCCCAGAAAGATTATGAGGTAAGTGTTAAAAACTAATTTGATAGATTTATCGTATATCTTGGACAAATGGATGCACCTTGTAATATTATTATGTTGTGTCTTTTTAGTGAATTTACACATAATACATGTTTAAAGGGAACCTGTCAGTCGATTCTTCCTACCCAAACCATGGTAGGCACGTATCGGAACATGGCTCCATAGTGGCCACCAGGTGTATATATATATATTTTTTTTTTTTCTGAAATGATCCAATATATCACAGAAAGTATAAGTTTGGAGATTCGACCAAGGACCATAGGCAGAGACGAGACTAGTCTGGTGCCACCCTAAACCGAGTTGTCCCAGAGTTGCTACAGGTTATTTGACCGGTGTTTCATGTATGTACTTAACAAGAGACCTGTCAGTCACTGTAGCAAGGAGGTTTTCTGTAACATCACCAACTGTCATGTCGTCGTCGGGGGTCTGTGGATTCCTCAGATTCCGACAATCCTCCTTGTTACTCCATGGATAGATATGGTCTGCACAGGGTGACTAGGCTGTCAACTCTTTACTGGTCTGAGCTTGTAGATTGCCTGTGGTCACATGCTGTGGGAGAACCATGTCTGCTATTTCTCTATTTAAGCTGGCTCTGCCATACAGGTAATGTCAGCAATAGCTTCTCTGTCCTGATCTGGAGAGGTGGACACGTTCTAGTTATTAGTGATTATTTCCAAAGTTGTTGCGAGTAGTGTTTGGTTAACCCTTTCCTTTTTCCCTAGTTATGTTTATATTACTTTGTTGCCTCCTGGACTGTACACTTTATATTTCTTTGTGTATTTCCATGAGAGAGTGTTGTGTGATTGTGCTTCTTTTCTGCCTTGTTTCATATTCTGCCCATACACTGTACAGACTAGTGTAGGAACTAGGACTATGAAGACTAGGACGGAACGAGGCCCAGGCATCTCCACCTTCAGGGGTAACCCTGGGGTCAGGTGTAGCTAAGGACCCCCATCCTGAGGTGTATAGGTGCAAATATGCTATTAAACAGGACACTGTGACAATCGCATCGGCGCTGGGAGAAGCCGGCAAGTGGCATATTCAGACCGGTCTCATTTCTGTCTATGGTCACTGGCCAGATTGTCAAACTCTGATTCATGCTGCAAGTGGTTTGGACAGACATGAATTGACTGACAGGTTCCCTTCAATGGAGAATTCACTCAGTACCTATGCAGCAGAAACACAGCAGAAAATGTAGGCCATGCTGTGCACAAGATACGTTGAGAATTTAAGCTGCACTGTTACTTATATACCGGATTGGCTCACGTTGGTGGATACCTCACCCGAAGCTCAGATTACATACAATTTGTAAATGCTTAAATAAAACGTTGGACCTCCAACCTGTGGTGCTGCAGCAGCTGCAGTTCTTCTTCTGATACCCGGATAGGGTCTGTTATCTGAGTAACACCTCATTGTGTGCAGTGGTTCCTACAATTGTTCTTTGTTCTGCAGGATGACAGATTTACCTCCTGGATTGTTCTCACAATGTATAAGGTGAAATGTGCTGCAGAATTAGCCTGGAGTTACATCTGGCCTCACCCGAATAGTCAGAATGCTTTCTGCTGCCAGTGTTAACAAGCAGGGAGCACGCAGGACTTCGATCACCATATGATTTGATTACTCATAGATGATTTACACTCTAGATCTTTTTTCTTTGTGTTACGCTTTAGTTATTTCTGCTTTTTAAGGTGCGGTACATCCTGTACTCCGAAAACCCACAGGTTGGCTTTTTTATGCATGTTGACATCTTGTATTGTTTTTCCAGATTTTTATTCACAAGCTGATAAGAAACCTCTTCAATGAAGGAAATGATCTGTACAGAGAAGGAATCAAGGAAGAATCAATAAACCAGTATACGGAGGCCCTTAATATCGCCAGCTACGCTTCATCTGAGGAGATTGCCATTAGCAGCGAGACGCTGGAGAAGCTGCATGTGAATCGGGCTGCGAGTTATATAGACACGGTGAGAGCATTGTATGCCGCAGATGTAGTACAGCTCGTATTAACAATGAACTGTCATTAAAGGGTTCTTCACCCGTCGTGTAAGTATGGAAAGAGCACAGCGTTTAAAGGGATCCATTATAGTACCGCTTTCATAGGAGGTGAGACGTAAAGCGTAACCGTCGATTTAAGTTTTATTTCATAAATCAATAGAACACGTGAAAATAAGAAACTCTAATACATTAATACATCTGATCAGAGAGATCTGCAGCTTTCGCTGCCAAAACTAGTCAGTCATTATCAAAATTCTCAATTCTGAGAAGTTGCCTAATTTCAACAGTACTACAGATTTATGAAATAATGAAAATGAAGGTTCCCGTTAAATCTTGGGCTGGATATGGCTTCATGCACGTGATAGGAGTGTAGGTATTCAGTGTGCCTTCAATTGGCTCTGTATTACAGAAGAGTTCCTTCTAGGTGAATTATGGGTTAAGCATGTCATCTATTCATGGAATAGGTAATCATTGTTAGATCAATGTGTGTCCCACCACTAGGATCCCACTAATAGCTAAAAATGAGACCTTGGTCCACTGTTGAAGATCTTCGCATCTTCAGCGCCAAAGGCTTTGAATGGAGCAGCCTGGTGCATTGTGCGGCCTGGTGAATGGGCAGCCTGAAATTACAGGCTGATCCAACTTCAGTGGAAATGCCTCAAGACAAGGCAATGATGCTCAGTAGTGTGTGTGGCCTCCACGTGCCTGTATGACCTCCCTACAATGCTTGGGCATGGTCCTGATGAGGCGGCTGATGTTCTCCTGAGAGATCTTCTCCCAGACCTGGATTAGAGCCCTCAAATCACCCTTATGGATTCTGTTTGACAGTTTGAGCAGACACATGAATGTTAGTGTCCTCCTGGAGGTCGTTTTGCACTGCTCTGGCACTGGTCCTATTGTTCCTACTTGCACAAGGAGGAGGTAGCAGTCCTGCTGCTGGGTTACTGCCCTCATACGACCCCCTCCATGTCTCCTTTTATACTGGGCTGTCTCCCGGTATCTGCTCCATGCTCTGGACACTGTGCTGATAGACACCGCTACCCTTCGTGCCACAGCTTGCATTGATGTGTCATTCTGCACTACCTGAGCAACTTCTGTGGGTTGTAGACACCACCTCATGCTACTGTACAGTACTTCTAGGGGTGAGAGCAATTACAAAATGCAAAAATGACCAACACAACAACCAAAAAGGATGAGAACAGAAAAATGGTCTGTGGTCACCACCTGCAGAACCACTCCTTTATTGAGGGTGTCTTGCTAATTTCCAATCATTTCTGCCTGTTGTCTGTGCCATTTGCACAACAGCAGGAGAAATTGATTCACAATCTGTGTTGCTTCATAACTGGACAGGTTGATTTAACAGACCTGTGATTTGACTTGGAGTTACATTGTGTTGCTCCCTTTATTTATTTGAGCAGTGTATATTCTATAGAGCGCTGAATATTTGCTCATTCGAACATAGCAGTGACGTACACTGCAGATGACAACGGGAACAGTTCTTCTCTGAGTGTCTCTAATACAGTAACGGAATGTGCAAAAGTTGGGTTTTCTGGGTTTCCTCGCAGTTTTGTGAGCTTAGTGTGGACTCTGGGGCAGTGATGATCTGTGAACATGGTGCTGGGTTATAATGTAATTTTATATAAGGTATGATTTTTGAACTATTCTATAACGTGTAAATTTGTGCTTGAACGTGTACAATCTATACTCTGGTATGGTCACGCATGGGAAATAATTCTATTTCTCTGTGTAGGGTTTCCATGAAGATTCTTTGAGAGATTGTGAAGACACTTTACATATTAATGACAAAAACCTCCGGGCTCTGTACTGTAAGTCCAAAGCCTTATTCACACTGGAGAGATACAAGGAGGCGTATGAGGCAGTTGCAAAATGCTCCATCATTGCCCCAAAGGTAAGTGAGCCTAAGACAATTCACGCATGTCCTCCAATTTATGTCCTAAATGAAAAATATAAATATTGGAGAAAGAGTCAGAGTGGATATTTTAGTATCTTAAAGCGTATCTCCATTTTCAATAGAAAGACTATCATAGTGCATGACGGACCACCCCAGGTCTGTTCTGTGGGCTGCAATACACGATGTAACATCCTGCTCCCGCGTTCAGTGTGGGGTGACTGTCATCCTGTCCTACAGCGATTGCCCCCGCATTGAAGATGACCGCTAAGTGGGGTAAGCAGAACGCTGTCTATTGTAGTGCCGCTTGTAGCACAAACCTTGTACAGTCCGTGCCCTGGGTCAGTATAAAATCTTCCAATACAGTGATTTACAAAGACGATAATAATGCAATGGTTTTTCTTTTGAAAGTGGAGGTGAACTTGAAGCATCATGTCTGTTGCTGCTTCCTTTCCCCTCCAAAGACATTTATGAGCAGCAACTGTAACCTGATCCCTCAGTGATCTAGTTATCTGGCTTCCCTGAAAACAGATTTCAGTAGTGAATGAAGAGGAGTCTAGTAGGTGGATAAAAATAGGCATTTTTCTTTAACCTTGTAACGTCCAAGTATGGGGATAAAGTTCCTGTAATCTAGAGAAGGCCGGGCGAGGAAGACAGAAGCATATTGAGTAGAATAGCATAGTTTCTGCATCTTAAGAGACCCAGATCAGTTCTGCTGGTGACTTCTGATACTGTAGCGTAGTTTGCCCCTGTAAGGGCTCATGCAGATGTCCTGAAACGTTGTCTGAGCATGGACCACAATACACCCGTCTGAACTCGATAGCCTCATGTATGCTTATAAGACAGTGGAGCTTGGGATGGAAGACCCGCGGAGAGTCCGTGCATTGCACTCCGTGCTTGGACCGAGTTTCTCGGACGTCTGCATGAGCCCTAATGTGCTCTACTATGGATGCCCCTAGTACAGTGGAGCAACTGCGCAATTAAGAAAACTGTCTGAACAGCACACACATTTTTTTTTTCTGCATAAAACAAGGCCTCATACATACTTATCGTTGAAACAAAAACTATGGATGCGAAAATTTGGAGCAGCAAAAACTGAAAATTTGGCTAGTCATTACGTTTCTTTTTGGCCTAGTCATTAAGTGGTTTATGCAGCACTATTTATTTATTTATTTTATTTTTTTTTATTATTTTTTTTTACTTTGGACCTAAAAACTAACAGACATTTAGTTGCTAACTATGTGCCCGTTCTGCCCAGGGCGTCCGATAGATATGTCCTAATTATCAGCTGCTGCAACGGAGTTTGGTAAAACTGGACTCAAGCTTCTGATTTTGGTAAGATGTAATGTGTATGGGGGAGCACAAGACTGTTCAGGGGAGCAGCAGCGTCAGACGTTCAGCATACCCTAATCCTCCCCTATTAGACATAAGCAATTACAGGCTATTCTCAGTATTTTGTTGATAGATATGTTTTTACTCATACATATCACATTCCCGCAGGATGACAGTGTGGTGAAATTGACACACGAACTAGCACTGAAGCTGGGACTGAAAATTAGGAAAGCCTATGTTCGCACACAGGTAAGTGTATGTTTATTTAGGCTGAGCTCACATAGGGATTATAGGGTCCGTCTGGCTTCTGATTTATCAATTTTTAGAACATGAAAAGTTTCTGCATGCGGTCCTGACACAAAACGGAATTGAGACGGACCGGCTAATAATCAATTGGGCCCCTTTGCAGCCATTTGCATCAGTAAAGCAATAAATCCACTTTGCACATAAATTTTGCTTCTCTAAAATGGAAATGGAAATTTGACCTTAAAGGTTCTATCAACAAAAAGGAAAGTTTCCCCAGGGGCTTGGAGCTCTAAATAACAAAGTGATACCTACCGATCCCCTCCTGGATCCATCACCGGAAGATAAAAACATCACATTGCACCAACAGAAGCACCGCTGTGAACTCAGATTGGCTCCAGCCAATCAGCGTGTCATCGGAAAAACATCCAATGACGCGCTACTCAAGTCACCTGACTGCTGCAGCCAGTCACAAGCTGCAGCGGTTCTGCAGCTGCTGGTGGAACAGCGACGTTTCCTCTTCCAGGGTCTGCACGGTGAGTATCACTTTGTTATATTTTACAGCTCCAAGATCCTGGGGAAACTTTCTCTATGCATGGGCTATAACCTTAAATCTTTTATTGTACATATTTGATGTTAAAATACTACTTTTGTGTTTTAGCCCAATTCCCAAGTTGCAGTTGTGGATCCATTAGAGAAGGTAAGTGCTCCCTACCGACATAATGCTCTATAGGTTACTGTTTAACATGGAGTTACTTTTGATCAAATTTTCCAACTGCAAAACCAGACACTGAAGCATCATCCCGACATAAACTTCCAACTTTGTACTGCAAACACCCTGTGTATAGACGAATAAGCTGATAAAGGACGGCCATTAATTATGTCAGGTCTCTGACATGATGAAACCCATAGAGACATAGCCTAAATTATTATAATTACTTGTGAGGACCCAACATGGATTTTGTTAATCACCATTGTATTATATTGTGGCAGCACAGATTAGTATCAGACATCTATGATGTTTGACTTGTGTTATCGTTTTCTCATTTCAGTAATTGAATATATACTTATACCTTGTGCTTGCTTTATTTTCCTTAGAGAGAAATGCAGTCTACTAAATTGCTATAGTACTGGGGAGATTTATTATGGAAGTGTGTGCATTATTTATCAGCATTTGGTAGGCATTAATACATTTTAATTCCAATTGCAGCTGTCTGATAGTTGTGCAGATCAGATAGAGCCGGGTAAGTGAGTTTCTGTGCATGTCTAATATTTTATACTTTGGATGTTAGTATTATGTACACCAGTATGTGGACTAAGGCTGCGTGTAAAACGTCAGTGTCATTTGAGTGCAATCCAATTTTTCCGCTCCCACAGAAAATGAAGATGATGCGGTAAATTAAGATCTCAATCTTTTCCGCACCTGTTATCCGATTCTCTCATCTAAGAGAATCGGATCACAGTAAACTGACACTCTGATCAGCGTCGTTACCGTTATTGAACCGATTATCTCGGAAGAGAATCATCGCTTGTGTGACATCGGCCTTCAAGTGAGATACCAGAGCGTGATACCAGTGATCTATCCGTCTGGACATCCGATCCTCTCATCCAAGAGACACCGTGCTCAAACTCTGATCAGCGTCATTACCGTTATGAACCGATTCTCTCGAAGGACAGAATCATCGCTTGAGTGAGCGGGAAGGAATGGAAAAGTTTAACGACCCCCTGAGATGAAAGAAAGTGTCAAGTGAATAGAAAAGTAAAGAAAAGAGGGGAAAAAAAAAGAAAAATAAGTTGGAAAAAAAAGAAAAAAAACACTGCCAGTAAACACTATTGTTTGCTGCCCCATCCCAATGAGAAAAACAAAAGACATATTTAACATATAAAAATGATTGTTATGAAAAGGGCAACATGATCTAAAATGGATTTTAGAGGCCCTTTGTGGGTTTTTACTTGTATCGTAAAAGTATTAGAAAAGATGAGTGAACATGTTTGGATAAGGTGTTATCTAAGCATGCTCAGGTGCTTCGGCAGGCACAACATATGCATGGATTTCATGTTTTCTAGGCAATCCCTGCATGTGTTCTGCCTGTCGAACAGCCTCGAGACATGTAGGCGCAGGAATTCGAACATATCATTTGAGCACGCCAAAGGCACTCAGTTAGCATCCAAGCATGCTCAGATAACACCTTATCCAAGCACGGTCACTGATCACTATAAATTACATTTCATGTATATGTTGTATTTCAGATTTGCCCGAAGTTGATGGTCCGGAATCTCCTCTCGTACCTTTCTCTGCACCGAGTCTTAGCAATGAACCATTAAGAGAAGCATCACCAGATCCAGTCCCGTCAGCCTCCCCTAGTTTGCCTCCAGTTTCTGAGGCTGGGCTGTTTCCATCAGCACTTGTTAGTAGTGATACATCTGCTTTATTTCCTCTCCCAATTTTGCGGGATGAAATTATTGGTGATGAATTGGACCGTATCCTCGATTCTGTGCCATCATGCAATGGACTAAACATGGTGAGCTTAATGGGAAATGCATATATATATTTTATGCAGTATTTTTTTCAGATTTCCATTGTGCAGTTCTGGCTGTTTCCAGGAACAAATTTGGTTATGGTGACTCCCATTACTTTCTGTATTCATCTGCACTACCGTTTTCATGACATTTTGAGACTGATGTTGGTTCTAGATTTCCTTTTTGGATTCATTTGCCCACTTAAAAGTTTTATAATGGTCACATAAAACCACATTGCTGATTCTTGAGCATCGATTTTCAATTGTTTAATCAGTTTTACATGGAATGGAAGCTTAAAGTATAAACACATGAGAATTAAATTGTGCAATCTGTTCTTCAGGCTGGTCTTTACTGGGTCGTCCATAACACCGGAGATAACGCTGGAATATAGGACAAGTAATGGTCACTTTGTAGAATCTTGCCGTGACGTAATGAGTTGTTGTAGTGTTGTGCTAAATTTCCAGTTGTAAGAGACCTTTAAACCTAATTTAAGTTGCCTTTATTAATGATCATAATTACTTTAAAAAATCATAACTAAAAAAATACACATTTACATTAAATTTGTGAGCACAAATACTACTTATGGGGCTTCCTACCAGTAATATGCATCTCATATCAATAGAATACACTATAAATATCTAATGGATTAAAGCTTTATCCACTACTCCATGCAGAAGGCAGCTTGTTAACCCATTATGGGAAAATTTGCCACAATTGAATATGAAGCCAATCGCTGTCCCTTCGCTTTAATCGGATCCCAGTCACCCATTTAAGTATGTGGATGCGAGTGAAATATTGGACTGCATTCGGATGTCACCCGAGTGCAGTCCAATGTACCCTCATAAAGACAATGGAGAAATTAAGTTCTCCGACTTCTCCGTACCTGTGCTGTGATTCTTTATTGCGAGAGACTCGTGTCACTCTGTCAGTAGGATTTCACCCCTCCAGACTGTTTATGTGCACATGTAGCTATTTCAAACCCAAGTCTAGCCATACCTTTTCATAGCTAGTCCATTACTGATTAAATCAGCTTTTTAATTGATATCCAATTATGGCTGAAGAGCTACTATAGATCTGAAGTCTCTGTCACTCCAACTTCATTTCACGCCCATTGCCGCCACCTCCTATTTGACTGACCACCTCTCTGCTGTGTGACTTCAGGCAAAGGAGCCGTCGGACGAGCAAGAGAAGGTGGCATAGGCTGGGGTATAGAGCTGGAGTGACAGAGGCTTCAAATCTACAATAGCTCTTCTGCCTCAGTTACATATCAATTCCAATGCTGATTTCATAGTAACGGAGCAACAGACTGGCCATGTAAAGGTATTGTCGGACTTGTCTTTGAAAGAGCTACATGCGAATATGAATAATTTGGGAGGTGAAATGGTGCCGATGGATTCCCTTTCATGTAAGAGGGCACATAGCCTTACTTTATTAGCTCTGCAAAGCATTTAGCACAAGGGAATAGTATATGTCATGGGAGATAAGCACTTCTCTGCTTTGCAGAACATGTTGGGTACGGGACATATTTCCTCAAACATTAACCATTGGGAAGAAACTTTGATTTAGAAATACTTTCAAACTTGAGATTGGACTTCAGATTTTTTTTTTAAGTAACTTATTAGGTTTAACGGTCCTTGAAGTAGTCCATGTCAGAAGATAAACCTGACTCCCTATATGTCTGTCCCCATCCATGTCTACACGAGAATAACAATACAGTAGAGGTCGGTGTTTACCCAAATGGATTATTTTTCATTGCATATAATAACTATGGATTTTCTCAAGTAACAGATTTGTTTACTCTGTCGCCTCATTGGGGGACACAGGACCATGGGTGTTATGCTGCTGTCCACTAGGAGGCGACACTATGCATAATCTGAAAAAGATTAACTGTGGCTCCTCCTCTGCAGTATACACCCCTGGACGGCATCAGCCTTCTCCAGTTTTTGCTTAGTGTTGCATAGGAGGCACACCTAAAATTTTTTTTTTACTCCGTTTTTTTCCAACGGGATTACAGATGAAGAAAGGTGTGTCTCCTGTGAGACTCCCGGCATGGCTCCTTCCTCGGCCCCCTATTACGGGGTGCCCGGTTGAAGTCAAGATGGCTATTCCCCATGTCGCTCCTTCCCCAGTCCCTCGGGTGCTGGTTCGAAGTAGAGACCCCCTCCTTCCCCAATTCTTTGTGGTTTCTGGGTTGAGGTCGAGGCGAGGATAAAGCCCCCTGAAGGTGACAGCAGCATCCCCCCCTAATCCCCCTCTGGGGGCATTAGGTTGAGACGCCTCAGGTAAGGCCTGTACAGGCAGCACTCTGCAGCTCCCAGCAGCATGGGCCAGCACCCTGCGCCTGAATCCAGGGACCCCAGCCCAGCTGCGGGCTCCTGTCTGGGCCGGGGGGAGTGCAGGCAGGCATGGCACAATAGAGACAAAGGGCTCCCTGCGCCCCTATCCCTGCGGCAGCACCAGCTCTATAGTGCCTCAGGGGGACCCCTCACAGGGCCCCCCTTCCGCTTATAGCCCCACCGCTATCCTGCCTTTTAATCCGAGGGGGTCCGGTTCAGATCCGACCCCCCCCCGGACTTCATCGGGCATCTAATTCAGGCCGCGGCTTCGGCCTAGATGAAGCCTCCGCCCCCCCGGATGACAAATATGACACTCTACAGAGTCATAGAGGGGGCGGATCGAGACAGAAAGGGCACGTTTTTTCACAGCTCTACCGCCCTTTTTCAGCTCTCCGCCCTCTTCTCCCCTTCCTCTTCTTCTCGGCGGCCATTTCTGCTGCAGGACAAGGATTAACCCTGCATCTCCTGGTCAGCAGGACCAGGCCAGCCAGTCTCCGGGGGGCACAGGACTGTGGACCTTCGGTGCTGGACCTAGGGGCAAACTGGTGGGGTAAGATCACAGCTAGGTTTTTTACTCGGCTGTGAATCCATATTCCCTTTAAGGCTCCCCTATAGGTTCCTCTGCATAGCCTCCCCTGTAGGGTACTCTGCATAGCCAGCCCTTCTGCACTCTGTGCACTATGCTGGGCTCAGGGTCCAAGAGAACCAGGCAAGACTGCTATTATGCATTCTGCACAGCCTGCAGGACCGCTCTCCCCAGTGGCAGCACATACCCGCACTGCCAAGACTGCATCCAGACTGTGTCAGAGCCCCAAGAAGCCCCTACCAATGCTTCGGTGTCTAATGCTACGCCGGAATGGGTAACTCAGATGTCGCAATCTATGACGCAGTCTATAGATAACCTAACCTCCACATTGCTTCAGGCTCTGCAGAATAATGCCTCGGCTATGACCGCTACCCAGCAAAGGGAGAGCTTGACTCAGGGACAGGATGACCCTGGCACATCCACGTCTAGGTCAGGATGCAAGCGGACCCATAGGTCAAGTCCATCTGCGTCATCCCATAGCACACGGTCATCCCCTTCTAGGGAGAGACCCCGTAGTTCCAGATCATCTAGACCGTCCCCTTCCAGGGGCAGACAATGCAGATCTCCGCAATCCCCGACCAGAGAAGGTCTCCGCCCCAGCTCACCCAGCAGGGGCGCCTCAGTGATACACAGGATTTGGAAGGTATCTGTGACTCCGACTCAGACAAGGAAACGGAGGGGTCCCTGATCCCAATCCCCCCTAGCAATACAGCGCCAGTTGAGGACATAATCTCTTCCATCCATCGGGTACTGGACATTTCTGATCCGCCACCAGAGGCCCCAGAACACAAGATTTCCTTTTGAAGGGGCTCTGAAGCCGCCTAAGGTTTTCTCTAACCACCAGAGTTTAAGGCGATCCTTAAAAAGCAGCTCTCACAGCCTGAGAAAAAATTTGCTAATCGCAAATATCTGGTGGCAAGGTACCCCTTCCCACAGAAGGACACCAAGGAATGGACAGATCCACCCGAAGTGGATCCCCCAGTCTCTAGGCTAGCAGCACAGTCCCTCCTTTCACTGCCAGATAGCTCAACCCTCAGGGACGCAGCAGACCAGCAGGTAGAACGCATGGCTCGTTCAATTTTCGAGGCTGCAGGGGCATCCCTGGCTCCCGCGTTCGCTTCAGTTTGGGCTGCCAAGGCCATTCTGGCCTGGGCCAAAAATTTACAAGCTGGCCTCCAAGCATCCACTCCTGAGCTGTCAGACCAAGCAGTTCAAATAGCAGTTTGTAGCAGATTACATGCAGCTCTGGATTCAGCAAGGGGTGTAGCGAGGATAGCATCAAATGCCATCACAATTCGGCATATCCTCTGGCTGCGGGAATGAAAAGCAGACGCAGCCTCAAAGAAGTCCCTCAAGCACCTCCCCTACCTCAGTGGGCGACTCTTCGGTGAACAGTTGGACACGATGATATCCAACGCCACCGGGGGTAAGAGTACCTCTTTTCCCCAACTGAAACCTAAACGCACTTACAAGAAGCGTAACCAAACTCTATTGTGATCCTTACGGAACTCCTCGGGCTGGTCCGTCTCGCGTCCAGCACAAAATCGTAACCGTTCCCCACGCATGGACAACTCACGTTCGACGCAAAGGTCGGACAAGACCTGGCAGTCAAATGCAGGCCAGTCTAAGCCCAGAGGAGGAAAATCTCAGACTTTCTCCTCATCATAACTCACGGACTCCGGAAGACACCACACCAGTAGGCGGCCGACTTTTCCTCTTTCATAAAGTCAGGCTGCCTATTGCAGAAGACAGGTGGGTCAGGGAACTAGTGTCTTCCAGATACAAGATAGAGTTCACCTCCAACCCACCGGACCGATTGTTCCTCTCTGTCCCCCAAAACCCCCAGCCAAGGCTCGTGCCTTCCACCAAGCGGTCTCCTCACTTTTTCAAGCAGGAGTCATAGTACCGATCCCCACGGCCGAGTGCTTCCGAGGGTTCTACTCCATTCTATTCATAG
This sequence comes from Ranitomeya variabilis, assembly GCF_051348905.1. Classification (NCBI taxonomy): domain Eukaryota; kingdom Metazoa; phylum Chordata; class Amphibia; order Anura; family Dendrobatidae; genus Ranitomeya; species Ranitomeya variabilis. The sequence continues at coordinate 60,974,584 of NC_135238.1, forward strand.
TTCCCAAGAAAGGAGGCAGCGTACGGCCCATACTGGACCTAAAACAGCTCAACAAATATGTACGGGTCCGTCACTTCCGCATGGAGTCCCTTCGGTCCATCATTGCGTCCATGGAGAAGGGAGAATATCTCGCCTCCATAGACATACAAGACGCATACCTGCATATACCTATTGCACCCGCCCATCAGAGATTTCTCAGGTTCGCAATCGACCAGGACCATTACCAGTTTGTGGCTCTCCCGTTCGGACTCGCCACGGCTCCCAGAGTGTTTACCAAAGTCATGGCAGCCACCATAGACATCCTGCACTCCAGAGGCATAGTAGTCGTTCCATACCTGGACGATCTACTCATCAAGGCTCCCACCTTCAAGGACTGCGAGCTCAGCGTCTCAATCACAATCAACACTCTGAGTCGCATGGGCTGGTTAGTCAACCTACAAAAGTCATCACCAACCCCGAGTCAGTCTCTGACCTTCTTGGGAATGCTATTCAACACCTCCAGGGGGTCTAGTGCTCCTTCCCAAGGACAAGGCACTGGCTCGCCGCCTAGGAGTTCGCACCCTCCTCTGAAAACCCCCCTCAATCTCTCCGGTTTGCCATGAGAGTCCTCGGCAGGATGGGGCAGCAATAGAAGCAGTCGCATTTGCCCAGTTTCACCTCGGGCCTCTCCAGCTAGCCATCCTCAAGTCCTGGGACAAGAACCCTTTCTGTCTCTCGACAGGGAGTTCCGGCTAACGTCGTCAACCAGGAGGTCCCTGCATTGGTGGCTCAAGCCAACCTCGCTAGCAAAGGGGAAATCCTTTCTCACAGGTCAATGGAACGTTCTGACCACCGGTGCGAGCCTGACGGTTTGGGGTGCAGTGCACCTACACCACAGGGCAAGTGGTCCCCAGTGGAAGCGACCATGCCCATCAACATCCTGGAAATTCGTGCCATCCTCCTAGCATTGAGGGCCTTCCATCACTTACTGGCACCCTCTGACATCAGAATACAGTCGGACAATGCCACGGCTGTGGCATATGTGAATCACCAAGGAGGGACCCGCAGTACCCAGGCGATGCGAGAAGTGTCACACATCCTCCAATGGGCGGAGGACACAGGGTCGGTTCTCTCGGCGGTCCACATTCCGGGTGTGGACAACTGGGAAGCAGACTTCCTCAGCCGACAAGGAATAGACTCGGGAGAGTGGTCTCTCCATCCCGAAATTTTTCGCCAGATCTGCCATCGCTGGGGGACCCTGGATGTGGACCTAATGGCATCCCACTTCAATGCCAAGGTCTCCAACTTCATGGCCAGAACACACGATCCGCGGTCGCTCGGAGCAGACGCTCTGGTTCAGGACTGGACCCAGTTCCAGCTTCTGTAGAGTGGTGAGGAAGATCAAGCAAGAGGGAGTTCCAACCATCCTAATCGCATCGGACTGGCCCAGACGTACTACGTGGTACTTCGACATCGTACAACTTACAGCAGACGCCCCCTGGCGCCTCCCCGACCGCCCGGATCTTCTATCACAAGGCCTGTTCTATCACAAGGCCCGTTTTACCACCACAACTCAGGGGCCCTCAATTTGATGGCTTGGCCCTTGAAACCTGGGTTCTAACCCAGTCAGGGCTCTCGCCAGACGTCATTAGGACCATGATCAGGGCACGGAAGCCAGCCTCTGCCAAGATTTATTACCGTACCTGGAAAGCTTTCTTTACCTGGTGCGAATCTCGTAGCCAGACCTCATTCCTTTATTCCCTCCCCAAACTACTTGGTTTTCTCCAATCGGGTCTGGAAACCAGGCTGTCCCTGGGCTCGCTTAATAGCCAGGTGTCAGCCCTCTCAGTGATTTTTCAAAGGCGCATTGCTACCAAGCCGCAAGTAAGGACTTTTCTTCAGGGGGTTTCCCGATTGGTTCCCCCTACAGACGACCACTAGAAATGTGGGACCTCAACCTGGTCCTGACAGCATTGCAGGAACTACCCTTCGAAGCCCTTAAGGAGGTCCCGCTCTGCCTTCTATCCCAGAAGGTGGTTTTCCTGGTGGCAATCACCTCGCTACGCAGGGTGTCTGAACTGACAGCACTCTCCTGCAGACGGCCCTTCCTGGCTTTTCACCAGGACAAGGTAGTCCTCCGTACGGTCCCATCCTTCCTTCCGAAGGTTGCGTCCAACTTCCACCTCAATAAGGAAATTTCTCTGCCTTCCCTTTGTCCGGTCCCAGTTCATAGAGTGGAGAAGGCTCTGCATATGCTTGACCTTGTCAGGGCATTGCGTATATATGTGTCTAGGACTGCGTCCTTCCGGAAGTATGATTCTCTTTTCCTTCTTCTGGAAGGCAGCCGCAAGGGTCTGCCAGATTCCAAAGCTACCCTTGCCAGGTGGATCAAATCCACCATACAAGAGGCGAACCGCCTTAAGAATTTTCCTCTTGCAGCTGGTATTACGGCACTCTACACGGGCGGTAGGGGGCCTCCTGGGCCATTCGGCACCAGGCTTCGGCACAACAAGTGTGTAAGGCGGCCACTTGGACTAGCCTACACATGTTTACTAAACACTACAGAGTTCATACCCAATCCTCAGCAAACGCGAGTCTGGGTAGATTTGTTCTGCAGGCGGCGGTGCCCCAAGTGTAGGGGCCTGTCTGCACAATATTCGTCCATTGCTTCCCACCCAGGGACTGCTTTGGGACGTCCCATGGTCCTGTGTCCCCCAATGAGACGACAGAGTAAAGGAGATTTTTGTGTACTCATCGTAAAATCTCTTTCTCTTAGCCTCTAATTGGGGGACACAGCTCCCACCCTGTTGCCCTTTCCGGACGTTGTTACTGTTGAGTTCTCATATTGTTTTCTTCAGCTCGTACATAGTTGCCTTCTTATAGGCATGGTTATGTTATTCATGTTACGTTCCTTCTAATGCTTTTGCACAAAACTGGAGAAGGCTGACGCCGTCCAGGGGTGTATACTGCAGAGGAGGAGCCACGGTTAATCTTTTTCAGATTATGCATAGTGTCGCCTCCTAGTGGACAGCAGCATAACACTCATGGTCCTGTGTCCCCCAATTAGAGGCTAAGAGAAAGAGAATTTACGGTGAGTACACAAAAATCTCCTTTTTTCCACATAGTATTTGGGTGAACACCGTATATGAGGTGTGGTCTGTGAGGTGCTTTCCTGGAATACCATTGTGCAGACATTTGGAAGTATGCTACTGCTGTTAGCTCTCAGGCGCACAACCATTCTGCAGAAGGAGGCACACAGAGAGTTAGTGCTCATGCAGAACTCCGTGAATGGACCATCTGCTTGCAGCTCTCCTGTCCAGAGCATGACCGCTTCATCTATCTCTGAGGCTGTCACTCTCGAGTCGGACTGATTTGCACGGACGTCTTCATGATCCTTTAATTTGTGTGTCGGGGTTTGCTGCTCAGCAGTCATGCGATGGAGCAGGAAATTTTAGCATTATGGAAAAAATACCGGTGGTGGAGGCCAAGGCTCCTAATCTAAAAAAAAAAAAAAAAAAAAAGTTTTTGCCCAGTTTCACTTTCAAGTTATAGCCACACACCATTTAGTGTAATATGTAGAGGAAGGAATTATTTTAAATATTTGCTTCTGGGCCTCGTCTTATTTGACAAAACCTCAAAATGGCATATAAATAATACCGCTGCAGGTGATTTATCATTCAGTGTATCCTGACATTATGTGACTGTACTATCACATTGCTTTATCACCAGTAGAAAAAAAAACTTGATAAATGCTTGTTTCAGACCAGCAGTGCTTTAGGAGGAAACAACAGATTAAATGACTTTTCAGGACTGGAACCACCTTCAATATTTCAGAGTTATACATTCCCCCGGATGATGACACCCAGCTTGGACAGCTTTTCCGTATACCCCCTTTCTATGAGTAGCTCTCAAAGAGGTAATTTTAAGCACATGCATAAACCATGAAGAATCAGAACATATACGTACATAAAATGTCTATTGTTGTGGATGTATTCTAATTTTTTTATTTCTACATCTTTTCGGATATTTCTGTATTAGAACAGTTCAACGGAATCCACACTACTCCATTTTCTGTGAGTATTTACTTGTAAGTTTTATGTAGTAAAAAGAACTTGTATGTGTAATATCTATAGATAAATCTAATGATAGATATATTACACCCAGGTACATACAAAATGTATATATCCAGCCTCCGACATTTGACATGGTCTGAGAAATCGGCACAGAATTGCATAACAAAAATGGATCTGTCCCCCAATTTTGCAATACAAGCTACAAACCTTGTATCACTTAGACTTGATCAAGCTGGGGTACTGACTGTTAGAATGGCTTTAGAATGTTTTTGTTGAAAGTTTTCACACTTGATCTCATCTGAACAGAGATTGTTGTTTTAATATTATACAGGTAAATAATTGCAAATACTTTCTCCAGCCAGAAAGTCCTATAGATTTTTCTGGGACACAGAAGAAAGCACATCTGTTAGAATGTGTTAATGGGGAGCCATCTACTGTGACAAATATCAGTAACGCTGTAATGTTCACCAATCCTCTTGAAGAAACCCATGAGTTCAGACAGGCCTGTCAGTTGTGTTTTACCAAAGCAGGTAAGATAATTCCATTTGTTTATAGAAGCTTAAAGAAGCCCTCGTATGAATATTTTTTTGTTCATTAATACTGTGCATACTACTTAATGCTGCGGTGCCGCTCTTCACCTGTCGTCGGAGACGGCGCCGCTCTTCTCCTGTCGTCGGAGACGGCGCCGCTCTTCTCCTGTCGTCGGAGACGGCGCCGCTCTTCTCCTGTCGTCGGGGACGGCGCCGCTCTTCCCCTGTCGTCGAAGACGGCGCCGCTCTTCTGTCGTCGGGGACGGCGCCGCTCTTCTCCTGTTGTCGGAGACGGCGCCGCTCTTCCCCTGTCGTCGGAGACGGCGCCGCTCTTCCCCTGTCGTCGGAGACGGCACCACTCTTCTCCTGTCGTCGGAGACTGCGCCGCTCTACTCCTGTCGTCGGAGACGGCGCCACTCTTCTGTCGTCGGAGACGGCGCCGCTCCATTCCTGTCGTCGGAGACGGCGCCGCTCTTCCCTTGTCATCGGAGACGGCACCGCTCTTCTGTCGTCGGAGACGGCGCCGCTCCACTCCTGTCGTCGGAGACGGCGCCGCTCTTCTGTCGTCGGAGACGGCGCCGCTCCATTCCTGTCGTCGGAGACGGCGCCGCTCTTTTCCTGTCGTCTTCAGACTCTCCGTATCACTGTATACTCTATGCATGAGCTGGAAGTGGCGTTTACAATGTGAGTATATGGAGCCTCATTTTGACACTCTGCAAACTTACATTTTAAAAGCCACTTCCAGGTCATGGAGAGTTCAGTGTGACCCGGACAGTCTGCAGACGTCACTTAGAAGCGGAGCAGAACAGCTCTGGATACCGGAGAAAGTAGCGTTAGGTAAGTATATTAATACCCCAACACTACACTACTTGCATATATACACAGATTTAAAGCACCACTCCAGCATTTTTTTTTTATTTCTGCGCTGGAGTGGTGGCATTAACATAAGGTCCTTGACCTGAGTATTATACCTACCAGCCACCGTCTTTAGCTTTTACCTGTGCTGCTGCAGTCTTGATCTTGTGACTGCAGCTCCTGATTGACCGGAAGTCAGAGGTAACGATCACAAGTAGGGATGAGCAAATGTGCTGGGATAAGATGTTATCCAAGCATACTTGGGTGCTAACCGAGTGTCTTCAGCGTGCTCGAAAAATATGTTTTAGCCCCCGCGGCTGCATTTCTTGCGCGCTGTTGAACAACCGTGAGACATGCAGCCGCGGGGGTCTTGAACATACTTTAAACCAAAAAATATAGGAGCACAAAATAACCTATTTACATATATAATTTTAATCCAATTCAAGTAGACAGCAAAATCCTATACCAAAAAAACCACTTGAACCATAATAACCACATAATCAATCATATTATATTCCAAATATAAATAATTTTATTGAAGACACCAATCCACAATTTGACACAAAAAAATATTTAAAAAACATATATGACAAAATCTAAAAAACAAGGAGAGCAGAGCACCACACGTAGTCCAATCTAGTTAATAGTATATCATACGGTACTATGTATATCCATACATATAGTCATAAATAGGGAAACGGGTATTTCATATTCACAATATCATAAATAATATTCACTAAAGTGCTATAAATATATATCCAGATCCTAGTAGTATCAAATTAAATAAAGTGCATATGTTATAGGGTACATGTAGCCCCAAAATCTATCATAAAGTGCATAAGCAAAAGTCACATATAGTGATTCCTAGTAAAAAAATAATTGAGACATGATAAGGAAATCCATAAACTAACCAGGATTCATTTCCCACGTGGTGCCGCTGCTACCCCACACTCCAGTATGCGAGCACGCCGAAGTCACTCGGTTAGCACACGAGCAACACCTTATCTGAGCACGTTCGCTCATCACTAGTCACAATCTCTCAATGCAATTCTATGGAAGCCTTTTTCTGCCTCTCATAGACGTACATTGAGTGCTGACTTCCTGCTCACCCTGCAAACGCTGGAGCAATGCGGCAGGTCACAACATGCAGGAGACCACCAGATAAAAGATGAAGCTTGGCGGCTGGTGAGTATAATACTAGGTGCAGCGACCTTAGACTATTGGCACCACTGCAGCGGTAAAAAAAAAACGCAGAGTGGTGCTTTTATGAAAACAAATATTCATGGGAGTGCTTATTTAAAGAAGGTTTTAAAACTTTCTAGGCCTTCCCTTCGAGCCAGCAGGCTGTTTTATTAACTTAAATTCTTATGTCGAACCCTTGTTATATTATATGATTGTCAAATGTTTTTGTCACAGATTATATTCCAGATTTATCTTCTTTATTTAATAGGATTAAAGTCTTTGAGCTACAATTATCATCCCAACTTGGATCATAAATGTAAGAAGGACACTTTTATAGGGAGAATAAAAAGTCCTTCAGATGACAAATGGAAGAGAATAAGACCAAGGCCAATAAAGAATCACTATGCGGGTCAATACTACATATGTAAAGGTAATCGATGACTGATCGCTGGGTGGCTTTCAAGGGCCACATGGCCCTACTATTTTAATTCAGTGCATGCTTGTGACAGAAGTTTGTGAACAGCTAGCAAATGCTAAAAGGAACCCTGAGTTTATGGTCAATGCTGGGAAGTTTGTGAACAGCTAGCAAATGCTAAAAGGAACCCTGAGTTTATGGTCAATGCTGGACAATGAGCTCTAGACCTCAGTAGGAAGGCTAGTTGCAGAGAAAGAATGCACTGTACGTAAACCTTTCTATAGTATAGAAGTTTTGTTGAACGGTCACAAACTTTGTGAAAGCAATAAAAGTCTGTCCATCCAAGACTTGTGTGCCCAGAAAGCATTGACCAATGTTTCAGACCTTAATTAGCCTGTTAGGGTTATGGCTTGTTCACTACCATCGTTAGGAAAGGACAGATGATGCTCTGTAAAATCATAGCCTCCTCTATCCTTTTGCCAAAGAACAGCAGCTATGGGTTCTTCTAAGCAGCTACCTAGCACTCTGAAAATGAAATATGGTGGAGGCCCACAAAGCAGGAGAAGGTTATAAGAAGATAGCAAAGTGTTTTCAAGTTGCCCTTTCCTCAGTTTGAAATGTAATTAAGAAATGGCAGTTAGCAGGAACAGTGGAGGTCAAGATAGTATCTGGAAGACCATGCAAAATTTCAGAGCGAGTTGCTCGTAGGGTTGCTAGAAAGGCGAATCAGAACCCCTGCTTGATTGCAAAAGACCTTCAGAAATATTTAGCAGACTCTGGAGTTGTGGTACATTGTTCTACTGTTCAAAGACACCTGCACAAATATGGCCTTCATGGAAGAGTAATCAGAAGAAAACCTCTCCTGCGTCCGCATCATAAAATTCAGCATCAGAAGTATGCAAAAGAACATCTAAACAAGCCTGATGCATTTTGGGCACAAGTCCTGTGGACCGATAAGGTTAAAATTGAACTCTTTGGCCACAATGATCAAAGGTATGTGTGGAGAAAAAAGGGCACAGAATTTGAAATCTCAAAATCGCAAAAAACAAGCCCTACCATTACCATCTTGAGTAAATCTAGAAAAAATGATGGCGCTTGAAAGAAGGGGAGCGAAAAACAGAAATGCGAAAACAATAAAAAGGCTGCGGCGTGATGGGGTTAAAGATCACCTCATCTTCAACTTGCTTAACTGTTCACAAGAACCGTAATTTTGACCAGGGGTGCCCAGACTTTTACATGCCCCAGTATGCCTCACATGGTTGATAGGAGTTAGTAATTTAAAGAGAACCAGTCATCGCCATTTAATCTGTTAAAGGGAATCTGTCTCCCCCTGGGCCGTATGACCTATTTATATAAGCATTCAGGTAATAGAAATGTTACACTAGTCCTACCTGTAATGCCTCATATTAGCGGACGTGTTGTTGAGAAATCTTATAGTCCTTCTTCCAGGCTTCGGGGTATACAGTGCCTTTAAGAAATCTCTGCCTCCTGTCTTCATTATAATACTACCCCCTTCCATGTATGTCATTTCTGGCACTGGAATCCTGCGCCCTGCACTTCCTCCAAAATTTGTACCTTTTCCTCCCTTCTATGTTAACTGCATTCAGGGATCTTTGGCACGGCGACGTCAACTTCCGCTCTAGTGACCTCTGGCGTGTGCGACAATAAAGTTGCTCTCCCCACTTCCTCCCTGTATAGTCATCGCTATGTATACATGGTTCCTAGCGATGACTGTGCAGGGAGGAAGTGGGGAGAGCACCTTATCGTACGCACCGGAGCTCACAGACTCTCCTGTGCAGAAGATCCCTGGATGCAGTGCCCATAGAAGGGAGGAAAAGGTAAGAGGTGAAATTTACAAAAGGAGGCTTATACAAATTTGAAGGGACCACGGCAGAGCAACTTTTTTTTTTATATCTTTAAGAAATGTATTAGAATTAATTTTGGTTTTCATGATGAATGAACTGACTTTATAATATTTTTAATCTCCGTTTTAATTTATTTTGTAGATGTTGCTCAAAGCATCGAGTGCACTTACCCAGGATGCTGCACGTTTGCATATTGTCAAGAAGAAATCGATGTGTGGACTCTGGAGAGGAAAGGAATGTTTTGCAGAGAATCAATGTTCGGAGGCAACAAAAAAGTCAATCTGACAATCCCTCATCTATTGCAGGAGTATTCTGGGACGTTTGTTTTTCTGTGTGAGGTTTGTGATGATGTTGTGACTTATGTATTATTTCAGTGGTTTTCTTTTTTATGGGCGTATTAGGCGTGTATCATGCTACAGAACAGGCGCTGCCATTTTGATGAAGTAGAATTTTTTTTTTTTTTTTGTAAAACCAAAATAGAATATGTATTATGTAAAATAGGGGGCAAGTCATTGGGGGATCAGTAATCTGTCAGAAGCCATGCACATGAATACCTAATCAGAGCACCACATAAAGCCCCCCAAAGGCCGCCACGGAGCACGGGCATATCATTAACTCAAAGCTGAAAATAAAGATTAAACAACAACCACAAGACTGATTTCATTACCAGGTATCACTGTAATCAGTATAACGGCGCCAACCTGACACTGACTGTAGGTTACCGTGCACAAACCTGCTGACAGGTTCCCTTTAAATTATCCTCTTCTGCGTTGCAGTCGGCGATGCATCAGCTAAGAGCTTCCATTTTCTCTAATGCCAATTTTTGTTGTTAAAGGGCCACTGTCACCCCCTCCAGCCGTTATAAACTAAAAGAGCCACCTTGTGCAGCAGTAATGCTGCAGTCTAACAAGGTGGCTCTTTTAGTTTTTGATTCATTTATTACCTCAATAAAGCGTTTTAAAAATTGGCCACACATACCAGATATTGTACCAGGAGGCGGTCCGAATCGTCCTGTATGAATCCCCCAACTGCCGTCACTCTTCTTTTCAGGGCCGATGGTACCCGCCCCCTTCGCGTTGTTGCTTCTTAAATGCGGCGCCTGCGCTGTGCGTGCCTGCCTGGGGCCTGCGCAGTGTTCTTTGTCAGTCACATCTCAGATGCCGGGTGCCTGACTGCGCCTGTGCGGGCAGTGCGGCCGCCCTGTTACTGAATCCCCGCCCCGCACTGTGTTATTCATTATGCACAGTGCGGGGCTGGGGTTCCTGGGCATGCGCACTGCGCTGTTCAGGCGCTCCCCCATCTCAGACGCTCTCCCATCTCTGACGCTCCCCCGCCTTCCCAGGAACCCCAGCCCCACACTGTGCATAATGAATAACACAGTGCGGTGCGGGGATTCAGTAACAGGGCGCAGTCAGGCACCCGGCATCTGAGATGTGACTGACAAAGAACACTGCGCAGGCCCCAGGCAGGCACGCACAGCGCAGGCGCCGGATTTAAGAAGCAACAACGCGAAGGGGGCGGCGACCATCGGCCCTGAAGAGAAGAGTGACGGCAGTTGGGGGATTCATAGAGGACGATTCGGACCGCCTCCTGGTACAATATCTGGTATGTGTGGCCAATTTTTAAAACGCTTTATTGAGGTAATAAATGAATCAAAAACTAAAAGAGCCACCTTGTTAGACTGCAGCATTACTGCTGCACAAGGTGGCTCTTTTAGTTTATAACGGCTGGAGGGGGTGACAGTGGCCCTTTAAACCGAGTTGCGAAATAAACTATTTCTCTTTCGTTAAAGTGGATCTGCCGTCTTAATAAGCTGCTTTATATAAGGGCAGTATAATATGGTTATAGGGCTGTATACAAAAAATGTGCCGTTTGGCTACTGGGTGCATGAAGCAGTGCCCCGAACGCGCCCTTTGTGCTCTTTCCATTAGACAATTAGCTATTGTGTTCACTAGGAGTTTCTTCTGGCATCAGTAGTTGGAGGCTATAAAGCACTGTTCATTTAACAATGCTCCTTAGGTCAGAATTTAGTAACATAGTTGTAAGCGCAAGTCCAGCTATACAGCAATCCATAGAGGCGCTATAATTTAAAGACAGAAAAGCTGTACAGAAATACTTACATTACTTGAAGTGTAATTTTAATGGTTTTTTATATACTTAAATCAATAGAGCACGTGAAATTAAGCAACTTTGTAATATATGTTGGACTGATGTTTCATTCTCAATATTCTCAGTTCACGTCTAAAATCTGTCTTAGTGAACAGATTTTCCCATTTCTGAGATAGGAGATGACAGCTGGTGCACATAAGGTTCTATGGTTCGTGCATTAGAATGTGTCTGTCTCAAGCTCATCCATAGATTAAGGCCATGTGCACACGTTCAGGATTTTTCGCGTTTTTTTCGCGTTTTTCCGCTATAAAAACGTGATAAAAATGCGAAAAAAAACCGCTAACATATGCCTCCTATTATTTACAGTGTATTCTGCATTTTCTCAGTCGCCCATGACAGCACTACCAGAGAGATGGAGTCCGCCCTTCAGGGACAGGAAAACCTACAGGATAAAAGGGCGGTACCTCTCTCCTGCCTCAGTTTGTTTCCTGTCCCTGACAGGGGAACCCTCAGGATCGGTACCTGTAGCCGGAGCCGACCAGTGGAGGTTTGACGGCGGGGAGGCCCCTGTCACCATGGCTCGGTGTCCGATGCCGCCGCTTCTGGGTCCGAGGGGGCTGCAGAGCGAGCGGAGGGAAGCGCCGCTGCCTCCCTGGATTGGGGTAGGGGCTTAGGGACCCGGCGTGCCTCTACAGAGAGGCCTGATCCGGAGCGACGGCCTGGTGTATGAGAGCACCAAGATGGCCGCCGCACCGGATATAGATGTGACTACTTCCGGGTCCTGACGAGCGCGCATGCGCACTGGGGACCTGCGCTTCCCTGCAACGCAGCCTGGAGGAGGGGTGATCGGCGCGCTGTTTAAAAACCACAGCTGTGAGAGCGCCTGCCGCTGCATGCAGTCCCACTATGGATAGCGATCAGCAGCTCCAGCCGGCGCAGCCCTTACAGCCACCGCCGCAGCAACAGCAGCGTCACCACCAGCGCAAGTCGGGCGGAAGGACCTCTGCAGGCACCCGAAGCAACCGCTCCAGGAGCCATTCTACGCCGCAGAGTAAAGCCTCCAATATGTCCAGCCAGCCGACACCTTCTACTTCGGGTCTCATTCAAGATCCCGTTCCTCCTCCAGAACCGGTACTTGTAGCTGCGCAAGATGGGTGAGTGATCTTCGTGAAAGTTCACTAAATAATTAGGGTCCCCTTTTCCGTTTGTTTTTTAGGCAAGAAAAAAAACGGAAAAAAACAAACATAGAGACTGCCCCTTATGTGGAGAACCCCTGTCACAGAGTTGGGATAAAAAACTATGCGGTTCCTGCATAGGTCAAGTCCTCTGTGAAGAAACCCCCAGTTTTGCCTCTGAATTACGCTCAGTAATAAGATCAGAGGTAGAAACAGTATTCAAATCCCTTAAAGGGGAGGGGGTTAAGGAGAGAACACCTGTCCCCCTGTCTCATTCTGATCCTTCTAGTTCTGATGAGGATGTGTCAGAAAAGAAAGGTTCCTCCTCCTCCTCAGACTCTGAGAGTGGAGGCCGCCACTGCTTCCCATTAGATGAAATAGATGCCCTGGTAAAGACTGTAAGAGCTACTATGGGGGTTCTAGACCCACGTCCTGACAAAACGGTACAGGACATTATGTTTGGTGGCCTGGGCCAGAAAAAACGCAGAGTTTTCCCACTTAACGAAAACGTGCAGGCCATGATTAAAAAGGAGAGGGAGAAGCCAGAAAGGAAAAATTCATCCGTACCCTCCCTTAAAAGGAAATATCCTTTTGCAGAAGATGACTCTACAGCATGGGATAAAGCCCCTAAACTGGACGTGGCAGTCGCTAAGGCGTCAAAGAAATTTGCTCTGCCCTTTGAGGACATGGGTACGCTAAAGGACCCCCTTGATAAGAGAGCCGACACCTTCCTAAAAGGGGCCTGGGAGTCAGCAGGGGGATGTCTAAGACCCGCCATAGCGGCCGCATGTACTTCCAGATCTCTAATGATTTGGTTAGACAATCTGGAGAAACAGTTAAGGGATGGAGTATCCCGACAAAAAATAATTGAATCAATTCCCATGATTAGGGGGGCGGCAGCCTTCTTGGCTGACTCTTCGGCGGACTCTATAAAACTGACTTCAAAATCGGCAGCCCTGTCCAACGCAGCTCGTAGAACGCTGTGGCTGAAAAATTGGCCAGGCGATCTACAGACGAAACAAAAACTTTGCTCAATCCCATGTGAGGGAAAATTTCTGTTTGTGGAAACCCTAGATGACATTTTACAGAAAGCAGGGGATAAGAAGAAGGGATTCCCTAACCTGGCCGCACCATATGTTAGACGGCCCTTTCGGAACAGGAAATTTTTCCGCAGACGTCCCCCTAGAGAACAGAACAGGTGGGAGGAGGGGAGAAATAGAGACAGAGGCTTCCTCTTTGGCAACTCCCCCAGAAATAAAAAAGCCCCTAAGTGACACCTCCCCCAGGGTGGGAGGGAGACTGTCTCAATACCTTCCGGCCTGGGAAAAAATCTCTTCCAATACATGGATTTTAAACCTAATAAAAATGGGACTTCAATTAAACTTTACCACCCTTCCTCCCCAACACTATGTGGTCACTCCATTGAAACCTTCATGGCGGCAACAACAGGCCTTGGAACTAGAAATCTCGAAACTCATCTCCAAAGATGTGATCCGGGAAGTTCCTCTACCGGAAAGAGGGAAAGGTTTTTTCTCCCCACTATTTCTGATCCCAAAGCCGGACGGTTCCTTCCGCACAATAATAAATCTCCGGAGATTAAACAGCTATGTAAAGAATCAAACATTCAAAATGGAATCGATAAGATCTACAATAAAAAACCTGTTTCCAAATTGTTTCATGGTAGTGTTGGATCTCAGCGACGCGTACTATCACGTCCCCATCCACAAAAACTCACAGAAATACCTCAGACTAGCAGTAGTCATGGAGGGAGTAGTGAAGGAATATCAGTACAAGGCCCTCCCGTTTGGCATTTCAGTAGCACCCCGTATTTTCACCAAGGTGGTAGCAGAAATGATGGCCCATATAAGGGAGGAGGATGTTATTATAATACCTTACCTAGACGACTTCCTGATTGTCAGCGATACAGCACAACATTGTCGCCAACAGTGCACCAGAGTGATAAAAACCCTAACAGAGTTAGGTTGGCTCCTAAATCTCCAGAAGTCAAAACTAGAACCGACTATGGTTCAAGAGTTTCTGGGACTAACTCTGGACTCGGTTTCACAGGAATGTTGTCTTCCAGACCTGAAGAAACAAAAAATACTAAGCATTGTGTCTGGAGCTCGCTCAAATCCTCATATGACCTTAAGAGGAGCGATGTCTCTACTAGGGTCCCTTTCTGCTTGTCTCCCAGCAGTACAGTGGGCTCAGATCCACACGAGAGACCTCCAGTGGGATGTCCTGAGAAATCAGGTTACACTAAGGGGACGCCTGGAAGATCGCATGACTCTAAGTTCAGACGCTATTCGTTCCCTAGGCTGGTGGCTAGATTCCAACAATCTATCAAAGGGGGTTCCATGGGTGATAGAGGTACATCAAGTAGTTACCACGGACGCCAGTCCCACGGGGTGGGGAGCTCGCCTGGGAAACAGTGTCACTCAGGGAGTCTGGACAGATCGAGAATACCAGGTATCCTCAAATCAAAAAGAACTTTGCGCAGTGAACCATGCTCTGTCAGTTTTTCTTCCCAAACTACGGGGACAACATGTCCGGGTTTTCTCGGACAATCAAGTGGTGGTGGCCTACCTGAACCACCAGGGGGGGACCAGATCCCAAGCCCTGATGGAAACTACTTCCCAAATCTTCGCCTTAGCCGAACATCACTTCCTATCCCTCTCTGCGTTACACATAAGGGGCGTAGTGAACAAAAAGGCAGACTTCCTAAGCCGTACCCAGCTAAAACAAGGGGAATGGGCTCTAAACCAAAGGGTCTTCAATCAGATCACAAAAATCTGGGGGGTACCAGTAATAGACCTCTTCGCCAGTATAGAGAACAGAAAAGTAAAACAGTTTTGTTCTCTAGATCTCAGAGGGAACCCCAGAACGCTGGACGCATTCTCGATTCCCTGGACTCACGGTCTGACATATGCCTTTCCCCCTCATATACTTATACCGGCAGTTCTGCGGAAGATAAGACAGGACAGGGCAAGAATCATTCTAATAGCACCCTTCTGGCCCAAAAGGGCCTGGTTTTCCTGGCTGAGAATCCTATCAGTCACAGATCCCTGGGTCCTTCCGGATCTTCCGGACCTCTTATCACAGGGGCCGGTGTTCCAACCTCAGTCGGCAAATCTACACTTGACAGCGTGGAACTTGAAAGGTCACTACTAAGGGCAAGGGGATTCTCAGATAATTTAGTCTCCACACTATTAAAAAGTAGGAAGGCAATAACAACTAGAATCTATGGTAAAACTTGGAAAAAGTTTCTGTCCACCTCCGATGTAAGGCTACAAGATGGGGTTCCAATAGTCAAAATATTAGAGTTCCTACAGAAAGGCTTGGATATGGGCCTTTCGGTGAGCACCCTAAAGGTGCAAGTAGCGGCCTTAGGGGCATTATACAATCATAGTATTGCCACTAATCCATGGGTAGCAAGGTTCATTAAATCTGCTGCACGTTCTAGGCCAATAAAAATCAGAAACCCTCCATCTTGGGACTTAAACTTAGTCCTTTCAGCGATGACAGAACCTCCATTCGAACCCATAGATTCGATACCGCTTAAAATCTTATCCCTTAAGATGGCCCTTCTTACAGCCCTAACATCTGCCCGTAGGATTAGTGACCTTCAGGCTCTATCTGCAAACCCTCCATTCACACAAATCATGGAAGATAGGGTAGTATTAAGGACAGACCCTGCTTATCTACCCAAAGTTGCTTCCAATTTCCATAGGTCCCAGGAAATAATCCTTCCTTCCTTCTGTCCAAACCCGAAAAATCAAAAAGAGGAGAAATTCCACACCTTAGACGTAAGAAGGTGTCTAATACACTACCTAGAGTCCTCCCGTCAGTGTAGGAAGGAAGGCAGTCTTTTTATCTGTTTTCTGGGGCCTTGGAAAGGACTCAAAGCCTCCAAAAGCACTATAGCTCGTTGGGTCACTGATGCGATAGCCTTGGCATACTCGTCCACGGGGAACGCAGTTCCTGAAGGACTCAAGGCACATTCTACAAGGGCTATGGCGACCTCCTGGGCCGAAAGGTCGGAGGTACCAATAGATAAAATCTGTAAAGCGGCCACCTGGTCAACACCTTCAACCTTCTTTAGGCACTATCGCTTAGACTTAGCCTCTTCGTCGGACTTAACCTTCGGAAGAAGGGTCTTACAGGCTGTGGTCCCTCCCTAAAGCAATAATCTCTGCAATTCTCTCTGGTAGTGCTGTCATGGGCGACTGAGAATAGTGTAGTTACTCACCGATAACGGTGTTTCTCAGAGCCCATGACAGCACCTGCTTATTCCCCCCCTTATCACGTGTGCGGTGAGCACCTTATTATACGAAGTGTGTGTTTGATTTAGACACGGTGTAATCTTCATAAGTATTTTGCTAAAAATGTGTATTTCTTGTTGTCACTAACCTGGAGGACCTCTGATGCTCTGTAAACTAAACTGAGGCAGGAGAGAGGTACCGCCCTTTTATCCTGTAGGTTTTCCTGTCCCTGAAGGGCGGACTCCATCTCTCTGGTAGTGCTGTCATGGGCTCTGAGAAACACCGTTATCGGTGAGTAACTACACTATTTTGTGCAAATGTTGCATTTTTTTCCGCGAAAAAATCGCATCGCGGAAAAAAAAGCAACATGTTCATTAAAAATGCGGAATTGCGGGGATTCCGCACACCTAGGAGTGCATTGATCTGCTTACTTCCCGCACGGGGCTGTGCACACCATGCGGGAAGTAAGCAGATTATGTGCGGTTGGTACCCAGGGTGGAGGAGAGGAGACTCTCCTCCACGGACTGGGCACCATATAATTGGTAAAAAAAAAAAAAAAAGAATGAAAAAAAAAAATAGTGATATACTCACCTTCGATGGCCTCCGGAGTCTTCCCGCCTCTCCGGTGCATGCTGCCGCTTCGGTTCCTATAGCTGGTGTGCGGTGAAGCACCTGCGATGACGTCGCGGTCTTGTGATTGGTCGCGAGACCGGTCATGTGACCGCTCACGTGACCGCGACGTCATTGAAGGTCCTGCACACACACAGCATCTATAGGAACGGACGCCGCTGAGGAGATCAGCTGTCTGCAGGTGAGTATAAGCATTTTTTTTATTTTTTTTTATTATTTTTAAACATTCTATCTTTTACTATAGATGCTGCATAGGCAGCATCTTTAGTAAAAAGTTGGTCACACTTGTCAAACACTATGTTTGACAAGTGTGACCAACCTGTCAGTTTTCCAAGCGATGCTACAGATCGCTTGGAAAACTTTAGCATTCTGCAAGCTAATTTCGCTTGCAAAATGCTAAAAAAACACGAAAAAAACGGGGAAAAAAACGCAAAAAAAAAATGCGGATTTCTTGCAGAAAATTTCCGGTTTTCTTCAGGAAATTTCTGCAAGAAATCCTGACGTGTGCACATACCCTAAGAGCTCCAGCCATCATTCCCTATCACAGTAATGAGATTATCTGCAATCACTGAATGCAGATTTTACTGAAAGCCGAATCCAAGAGGAGAGAGAGTATTTCACTGATAAGATATATTACAAAGTTGCTTATTTCTCCTAGGCCTCATTGAGAGACACAAAACCATGGGTGTTATGCTGCTTGCCACTAGGAGGACACTAAGCAAACACAAAGAATTAACTCCTCCTCTGCAGTATACACCCCTTGACTGGTCGGTAACGACCCAGTTCTTGCTTAGTGTCTGTAGGAGGCACTTGGGTCTGTTCTCAGACCCCAACGTTTTTTATTTTTATTTTTTCTGTAAATTTTTATTTTTTAATTAACGGAGTGAAGGGGGCGACGGATTGCTTTTCAGGGTCCGCTCTCCCCCGAACCATCAACAGGCAAGCACGGCGAGTATACCTCCCCGTACCTTTCCTGCGACAACTGGGGCACGCCTAATCGACGGTTCCTATACGGTCCCGATCTCCCCCCTGTAAGATGGCGAGCACATAGAGTATACCTCTTATGTGCATCTCCCGGGCTCCTCCGCAATTAAGCCCTCACGTGTTGGCCTTAGTCCCCACAGTAGTCGTAAGCCCCCTGCGGCAGGCACATCCGTAAGACCCCTGCGGCAGGCACATCCGTAAGCCCCCTGCGGCAGGCACATCCGTAAGCCCCCTGCGGCAGGCACATCCGTAAGCCCCCTGCGGCAGGCACATCCGTAAGCCCCCTGCGGCAGGCATATCCGTAAGTCCCCTGCGGCAGGCACATCCGTAAGTCCCCTGCGGCAAGCACACATCAGGACACTCTCCATCCCACGGCATAGGGAGGATCGATTGAGCTGGAGGTGGCTCCCTCCTCGGTGCGTACTACCCTTCCTCACACTTCTGGCGTGGGAAGGTGCGGTCCGGGTCCCTGGGGAGAGGTACCGCTGGCTAGATGCCAGTAGCGATCGTCAGGCGTGGCCGCCGGTGCACGTCGCCGGCCGGTTCCACCAATTTAGTCCCCGGCTTCTTCAGCCAGACTAGGCCGCAATTCAAAAATCCCGCCCACCGCCGGAGCCCCACCCACTACTCAGGCGTTTCTCGTTCTGAACTAGAAGAGCCCTGCAAATCTCGGGCGCCATCTTGGGACTCCACTGCTGCAGGGAAATACAGCCGAAAATGCTACTTCCCTCTCTTCCTCCCCGGGGACACCAGCACAGGACCGTGGGTAAGCTGCTCCACTCCATAGGGAAAAGCTTAACCCCTTCTCTGCACCCATAGCCCTGCTATTAGCAGTTTACTGGAGAATAGACATACACTATGTCCTAATCTAAGGAGGCTAAAAGGGACAATAAAAAGCACACTGTGTTTTTTACTTCATGTGCCACTTGCAATTCTGTGTTGCCACGTGCCCACAATACCCCTTTGTGCCAGAACTGTGACCCGGCCTGTGCGCAGCCGCCTTCTGCCGCCACTTCCAATGTCTCCGCCGAGCCTAACCCTCCTGAGTGGGCCGCGTCCTTGTCACGTTCAATGGATTCCTTGGTCAAGGCACTAGACTCTGTCCGGGGGTCCTCCTTAAGCCAGAACTCACCTCCGCCGGCTGCGACGGAATCTGGCGACGGTGCGGGGCCGTCCGACCACAGGGGGCATACCGTACTACGGGAATCTCGGGGTGCCAGGAAAAGAACCCTTCCCTCATCTCCCTTCCATGCTCGAGCTTTAGCATCTGTGAGCTCATCTTGTCGCTCCCCCGAGGGTCGCAGCGTACATGACTCAGAATAAGAGTCGGAGGAATCTTTAACCCAAGACTCCTCTATCTTTCAGGAGACACTTGACTCCCTTATTGAGGCAGTCAACAAAACACTAATGGTGGACGAGGAATCGGTATCCACTCAGGATAAAAAGATAAAAAGACTAAACACTTTCAAAAGATATTTGCTAATTACCCTGAGTTTCAGGACATTGTCCAAAAACACAGGGAACACCCGGAGAAGCGATTTACAGCTCAAAAAGCCACGGAAGCTGAATATCCTTTCTCCAAGGATCTGGTGAAAGAGGTGCTTCTCTCTTCTTCTGTGGATCCAGCAGAGTCGCGACTCGCATCCAAAACAGTCTTATCTCTGTCCGACGGTTCATCAGTCAAAAATCCTTCTGACCGTCAAAATGACTACCTGGCTCGCTCAGTCTTTGAGGCCTCAGGAGCAGCTCTCCTTCCGTCTTTTGCCGCTACCTGGGTGGCTAAGGCAATGGTGGCCTGGGCAGAGGTATTAACCTCTACCGTCCACAACAGTAATCTTCCCCCAGAGGCGGCCAGACTCGCTAACCAGATAGCTCAGGCCGGAGACTTTGTAGTTAACGCTTCCATAGATGCGGCTAATTGCGCAGCGCAAGCGGCTGCAAGCGCAATTTCAATCAGGAGGGCCTTATGGCTCCGCAATTGGCGAGCAGATTCTGCTTCTAAAAAGTCGCTAACTTCTTTACCTTACCAAGCTGGCCGTTTATTTGGGGAGAAACTAGACCAAATCATTTCTGAGGCTACCGGAGGGAAGAGTAAATTTCTTCCCCAGCAAAAACCTGCCCGGCATTTTCGAAATCAACAGTAGTTTCGATTCCGGTCCTTTCGTAACAACTCCAGTTGGTCCTCCTCTTTCCCTGGTTAAGGACGGCAGGAAAACAGAAATCCCCAGGTCTCATACAGACCAAACCGTTACTGGAAACCGAGACCTTCTGGCCCTAAGGCATCCGCATCCCTTAAACCCTCTACACAATGACTCGTCGACGTGTCCGGCTGACACCGACAAAATAGGCGGACACCTTCTTTCGTTCCGTCAAAATTGGCTCTCGGTCGTTCACGACGAGTGGGTCAGAGAGCTCGTGTCTTCCGGATACAAAATCCAGTATTCTTAATTCCCCCCTCCGTGCTTCTTCCAGTCTTCTCCCCCCCAAATCAAGGGCGTCACATCTTCAGGCCATACAGGCGCTTCAAAGGGACGGTGTCATCGTTCGGGTCCCTCGAGACGAAAGGTTCAAGGGGTTTTACTCCAACCTATTCGTGGTCCCAAAGAAGGACGGGACTCTACGGGTCCGACACTTCAGGATGGACTCGCTCCGTTCAGTTGTCTCGTCCCTGGAAAAAGGGAGAGTTCCTTGCATCCATAGACATCAAGGATGCTTATCTACATATTCCAATTTTTCCCTCTCATCAGCATTTCCTGCGCTTCGCAGTCCAAGAAGAACACTTCCAGTTTGTGGCCTTGCCCTTTGGACTCGCCACCGCCCCTAGAATCTTCACGAAGGTCATGGCGGCTGTCATGGCCATTCTTCACGCTCGGAGAGTGGTAGTTCTTCTGTATCTGGGCGACCTATTAATCAAGGGTCCGTCCCATTCTGCCTGCGAGGAGTCTGTAAGTATCACCGTGGATTCTCTTTCTTGCCTGGGTTGGAAAATCAACTTCGACAAATCATCTCCGGTGCCGGCTCAGCAAATCTGCTTCCTGGGCATGATTTTGGACTCTTCCCGCGGGTTAGTCATTCTCCCTCCAGAGAAGGTCTTGTCCTTACAACAGGGAGCATGCAAGCTCTCTCGGTCAGTCCCTCACTCTATTCGCTTCGCGATGCGCATACTCGGGAAGATAGTTGCGGCGATGGAGGCCGTTCCATTTGCGCAGTTTCATCTCCGTCCCCTGCAACAAGCGCTGCTGTTAGCCTGGGACAGGAGTCCTTTTTCCCTCGACCGTCGTTTTCGCCTGTCCCCACAGGTCAGGCAGACCCTCAGGTAGTGGACGCTACATTCCTCCCTGAACCAAGGGAAATCCTTTCTCCCAGTGCGCTGTTAGTGGTGACCACCGATGCCAGCCTTTTGGACTGGGGCGCAGTTTTCAATCACCACACAGCACAGGGTCGTTGGTCCACAAGAGAGTCGCGTCTTCCAATCAATATCTTGCAGATTCGAGCGATCACACTTGCCTTTACCAACTTTCACCACCTTCTCGCAGACCATCCCATCAGAATCCAATCTGACAATGCCACAGCCGTGGCGTATATCAAACGGCAAGGGGGAACCCGCAGCAGGGCAGCCATGCTCGAAGTCTCCAACATCCTGCTCTGGGCCGAGACCAATCACTCGCTCATCTCGGCGATCCACATACCGGGTGTGGAGAATTGGGAAGCGGACTTCCTCGGTCGCCAAGGTCTTGCCTCGGGTGAGTGGTGCCTCCATCCGGAAGTCTTCCAGGTTCCCCAGTTCATTGCTCGATCCCGCGATCCTTGTGCCATCGGGGCAGATGCTCTGGTCCTGTCGTGGCATCGGTTCCATACATATTTCCGCCTCTTCCTCTGCTCCCGAGGGTCATCAAGAAGATCAGGGTAGAGGGGAGACTGGTAATCCTCGTCGCGCCGGACTGGCCGCGCGAGCATGGTACGCGGAACTTGTCCAAATGGTCGCCGACGTCCCCTGGCAGCTTCCAGATTGCACGGATCTTCTGTCACAGGGCCCGATTTGCCACCAGAACTCCGGGGCCCTGTCTTTGACGGCGTGGCCATTGAGTTCTGGATTTTAGCCCAAGCCGGATTCTCTCCAGGGGTTTCTTCTACCATGATTCGCGCTAGGAAACCCATATCCATGCGCATTTATCATCGCACCTGGCGCATCTTCTTTTCATGGTGCAATGCCCATGGACGTTCTCCTCTGGTTTTTTCCATTCCGTCCATTCTGGAGTTTCTCCAATCAGGTTTAGAGTCAGGCCTTGCCCTAGGCTCGCTCAAGGGGCAAGTGTCCACATTGTCTGTTCTATTCCAACGAAAGATCGCTTCCAGAGACTGCCGGTTAAGACGTTCATCCAAGGAGTCTCCCGGGTGGTCCCTCCCTATAGCATGCATTTGGCTTCATGGGATCTTAACTTGGTTCTCAGAGTTCTTCAGGAGGCTCCTTTCGAACCATTGCAGGACATCTCTCTCACCCTCCTTTAATGGAAGGTGGTCTTTCTCGTGGCGAATACGTAAATCAGGAGAGTTTCTGAGTAGGCGGCTCTCTGTTGCCGACCCCCTTTCCTGACTTTTCACCCAGACAAGGTAGTTTTGAGAACTTCTCCCTCTTTCCTACCTAAAGTCGTCTCCTCCTTTCATCTAAATGAGGACATTGTCTTGCTGTCATTCTGTCCGGCACCAACCCATCGTATCGAGAAAGCTCTCCATTCTCTGGATGTGGTTAGAGCTCTTCGGCGGTACATATCTCGCACGGCTCCCTTCCGTAAGTCGGATGTCCTGTTCGTGCTTCTGGAAGGACATAGGAAAGGTCTACCCGCCTCAAAGGCCACTCTAGCCAAGTGGATTCGCTCCACTATTCAGGAATCCTACCGCGTCAGGAACACCCCTGTCCCTGCAGGGATTAAGGCGCATTCGTCTCGGTCGGTCCGTGCTTCTTGAGCCATTCGGCACCAGGCTTGAGCACAACAGCTTTGTAAAGCAGCAACTTGGTCCAGTCTGCATACCTTCACGAAGTATTATCACGTTCATACCCAGGCTTCGGCAGATGCTGCCCTTGGCAGGTGCATTCTGCAGACAGCGGTTCCTCAGTAAGCCAGTGGTACATGGGCTTTTAGCAGTGCAATTGCTCCCCACCAAGGGACTGCTGTGTCCCCAATGAGGCGTAGGAGAAAAGGAGATTTTTGTGTACTCACCGTAAAATCTTTTTCTCCTAGCCAATCATTGGGGGACACAGCACCCACCCTGTTAGCCTATTGGCTGGTGGTTGTTGTGGTTTGTTCCTCAGTTTTTGACATAGTTTACTTGTCTTGGTTTTTCTTATACTCCTACTGCTTTACTACCGAACTGGGTCGTTACTAGCCAGTCAAGGTGTGTATACTGCAGAGGAGGAGTTAATTCTTTGTGTTTACTTAGTGTCCTCCTAGTGGCAAGCAGCATAACACCTATGGTCCTGTGTCCCCCAATGATTGGCTCGGAGAAAAAGATTTTACGGTGAGTACACAAAAATCTCCTTTTTCATGTGTACTATTGTTTTATGGAGTAAAAATTAAAACAACTTTACTTTGTGAAGGCACAGATAGGAGACAGTTTATCAAGACTGGCATTTCGTACACCGTTCTACAACCAAACTTTATAATCCTCAAAAGAATATTTATCAGACACAAAATTATAATATCAATGATACTTTATTTGAACATAGTAAACAACAAATCATCACCATAAAAATTCATCATCATAAAAATGAAAAACTAAAGCTGATGGAAGAATAAGAATGAATAATATAAAAATTAAAAATAATTAAAAACAACTATGTATGTGCAGGGCATGTTAAACTGACTGACACCCAGTAAAATAATAATAGATGAAATATCAAATGAATAGTGGTAATCAATACACCAAAAAATAAAAAGTGTGTGTGTATGTATATATATATATATATATATATATATATATATATATATATATATATATATACACACACACCATATATGCCAACATTTTCAGCCCCAAAAAATGGGCTGAAAGTGCCCCTCTCGGCTTATACTCGAGTCCTGGAAGGCGGGGGGGTCGGCGGGTGAGGGTGAGAGACGACGGTCACATACTCACCTTCTCCTGACGCGGTCCCTGCATGTCCCATGGTCTCCAGCGCCGGCACCTCCTTCCTCTGTTCAGCGGTCACGTGGTACCGCTCATTAAAGTAATGAATATGGACTCCTCTCCCATAGGGATGGAGCCGCATAATCATGCCTGACCATCCGTCCGGGAGAAGCTGCCAGGGACCGCGCCGGGAGCAGGTGAGTATAAAATTTTCACCTGTCCCTCGTTCCAGCGTCGGCGCCGCTCCGTCTTCCGCGTCCTCTGCAGTGACTGTTCAGGTCAGAGGGCTCGATGACGTATTAGTGTGCGCGCCACCTTCTGCCTGAACAGTCAGTGCGGAGAGACCGGACGCTGAGGAGCAGCGACGAGAGGGGAGTATGTCATTTTTTTATTTTTTTATTGCAGCAGCAGCAGAATTAAATGTAGCACATTGTCATATGGAGCGTCTATGGGGCCATAATGAACTGCATGGAGCATTATATGAGGCATATTTGAATATGGAGCATCTATGGGGCCATAATGAACTGTATGGAGCATTATATGGGGCTTATTTGTATATGGAGCATCTTATGGGGCCATAATGAACTGTATGGAGCATTATATAGGGCCTAGTTTGTATGGAGCATCATATGGGGCCATAATGAACTGTATGGAGCATTATATGTGGCACATTTGTATATGGAGCATCTTAGGGGGCCATAATGAACTGTATGAAGCATTATATGGGGCATATTTGTATATGGAGCATCTTATGGGGCCATAATGAACTGTATGGAGCATTATATGTGGCACATTTGTATATGGAGCAGTATTTGGGGCGTATTTTAATATGGAGCATCTTATGGGGCCCATCATGAACTGTATTGAGCATTATATGGGGCTCCTGATTCAATATGGATATTCAAAAACACGTAACCTACTGATGTCTTAATTAATTTTACTTTTATTGGTATCTATTTTTATTTTTTAAATTTACCCGTAGCTGCTGTATTTCCCACCCTAGGCTTATACTCGAGTCATTAAGTTTTCCCATTTTTTTGTGGCAAAATTAGGGGTCTCGGCTTATACTCGGGTTGGCTTATACTCGAGTATATGCGGTGTGTGTATATATATATATATATATATATGTGTATATATATATATATATATATGCATGTATGTGTATATCTATATCTATCTATCTATCTATTGGACCCGTTCTACGCCAGGGTGGCGAGCATTTATATTGGTATATGGTCCCCATCCTGTCATGTGCTGCTCCCATCCTGCGCCCCCGTTTAAATCAGTGATGGCAACAGACACTGTGGCGGTATTGAGTCGAAAGTGGCTGCCTTGCTCCACAGACGTGTTATATATTCTTTAGAAAGTTACTTGGTAGCTTTGCTGACGTATTGTATAGTGTAGATATTCTTACACATGCTCCTGATATCTGTAACGAAATCATTAATGTGGGCGGAAATGCCACATCATGAGAGGGCGGGATTGTGACGCAGTAATCGGCGCCTGCGCAGTCCGCGCTGCAGTGTCTGTTCAGATGTATGTAAGTAACGTCATGAGGGCGGGATTGTGTCCACCTTTGTCCCCAAGGCCCCTGATTCCAGCCCATAAATGTCCCCCTGCTCTCTGAATCAGCGCCTGCGTAGTCCGCGCTTTCCGGCGCCATTTTCTTGAAGACACACTGCAGTATCCAAGAAAATGGCGCCAGAAAGCGCGGACTGCGCAGGCGCCGATTCCGGGAGCAGCAGGACATTCATGCCCTGGAATCAGGGGGCCTAAGTAAGTAATTGCTGTGGCGCGAACTGCCACAACGTCATGAGGGAGGGATCGTGTCCACCGTGTCCCCACGCCCCCTGATTCCGGCTCATAAATGTCCCCCTGCTCCCGGAATCGGCGCATGTGCAGTCCGTGCTTTCCGGTGCCATTTTCTTGAAGACACTGTAGTATGTATGCAAGAAAATTGCGCCAGAAAGCGCAGACTGCGCAGGCGCCGATTCCGGGAGCAGGGGGACATTCATGCGCCGGAATCAGGGGGCGTAAGTAATTGCTGTGGCATGACCTGCTGCAACGTCATGAAGGCGGGATCATGTCCACCGTGTCCCCACGCCCCCTGATTCTGGGAGCAGGGGGACATTTATGGGCCGGAATCAGGGGACGTGGGGACACTGTGTGGGTGGAAACTAAGTGATATGGGCGGGATTGTGACACAGATTTCGGCGCCAGCGCGGTCTGCGCTTTCTGGCGCCATTTTTTCTTGAATACAGACACTGTGTTTATAATCTAACGCTAGGAGCGTCGCGCTGGCGCAGTCTATAAAGGCTTCGGACAGAGTGACGCTCCTTCCGTTATATTATAAATATATATACTAGATGGTGGTCCGATTCTAACGCATCGGGTATTCTAGAATATGTATGTATATAGCAGCCACATAGTATATAGCACAGGCCACGTAGTATATAGGAGCCATGTAGTATATAGCAGACAAATACTACGTGGCCTGTGCTATATACTATGTGGCTGTTATATACATACATACATATTGTAGAATACCCGATGCGTTAATATAGGTCACGCAGTATATAACAGTGGCCACGCAGTATATAACACAGCCCAAACAGTATATAATATAGCCCAAACAGTATATAGCACAGCCCACGTACTATATAACACAGCCCACGCAGTATATAGCAGCCACGCAGTATATAACACAGGCGACGTAGTATATAACACAGGCCACGCAGTATATAACACAGGGCACGTAGTATATAGCACAGCCCACGCAGTATATAACACAGCCCACGCAGTATATAACACAGCCCACGTACTATATAACACAGCCTACGTACTATATAACACAGCCCACGTACTATATAACACAGCCCATGCAGTATATAGCAGCCACGCAGTATATAACACAGGCGACATAGTATATAACACAGGCCACGCAGTATATAACACTGGCCACGTAATATATAGCACAGCCCACGCAGTACATAACACAGCCCACATAGAATCTAACACTGGCCACGTAGTATATAGCAGCCACTTGGTATATAACACAGCCCACGTAGTATATAGCAGTGTGGGCACCATATCCCTGTTAAAAAAAAAAATAGTTAAAATAAAAAATAGTTATATACTCACCCACCGGGATCCAGCGAAGCTCTGGTTATGCGCGCGCGGCTGCCGCCATCTTCCGTTCCCAGAATGCATTGCGAAATTACCCAGATGACTTAGCGGCCTCGCGAGACCGCTAAGTCTTCTGGGTAATTTCGCAATGCATCTCTGGGAGCGGAAGCTGGCGGCAGGCGCGCGCGGCTCGGCGGACTACGGAAGGTGAGAATAGCAGGTTTTTTATTTTTAACATTATATCTTTTTACTATTGATGCTGCATAGGCAGCATCAATAGTAAAAAGTTGGGGACACACAGGGTTAATAGCAGCGTTAACGGAGTGCGTTACCCGCGACATAACGCGGTCCGTTACCGCTAGTATTAACCCTGTGTGAGCGCTGACCGGAGGGGAGTATGGAGCGGGCGCCGGGCACTGACTGCAGGGGAGTAGGGAGGGACTAATCGGACTGTGCCCGTCGCTGATTGGTCGCGGCAGCCATGACAGGCAGCTGGCGAGACCAATCAGCGATGCGGGATTTCCGTTACGTAAGTTGCAGACAGAAAGACGGAAGTACCCCTTAGACAATTACCGTATATATATATATATATATATATATATATATATATATATATATATATATATATATATAATGTGTGTGTGTGTGTGTGAAAACTATATGTGAATGTAATCCTATTATTTGTGCCTATAAATATTTCATAATAAAGTAATCAAAGTGCTGGTGCCGATAAATATTATGATTAAAAATAATTCATAAGCAAGACAATACAAAAGTATGCTGAAATTTAAATTAATCATAAATATTCTGGTTATAAATTATTCATAAGCAAAACACATGAATTAAAAAATGATAAATAAAACACAAGTGTGATCAAGAATATACAAAATATTTGGTGCAAAAAAAGAGAACCACAATACCAACCAGTACTAACACGCCACTGTCCCCGCACACACCACTCCAACGAATGTTTCGCTTCCACTTCGTCAGGGAGTTAAAAAGTTCACTTTTTAGGTGCCAGATGGTCCCTATAGTATTTTATATCGCTGATCAGAGGTGGCAGGCTGATGAGTAGCTGTATTTCCTAATAAAAATGATTGACGTTCTATATTACTATTTGATATTTCTATTCCAGAAATGTTTTGATCACAAACCCAGAATTATTAGTGAAAAAAATAAGGACAACTTTAGCCTGAGCTGCTCCCATCCTGTTGCGAAGCATGACTTTGAAGAGAACAAGTGAGTATGAATGGACGGCTCCTTCAGCCAAAGCCCCTTCTTTTACATTACAATGTCACTGGCTCTTTATAAGTAGTTCAACTAACTTTTTTATTTTTGCAAAAATCTCATTAGAAGTATACGGTGCCTTGAAAAATGATTCATACCTCGTGAACCTTCCTGCATTCTTCCATACAGCTGCTGTATGTGATGTAAGGCCTGACTTGTATTTTATGGGCGGTATTAGAAGAATCCTGGTTGCTTCCTTTTGTGTCATTTTATGAATGCGAAAGCACTCTGAGGTGCGGGGAAAGGTAGAAAATCAGATTATTTTTTTTAATGTCAGGCAGGTGTTAATGTTTTATCATTGTTTAGTGCATACAATACACCCCTATGTGTTACATGTAAATGTATTCATCATATGTTTCTATTCCTGTACTACAGGTGTCTTGTTCACATGTTCAGAGACTCTATTGTCAAGTACTGCAAGATCCGTCCATTCAACGATCTTCTTTTACTTGATCTTTGTCGACATGAGGTTCGATATGGATGCATAAGAGATAATGATTGCTTCTACGCTCACAGCCTGGTGGAACTTAGAGTTTGGGTCATACAAGAAAAGACAGGTGAGTGAGCCTGTGGGGTGTAGTGTCTGATGATGGCTGAGTTTACACTTCAGTTTTTTTCACCAAGAGTAAGACTGGCATCTCAAGACAAAGAAGGAACCCCCTGTCCTGTAAT
The DNA here is from genome assembly GCF_051348905.1 of Ranitomeya variabilis. NCBI lineage: Eukaryota > Metazoa > Chordata > Amphibia > Anura > Dendrobatidae > Ranitomeya > Ranitomeya variabilis. The sequence goes on from NC_135238.1 coordinate 61,003,851, forward strand.
TCATTTCCATTCTTAGTGATCTAAAGGGTAACATTTCTCCTTGTGGAGAGTGATGTGCCACTGTAAGGAGACTTATAGGCCATGCAGTACTCTGGGAAATTAAATATGTAAATTGTCTCTTCAGAGAGGAAGAGGAGATGAACTCTAGTGCCACCTATTGGAAGTAGCCATCCTAAAAGTCAATATCAACCCTTTAACCACCCGATACTGACTTTTAGGATTGCTACTTCCAATAGATGGCACTAGAGTTCAAGTCCTCTTCCTCTTTGACGTGGCAGTTTGTACATTCTTGGTGATTAATGATAGACAGGAGAACAGATTTTCTGTACATTAGTACAGGTACCATCCAACACATACATTGATTTATATAACCTTAAATTGCATTGTTTCATTATTTTATTAATTTTTTTTTTATTGTAGGAATTTCATTTGAGCGAATTGTTCAGGAGTCAGAATCATATTGGGCAAAGGAGTCCAGTTCACTAAAGCCCCAGGTACATGTTCAGTGTTTGATATAGTTTGAGTCGTAGAGAAAAATTGTAAAATTCATAAAGACATCTCCGGAGAGGGGATATATCCCCCTCACATTGAACATATGAAATCAGTAATAAGTAAAAAACGTTGACACTTCAACCTCCATTGAAATAGGGCCTCCTGCTTCAAACATGTAATTACAGCAGAGATCTGCTGAGAACCAGCCACTAAAACTAGGATTCATATACTCAAAGCGGGGAAGTACACTTCTGAGGCAAGGGCTTCCCGTTTTATACCAAGTGAATGTATATACCATATTGTTTTGTTCCCCATTTCTTAACATCTTTGTATATTTTTTTATAAACACTGCCTACCGTTCCGTATTGAATATATAAAATGTAATAGCTCTGTTCCTCTTGTTCTGTAAACCGCACTCTTGAAGCCATGCACTACCTGTAACTGGTGTCCAATCGGCCTGTATAAACGATTGGTGGTGGCAGCTAGTAATTCTTTTTGTAATTGTGGAGTTGGCAGTGATTCTATCGGGATATATATATTCCATGTGTTGGCATTGGAGGTGTACGCTCACTATGAGTTCCCCAATAACCGGCCTAGTAGTGGAAACAGCTGCAGCCTCGCCCGTCACTCATCAGTCAGTTGCGTAATTGTCCTGACAATTGCAGGCAGGGGAGTTGCGTCCCTGACAAATTGGTGGCAGCGGTGGGATCAGTTTGATCTCTCCAATGTTCTCTCTGACATTGTTTTTATTCCTTATAATCTGTAGCACTGTACAGACATTATCAACAGTTACATTATTCCCTGTCCGTACAATCTACATTCCTTCTATCAAACACACAATAATGCCAAATTCATGGCATGCCTGTTTCCTAGTTTGTAAGAAGAAAACTGAAGGAAATTCACAGGGACATGGGGAGAACATACAAATTCCATTAATGTTAATATCTTTTTCAGTGTTAATATAATATTTGTAATATGAATAGTATTAAATGGAATCTGTCAGCAGGATTTCACTCCCAAAATATTGATATGTGCATGTAGCTTTCAAAGACAAGTCCAGCAATACCTTTACATGGCCGGTCAGTTCATCCATTACTGAGAAATCAGCATTTGAATTGATATGCAAATGAGGCTGCAGAGCTTTTGTAGATCTGAACCCTCTGTCACTCCAGCTCTATTACCTGACCAGCACCACCTCCTGCTTGACCGAAAGCCTCTTTGATGTGAGACTTAAGGAAAAGTCAGTAAAGCGGGAAGATGCAGCCCCTGGATGACTTTTGTGTGCTCGGACACCTCTGTAAGCGAGCTAATGTCCATCCAATGTGAATCCTTGCCATTCTGATTCTCGTGTACGTACAGTGAAGCTTTTTATTTTTCACTTTATCTTAATTCAGTCCCTTTGCCTTCAGCTGTTGAGCGTTCCCAATAGTTCGGGACATCCAAATTTCAACATCAAATTTGTTTGTGGACAATGCTGGAGAAATGGCCAAGTGATTGAATCTGACAAAAGCAGAAGATACTGCAGCGCAAAAGCCAGACACATGTAAGTATAGGGGAGCAGTACGTCCTCAGCCATAGTGGACTAATAAAGGGCCGTGTAAGATGAGTGCGTTCATTGCCGTAAACATTGCTTCCTCTTAGGTGGACCAAAGATCGCCAAGTCGTTCTTGTGATGTCCAACGAGCGCAAAAAGTGGATAACTATCCGACCTTGTCCCACAAAAAAGCCCGTTCCAGTTCAGTTTGAGGTGATTTTTAATCCTGATTTCTCAAGGTATCTATCTCTTAAAGGGAGCTGTCCACTATCTGGGCAACCCCTTTTTAAACAAATTAGGCCCCTTGTAAAATAAAAATAATTGACTTCCTACACCGGCGCCATTCCACCATGTTTGACGGGGTTTGTGTCGTGTGTCGCATTGTTATGCCACATGAACGCCGCAGCCAGTCGGCGCCCGCTATTGATCTGCTGTGCTCTCACTTCTGCCACTTGTTTGATCGAGGGCAGTAACAGCGCAGCAGGGCTCCCATAGCATAATAATGTCACGCAAGCCCTGGAAGACCTGGCGCCAACATACCTGGAATGGCGCCGGAGCAGTAGGTGAGTATAAGGTCCTCTTATCTTACAAGGGGGACTACTTTATTTTAAAAGGGGTTGTCCTGGCAGTTGACACAGTCTTTCATTGATGTAGAGGTTTATTGAGGCTTCTGCTGATAGAAGCAGCTGGAGACGTGACGTACTGTCTGTACATTGTGGGATGACTTCTGGGTGACTTTCCAGTCATTGTTTTTAGATGAATGCTGAAAAAGATCCAGTAATTAACCTGTTCTTACACAAATATATGTATTTTATCTCCCACAGTTGTGTCATCATATATTGAATGGCAAAAAATGTCAATATATAGGAAATTGTGCATTTGCTCACAGCCAAGAAGAAAAAGAGATCTGGACTTTCATGAAAGATTTAAGCAGTAAGTTCATCTAATCTCGGCTCGTAAACAATTATTCTACATGATCGGTTTCCGCTTTCTGTCAGTTCATCTTGTGATGTTTTGCGGTATCCTGAAAAGTGAAATTTTCATTCTACCATCTTATACTGGTTACACTGTATATACCCGTATTTTTCGGACTATAGGACGCACCGGACTATAAGGCGCACCCAGGTTTTAGAGGTGGAAAATAGGGCAAAAAAATATTTGAAGCAAAAAAATGTGGTAAAATATTTAATAACATAAATAACATACTATTATATGTGGTGTTATTTTATATAATAGTATGTTATGTTGGATGCTGCGGGACCAGTGTGGTGTCTGTGAAGTACTATATGAAGACGCTGGAGGGTGAGTATAAGAATGGGGGAACAGGGCTTATATTGAAAGCACCACTCCAGCACTGCAAAATAACACTGGAGTGCTGCTTTAAAATCCCATGGGAGAACTATAACTCCCAGCATGTCCTGCAGATCCTATGACATGCTGGGAGTTACAGTTCACCAAAGGAGTGGCAGAGTGCTTTATTGTGTTTTGTAAAGACTAACCTCTTAATTGTGGCAGCCAGCCAGCCACTGGGGTGAGGTAAAAGCATCCCATGACTGCACACACAGAGCCCTCCCTCTTGTTGCCTTTCCACAGCACAGGTTATAAGAGGAAGCCTGCAGATTCTAGTGGGGAGTCTGAAGCACCTGTGATGATGTCAGAAGAGGGAGGGCTCTGTGCTGCCATGTGATGCTCCAGCCCGCCCACTTCTGACATCACACAGGTCCTCCTTGTGCACAGCACTCAGCGTCCAGCCCAGGCAGGTATGCAGCGATCTCCTCTCCCCTGGCCCCTGCTGCTGCCTCCTCCTCCCCCGGACACACAGATCTCCCCAGCTGCTGCAGGAATCAAGCGCTGAGGAAACCATGTGTGTCCCTGCTTAAGTGGAGTATTCATTTGCGGGGAAGCAGCTAATGAATATTCACTGCACTTAATCATCGGGACCACATGGTTGGGGAAGCAGCTAATGAATATTCACTGCACTTAATCATCGGGACCACATGGTTTCCCCAGCGCTGATTCCGGGCAGCGGGGACATTTTTCTGCCTCCTGAAGTGGGATAACAGTGCGATCCCACTAGCTGCTGCCCCCCTCCCCACATGCTACATCCTTACCATAAGACGCACCCACACTTTCCTCCCAAAATTTGGAGGAAAAAAAGTGTGTCTTCTGGTCAGAAAAATACGGTACTCGAGTATAAGCTGAGAATTTCAGCCCATTTTTTTAGGCTGAAATTGCCCCACTCGGCTTATACTCGAGTCATTCCCAGGGGTCGGCAGGGGAGGGGGAGCGGCAGCTGTGTAATAATACTCACCTGCTCCTGGCGCGGTCCCTGGACGTCCCTGGTTCTCCGGGCGCTGACAGCTTCTTCCTGTATTGAGCGGTCACATGGTACTGCTCATTACAGTAATGAATATGGACTCCCATAGGGGTGGAGCCGCATATTCATTACTGTAACGAGCGCTACCATGTGACCGCTCAATACAGGAAGAAGCTGTCGGCGCCTGGAGAACCAGGGACCGCGCCGGGAGCAGGCGAGTATGGCGGGGGCAGTGCGCGATATTCACCTGTCCCCCGTTCCACCGCCGGTGTCGCTCCGTCAGAAGGCGCGATGACGCGATTAGTGTGCGCCGCCATCTGCCTGAACAGTCAGTGCAGAGGACGGGGAAGACACAGTGGCGCTTAGCGGTGGAATGGGAAAGGTATTGATATTGCCTTCCACCTTGCAAATGTTTCTCACACCGCCATACTGAATGTAACCCCAGACCATGATCTTTCCACCACCAAATGTAACTGTTTTCTGGGTGTATTGTGGATCCATACAGGCTCCAGTAGGTCTCCAGCAGTATTTGCGGCGGCTGTGGTTTAATTCTACTGAAGATTCATCAGAGAAATCCACCTTCTGCCACTTTTCCAGTGTCCATCTGTTTAGCAGGCTGTGGGACTTTGCAAATGCCACACGGTTTTTTATTTGCCTTTTGTTTAGTGCTGGCTTCTGGGCACTGATACCACCATGGAGGCCATTTCGACACAGAATCCTACAAATCTTTCTAGTTGACACAGGGACTTGAGGTGACCAGGCCTGTTGGAGCTCTGCTGCTGTGGAAGAGGGGCTTGCTTTGGATTTTCTAACCAACAAATGTTCCTCCTGAGCAGTTGTGTTGCGGGTCTGCCGGACCTGGGTTTGTCAAACACATCTCCAGTCTCTTCAAATCTTTTTTTTAATTCTTTGTACTTGACTCTGAGACACATTAAAGGTACCAGCCACCTCTGCAGTGGATCTGGTCTTCAGCCTCTTGATAATCCAGGCTTTGGTAGCAAGGTGGATTTTTGGCATGTTGTCAGAGCTCAAATTGCAGTTCAAGTGAAGTTCTGGGTTTCTTTTTTATACACACACTAATTAACCGATCATTTACTGAACACAGGTGAGGATGTAAACTAGGATTGGGTGCATTATGTGACCAGGCGACAAAACTTTTGTCTTGCCAAAACTTAACCATTCTGTGTCTATTAACTGATCAATATTTCTGCATTTATGCCAATTTATTTTCTTAACCTAAACCACATTTTGGAGAGTTTCAGCTTTCAAAAGAAAAATTTATAAAACCAATGGATGAATTTAACGTCCCGTTATAAGCTTTTATTTACATAACATGGATAAGCGACATATCTTCTGTCAGGGAGTGTATGGAGCATCTTATGGGGCCACGTGCAGCATTATATGGGGCAAATATTTCTATGGAGCATCTTATGGGGTAATGTGCAGCATTATATGGGGGCAAATATCTCTATGGAGCATCTTATGGGGCCATGTGCAGCGTTATATGGGGCAAATATTTCTATGGAGCATCTTATGGGGTCATAATCAGCATTTGTGCAGCATTATATGGGGCAAATATCTCTATGGAGCATCTTATGGGGCCATAATTAACATTTGTGCAGCATTATATGGGGCATATTTTAACCCATTTCTGACACTAGACGTACTATCCCGTCGAGGTGGGGTGGGCCCGTATGACCACCGATGGGATAGTTCGTCATATGCGATCGGCCGCGCTCAAGGGGGGAGCTCGGCCGATCGCGGCCGGATGTCAGCTATCGCAGCTGACATCTGGCACTATGTGCTAGGAGCGGTCACGGACCGCCCCCGGCACACTGCGATCAAACATGATCGCAGTGTTCCGGCGGTATAGGGAAGCATCGCTTAGGGAGGGGGCTCCCTGCGTGCTTCCCTGAGACCCTGGGAGCAACGCGATGTGATCGCATTGCTCCGAGGGTCTCTTACCTCCTCCTCCCTGCAGCAGGCCCGGATCCAAAATGGCCGCTGTATCCGGGTCCTGCAGGGAGGTGGCTTCACAGCGCCTGCTCAGAGCAGGCGCCGGGGAGCCTGGAGCTGTGCACGTCAGATCACCGATCTGACACAGTGCACAGCAAAGTGTCAGATCAGCGATCTTACACTGTAACATGATGACGCGGAACGGTATAAACGCCTCCCCCAAAAGAAATTCATGAATTGCTGGTTTTTGGTCATTCTGCCTCACAAAAATCGGAATAAAAAGCGATCAAAAAATGTCACGTGCCCGAAAATGTTACCAATAAAAAGTCAACTCGTCCCGCAAAAAAACAAGACCTCACATGACTCTGTGGACCAAAATATGGAAAAATTATGGATCTCAAAATGTGGTAACGCAAAAAATATTTTTTGCAATAAAAAGCGTCTTTCAGTGTGGGACGGCTGTCAATCATAAAAATCCGCTGAAAAACCCCGCTATAAATGTAAATCAAACCCCCCTTCATCACCCCCTTAGATAGGGAAAAATAATAAAAAAATGTATTTATTTCCATTTTCCCGTTAGGGCTAGGGCTGGGGTTAGGGCTAGGGTTAGGGGTAGGGTTGGGGCTAGGGTTAGGGTTGAGGCTAGGGTTAGGGTTTGTTAGATTTGGGGGTTTCCACTGTTTAGGCACATCAGGGGCTCTCCAAACGCGACATGGTGTCCGATCTCAATTCCAGCCAATTCTGCGTTGAAAAAGTAAAAGGCTATGTGCACACGTAAGAAAAGAGGTGCAGAATTTTCTGCACAAAATCTGCATCTCCTGGCAGAATCCGCAGCTCCGTTTTTTATACGTTTTTTATGCGTTTTTTGTGCAGATTTTATTTCTATAATGGAGGGGTGCAGAAATGCTGCAGAACTGCACAAAAGAAGTGACATGCACTTCTTTGAAATCTGCAGCGTTTCTGCGCAGATTTTTCTGCACCATGTGCACAGGTTGTTTTTTTCACATTGATTTACATTGTACTGTAAATCACAGTGCAGTTCTGCAGCGTTTCTGCTGCAGAAAAATCTGCTGCAGATCTGCACCAATTCTGCACTAAATCTGCATCGTGTGCACATACCCAAACAGTGCTCCTTCCCTTCTGAGCTCTGCCATGCGCCCAAATGGTGGTTTCCCCCCACATATGGGGTATCAGCGTACTCAGGACAAATTGGACAACAACTTTTGGGGTCCAATTTCTCCTGTTACCCTTGGGAAAATACAAAACTGTGGGCTAAAAAATAATTTTTGTGGGAAAAAAAATAATTTTTATTTTCACGGCTCTGCGTTATAAACTGTAGTGAAACACTTGGGGGTTCAAAGTTCTCACAGCACATCTAGATAAGTTCCTTGGGGGGTCTAGTTTCCAATATGGGGTCACTTGTGGGGGGTTTCAATGTTTAGGCACATCAGGGGCTCTCCAAACGCAACATGGCGTCCCATCTCAATTCCACTCAATTTTGCATTGAAAAGTCAAATAGCGCTCCTTCACTTCCGAGCTCTGCCATGCGCCCAAACAGTGGTTTCCCCCCACATATGGGGTATCAGCGTACTCTGGACCCCAAAAGTTGTTGTACAATTTGTCCTTTTTCTCCTGTTACCCTTGGTAAAATAAAACAAATTGGAGCTGAAGTAAATTTTGTGTGAAAAAAAGTTAAATGTTCATTTTTATTTAAACATTCCAAAAATTCCTTTGAAAAACCTGAAGGGTTAATAAACTTCTTGAATGTGGTTGAGCACCTTGAGGGGTGCAGTTTTTAGAATGGTGTCACACTTGGTTGTTTTCTATCATATAGACCCCTTAAAATGACTTCAAATGAGATGTGGTCCCTAAAAAAAATGGTGTTGTAAAAATGAGAAATTCCTGGTCAACTTTTAACCCTTATAACTCCCTAATAAAAAAAAATTTTAGTTCCAAAACTGTGCTGATGTAAAGTAGACATGTGGGAAATGTTACCCATTAAGTATTTTGTGTGACATATCTCTGTGATTTAACCCCTTCGTGCCACCCGCCGTACTAGTACGGCGCTGCCGGCACTGCATTAGTGCCAGCCGCAGTACTAGTACGGCGGCTCGATCACCGCGGTCTCGCGCTGAGCGCCGCGGTGATCGGGTGCGGGTGTCAGCTGTATATGACAGCTGACACCCCGCAGCAATGCCCACGATCGGCGCTATCGCCGATCGCGGGCATTTAACCCCTCTGATGCCGCTGTCAATAGTGACAGCGGCATAGAGGGGGATCGCGCAGGGACGGGGGCTCCCTGCGCTCTCCCACCGGAGCAACGCGATGAGATCGCGCTACTCCGGTGACCTGGAAGGAGTCCCCGGATCCAAGATGGCCGCGGGACTCCTTCCGGGTCATGAGATGACCCTGCTTGCCGGCGTCTGCTGAGAATTCCTCATAGCAGGCGCCGGCAAGCCTCTGCAATGTGCCTCTAAGCTCGGTGATCTGACAGAGTGCTGTGCACACTGTCAGATCATCGATCTGTGATGTCCCCCCCTGGGACAAAGTAAAAAAGTAAAAAAAAAAATGTCCACATGTGTAAAAAAAAAAAATAAAAAAAAAATTCCTAAATAAAGAAAAAAAAAAATATATTCCCATAAATACATTTCTTTATCTAAATAAAAAAAAAATATCACACAATAAAAGTACACATATTTAGTATCGCCGCGTCCGTAACGACCCCACCTATAAAAATATATCACTAGTTAACCCCTTCAGTGAACACCGTAAAAAAAACAACAAAAAACGAGGCAAAAAACAACGCTTTATTCTCATACCGCCAAACAAAAAGTGGAATAACACGCGATCAAAAAGACGGATATAAATAACCATGGTACCGCTGATAACGTCATCTTGTCCCGCAAAAAAAAAAGCCGCCATACAGCATCATCAGCAGAAAAATAAAAAAGTTATAGCTCTCAGAATAAAGCGATGCAAAAACAATTATTTTTTTATATAAAATAGTTTTTGTGTAAAAGCGCCAAAACATAAAAAAATTACATAAATGAGGTATCGCTGTAATCGTACTGACCCGAAGAATAAAACTGCTTTATCCTTTTTACCAAACGCGGAACGGTATAAACGCCCCCCCTAACAGAATTTCAGGAATTGCTAGTTTTTGTTCATTCCGCCTCCCAAAAATCGGAATAAAAAGCGATCAAAAAATGTCATGTACCCGATAATGGTACCAATAAAAACGTCAACTCGTCCCGCAAAAAACAAGATCTCACATGACTCTGTGGACCAAAATATGGAAAAATTATAGCTCTCAAAATGTGGTGATGCAAAAACTATTTTTTGCAATAAAAAGCGTCTTTTAGTGTGTGATGGCTGCCAACCATAAAAATCCGCCCAAAAAACGCTATAAAAGTATATATCATCACCTTCATCACCCCCTTAGTTAGGGAAAAATAATAAAATTTGTAAAAATATATTTATTTCCATTTTCCCGTTAGGCTACTTTCACACTAGCGTCGGTACGGGGCCGTCGCGCTGCGTTGGGCCGACATACCGACACATACTGTGCAAGCGCCGCACAACGGGGGCAGCGGATGCTGTTTTTCCACGCATCCGCTGCCCCATTGTGAGGTGCGGGGAGGTGGGGGCGGAGTTCCAGCCGCGCATGCGCGGTCGGAAATGGTGGACCGTCGGCACAAAAAAAGTTACATGTAACATTTTTTGCTGCCGGCGGTCCACCACAACACGACGCAACCGTCGCACGACGCTTGCGACGTGTGTCAATGTCAATATGTCGCTAATGTTAGTTTATGGGGAAAAAACGCATCCTGCAGATGACTTTGCAGGATGCGTTTTTTCGCCAAAACGACGCATTGCGACGTATGCAAAAAAACGCTAGTGTGAAAGTAGCGCTAGGGTTAGGACTAGGGTTAGGGTTGGGGTTAGGGCTGGGGTTAGGGTTGGGGTTAGGGTTTCAGTTATAATTGGGGAGTTTTCACTGTTTAGGCACATCAGGGGCTCTCCAAACGCGACATGGCGTCCGATCTCAATTCCAGCCAATTCTGCTTTGAAAAACTAAAACAGTGCTCCTTCCCTTCCGTGTTCTCCTGTGCGCCCAAACAGTCGTTCCCCCCAACATATGGGGTATCAGCGTTCTCAGGACAAGTTGGACAACAACTTTTGGGGTCCAATTTGTCCTGTTACCCTTGGGAAAATAAAAACGTGGGGGCTAAAATATAATTTTCGTGGAAAAAAATATATTTTTTATTTTCACGGCTCTGCGTGATAAACTGTAGTGAAACACTTGTTGGTTCAAAGTTCTCACAACACATCTAGATAAGTTCCGTGGGGGGTCTAGTTTCCAATATGGGGTCACTTGTGGGGGGTTTCTACTGTTTAGGTACATCAGGGGCTCTGCAAATGCAACATGACACCTGCAGACCAATCCATCTAAGTCTGCATTTCAAACGGCGCTCCTTCCCTTCCAAGCTCTGCCATGCGCCCAAACAGTGGTTCCCCCCCATATATGGGGTATCAGCGTACTCAGGACAAATTGGACAATAACTTTTGTGGTCCAATTTCTCCTGTTACCCTTGGGAAAAAAAAATTGCGGGCTAAAACATCATTTTGTGGAAAGAAAAAATGATTTTTTAATTTTCACAGCGCTACATTCTAAACTTTTGTGAAACAATTGGGGGTTAAAAGTGCTCACCACACATCTAGATAAGTTCCTTAGGGGGTCTTCTTTCCAAAATGGTGTCACTTGTGGGGGTTTCCACTGTTTAGGCACGTCAGGGGCTCTCCAAACACGACATGGGTTCCGATCTCAATTCCAGCCAATTTTGCATTGAAAAGTCAAATGGCGCGCCTTCCCTTCCGAGCTCTGCCATGCGCCCAAACAGTGGTTTATCCCCATATATGAAGTATCAGCGTACTCAGGACAAATTGCACAACAACTTTTGGGGTCCAATTTATCCTGTTACCCTTGGAAAAATAAAAAATTTGGGGCAAAAAGATCATTTTTTGTGAAAATTAATATGAATTTTTTTTTACGGCTCTACATTATAAACTTCTGTGAAGCACTTGGAGGTTCAAAGTGCTCACCACACATCTAGATTAGTTCCTTAGAGGGTCTACTTTCCAAAATGGTGTCACTTGTGGGGGTTTCCACTGTTTAGGCACGTCAGGGGCTCTCCAAACACGACATGGGTTCCGATCTCAATTCCAGCCAATTTTGCATTGAAAAGTCAAATGGCGCTCCTTCCCTTCCGAGCTCTGCCATGTGCCCAATCAATGGTTTACCCCAACATGTGGGGTATCGGCGTACTCAGGACAAATTGTACAACGACTTTTTTGGTCCAATTTCTCCTGTTACCCTTGGTAAAATAAAACAAATTGGATCTGAAGTAAAAATTTTGTGAAAAAAAAGTTAAATGTTCAATTTTTTTTAAACATTCCAAAAATTCCTGTGAAGCACCTGAAGGGTTAATAAACTTTTTTAATGTGGTTTTGAGTACCTTGAGGGGTGCAGTTTTTAGAATGGTGTCACTTTTGGGTATTTTCTGTCTTATAGACCCCTCAAAGTCACTTCAAGTGTGAGGTGGTCCGTAAAAAAAATGGTTTTGCAAATTTTGTTGCAAAAATTAGAAATCGCTGGTTAACTTTTAACCCTTATAACTCCCTAACAAAAAAAAATAATGTTTCCAAAATTGTGCTGATGTAAAGCAGACATGTGGGAAATGTTGTTTATTAACTATATTATGAGATATACCTCTCTAATTTAAGGGCATAAAAACTAAAATTTTGAAAATTGCAAAATTTTCATAATTTTCGACAAATTTTTGTTTTTTTCACAAATAAATGCAAGTCATATCGAAGAAGTTTTACCACTATCATGAAGTACAATATGTCACGAGAAAACATTGTCAGAATCACCAGGATCCGTTGAAGCGTTTTAGAGTTATGACCTCATAAAGTGACAGTTGTCAGAATTCTAAAAATTGGCCCTGTCACTTAGGTGAAAACAGGCTTTGGGGTGAAGGGGTTAAGGGCATAAAAAATTCAAAGTTGGAAAATTGCTAAATTTTTGCTAAATTTTCGTTTTTTTCACAAATAAACGCAGGTAATATCAAAGAAATTTTACCACTATCATGAAGTACAATATGTCACGAGAAAACAATGTCAGAATCACCGGGATCCGTTGAAGCGTTCCAGAGTTATAACCTCATAAAGGGACAGTGGTCAGAATTGTAAAAATTGGCCCGGTCATTAACGTGCAAACCACCCTTGGGGCTCCTTTATGCTCCTTTATTTCTAATTTGTATTGTCAGAGCTGGTCACCGGTTGCTTAGTTTGTGTGGTCTCAGGCCGTGGTGACATTTGTGTGTGTATCGCGTTGTGTAACGTCCTCGCCTTCTGCTCAGTTCAGGATATGGAACAGCTGTATGAGAAGCTGAACAGCAAAAAGACTGCAAAAGGGAGCGAGGGTTCGAGTCAAGTGAACAAACAAATCCACCTTCCCACCGATTACGCGGAAACTGCAGTAAGTTCTAGTATAATTACATTGACCTCTCAGAAAGTGTCATAATTTCACTTTTTATTTTACTTTTTAACCCTTTGGAATGCATATAGGTGGAAAACGGCTGATGACCAAATCTCTTGATTATTATTTTATTTTACTCAAGTTTCTTCCATAGACTGTGGTGTCTATGAAAACAAACCTAGAATGCCTTGCCCTCTTACAGTCCTGTGCAGTGATCCTCACTGCTGCCCCGGTCTCGGTTGTTTGGTTGCAGTGCTGGCTTTGGCCAATCGGTGAGCTCAGTGGCTCTGCCCATGTAGATGGCACGATCTGCTGAGCTCACTGATTGGCTGCAGCGGTGTCAACAACAGAGACCGGGGCAGCGGCAGAGAGATAATCACTCTGGACCCAGGGAGGGCAAGTAATACTAAAAGATTTTTTTAAAAAAAAATTTTACCGCTATCGCAGCCTATGACGAGATGTTTTCTGAAAGAGCAAAAAGCTCTTTAATCTTTTAAACATCCTCGGAAATATATGGTGCAAATTCATTGGTGTCAATTTTCATCTGCAGGTTGATTTTCATTGCTGGCTTTGTGGTAAAAACTGCAATAGTGAACGTCAATGGAAGATGCATATTTCATCAGAAAAGCATAAAGAGAAAGTTTTCCTTTCCGAAGACGATCAGAACATCTGGCAACATCGTTTTCCTACCGGACATTCTAGCATATGTAAAAAGTAGGTTGTCGCACGTAACAGGAGGGTGTTACATCCTGACCAACATTAAGATTACTCTTAAGAACTTCCAGAGTCGCAAAGAGTTTGCCGAAGCCGGAGAATGGATCCCGACTGCTCAAAGGATTGGACACTTAATCGTTACTTTGAAAGACGTGCGAGGGACTTGATTTTGTGGCATTTACTAATACATAGGAGGCTGGATGGACTGGTCGGGTCCTTTTTGTTGATAGGAACGTTGTGCGGGAGGAGGACCTGTAATACTTATATATTAATAAGAGCCACAAAAGAATCCCCAACACGGTAAAATAACGATAAACTGGCCAAACCCTTTACTGTCACCGAATACCATGATGTTTGACTGACATGGGATTTGTGTAAGCGGTAAGAAAGGTCAAGGCCTATATTACAAAAGAGCTGTCCTTTAACTTCGGTGATGACAGTACCATATACGAAGATTTCCATTGTGTGCATTTACGCCCTGTACACATCACCTTAAAGGGCTTTTTCATTTTCGGAAAACCCCTCTCCACCGGCGCTGTTTCTTTTTGGAAAAACAATACTTTATTCACCCTCCCCAGGTCCAGGACCGAGTCTACACCTGTTGTTGTCTGCAGCGCAGATGTCCTGTTGACAGCACTGCAGCCAATAAGTGAACTCAGCGGCTCTGCCCGAGTTGACGGCACAGGCGCTTAGCACATTGATTGGCTGCAGCTCTGTCAACCTGATTTTGGCGCTGCAGACAAATACAGACACTGAAAGCTGAGCATAAACTCAGCACTGGACTTTGGGAAGGAGAGAAAAGCAAAGTTTGTTTGGAATTTTCCGAAACTAAAAAAAAAAGCCCTTTAATGTGGTGTGAACACGGCCGTAGATACACACAATGCGTGACTTCATACTGTCAGTTGTAAGACAAGAATCTGTGTATATCGTAAGTGGAAAACCCCTTTAAGCCCTACGTTAAGCAAGCTACAAGCATAGGTCTTGATTTCCCCAACAGAGGTCAAAAATAGTTTCCTTTTTGGCTTTATATGTATCTTTTGCTGTATAGCATCCTGCACAAAAATCCTATACGCGGTATACTTTTTTTTTCTTTTGTAAAACTTTAACTTTTTATTTTCTTGTGCCTTGCTCGAAATCAGGTTCTTATCTGGCTCGTGTCGGAACGGAGACCAATGCAGCTACGCTCATGGAGAAGCTGAACTTTTGGAATGGGAGGAGAGAAGCAACGTTCTACGTCACAAGCTGGAGAGAGCTCGCAAGGATCAGCTGCTTAACCCCGATGATAATGACTTTGGAAAATATAGTTTTTTGATTAAGAATTTGAATTAAGCCTCCGATTTCTGAAGGAACGAGATACCACATGGGTAACCCGGTGTAAGAGTCACAGATCTTGTTAGAAGATCAGCTCCGCTCTTCTTGATGTTCTGAGACATATGTGGATGTAGATCTCTTACGGAAAAGATCATGGTTTCAGAGTAAAAAAATAATAAATAGGGGCGTAAAGGTGAGCAGTAATGAAGTCAGCATTTCAGACTAAGACATTGTTATAATGCTCGATTGATACACTAAACGAAATCAATGATTTTGCGAGAAAGGGTTGATTTTGGAAAATACTTTCTTATTGATTACTCTCAATATCTTATTCCAGTCTTTTGCCAATTCCGGTCACTATAAACAGAAAATTTTGGAGTATATATTTTTATTTAAAAAAAAAAAAAATCCAAATATAAGGAACAGTTACTAAATGTGTTTTATTTTAAATAGATTATATATTCATGATGCAACCAAATGATTCCATCTCCAAATGAGAGGTTTGGAGCAGTGTAAGGGTATGTGCATGTGGAGTTTTTTTGGAGCTTATCTGGTCTATAAACCGCCTGAAAAATGACTTGCTAGTCATATATTCAGTCTTTTGATTGTTTTTTATTAGCTTCAAGTTCTCAAAAATATTAAGCTTTTACCAGTAGTGACCGGAGAATTCTATAAAGCCGCTCCATACTTTTCCAATAGACGTCATTGAGAAGGCTCCAGAAAATGTAACAAAGCCACCTGGCTAGTTTTCTAAGCATTTTGTAAGTGTTTTTGAGGCCTTTTCGCCGTCACTTAAAGAGAATCCGTCATCAGCATGATATAGGGATTCCAGCGATGTGTCACTTCGATTATTGGGTGCAGCAGTTGTGATAGAATCTCAGTTTTATCTGCTGAAGATAATGCTGAGCTCGGAATGCTGAGCTCGGAATGCTGAGCTCGGAATGCTGAGCTCGGAATGCTGAGCTCGGAATGCTGAGCTCGGACTGCTATGCTGAGCTCGGACTGCTGAGCTCGGAATGCTGAGCTCGGAATGCTGAGCTCGGAATGCTGAGCTCGGAATGCTGAGCTCGGATGGCTGAGCTCGGATGGCTGAGCTCGGAATGCTGAGCTCTGTAGTTGGACTAGGAGGCACAAGGAAGCTTGTCTCCTGCTGATAAAACACTAAGTTTATATAGAAAACACCACATAGAAGTAGCATTTCTTAAAGCGTCTTCCGCTTGAAAAACTCATCATTTTTGGTCAACTGCAAAAAAAAAAAAAAACTCCCATGTGCACAATCCCCTAACAGACACTAAGGTTTGTGTCCTGACATGCTGCACTATATATATGTGTTACCTCCGGGATAGGACGCCACGTGGACCAAGTCATATTGATATTTCCGTAATCAGACAGTGGCTATGTGAGTATTCCGCTTGTGCGGAGCTCCATATGTCAGACCGTTTTAACTGTAAGTCTAACATAATAAATGGTTGGATTTAATAGCTTTAGCTAAGAACCTTTTTGACATTATTTAATGTGAATATTTAGTAGAATATGAGCACAATATGCTGAGCTTTATATTATTGATATATTTTCATGTTTAAAGGGGGATCCAAAAAATAAAGTAAGTCTCATTCTGTAGACCTTTCTAAATACTTATTAACACGTCACGTTAGTTGTGTCTAATGCCTGTAGTATAGCACTATGGCCCCCGGCCCCGTCTTGTTTTTGTGAAGTCTTTGCATTATAATAGGGCAGGAGCTTGTGAGCATGTGCAGCAGGACGCTCCGCTGCTGGGACCCGGAGACAGTTTGACACTACGTAATATGGGACACCTCTAGGTCACAGCAGCCTCTCAGAAATCAGAAAATATGGACTGTAGTGTGAGTGATTTCTTAGCCGTGGCACCCCGGGTGTCTCTAGGATTAGATGTGAGTAGGGTTGAGCGAAACGGATCGTTCATTTTCATAAGTCGCCGACTTTTGGCAAAGTCAGCGTCTCATGAAACCTGACCCGATCCCTGTGTGGGGTCGGCCATGCGGTACGCGATCTTGGCGCCAAAGTCGCGTTTCGTATGACGCGTTTAGCGCCATTTTTTCAGCCAATGAAGGAGCGTGGGCAGAGTGATGACATAGGGGTTAGGGGCGTGCACGGTTATCATAATGTTATCGCTTGTGCGCAGTAGGGATTTGCAATGTGTAACACGAGATTTTCTGTGCTGACGGAGGGGAATATGGGACGGAGAGAGAGAGAAAAAAAAAAAATATAATAATAATATAAAAAAAAAGGAGATTTTTGTGTACTCACCGTAAAATCTTTTTCTCCGAGTCATCATTGGGGGACACAGGACGAATGGGTGTTATGCTGCTGCCACCAGGAGGACACTAAGTTAAACACACACAAAAGATTAACTCCTCCCCTGCAGTATACACCCACAGGCTGGACAATCCAGAGCCAGTTCGGTAACAAAGCAGTAGGAGTAAGCCAATTAACAAACAGACAACATGTCATAGTCAAAACACAGACTGAAAAGAACAATTGAGCCAACTAGGCTAACAGGGAGGGTGCTGTGTCCCCCAATGATGACTCGGAGAAAAAGATTTTACGGTGAGTACACAAAAATCTCCTTTTCTCCTACGTATCATTGGGGGACACAGGACGAATGGGACGTCCCAAAGCAGTCCCTGGGTGGGCCAACAAGAAGTTATAAATGCTGTGCGTGCCTACGAGCTACAGATGAGACACTGCCGCTTGTAGGATTCGCCTACCGACGGACGCGTCTGCCGAGGCCTGAGAGTGCACATGATAGTGCTTCGTGAATGTATGCAGGCTGGACCATGTAGCAGCCTTGCAGACCTGCGCTGCCGATGCCTGGTGCCGGATGGCCCAGGACGCTCCGACTGACCGGGTAGAATGAGCCTTGATCCCCGGAGGTGCGGCGTGACCCTTGACACGGTAGGACTCTTGGATGGCGGAACGAATCCACTTGGCAATGGAGGCCTTGGAAGCAGGTAGTCCCTTCCGTGGTCCCTGCGGAAGAACGAACAAGGCGTCTGACCTACGGAGAGACGCAGTTCTGGAGACGTAACGTCTAAGACCCCTCACTAAAGGTACCGTCACACTAAGCGACGCTGCAGCGATAGCGACAGCAATGCCGATCGCTGCAGCGTCGCTGTGTGGTCGCTGGAGAGCTGTCACACAGACCGCTCTCCAGCGACCAGCGATGCCGAGGTCCCCGGGTAACCAGGGTAAACATCGGGTTGCTAAGCGCAGGGCCGCGCTTAGTAACCCGATGTTTACCCTGGTTACCAGCGTAAAAGTTAAAAAAACAAACAGTACATGCTCACCTGCGCGTCCCCCGGCCTCTGCATCCTGACGCTGACTGAGCTCCGGCCCTAACAGCACAGCGGTGACGTCACCGCTGTTGCTTTCACTTTCAGTTTAGGGCCGGCGCTTTAGTGTCAGGAAGCAGAGGCTGGGGGACGCGCTGGTGAGTATGTACTGTTTGTTTTTTTAACTTTTACGCTGGTAACCAGGGTAAACATCGGGTTACTAAGCGCGGCCCTGCGCTTAGTAACCCGATGTTTACCCTGGTTACCAGTGTAAAATATCGCTGGTATCGTCGCTTTTGCTGTCAAACACGGCGATACACGGCGACCTAGCGACCAAATAATGTGCAGACCTTCTAGCAGCGACCAGCAATTTCACAGCGGGATCCAGATCGCTGCTGCGTGTCAAATACAGCGATATCGCCATCCAGGTCGCTGCAACGTCACGGATTGCTGGCGATATCGCCTAGTGTGACGGTACCTTAAGTCCAGAGTGTGGAGCGCCCTTTCCGTGCGGTGGGAAGGAGCAGGGCACAGTGAGGGAAGGACAATCTCCTCATTAAGATGGAAGGAGGAAACGACCTTCGGAAGAAAAGTCGGACATGTCCGCAGAACCACCTTGTCCTGGTGGAACACAAGGAAAGGAGGTCGGCACGACAGAGCTGCCAGCTCAGAGACACGTCTAATAGACGTGACAGCCACGAGGAAGGCAATCTTCCAAGACAAGAATAGCAAAGACACTTCATGCAAGGGCTCAAAGGGGGGCTCTTGAAGAGCACGGAGAACTAGGTTCAGGTCCCATGGTTCCAAGGGCATCTTGTAAGGCGGAGCCATATGAGAAACACCCTGGATGAAGGTCCTGACCTGCAATCTGTTTGCAATCTTTCTCTGAAAAAGAACCGAGAGAGCAGAAATTTGGCCCTTAAGAGAGCTGAGAGCAAGACCCAAGTCTACGCCTGATTGGAGGAATTCCAAAATGTGAGGGATAGAAAAACGGAGGGGGAAACGTCCCCGCTTCCTGCACCAGGTGAAGTATACCTTCCAGGCGCGGTGGTAGATGCGCATAGAAGAAGGCTTGCGTGCGCGGAGCATGGTAGATATCACCGTCTGGGGCAACCCCTTCTGCCTCAGTACCCAGGACTCAACGGCCACACCGTTAAACACAGGGCCTCTGAGTTCGGGTGGTAAATGGGCCCTTGAGACAGGAGGTCTGCGCGACTCGGCAGCCTCCAAGGTACGTCTGAGACCAGTTGAACCATCTCGGCATACCATGTCCTGCGCGGCCAGTCCGGAGCGATGAGAAGTACTGGGATCCGTTCTGCCTTGATCTTCCTGATCACCTTTGTCAGAAGAGGAATTGGGGGAAAGATGTATGGGAGTCTGAAACCCTGCCAAGAGAGGACGAGAGCGTCGGCTCCGAAGGCTGAGGGGTCGTGAGACCTGGCCATGAAGACGGGAACCTGGCAATTGAGGCGAGATGCCATTAGGTCCACGTCCGGGGTCCCCCATCGAGAACATATCTGGTGAAAGATTGCGGGATGGAGAGACCACTCTCCGGGATCGAGGCTGTGGCGACTGAGAAAGTCCGCTTCCCAGTTTTCCACGCCTGGGATAAAGACTGCTGAGAGTATGGAATGATGTGTCTCGGCCCAGCGGAGAATTAGCGTCACCTCGACCATGGCCGCCTTGCTGCGAGTGCCCCCTTGGCGGTTGATGTAGGCTACCGCAGTGGCGTTGTCGGACTGGACTCTGACCGCACGGCCGGAGAGGAACGGCTGAAAATGATGGAGAGCCAGTCTGATTGCCCGAATCTCTAGGATATTGATGGGCAGCTGGGACTCCTGCGGAGACCAGCGACCCTGAGTCGAGTGACGCTGGAACACTGCACCCCAGCCGAAGAGACTGGCGTCCGTTGTGACAACCAGCCAGTGCACCGGAAGGAAAGACTTCCCCCGAGTCAGGGAGGACCTCTTGGTCCACCACCTGAGGGACTGTCTGATTGGGCGAGAGAGAAGGAGACGGCGGTCGAGCGAGGCGGGATTCCTGTCCCATACTGCCAGAATGGCATGTTGTAAGGGACGGAGATGAAAAACCGCAAAGGGCACTGCCTCCATTGCCGCCACCATCCTGCCGAGTACCCTCATGGAGAAGCGTAGGGAGTGAGAGCGAGGTTGAGTAAGCTTCCGGACTTCTCTCTGAAGAGTGGATACCTTTTCCGGAGGCAAAAGTACTAGACCCTGAGAGGAGTCTAAGATCATTCCCAGGTAGGATATGGTTTGGGCCGGGACTGGGGAAGATTTTTTGAAATTGATTTTCCAGCCCAGGCGCAAAAAGGTATTTACAGTGACGTCTACCGCTTCTGAACAGGACCGGAAAGAGGGGCCTTTTATGAGGATGTCGTCCAAGTAGGGCAACACCACTATGCCCCGAGCATGTAGAATGGCCACGGCAGCTGCCATGACCTTGGTGAACACCCGAGGAGCAGTGGCCAGCCCGAAAGGTAGGGCGACAAACTGAAAATGGTGCCCCTGGACCGCGAAGCGGAGGAAGCGCTGATGAGACGGTAGGATGGGAATGTGCAAGTAAGCGTCTTGAACATCTAGAGATGCAAGGAACTCGCCTTCTTCCAGAGAGGCAATTACCGAGCGGAGGGACTCCATACGGAATTGACGTACACGGACGTACTTGTTGAGGAGCTTGAGGTCCAATATTGGACGTACTGAGCCGTCCTTCTTTGGTACAATGAAAAGATTGGAATAGAAACCTTGGTACCTCTCGTTCTGAGGTACCGGGATGATGACCCCGTCTTCCCATAGCGATCTTATGGCCTGAAAATACTGACGGACCCTTGCTCTGGGAGGAGGGGACTGGAAGAAACGAGATGGGGGAAGAGAGACAAACTCTATCTTGTAACCGAAGGACACTAGGTCGCGGACCCATCGGTCGGGAACTACCGAGAGCCACGCGTCCCGAAAGAAGAGTATGCGGCCGCCAACTCTGTCGGTGTCCTTTGGCGTCTGCCAAGAGTCATTGAGGTGGAGACCTGTTGGGTCTGGGCCCCCTGGACCCCTGTTGTCTGGGTCTGCCTCTCCAAGAGGGAGAAGGTTTGTAAGATGGCTGGGAGGTTCTGTCCTTGCGCTGACCTCTCCCGGCGCCGGGTGGCGCGGAGGGAGAATTGGACCAATTGGACCAATTGGAGCCGAAACGGAAATATCGGCCTCGGCCCTGTTGGTTGCGAAAGGGACGAAAGGTCCGTTGCTGGGGAAGGAATTTGCTCTTTCCCCCTGTGGAGTCTGCGATAATTTTATCTAGTTTGTCCCCAAAAAGGCGTTCGCCCTGGTATGGAAGGGACGTGAGAGATTTTTTGGATCCTGAGTCCGCTTTCCAGTCCCTGAGCCAAAGGGATCTGCGGATCGTGACAGCATTGGCCGCTGCCTGTGAGGCACAGTTGGCCGCGTCTAAGGATGCGGAAACTACAAAGTCCCCCGCTCTGGCAATCTGAGTGGCCAGGTGTGAAACCTCGGGGGGTAAGTCGGCGTGTAGAGCTGTAGAGGCTAAAGACTCGGCCCAATGGGTCATGGTTTTTGCAACCCATGTGACGGCAAAAGAAGGGAAGAGAGAAGCCGAAGAAGCTTCAAAAGCCGAGCGAGCCATCTGGTCAATTTGTCTATCAGTGGGATGCTTGATGGATGCGCCCTCGGAGGAGGATAGAACCGCCTTGGTGGCTAGCCGCGACACTGGCGGGTCCACGGAGGGTGACTGAGACCACTCCTTAGCAAGGTCCTGAGCAAACGGATACTTCAATTGCATAGCCTTCTGACCTGAGAAGCGTTTATCCGGACGGACCCTGTGGAGATCGACAATGTCCTTAAATTGAGGATGCGTAGGAAAAAATCTATAAGCCTTTGTGGTTTGCCCGAATGACACGGGATGAACCGCCTTGGACGGGGTTTCCTCCTCTAACTGTAGCGTCTGACTTACCGAGTCTATGAGAGAATCTAGGGTCTCTTGGTCGTGACGAAACTCTGGGGAACAGGACACGCTGGATGCGTCGTCCAGAAAGGATTCCCTGCTATGAGCTGGGGATGAGTGACGAGAGACTTCGCTCTCTGAGCCGGAGGGCTGATCACGGACCGGAGATATTACCCTGGACTTCTTTCTAGATGAGAGAGGGCTTCTGGAAACGGTACGACCTCTAGGCCGAGAGGGGTTTTTAGGCCGCGTTACATCATCCGTGGAAGCGCCCTGGGTAAGGGACGGGTCACGGAGGGACTGTATCGTCCTTTCCAAGGATGCCACAGATCGAGCGAGGGAGGACGCCCATGCGGGGGTACTAGGCTCACTACATTCCGGGTCAGAGGCCGGAGTATCCTGTGCCGCAGACATTTCGCAGGCGGAGCACAGCGGGGTAGAGTGACCTCGGGGCAGAGATACCTTGCAGGAGGTGCACACAGCAAAAATAACAGAGTGGGTCTTTCCAGTCCGTTTTTGCCTAGACTGTGACATCTTTGCCATAAAGTGAGCGTACTGGCAGGGGAAGAGACAATCCTAATGAGTGCGTCTCACCAAGTTCCGCGGTGCTTGGCAGAGAGATCCTGAAGTCCTGTGCGCTGTGGTGCTGCAGAGCCGCCAGCGCACTTCCTGGTCCAAGATGGCCGCCGAGATGTGAGAAGGGCGCTTCTCGGGAACGAGAAGCGCCCAGAGAGGGAGAGAGAGAGGGAGGGGGGCGTGTCATGGGCGGGCGGTGGATTCCCTGCTATGCGCGTCGGAACGCTGCCATTGCCACAGAATGTCCGTGGTGGAATCCGGACCAGGGACGGTAAACAGTGCCACCGCCCTAACAGAGCGCCGAATTGCCCGTGCTCCGCGGCTGCAGCGCCGCCTTAGAAAGTGGATCCCTGAACGGGCGGTCCCCTGTCAGCTGGTCGGCCCCCGCACTTACCTTGTGCGATGGGGCCGATGCTCCATCCACCTTCACCTTTGTAGGGAGAGGGTGGAGAGCTTCTGCCGCCGTGCAACATCCGCTATGTTCAGTGGTGGTGCAGTGGGCGGCTGCACGGACGCCATGGCATTCTGTCCGGCTGTGCCCTGGCTCCAGGAAACTTAGGTGGATGATTAGTCCCCGTGGTCGCCTGACAAGGAGGGAGGGAGATCGGAACGCTAGGGAACCGTCGCCACACTGGAAAGTGAGCCAGGGCTGGCATCCATCGTCGCGGGAAAGGATACAGGAGGAACGCTCCATGTACTTGCCCGTTGTTGGTGCGGGAGAGATCAGAGCTGAAAATTTGCCTGTCGCTCCCTTCCGTTAAAAACAAAAATTGGTGGGGTCCTGAGGACCCAAGTGCCTCCTGAGACACTAAGTAAGAACTGGCTCTGGATTGTCCAGCCTGTGGGTGTATACTGCAGGGGAGGAGTTAATCTTTTGTGTGTGTTTAACTTAGTGTCCTCCTGGTGGCAGCAGCATAACACCCATTCGTCCTGTGTCCCCCAATGATACGTAGGAGAAATATCCCCATTGACGTGCATAGGGTTTCGTGTTCCGGCCGATCCTCGACTTTTCGCAGTAATCGGCCGATTTCGCCCGACTCGACTTTTCAAAAAGTCGGGTTTCGCGAAACATGACTCGACTCTAAAAAGGTCAAAGTCGCTCAACCCTAGATGTGAATACCCCTCCTGTACATGACGGGAGGCGGTGGAGCTTCCTACTGCACATGCTCCTGTCTTATTAACATTTAGGACTGCGAGTTTAACATGATGGCGGTCAGTTTAATGTGCTATAATGAATAACTCCCTAGACAATTTGTGATGTGATAATGCAAGGTATTTAGGAATTTATAATGACATTTCTTTAGTATTGCTTTTTTCTATTCCTGGAGAACCCCTTTAATCTGTTACATAGACTTGTGAAAATGCACTCAGATGTAGAGAGACACTACTGGGAGGTACAGTAAAAGCAGCCATTTAGCGCACAACAAAAAAATTTGCACCGGTCCAATTATTTATCTCTTAAACATTAACAATGAGAGATGTTTTCGTCACAGGGTTCTGAGGGCTGCATGTAGCTGGCTCAGGAGCTGAGCCTGCTTCATACCTGGCCAATACTGGCTGTTTTACTTAGCTAACAGCTGGAGCTGAGCTCCGATCGCTGCTGTTAACCACTTAGTTGCTGCTAGCAATCACTGACCGGTATTTAAATGACACAATTGTAGGTGAGCTCGTGCACCATAGGAGGCTGAGCTTTAAAGGAGAGCCACAATTTAATTATATACCGCCACAGTATTGTGTTATGTAGTGTTCAATTTCCCCTAAGGGGGCTAAAAAGTAAAGTAAAAATTAAGAATGTTATTTGAAAAAAAAAAAAAAAAAGCTGTCTGAACGACCCCATATGCAGCTGGGGAGGCGCCAACTGGGGCAAGTGACCAGAAAAATCCCTTCCCTTGTGATTACTGCTACATCTCAATAATATCCAGATCTGAGAACCGCCATATGTATATGTGAATAATATTAGCAGCTCTGATAAATTATTGACGTTAGGTTTAGTGGCCCTTTCGCATGGTAGTATCCCGTGATAATTAGTCGTTTTCAAGTTTAGTAATTTGACCTTATACTCCCTCAGGTCACTTTCGTTAAATACCAGTAAATTCCGTTTATGTGGTTTTTTGTTTTACCTGATCATTCCACTTATGGTTATTGAATTTTTTTTTACATCTGGGAACATTTTATTTTTGTGATTTATTTATATTCTTATAAACTCTGGATTTTGTCTGTGTTTTTTTTCGTGCTTGTGCATTTTTGTATTCTGCTAAATATTTAAAGGAGACCTGTCACGAGATCAAAAGTGGTTAGTTTTTGCTCTTTTATATTATTCCTGCTGCTCCCATGAGTATTCTATTTTTTTGTTTGTTTTTTTTAAATCCAACATATGGTTATAGAACAGATGGGCCTTTTTATTTAGTGCTAATTTACCAATGGGGCGTGGCTCACAAGAGTCAGTAGGTGTTGACTGATTTGCATAATTACTCCGATCCACACCCCCTTGAAAAGACGGCATCTTAGGGCTCATTCAGATGTCCTGTGTTTCTCCTACAAGTGCTATTAGTTTTTTCACAGATAGCACTCTTACCTATGATATTCCATGGGGTTGTTCAGAATATCGGAGACTTACCCGATTTCGATCGGAGCGTCGGCAGTGCAAGCCAATGGGTCCATGAAAAATCGGACCACACTCTGATAACATCCGAATGGGGTCCAATTTTCTTGGACTGTAAGAATGGATAAACTTTTTTGTTTTTCCTCCAAGCGTGGAGAAACATGGCCCATGTCTCTGGAACCTTATATCCTATTTAAAAAAAAATAAATAAAAAAAAATAATAATAATGATAATTAAAAAAAAACAAAACAATACTTTAGGGTAACATTGAGAATAAAATATGAGCCTAAACTGGCCACTTTTGGCCTGGTAACAGGTCGCTTTTAAAGAAAAATCAGTAGACCGTTAATTAACTTTGTGATTGTGACTTTAGGCACTTTGGCTTCATCTCATAAATTATATTATGAATATTTGTCCCGTATTAATGTTTTTGCAATTTTGAGGGTTTCTCTGTTTCTGTAGCTTTCCACATTTTCTGATTGTCAAGTGTGCCATAATACCACAAGTGTGATTCACCAAATCTTGATCTTATTAATGGTTTTGCGCTCCAGTGTCCAGTACAGCGTCCTCCGCTATACTGCTGGGTTTACACTGCTACGTTAGCCAATTGGCGGTCATTTCATGCAGCGGCTGCACACATTACCACTATTATGATCGTCGATGCACCTGTTGTCAGCAGCACATCACCTGTTTACACAGGACAGTGTGCTGCCGAGAGTGATGATTTTGAAGCAAGTTTAAAAATCATCTTGCCTGCCAAAGAATACGGCCACGCTTAGAATACTGGCTGGATACCCCATAAATTCCTTAAGGATGTATCCTTAAATGTTGAGCATTCACAAAATAACAAAATGAACACCATACTGTATGCCTTGTATCCTGAAACACTAGTCCATGAACAAACATATAAAGGGAGCACCGGTCATATTTCCATTAAGTCATAGTATTTGTTCAGTTTCTGCCAAATTGTTATTACAGTGTGAAGTGTCGTTTGCCTGTTGCTGCATTTTAATGTATTTTTATATGTTGACTTTTTAATACACTCTTGTATGTGTCTGATCTACACAGAATAATAAACTATGTACTGTAGAAGTGTATTTGCTTTATAGAGTAAATGTACTAGGCCTCCTTTATGAAAACTGTCGTAACAGGCTGCTCACTCCTCGTTTTAAGGCCTCCGTTTAAGGCCTCCGTTTAAGGCATACAATCGGATAGAACTCCTGACGGTTGTTTTAGGCAGAGGCTTCAATGGAGGTCATACATTCCTTGTTTGAAAAAAAAATTAACAAAATCATACTTTTTGATGGACACGTTTTTACTGGGTCCTGTAGAATGGAAAGGTGTAGGTTACTGTGTTTTTCAATACTTTTTTGTGGCATATCCTGGTCAGAAAGAATATAGAAGGCATCGATCTCCATCCTATGGACTCGTAGGTCAAAAAACACAGTGTGACCATAGTCGCAGTAAGACAGTCTAAAGGCACCCGTACACATTATTATTATTATAATGCTTTGCTTATATAGTGCCTTCATATATTATCACTGTCCCCATTGAGGCTCACAATCTAAATTTCCTATTAGTATGTCTTTGGAGTGCTGGAGGAAAGCGGAGAACATGGAGAGAACATACAAACTCCTTGCAGATGTTGTCCTTGGTGGGATTATAATCCAGGATTTCTGATCTCGGATCCTATTCTCCAGAAGAGAGGAGTCTGACTGTGGCTTTGCATTGTGTCAGGAATATTTCACCCAGGATCAAACTATTTAAGAGGCTATTGTCAAAGACTGAGAAGGAATAAGTTGGAATTATTTTGTCGCTGTTAAAGGAATAAAAAGAATCTAGAACCAAGGAGGTATTAATGCGGTTTTATTTGACGCGTTTTGAGGCATAACACATTTTTTCCTCTGGAAACAACCACATATGGACACGTTGACAAAAGTTTTTTGTCAATAGGTTCATATATGGTTGTTTCGTGAGTAAGGAGTATACTTTGAAATCGAATAAATACATCCTTGGTACCGATTCTCTTCATTCCTTCAGCAGCACGGAATAATGCGCCAACGTTTTCCTTCTCAGTCTTTGCTAATAGCATTTTAAATAGTTTGATCCTGGGTGAAATATTCCAGACACAATCGGGGACAGGACAAAGTATTTTGGTGCCGTAGGCACGTGAGGTAAGTGGCGCATCCTCATCCCTGGCACGCACATTCGCACAACTCTATCATCCCCCACCCTTCCTCCATCTATAACTCATACACGGGACCACATGTAGTTACAGGTGTATAATAACCACTGTATCTAAACAGGCCACAGAATACATCTAATAAAGCTGAATGTGTGTGTATGTATGTGTGTGTGTATGTGCGGGATTGGCATCTGCACCGTCGCAGCTACAGCCACAAAATTTTGCACAGTCACACGTCTGGACCCCGAGAGCGTCATAGGCTATGTTGTGAGGCGAAATTTTAACCCCGCACGTTCCAATTCACAAAACAATTTTGCCCCTATCTACATAATGGGGGAAAAGGAAAAGTGTTGGAGGCAAATTAACAGCTGCCAGATGTGAACAAGGGGGACTTAAAGAATGAGAGCGATGGCGCCAAAGAGTATATACTGTACAGTTGCTAAGGTGGGGCCCCGACATGGGATACTCACCACACACGGGGATAAGAACACACACACAAAATGCGCCACACACTACCACGTGCTTGAACACATATATCACCCTCAGCGCACATTTCACCACACATACACCAACCTCGCCACATAAAAGTCGAAACACAAAAGTCACCGCTCAAAACTCGCCACGCGCAAAATTCGCCACATGCAAAACTAGGCTCACGCAAAACTCGCCACACGTGCAAAACTCACCTCATGGAAAACTCGCCACACGCAAAACTGGTACAGGCGGAAAAATTGCCACATGCACAAAAGTTGCAACACATGCAAAAGTTGCCTCACACAAAACTTGCACATACTCAAAACGCACCACACAAAACTCGCCACGCGCAAAACTCGCCATGCGCAAAACTTGCTGCACACAACTTGCTACACTAACCTGTCACATGCAACTCGACAGTGCACAAAAAGTTGCTACACGCATGTCGCCACACAAAACTCATCTCACAAAAGTCGCTACATGCATGTCGCCACACACAACACACACAACTTGACACATGAAACTCGCCCTAAAACACACACAAGTCTGGTATTATCCTTCAAAAATAAAAATCTGATTAATAAGCAGACAAACTACAAGAGCAACAAATGCACCATTTAGGAAATACGGCAGCTGTCAGTCACATGACCTATTATGTGTATGTGTGAGCTAATATATACTGCCAGAGGGGAGGGCTTCCTGTTGGCTGGGGATTTATCAGGCTGCCAATAGCAACCAATCACAGCTCAGCTTCTATTTTGCTACAGTTAATTAATCTGAGCTCTGATTGGTTAATAAAGGCAACAAAGGACATTCTCAGTATAACAAAGCTTGTATGAGGTAATAGCATGTCAGTTAGGGTGTGTTGGTGGAAAGGCTGATGTCAGTCACATTACCTCTATGTGAGAGGATATAGAAACTGCCAGTTACAGATACTTCTTACCACAATAATGCCTCATAAGAAAAGGAATTCCATGGCACGAATGTCAGCTGATGCGAAAAGAAAAGCTGCATTACAGGCCAATGAAAAATGTGAAGACCGAGAAACAAGGCTGACCCACATGAGAACAGCAGCTGCTTCCTCAAGAGCCAATGAACTTTCTGAGCAGAGGGAAGTGAGGCTTGCAGACAAGAGAACAAGAGCTGCTTCCTCAAGGGCCAATTAACTTTGTGAGGAGAGGGAAGCGAGGCTTGCAGACATGAAAACAAGAGCTGCTTCCTCAAGGGCCAATGAACTTTTTGAGGAGAGGGAAGCGAGGCTTGCAGATAAGAGAAGAGCTGCTTCCTCAAGGGCCAATGAGACATCTCAGCAGAGAGAAGGCTGACTTGCCACTAAGAGAATGCTATGTCTTCCACCAGGGCACAGGAAATGGTTGGAGATTTGAAACATGCTGCCTTTTGTTACCAGTCAGACATAAACTCTCAGGATAATCCTACAGTTCAGATAGGAAAAATGGATGTGGTCTGCATGTACTGCAGTGCCCAGAAATGGAAAGATGAACCGCCAGGTTTATGCTGTGCAAATGGCAAGATAAAACTTACACCTCTCCTGTCACCACCAGATCCCCTAAAGTCTCTGATGACCGGTACCAGTACAATATCAAAGCATTTCTTGGACAACATCAGGAAGTACAACTCCTGCTTCCAAATGACATCATTTGGTGCAACAAAAGAAATGTTTACAACCGGATTTATGCCGACATTTAAAGTTCAAGGACAGGTTTACCACTCAATTGGCTCACTGCTTCCATTACAAGGAGAAGAACCTCAATTTCTTCAACTCTTCTTCATGGGAAATGCAGAAGCAGAGGCTCAGCCGAGCAGTTATTAACCCAGGCAAAGCCGGGTAGTACAGCTAGTCTAGCTATATATACATTCATGGCTGAAAGTGCTGTATCGCCACGTTGCACCAAAGACTGTCCAGGAGTTGACTGATGCTTTAATCCAGGTCTCGGAGCAGATCCCTCAGGATAACATCCACCACCTCATCAGGACAAAGCCCAGGCATTGTGTGGAGGCCACACACACTACTGAGCATCATTTCCTTGTCTTAAGGCATTTCCACTGAAGTTGGATCAGCCTGTAAGCCGGGTTCACACTTGCGAGTGTAATGCGAGAAATTGAACGAGTCTCTCGCATCAATACCCGATACAGCTGCTGGCACTCGGACTGGAACGTTCAGCTGCATATAAATACATGCTCGCAAGTGTGACCCCGGCCTAATTTTGAGTATTATTCCAAATCCAGACCTCCATGGGATAATGATTTTTATTTACATTGATCATTTTTATGTTTTATTGTTTTCAATGCATTGCACTATGTAATCAATAAAGATTTGCAACTGGAATATTTCAGTGATAATCTAGGATGTGGTATTTCAGTGTTCCCTTAATTTTTTTTTGAGCAGCAGGAAGAGGTGACAGGTCACAGGAGGAAGATGTGACAGATCACAGATGTAAGGGGTGACGGGTCACAGCAGGAAGAGGTGACAGATCACAGCAAGAAGGGGTGACAGGTCACAGATGGAAGAGGTGACCGGTCACAGCTGGAAGGGGTGACAGGTCAGCAGGAAGAGGTGACAGGTCACAGATGGAAAAGGTGAATGGTCACAGCAGGAAGGAGTGATCGGTCACAGCAGGAATGGGTGACAGATCACAGCAAGAAGGGGTGACAGATCCTAGATGGAAGGGGTGACAGGTCAGCAGGAAGGGGTGACAGGTCACAGATGGAAAAGGCGAATGATTACAGCAGGAAGGGGTGACAGGTCACAGATGGAAGATGTGACAGATCACAGGTGGAAGGGGTAACAGATCACAGCTGGAAGGGGTAACAGATCACAGCAGGAAGAGGTGACAGATCACAGATGGAAGAGGTGACAGATCACAGATGGAAGAGGTGACAGATCACAGATGGAAGAGGACAGATCACAGATGGAAGAGGACAGATCACAGATGGAAGGGGTGACGGATCACAGATGGAAGGGGTGACAGATCAGAGATGGAAGAGGTGACAGATCACAGCAGGAAGAGGTGACAGATCACAGATGGAAGAGGTGACAGGTCACAGCAGGAAGAGGTGACAAGTCACAGATGGAAGGGGTGACAGGTCACAGCAGGAAGGGGTGACAGATCACAGATGGAAGAGGTGACAGATCACAGATGGAAGAGGTGACAGATCACAGATGGAAGAGGACAGATCACAGATGGAAGAGGTGACAGGTCACAGCAGGAAGAGGTGACAAGTCACAGATGGAAGGGGTGACAGGTCACAGCAGGAAGGGGTGACAGATCACAGATGGAAGAGGTGACAGATCACAGATGGAAGAGGTGACAGATCACAGATGGAAGAGGTGACAGATCACAGATGGAAGAGGACAGATCACAGATGGAAGGGGTGACAGGTCACAGCAGGAAGAGGTGACAGATCAGAGATGGAAGAGGTGACAGATCACAGATGGAAGAGGTGACAGATCACAGATGGAAGAGGTGACAGGTCACAGCAGGAAGAGGTGACAAGTCACAGGTGGAAGGGGTAACAGATCACAGCAGGAAGGGGTGACAGATCACAGCAGGAAGAGGTGACAGATCACAGATGGAAGAGGTGACAGATCACAGATGGAAGAGGACAGATCACAGATGGAAGAGGACAGATCACAGATGGAAGAGGACAGATCACAGATGGAAGGGGTGACGGATCACAGATGGAAGGGGTGACAGATCAGAGATGGAAGAGGTGACAGATCACAGATGGAAGAGGTGACAGGTCACAGCAGGAAGAGGTGACAAGTCACAGATGGAAGGGGTGACAGGTCACAGCAGGAAGGGGTGACAGATCACAGATGGAAGAGGTGACAGATCACAGATGGAAGAGGTGACAGATCACAGATGGAAGAGGTGACAGATCACAGATGGAAGAGGACAGATCACAGATGGAAGGGGTGACAGGTCACAGCAGGAAGAGGTGACAGATCAGAGATGGAAGAGGTGACAGATCACAGATGGAAGAGGTGACAGATCACAGATGGAAGAGGTGACAGGTCACAGCAGGAAGAGGTGACAAGTCACAGGTGGAAGGGGTAACAGATCACAGCAGGAAGGGGTGACAGATCACAGCAGGAAGAGGTGACAGATCACAGATGGAAGAGGTGACAGATCACAGATGGAAGAGGTGACAGGTCACAGCAGGAAGAGGTGACAAGTCACAGATGGAAGGGGTGACAGGTCACAGCAGGAAGGGGTGACAGATCACAGATGGAAGAGGTGACAGATCACAGATGGAAGAGGTGACAGATCACAGATGGAAGAGGTGACAGATCACAGATGGAAGAGGACAGATCACAGATGGAAGAGGTGACAGGTCACAGCAGGAAGAGGTGACAAGTCACAGATGGAAGGGGTGACAGGTCACAGCAGGAAGGGGTGACAGATCACAGATGGAAGAGGTGACAGATCACAGATGGAAGAGGTGACAGATCACAGATGGAAGAGGTGACAGATCACAGATGGAAGAGGACAGATCACAGATGGAAGGGGTGACAGGTCACAGCAGGAAGAGGTGACAGATCAGAGATGGAAGAGGTGACAGATCACAGATGGAAGAGGTGACAGATCACAGATGGAAGAGGTGACAGGTCACAGCAGGAAGAGGTGACAAGTCACAGGTGGAAGGGGTAACAGATCACAGCAGGAAGGGGTGACAGATCACAGCAGGAAGAGGTGACAGATCACAGATGGAAGAGGTGACAGATCACAGATGGAAGAGGTGACAGATCACAGATGGAAGAGGACAGATCACAGATGGAAGAGGACAGATCACAGATGGAAGGGGTGACGGATCACAGATGGAAGGGGTGACAGATCAGAGATGGAAGAGGTGACAGATCACAGATGGAAGAGGTGACAGGTCACAGCAGGAAGAGGTGACAAGTCACAGATGGAAGGGGTGACAGGTCACAGCAGGAAGGGGTGACAGATCACAGATGGAAGAGGTGACAGATCACAGATGGAAGAGGTGACAGATCACAGATGGAAGAGGTGACAGATCACAGATGGAAGAGGACAGATCACAGATGGAAGGGGTGACAGGTCACAGCAGGAAGAGGTGACAGATCAGAGATGGAAGAGGTGACAGATCACAGATGGAAGAGGTGACAGATCACAGATGGAAGAGGTGACAGGTCACAGCAGGAAGAGGTGACAAGTCACAGGTGGAAGGGGTAACAGATCACAGCAGGAAGGGGTGACAGATCACAGCAGGAAGAGGTGACAGATCACAGATGGAAGAGGTGACAGATCACAGATGGAAGAGGTGACAGATCACAGATGGAAGAGGACAGATCACAGATGGAAGAGGACAGATCACAGATGGAAGGGGTGACGGATCACAGATGGAAGGGGTGACAGATCAGAGATGGAAGAGGTGACAGATCACAGCAGGAAGAGGTGACAGGTCACAGCAGGAAGAGGTGACAGATCACAGATGGAAGAGGTGACAGGTCACAGCAGGAAGAGGTGACAAGTCACAGATGGAAGGGGTGACAGATCACAGATGGAAGAGGTGACAGGTCACAGCAGGAAGAGGTGACAGATCACAGATGGAAGAGGTGACAGATCACAGATGGAAGAGGTGACAGATCACAGATGGAAGAGGTGACAGATCACAGATGGAAGAGGACAGATCACAGATGGAAGGGGTGACAGATCACAGATGGAAGGGGTGACAGATCACAGATGGAAGAGGTGACAGATCACAGATGGAAGAGGTGACAGATCACAGATGGAAGAGGTGACAGATCACAGATGGAAGAGGACAGATCACAGATGGAAGAGGTGACAGATCACAGATGGAAGAGGACAGATCACAGATGGAAGGGGTGACGGATCACAGATGGAAGGGGTGACAGGTCACAGCAGGAAGAGGTGACAGATCACAGATGGAAGAGGTGACAGATCACAGATGGAAGAGGTGACAGATCACAGATGGAAGAGGTGACAGGTCACAGCAGGAAGAGGTGACAAGTCACAGATGGAAGGGGTGACAGGTCACAGCAGGAAGAGGTGACAGGTCACAGATGGAAAAGGCGAATGATTACAGCAGGAAGGGGTGACAGTTCACAGAAGAGGTGACAGGTCACAGCAGGAAGAGGTGAGAGGTCACAGCAAGAAGGGGTGACAGGTCACAGATGGAAGAGGTCAAGTAAATAAGGCAGCGCTGAAACATGCAAACTGAACTGGGTACTGTACCCATTCAGATTGAGACATTTATTCTCAGTGATGAAAGGAAAGCGTAGGACCTGGTAAACGAGAGATGCCCTAAAGTGGCTACCAGGTACACATAAAATTGGCCATTTTTATGCGCTAAACGCTCTCATTTTTCATATTTCTAGTGCAGTAATGCAGTTCAGTTTTCATGTTTGCATGTTTCAGCGCTGCAGTGTGCTGCCTTATTTGCTTGACTGTATACGAGTTGGTGACTCTAGGTCAGCACCTGTTCACACTTAGTCTATGTTTGGATGTGAAGGTCAGTTTTTTGAAACAGATGGAAGAGGTGTACAGGTGACAGCAAGAAGGGGTGACAGGTCACAGCAGGAAGAGGTGACAGGTCACAGATGGAAGAGGTGACCGATCACAGATGGAAGAGGTGACCGGTCACAGCTGGAAGGGGTGACAGGTCAGCAGGAAGAGGTGACAGGTCACAGATGGAAAAGGTGAATGGTCACAGCAGGAAGGAGTGATCGGTCACAGCATGAAGGGGTGACAGATCCCAGATGGAAGGGGTGACAGGTCAGCAGGAAGGGGTGACAGATCACAGATGGAAGAGGTGACAGATCACAGATGGAAGAGGTGACAGATCACAGAAGAGGTGACAGGTCACAGATGGAAGAGGTCAAGTAAATAAGGCAGCGCACTGCAGTGCTGAAACATGCAAACTGAACTGGGTACTGTACCCATTCAGATTGAGACATTTATTCTCAGGAAAGGAAAGCGTAGGACCTGGTAAACGAGAGATGCCCTAAAGTGGCTACCAGGTACACATAAAATTGGCCATTTTTATGCGCTAAACGCTCTCATTTTTCATATTTCTAGTGCAGTAATGCAGTTCAGTTTTCATATTTGCATGTTTCAGCGCCGCAGTGTGCTGCCTTATTTACTTGACTGTATACGAGTTGGTGACTCTAGGTTCAGCACCTGTTCACACTTAGCCTATGTTTGGATATGTTTGGATATGTTTGGATGTGACGGTCAGTTTTTTGAAACAGATGGAAGAGGTGACAGATCACAGATGGAAAAGGCGAATGATCACCTGTTAGAGGTGACAGGTCACAGCAGGAAGGGGTGACAGGTCACAAATGGAAGGGGTGACAGATCACTGCGCTGGAGTCACGTGTGCAGCGGAGGGAAGCGTTGCCGGGTGAGCGTGTCCCGCAGCTGGTGTGCGTCTGGAGGCGGGGACGGGAGCGGTGTGACGGCGCCTCAGCTTCCCTGTACGCGGCCGCTCTTTGCACACGCTCCCCGCCCATGGTTCGGCTGAGCCGCGGAAGTCCAGTGTGACAGACGTGGCGGCGCTCCGTTCGCGCTGGTGGCGGCCCCGGGGTGTGATGAGGAGAAGCCCCGTCCTGCCCCCCGCGGGCTCGGGCCGCCCATCGGCTCTATAAGCGGAATGCAGAGGCCGGCCTGGCTGCACGTTAAGCGGCTGCTGTGTCTGATGGGCCGGAGGCCGGACCTGCTGTGTGGGGCCATCGCGCTGAGCTGCGCCCTGGTCGTGGCGCTCAGGTTCACCTGCAGGTAACTCCCCGGCCCTGCCCGTGTGTGATATGTATATGTGTGATGTGTGCACATACCGCCATACACCGCACATACTGCCATATACCGCACATACTGCCATATACCGCCAATATACCGCACATGCCGCCATACACCGCACATACCGCCATACACCGCACATACTGCCATATACCGCCAATATACCGCACATGCCGCCATACACCGCACATACCGCCATACACCGCACATACTGCCATATACCGCCAATATACCGCACATGCCGCCATACACCGCACATGCCGCCATACACCGCACATGCCGCCATACACCGCACATGCTGCCATATACCGCACGTATACACAGCCCCTATATTATTACAGTCACTATATAGCGCCATTAATCCCACAGCACTTTACAGACACCATCATCACGGTCCCCATTGGGCTCACACTCTACATTCCCTATCAGTGTGTGTTTATAGTGTGGGAGGAAACCGGAGGCCCTGGAGGGAACCCACTCTAACTCCTTGCACCAGTGCGCCCTACATTTGTCCTCATACCCCGCACATATA
This sequence comes from Ranitomeya variabilis, assembly GCF_051348905.1. NCBI lineage: Eukaryota > Metazoa > Chordata > Amphibia > Anura > Dendrobatidae > Ranitomeya > Ranitomeya variabilis. Next base: position 61,040,167 of record NC_135238.1, read on the forward strand.
CTGCGCAGATCCGGTATGTTGTACACTGCGCACAGTCAGGAGGAAAACTAAGCACACCCTGTTGTATATTCTATGGATTTACATATCAACATTTAATAATTAAAACAATCATTCTCTCCTTAGAAGATCTTAATGAGAACCTGTGAGGTCTCCCAGCGCTGGTAACCTGTACATATGGGGATGATCTGCTGGTAAATAGCGCTACAATGCTGCCCGGCCGCCATACTGACAGTGCCGCCACCAGGAGAGAGTGCCGCTCGTGCCTCCCAGGAGCCGCTGGCTTTCAGTCATGAGGTGCGTGGAGTGATTAGCTGAGTATACTGTGACTGGCGGCTGTGCGCACACCCCGACACTGACTGACCGCTTGCTCTGCATTGATGCCGTCAGTCACAGTGTCGGTGTGTGCTCACAGCCGCAGGTCACAGTATACAAAGTGGTGACTGAAAGCCCTGCTTCTCTGTGACCAATATGTTTAGTAGGTGACTGGACAGCGATGTAACGCTATTAAGCTGCGGTTTAACCCCATATCTGCAGGTCAATAGCATTTGGAGACATGAAGGTAAGCAGTGGCCGGGATTAATCGTTCATCAGGCAGTGTGACGCTCTCTATGAGGTCTCCTGATTTATGCACTTTAGTTCAGTTTTTCCATGCCATACCCAGGAGTGTCTCAAACTGAACAGATGTCGCTCTTTGGCTCCTATTCTTCTAAGCGAATTCGGTATAAACAGCTTTGAAAAGTAGCAAAACTTTTATGCAACTCTGAATTTCACATAAATGTTGTAACTTTTGCCATCTTCTCACCAGTTTTTCCGCGCTCAGCCACAATAGGCAGAACGGGTGCGGTGGGGGCATGAACACACAGCTCGTCTAATCCATGACAAGCTGTGACTTTTCTATGCCAGAAGCCTCACTCCAGTCAGGGACTGGAGTAAGATTAGTGGCGTTGGAGGTGTGCGCCGCTCAACAGTCGCTTCCGGTTCATTAGGTGTGCGTGTTTTTTATGCATCAGGAGCGTCTGACTCCACTCACCCCTATCTCTTGCTGGTCTTGATAATTTGGGGATTCCTTTTTTAAATCCATTTTCCGTGGACTTGAGTGTGTGTCTTTAAAAAAAACAAGCAAAAACAATCCACATACTGTGTTTTAAACAAATGGAACAGATCTGAAATGACAAATTGATGCTTTTTCAGCAGACGCTGTGTTACCCTGTGTGACTACTGATCATCTTTACCTACAGCAGTAATGTGATTTCTATCAGCTAACACCAGGACGTATGTGCTGGATCTCGCTCCTTGTGGTTTCTGTATCCGTGTACACAGACAAGGAGACATTCTGTTACTGCACCTTGGAATCTCTTGCCTTGACCTTTCCTCCTTCTTGCCTTTTATCACTAGAAGTGGTGCTAAATATTTACGGTAACCTAATCCAATATACTTAGGAAGCTGGTTGACTTCCACTCAAAGTCTGAATATGTCATTAAAAAGATTAAGGGTATGTGCACACGTCCGGAATGCATGCAGAATTTTCCTGAGATAAACCTGAGGTTTTCCGCAGGAATTCCGCATGCGTTTTTTTCGCGCGGATTTGACGTGGTTTTTTGCGGATTTTTTCCCCTGACACTCCAAAATCCGCAAAAATAATGAACATGATGCTTCTTTTCCCGCAATGCATTTTTTTTGCGGAAAAAAACGCATCATGTGCACAAAAAATGCGGAATGCATTCCAAATGATAGGATGCATATCTATGCGTTTATGTGTTTTTATAGCGTTTTTATCACGAAAAAACACGCGAAAATTCCTGAACGTGTGCACATACCCTTAATTGATTAACCTGACAATTCTTATTTAGAAAGAGGCTCTGCAGCAGCTGATATGTGCAAGAGACTGAGGTCACACAGATCTCCACAGTGTGTAGCTTGCATCCAAGGTGCGTCTGAGGTTCCCCTTCCTAGATATGGCTATGGCTTCCCACTGTATCTTTAGAAACGGATTGCTAATGACTTTCCTGATAAGGGGGTTGTCCAGGTTTAAAGGGAACCTGTCACCCCCCCATTCGTTTTTAGCTAAAAGAGCCACCTTGTGCAGCAGTAATGCTGCATTCTGACAAGGTGGCTCTTTTTTAGTTCTGGGTGCTGTAACTGCAGAAATAATCAGTTTTGCAATTTGTCCTAAATACCTTTCTTCAGTCCTGGAGGCAGGCGTTTCCCCCCTGCTGCAGACCGTCACTCAAGTCCTCTTGGCACCGGGCGCCGCCTCCTCAGCGCTGCTTTGAAATGAGCCGGCCCCTGCGCTCTTTTCCCCTGCCTGGTGCAGGCGCAGTGAGCGCTGCCCGTCCTCTGTCCTCATATGCAGCCTAGCTGACTGCGCCTGTGCGGCCACCCTGCCTGTGACTCCCAGCCCCGCAGTGTCTTCTGATTTATTCACATTAAGGGGCTGGGATTCAGAGGCAGGGCGGCCGCACAGGCGCAGTCAGCTGGACTGCATATGAGGACAGACGGGCAGCGCTCACTGCGCCTGCCCAAGGCAGGAGAAAAGAGCGCAGGGGCCGGCTCATTTCAAAGCAGGGGCCGGCTCATTTCAAAGCAGGGGCCGGCTGATTTCAAAACAGCGGTGAGGAGGCGGCGCCCGGCGCCAAGAAGATGTGAGTGACGGCTGTGTGGCGTCTGCAGCAGGGGGGAAAGGCCTGCCTCCAGGACTGAAGACAAGGTATTTAGGACAAATTACAAAACTGATTATTTCGGCAGTTACAGCTCCCAGAACTAAAAGAGCCACCTTGTCAGAATGCAGCATTACTGCTGCACAAGGTGGCTCTTTTAGTTAAAAATGCCTTGGGGGGGGGGGGGTGACAGGCTCCCTTTAAAGTGTGCAGTCACACTATGACCACAGACCTCTGAATCATGACTGTGTGTGGTGTGCACGCTCTCATGGTTTCTAGTTTTGCTGGTACGAACAAGTGGTCAAGTGCCGACTAGTCTCATCTGGCTTCTCTTAATAGAAGTGAATGGAGCGAAGCCAAATACACCTAGTCAGCGTGTGACCGCACGTCTGCAGATCGCAGAGATGTGACCGCTCGCACCTATCGGCAATACCGGGAAGTCGTGACAGCATACGCATGCTCCAGGAGTCTGAAGTCTTAGTTACTGCAGACTTTGCTATGACAAATGGACAACACCTTTTAATGGTGGTATAGCATCAACACTAAGCCAGTCATTAGCAATGGATTTCTAATGATGTAGCGGTAAGTCAGTGCCACATTTTTAGGAAGCAGAATCTCATTGGACGCCCCTCGGACGCTCGCTCAGCGCCATGTGTGACCCCTGCTGTTCTCTAGTTTCTCTATCGCTTCTTTGGGGGACACAGGAAACCATGGTGCATGCTGCTGCCACTAGGAGGCTGACACATACCTGGGGATAGTGGGATTTCAATTTTCGCTTATTTATGTCACTTTTCGCTTGTTTCCAGCCGTGCTAAAGATGTCATCATGCCAGCCAGGCTGCCCAAGCACTTTTTCCCCACCCAGTCACCAGTGGTGGACCTGTACCTGGGCCAGATTGACTATGCAGAACACCTTCGTCAGGACTCTGAGATAACCTTGTTTTTCCTGTATGCGCCCTGGTGTGCACAGTCCATTGCTGCAAGAAAAGAAATCGAGCACGTGGCTAATAACCTCGCGGATCAGGTAAGTGCATTGATTATTTCTATACTACAAGTGAAGAAAATGCCTCTAACGAGCTATGTTTTAAATTAAAAACGTTACAATAATCGTATTGTAAAGCTACGAAATCGGTGTAATAGGGGCAATAACCCCCAAAATGTGAAACTACATTTTGCATAAAATAGAAGTAAAATTGTTCTGAAGCTCCATATGCAAATTGCCTCTTCGGAGAGGAAGAGGACTCGACCTCTATACCGCCACCTGTTGGGAGCCGCAATCCTAAAAGTCATTATCGACCCTTTAATGAACCTTGGGATAAAAGCCAAATCAGAATCTCAATTTGCAGACACGGTGTTTCGGGCTATTGCCCCTCATCAGTGCAAAGTATGAGATCTGATTTGGCCAGGTGAGAGGCTCAGGACTGAGGTCTGAGATCTAACGTTTCTCCTTGTGGAGAGTGACATACCGGCTCTGGCATGCCAAGGTAAGGAGGCTTATTCACCGTGCAATGCTCCTCTGGGAAATGTAATATGCAAATTGTCTCTTCAGAGAAGAGATTTAGACCATTCAAATAAAACGGAAACCTTCAAAGCCTATTCCAGATCTCCTGTGCAGCTCAGGGGTCGTCCTGAGAGCGAGGGGTGGATCATTTATTTTTGAGACTCACGTTTTCTTATATTTTCTTTTTTAGGTACTTTTTGTGGCTGTCAACTGCTGGTGGCATCATGGGAGATGCAGGAAACAGAAGAGTTTTTTCTATTTCCCAATCATTAACTTGTATCATAGGAGGTAAGTGGACAGTGCAGGGGGTTATACTTTATCACTGTGTCGTAGCAGGATATTGTCTTCTCCAATTACCCATAGACAGGTCTTTTTTGGTGGCAGATAACTGACTGTTTCCCAACTTTTGGCAGCTACGTCCCCCTCTGTTCCTGGTTGGTAGTTGTAGCTTTCTCCTGTTTGGACACCCTCCATATCACTGAAGCCGAGAGACGGGGCAGTGAAGAGCACACTGCAGAGACCCCAGAGCACTTCAGGGTTAGGGACTGCTTAGAAATAAAGCTTAAAGGGGTTGTTCACTTTCACTTATATTTCTTTCTTGGCTGCAGTTTGCTATGAAAGAAAAACAAAACAAAAAAAACCAAAACCCAGTTCACTCTACACCCTTTTTCAAGCTCCTTAAGACAGTCTCTGCCTCTGTTCCCGGTGTCTGGCATAGGCTTTGATGTCACCTTGACTGCCAATTATTGAGGTGAGCGGCTGACGACGGGGTGCTTTCCCATGTAGACGGAACACCCCATTCACAGCTGTTGAGTTCACTCATTGGCTGCTGTACTGTCATGACATAAACGTTGCAGCCAATGCCGGATATTGGAAGGGTAAGGTACTGTAGGATAGAGTAGGGTACTGAAGGGTAGAGTTGGGTACTGAAGGGTAAGCTACTGTTGGGAGGGTGGGTACTGAAGGGTAAGCTACTGTAGGGAGGGTGGGTACTGAAGGGTAAGCTACTGTAGGGTACTGAAGGGTAAGTTACTGTAGGGAGGGTGGGTACTGAAGGGAGGGTACGGTAGGGTAGAGTAGGGTACTGTAGGGTACTGAAGGGTAAGCTACTGTAGGGAGGGTAGGTACTGAAGGGAAAGGTACTGAAGGGTAAGGTACTGTAGGGAGGGTGGGTACTGAAGGGTAAGGTACTGTAGGGAGGGTGGGTACTGAAGGGTAAGGTACTGTAGGGAGGGTGGGTACTGAAGGGTAAGGTACTGTAGGGAGGGTGGGTACTGAAGGGTAAGGTACTGTAGGGAGGGTGGGTACTGAAGGGTACTGTAGGGAGGGTACGGTAGGGTAGAGTAGGGTACTGTAGGGTAGAGTAGGGTACTGAAGGGTAAGCTACTGTAGGGAGGGTGGGTACTGAAGGGAAAGGTACTGAAGGGTAAGGTACTGTAGGGAGGGTGGGTACTGAAGGGTAAGCTACTGTAGGGAGGGTGGGTACTGAAGGGTAAGGTACTGTAGGGAGGGTGGGTACTGATGGGCAAGGTACTGTAGGGAGGGTGGGTACTGATGGGCAAGGTACTGTAGGGAGGGTGGGTACTGAAGGGCAAGGTACTGTAGGGAGGGTGGGTACTGAAGGGAAAGGTACTGAAGGGTAAGGTACTGTAGGGAGGGTGGGTACTGAAGGGTAAGCTACTGTAGGGAGGGTGGGTACTGAAGGGTAAGGTACTGTAGGGAGGGTGGGTACTGAAGGGTAAGGTACTGAAGGGTAGAGTAGGGTACTGAAGGGTAAGGTACTGAAGGGTAGGTTAAGGTACTGTAGGGAAGTGAAGGGTAAGGTTCTGTAGGGTACTGAAAGGGAACCAACCCCTTTAACTTCCAAGGTCTGTTTAATGTGTTCTCATTTCTCTTCTTGCTGCATTTTTTCCAAATTGCATCAAAAATTGTGTTTTCTATTGATTTTGGAAACTAAGCAGCATGTGCATAAGATTTTAGAAATCTCCGCCACATTGCTGGTACTGTACCCCACCCTTTTGCCGCATTAAAAATTAGGAAATAAAAAACATCCATATATTTGGTATTGCTTTGTCTGTTAAAGTCCGGACTATCAAAGTATAAAGTTAATTATCCTGATTTGAAAATTGCCATAAAGAGAAAAAAATCAAGCTGCCAAAATTGCATTTTTTTTTTTTTTTTTGGGGTCTCCGCAGCAGCACTAAACAATACACAAAGAAGTGATCAAGTCGTCTGATCTACGGTACCTAAAAATGCTGCAATAATGACATTGGATCAACACTGTAATAACAAAGTCTCAAACAGCTCCATAAACGTAAAAATGAAAAGCGTTTTGGGTTTTGAAAAATAAGACCCAAGTGAAGGGAAAAAAAAAAAAATAATTTTTAATGAATTTCATTCACCCCTTAAATAAAATAAAAAAAACAAACAAACAGGTCTCATATGACTACCTCAAAAAAAAAAAAAGAAAAAAAAAGGCTCTTGGAAGAAAAAACTAAAGTGAACAAGAAACGTAAAATCGCCAATGTTGGAGAGGGGTTAAAGCTGGGGATTCAAGGAGAGCCGGAGCCTGATGTGTGCCGGTCTGCGGTGGGCGGTCACAGTGCGCGTCTTACAGTCGGTCTATTTAATGAGGTTTTCAGCACAGCATGTTCCAAGCAACCGTTCTGTCTCAGAATGATCGTCTTCCAATCATAAAATTGTGGCAGAATGACTTCTGACGTACAGACAGTGGACAAGAACGGCTGAAAATGATGTACGACCCCGTCTGCATCATTCTAGTTAATGGGACCATTCACACATATGCCCGGATCCTGTTTTGTGAGGATTCGGATGTGCGCCCCAATGGAGTCTCTGAACTTGGGGTCAAATGTAATGTGAACATAGCCTTACATACAGTTATATGAAAAAGTTTGGGCACCCCTATTAATCTTAAGCTTAATGTTTTATAAAAATTGTTTTTTTTTTTGCAACAGCTATTTCAGTTTCATATATCTAATAACTGTTGGACACAGTAATGTTTCTGCCTTGAAATGAGGTTTATTGTACTAACAGAAAATGTGCAATCTGCATTCAAACAAAATTTGACAGGTGCATAAGTATGGGCACCCTTATCATTTTCTTGTTTTAAATGCTCCTACCTACTTTTTACTGACTTACTAAAGCACTTTTTTTGTTTTGTAACCTCATTGAGCTTTGAACTTCATAGCCAGGTGTATGAAATCATGAGAATAGCTACTTAAAGTGGCCACTTAAAAGTTGTTCTCCTGTATGAATCTCCTCTGAAGAGTGGCATCATGGGCGCCTCAAAACAACTGTAAAATGATCTGAAAACAAAGATTATTCAACATAGTTGTTCAGGGGAAGGATACAAAAAGCTGTCTCAGAGATTTAACCTGTCAATTTCCACTGTGAGGAACATAGTAAGGAAATGGAAGAACACAGGTACAGTTCTTGTTAAGGCCAGAAGTGGCAGGCCAAGAAAAACATCAGAAAGGCAGAGAAGAAGAATGGTGAGATCAGTCAAGGACAATCCTCAGACCATCTCCAGAGATCTGCAGCATCAACTTGCTGCAGATGGTGTCACTGTGCAATTATCTGGATATGCTAGTCGGATCCGTTTTTTCCAACATTCGCCGGATTGTGCCTGATGCAAAAAACCTGATATGTGAAAGTAGCCTAAGGCGTCGCTGGTTTTGGTGCAAGGCAGCCCTATCAATCCCCCAGAAATGAAGTCGAGGTGTCCAAATTACGGAGATGGATGGGTGCAGTGATCACCCCAATTAGTACATAGGTATAAAGAGGAATGTCTTTGTAGAATAGCAGGGCAGATTTCTGCAGTAGACACATATGCTTGGCTTCCATTGTTTCTGATCGCCTGTAGTATATCATTTTGCCTTCTCCTTCACGTTTTCCTTCCATTAGTTACTGAGGCTATACCTACCCGGCTGTGGTGTGCAGCCGCCATCTGCTAGGTTCAGGACTGCCCCGTGCTCCCTGGTCGCCCGTTTTTAGCATTTCCACCTTCCCGCCATACTGCAGATGTTACTTACAGTTTGTCATTTGAATGCACTGAAACTTTCCTGAACACATATGGTAAAACTGTGCAACAAAGTGACTGATAAGATGTATAAACTGCAGACAGAACGACCAACTGTAAGCTGGTAAAACGAATCAGAAATCTTATGATGCAATGTCTTGTAGTATGATATCTAGTAGTGACTTGTGCGGCCCAGATACACTTTTATTTTTTCAATTCACTAAAAGCTTAGCGTGGTATATAACAAGGATCCACAACCTTCTCTGGTCCCAGAACCGTAGTGCCATATTGAATCCCTGCCAAGCACCACAATAAAACTTTCAGGGGTATTACCATCAGATACATGCCTAATAGACTGGAGTGCAGCGAGTGGAGCCTGTACCTATGGGGATAATTGGGATTCCAGAGAGGCTTTAATAAGCGCATTGTAAACTCTACTGCCATAAAATACAATGGAGAGCCCATATACATAGATGACCACCTTGTATACACCTCTCTGGAGAGCCTAATGGGGGTCCGGAGAACCTATGATTATGCAGTGCTCTGTGCCACTTCTTGTTTCTGAACAGTCATTTGAACAGTCATGTCTGTGCCCAGATGGATGGGGGCCACACAGCGGCATCACATGTGGGTCACATGCGGCCCCTAGTCCGCAGGTTGTGCACCCCTGGTGTATAATGATAAATTAAGGCTTGTCCAGGAAATCGCAGTCCTTACTATGCCCATGAATTGCAGACATGTGAACTCTGCCTGAATAATGCCCCTTACCTCTCCTGTTCTACCAGTACCCGGGTCCCTGATGGTCACTGTTTCCCGGCCTCCAGCAATGATGTTTCTGTATGACCATGTGACCACTGTAGCCAATCACTGACTGCAGCGGTGACCTTCTGACTTTCCTGTGTAGTCAGTGATTGGCTATTCTAGTCACATGTCTCCCAATGTCACAGCAAATTGGGATTCTTCATTTCTCTTATAGCTAACCAAGTATGGGGATCCCCTACATACAGTACAGCACCTCCAAAGACTGGGTCTGCATTGAGAACAGAATAATTTATGAATATATATTTATGAACCTGCTCTCTAGATTTTGATTAAAAAAAAAAAAAAAAAAAAATTAATCTCAATCTTTGAAGATATATATATATATATATATATATATATATATATATATATATATATATATATATATATATATATATATATATATATAATTATAATTTTTTTTATTTTATTTTTTTTTTTCCTTAGTGTTTAGCTTATTTGTTTTTTTTTCTTCTATTAATGCTCCATATTTTTGCTTGCAGGTTTGGACCCATTGAGTATAAAGGCCCTCTGACAGCAGGATACATTGAGAAGTTTATTCGAAGAGTCATGAGTCCCGTTTTATATATTCCTTCAATGGAAAAATTAAAGGCTTTTCTTTCCAGCTTGGAGGTATTGCCGGCTTGTAATGTCTTTCTGGCTTTTTTAGGAATGCCTTGTTACAATATGGTTTGTGCTTTCCTCCTGGCTACACACCAGTAGCTTAAAAAAATAAGACCCATAGGCCCGAGTCCTCAAGATTGGCGTTATTCATGATGGTCTTGGTGAGGGTGCTGGAGTCAGACGTGCCTGATTGATGGAGAGGCGCACCCATGTGAAAAGTGCCGTCTATCTCCGCACACCTCCCCACGTAACTTACCTGGTCGGGGACTGGAGTGAGATTTCTGGCATTATCATCACACCCTGTCCTGCCCCATCTCCAAAAAAATAGCTGAAAAAATAGTTTAAATGTAGAAAATAAAATCAAACTCACCTCCCCATTAAAAATTAAAGAATGAATAAGAATGTAAAAAAATTAAATACATTTCTTATTGCATCCATAAAAGTTCAATCTAATCAAAATATGAAAGTAATTCACCTGATCAGTAAAAGTTAGGAAGAGAGGAAAAAATAGAAATGCCGCAGTTGCATTTTTTTTTTAATTTGTTTATTCATTTTCAGAATAAATCATACAATACACACATTTGCATTCGTGTCCATCATTATCAGTTATAACATGAAGTAAAGATAATTGCAGTGTATCACCGCGTCTAAAATATTGCAAGAATAACAAATGGTGCATGTCAATCACTAGTGCCTTATAAAACTCCTATAATATAACATTAACTACATTAACTACTAATAGTAGTGCGCCGCCGAAAAGAAAATTCCACATAAATTTCACCTTTTAAGTAATGTCCCCGAAACCATAAACCCAGCTTCTTGTATAAATATTAAATTATTATAGATTATAGAGTATGATCAGAGGAGTTCCATCTGCCCCATATTTTCTCAAATTTGCCTGGACATCCTCTATTCTGGTATAGTGTTCGTTCATATGGGATAATCGAGTTCACTAAATCAACCCAAGCTCTAAGAGATGGGCAAGAACCACCCATCCACCGTAACACCAACACCTTCCGTGCCATAAAGAGTGTCTCTCGTAGAAAAATCCCAGTATAATGGTCCCAAGTTTCCGCGTCCCATACCCCAAATAAGCAGGTCAATGGTTCAAGTGGGACTGGAATCGACAATAAAGATGTTAATAATGTCGTTACCTCTTTCCAATAATGAAGAATAACAGGACACCTCCAAATCATATGAATGAAATCTGTATCACGTGAGTGACACCACAAAGAATCTGATGAGTGGAGGCGACCCATTTTAAAAAGACGGGTCGGAGTCAGATAGGACTGGTATATGATATACAACTGGGTCATCCGATTATTAATTGATGGGGAGACTTTAGTTGGAGATTCCAGAATATCTTCCCATTCTTCTCCCAGTACATGAGGAAGAAGTCCCTCCCACTTCCCTTTTAATAGAGTTTATAGTAGGCCCCGCACCTATGGACAGCAGATAGGTACCGTATTTTTCCGACTATAAGACGCACTTTTTTTCCCTCCAAATTTGGGAGGAAAGTGTGGGTGCGTCTTATAGTACGGATATAGCATGTGGGGAGGGGGGCAGCAGCGAGTGGGATCGCACTGTTATCCCACTTCAGGATGTCCCCGCTGCCGGAATCAGCTGCTGTGGAAACCACATGGCCCCGCTGATTAAGTGCAGTGAATATTTATTAGCGGCTCCCCGCCCACCGATCAGCTGAGTGGTGAGCTGGGAGCAGCAAATGAATACTGCACTTAAGCAGCGACACACAGTTTTCCCCAGCACTGATTCCGGGGAGAATCTGTGTGTCCGGGGGAGGAGGAGGCAGCAGCAGCTGGGGCCAGGAGATCGCTGCATACCTGCCTGTGCTGGACGCTGAGCTGTCTGTGGTGCACAGGGAGGACCTGTGATGATGTCAGGAGTGGGCGGGCTGGAGCATCACATGGCAGCTCAGAGCCCTCACTCTTCTGACATCATCACAGGTCCTTCAGACTCCCACCTAGAATCTGCAGCTTCCTCTTATGTCCTGCGCTGTGGAAAGGCAACAACAACAGGGAGGGCTCTGTGTGTGCAGCCATGGGATGCTCCAGCTTTTACCTCACCACAGTGTGGCTGGCTGCCACAATTAAGAGGTCAGTCTTTACAAAACACAATAAAGCACTCTGCCACTCCTTTGGTGAACTATAACTCCCAGCATGTCATAGGATCTGCAGGACATGCTGGGAGTTATAGTTCTCCCATGGGATTTTAAAGCAGCACTCCAGTGTTATTTTGCAGTGCTGGAGTGGTGCTTTCACTATAAGCCCTGTGCACCCATTCTTAGGGCTCGCTTCCACATGCGAGGCACACGTCCGTATCTCGCATGTGGAAACCAAGCTGTGGAGCCGGCACTCCAGAGCGGAGCGTGCGGCCGCATAGGAACACATGGAGCTGCACAGCTCCGCTCCAAAGTGCCGGCTCCAGAGCTTGGTTTCCACATGCGAGATACGGACGTGTGCCTCGCATGTGGAAATGAGCCCTTATACTCACCCTCCAGCGTCTTCATATCGTACTTCACAGACACCACACTGGTCCCGCAGCTTCCAACATAATAACATACTATTATATGTAATAACACCACATATAATAGTATGTTATTTATGTTATTAAATATTTTACCACATTTTTTTTGCTTCAAATATTTTTTTCCCTATTTTCCACCTCTAAAACCTGGGTGCGCCTTATAGTCCGGTGCGTCCTATAGTCCGAAAAATACGGTATATAAAGAGGAAATAAGTCCTTGAGGACCTTGCGAATTGAGAATTCCTATTAAAGGCAAAGATGAAATAGCCTGACCTGTACCCATATTCCGCATGTGCGATTGAAAGGCTGACCTTAACTGTAGATAACGGAAGAATTGAGATCTCGGGATATTATAAATATTTTGTAATTGTTCGAAGGATAGAAAAATCCCCTAGTTATGTACATAGCCCACCGAGAGAACACCATATGAAATCCAAAAATCCGTGGACGGGTGATTCAGCAATCCCGGGAAGTAACTATTATTCCACAATGGCATTTCAGCCACTATATCTACAAATTTAGTGACTTTTTTTAATTTGTCTCCATATTAAGCGTGCCAGCTGGAGTAAAGGCAACAACCGAGGAACACTAACTTTCTCCAGCTCCAGAAACCCCAGTGGACAATCAGTCCGGGCAGAGTGGAGCAGATGGCTCTCAGAGTTGGGTAGAGAATTATTGGGCATCCATTTATTTATCGCCTTAGCCTGTCTTGCAAGGTAATATAAGTAAAAGTCCGGCAGAGCCACCCCACCCCCCGCTTCAGTCTCTGCAGAGTAGATAGCTTAAGTTTAGGCCTAGTCTTCCCCATATAAAGGACGTAATTAACCCCTTCATGACCCAGCCTATTTTGGCCTTAATGACCTTGCCGTTTTTTGCAATTCTGACCAGTGTCCCTTTATGAGGTAATAACTCAGGAACGCTTCAACGGATCCTAGCGATTCTGAGATTGTTTTTTCGTGACATATTGGGCTTCATGTTAGTGGTAAATTTAGGTCGATAATTTCTGAGTTTATTTGTAAAAAAAAACGAAAATTTTGAAAATTTTGCAATTTTCACATTTTGAATTTTTATTCTGTTAAACCAGAGAGTTATGTGACACAAAATATTTAATAAATAACGTTTCCCACATGTCTACTTTACATCAGCACAATTTTGGAAACAAATTTTTTTTTTTGCTAGGAAGTTATAAGGGTTAAAATTTGACCAGTGATTTCTCATTTTTACAACAAAATTTACAAAACCATTTTTTTTAGGGACCACCTCACATTTGAAGTCATTTTGAGGGTTCTATATGGCTGAAAATACCCAAAAGTGACACCATTCTAAAAACTGCACCCCTCAAGGTGCTCAAAACCACATTCAAGAAGTTTATTAACCCTTCAGGTGTTTCACAGCAGCAGAAGCAACATGGAAGTAAAAAATAAACATTTAACTTTTTAGTCACAAAAATGATCTTTTAGCAACAATTTTTTTATTTTCCCAAGGGTAAAAGGAGAAACTGGACCACGGACGTTGTTGTCCAATTTGTCCTGAGTACGCTGATACCTCATATGTGGGGGTAAACCACTGTTTGGGCGCACTGCAGGGCTCGGAAGGGAAGGAGCGCCATTTGACTTTTTGAATGAAAAATTGGCTCCAATCTTTAGCGGACACCATGTCGCGTTTGGAGAGCCCCCGTGTGCCTAAACATTGGAGCTCCCCCACAAGTGACCCCCCATTTTGGAAACTTGACCCCCCAAGGAACTTATCTAGAAGCATAGTGAGCACTTTAAACCCCCAGGTGCTTCACAAATTGATCCGTAAAAATGAAAAAGTACTTTTTTTTCACAAAAAAATTATTTTAGCCTCAATTTTTTCATTTTCACATGGGCAACAGGATAAAATGGATCCTAAATTTTGTTGGGCAATTTCTCCTGAGTACACCGATACCTCACGTGGGGGTAAACCACTGTTTGGGCACATGGTAAGGCTCAGAAGGGAAGGAGCGCCATTTGACTTTTTGAATGGAAAATTAGCTCCAATCGTTAGCGGACACCATGTCGCGTTTGGAGAGCCCCTGTGTGCCTAAACATTGGAGATCCCCCTACAAGTGACCCCATTTTGGAAACTAGACCCCCCAAGGAACTTATCTAGATGCATAGTGAGCACTTATAACCCCCAGGTGCTTCACAGAAGTTTATAACGCAGAGCCGTGAAAATAAAAAATAATTTTTCTTTCCTCAAAAATGATTTTTAGCCCAGAATTTTTTATTTTCCCAAGGGTAATAGGAGAAATTGGACCCCAAATGTTGTTGTCCAGTTTGTCCTGAGTACGATGATACCCCATATGTGGGGGTAAACCACTGTTTGGGGGCAGGGCTCGGAAGGGAAGGCACGCCATTTGGCTTTTTGAATGGAAAATTAGCTCCAATCATTAGCGGACACCATGTCGCGTTTGGAGAGCCCCTGTGTGCCTAAACATTGGAGCTCCCGCACAAGTGACCCCATTTTGGAAACTAGACCTCCCAAGGAACTAATCTAGATGTGTGGTGAGCACTTTGAACCCCCAAGTGCTTCACAGAAGTTTATAACGCAGAGCCATGAAAATAAAAAATAATTTTTCTTTTCTCAAAAATGATTTTTTAGCCCACAATTTTTTATTTTCCCAAGGGTAACAGGAGAAATTGGACCCCAACAGTTGTTGCCCAGTTTGTCCTGAGTACGCTGGTACCCCAAATGTGGGGGTAAACCACTGTTTGGGCGCACGTCGGGGCTTGGAAGGGAGGGAGCACCATTTGACTTTTTGAACGCAAGATTGGCTGGAATCAATGGTGGCGCCATGTTGCGTTTGGAGACCCCTGATGTGCCTAAACAGTGGAAACCCCTCAATTCTAACTTCAACACTAACCCCAACACACCCCTAATCCTAATCCCAACTGTAGCCATAACCCTAATCACAACCCTAACCCCAACACACCCCTAACCGCAACACACCCGTAACCCTAATTCCAACCCTAATCCCAACCCTAACCCTAATCCCAACCCTAACCACAACTGTAACCCCAACACACCCCTAACCCTATCCGTAACCCTAACCACAAGCCTAATCTTAAACCGATTTCCAACCCTAGCCCTAATTCCAACCCTAACCCTAAGGCTATGTGCCCACGTTGCGGATTCGTGTGAGATTTTTCCGCACGATTTTTGAAAAATCTGCAGGTAAAAGGCACTGCGTTTTACCTGCGGATTTACAGCAGATTTCCAGTGTTTTTTTGTGCGGATTTCACCTGCGGATTCCTATTGAGGAACAGGTGTAAAACGCTGCGGAATCCGCACAAAGAATTGACATGCTGCGGAAAATACAACGCAGCGTTTCTGCACGGAATTTTCCGCACCATGGGCACAGCGGATTTGGTTTTCCATAGGCAGCCAAATCCGCACTGTGTGCACATGCCATAACCCTAACCCTACCCGTAACCCTAACCCTACCCCTACCCCTAGTTCTAACCCTAGTTCTAACCCTAGTGGAAAAAGAAAAAAAATATATTTTCTTTATTTTATTATTGTCCCTACCTATGGGGGTGATAAAGGGGGGGGTTTATTTATTTTTTTTATTTTGATCGCTGTGATAGAACCTACCACAGCGATCAAAATGTACTTTGTAATGAATCTGCCGGCCGGCAGATCCGGCGGGCGCACTGAGCATGCGCCCGCCATTTTGGAAGATGGCGGCGCCCATGGAGGAGGCGGACGGGCACCGGGAGCCTCGGTAAGTATAAGGGGGGGGGGGGGGATCGGGGCACGGGGGGGGCGTCGGAGCACGGGGGGGTGACATAGGAGCACGGGGGGAGCGGACAGCAGGACGGGGGAGCGGAGCACAGGACGGAGGGGACTACGGGACAGATCGGTGGCTTGGGGGGGCGATCGGTGGGGGGGGGGGGGTCACTTCAGTATTTCCAGCCATGGCCGATGATATGGCAGCATCGGCCATGGCTGGATTGTAATATTTCCCCAGTTTTTTAGGTGAAATATTACAAATCGCTCTGATTGGCAGTTTCACTTTCAACAGCCAATGAGAGCGATTGTAGCCACGGGGGGTGAAGCCACCCCCCCTGGGCTGAAGTACCACTCCCCCTCTCCCTGCAGATCAGGTGAAATCGGAGTTAACCCTTTCACCCGCTTTGCAGCGACGCGATCATTCCATGTCGCCACATAGGCGTCATGGGTCGGATTGGCACGGGTTTTCATTGCGCCTACGTGGCGTCGGGTCGGGAAGGGGTTAATACGGCCAGCAACCGAGAGTGGGAGTTTGTCCCAGGTTGCAAATTTAGATTTGACCAGATCCAATAATGGGTAAATATTAAGTTGTAAATCCAACCGACTATGTTGAGATATGTGGATACCTAGATATTTAAAGGTAGAGACAATGGGCCGCGACGAGAGAGTTTCGAGACATGGTATTGGGGTATGAGAGAGAGGCATCAGAGCAGATTTATCCCAGTTTATATAAAGACCGGAGAATTTACTAAATTCATCTATAATCGTTATTACTTGCGGCAGCGTTTCCTCTGTTTTATCCATAAATATCACCATATCATCAGCGTAAAG
The DNA here is from genome assembly GCF_051348905.1 of Ranitomeya variabilis. Classification (NCBI taxonomy): domain Eukaryota; kingdom Metazoa; phylum Chordata; class Amphibia; order Anura; family Dendrobatidae; genus Ranitomeya; species Ranitomeya variabilis. The sequence continues at coordinate 61,056,919 of NC_135238.1, forward strand.
ACCAATAATGTCCACTCGATCCGCAATGTGTATTCCCTTAATATCAATGGAGGATCTAATCACCAAAGCCTCTATTGCCAGGGCAAATAGAGCCGGGGAGAGAGGACATCCCTGGTGAGTTCCCCCTATATAGGGAAAAAAGTTCAGAGATAGTTATTCACAACCATTCGCGCCTTGGGTTTCGTATATAGCATACCTATCCCTCTCAGAAATTTATCCGCAAAACCATATCTCCGCAAACATGCAGAAAGGAAAGACCACTCAAGAGAATCAAAAGCTTTAGCCGCGTCTAATGATGCTAGTGCCCAATTATTATCTGGTTCTAGAGAACTGCATTGAATGACTGACTGAACCCGCCTGATATTGATGGAAGTACTTTTTCCAGGCATAAAACCCGTTTGGTCTGGGTGTATAAGGTCCAGTATGATCGTATTCAGCCTAGTAGACAGAATTTTAGTAAAGATTTTATAATCTGCGTTTACTAGAGATATGGGACGATATGATCCACAGTCCAAGGGATCCTTCCCTTACTTCCTAAGCACAATAATGTTTGCATCATAAAATGTTTCGGGTATAGACCCTCCCTCCCTTATTCCCCTAAGTACCTTCAATAAAAGTGGTGCCAGTTTATCTCGATAATTACTATATAGCTCAATGGGAAACCCATCAGGTCCAGGGGCCTTCCCAGTAGCCATATCCGCTATAACGTGTTCTACTTCCTCCAGAGTAAACTTGGCATCCATAAAGGCCCGCTGGGTTGGGTTCAATGAGGGAAACGTTATATCTGACAAGTAAGCTAAAAATTCAGAAACATCAAGGCCGCTACTAGATTCATATAATGATTTATAATAATCATAAAAACACCAAAGTATTTCATCAGTAGAAGATGCCAATGAGCCATCAAGTGCATGAATCTGCAGTATTGTATTAGAGGCATTATGTTGGAGTACTAAGAAAGCTAGGAGCGTGCTGGCCTGATTCCCTAGTTCAAAGTAGGATTGACGAGTAAAAAATAATTTTCCGTTTTGACTTAACGTCTGCATGCTGAGCATACAACCTCTGGGAGATAAGCCATTCAGCCCTGTTACCGCTAGTTTGGTTAGCTATATATGTGGCCTCCGAGTCTTTCAACCGTTGCTCTACCTCATCATCTTCCCTTGCCGTTATCCTTTTGATATAAGAAATTGTAGAGGACAAGCATCCCCTTAAGTATGCCTTTAGGGTATCCCAAAATAGACCAAGATTTTGGGGTTCCGGATGAGTTGAAGTGAAACAATTTAACTGGTCGACCGTCCTATCACTAGAATCTATTAATTTCAACCAGAAAGGATTCAATTTCCAGGACATATTATTATTAGATTGACCATGTTTAAGTTTGAGAATAACCGGACTATGATCTGAGATCCCCCTATTACCATGTTCAATGTCATCCACCCTCAATGCCAGGCTACTAGATCCAAATATATAGTCTATACGGGACAAAGATCGCTTGGTAGATGAGTGGCAAGTATACCCCCTAACCTCAGGGCGACTCATTCTCCATAGGTCCAGCCATCCACTACCATCCATAAACAGTGCCAATTGGGAAGGGGGCTGAGGCAGAGGCTCCCCAGATATTGTATCATCCAGTCTTAATCTATCCAGAGTATTATTCATGACTAAATTAAAATCACCCATACAGATAACATTAGCATCAGGATATTTTAAGGAGAAACCCATTGCCATACGAAGAACCGATGTGTTAGCAGGGGGGGGGGGGGGGGGTCATAGACACATATCACATATTCACACGAATTAATGAATGCATGCACAAAGAGAAAGCGACCCTCAGGATCTCGCTGTGCCTCCCATCTAACGTCCCTGTGTATTAACAGAGAGACCCCTCTTGAGTAGCTAGTGTGAAATGCATGGAGAGACCACTGTACCCACGGCCTCTGTGTATAGCGAGCTGTATCTCTAGTCAGATGTGTCTCCACCAGTGCTACAACGTGAGGGCGCTAATGTTTAATCTGTGAAAATACCTTGATTTTCTTCCGGGGAGTTTTAATGCCCCGTATATTCCAGGTCATACATATAATTTCAGACCCCATGTTTATATGTAAAAGAGAGAATAATGTACAGTATTATTCGGGCAAAGCTCAGAGACATCACACAAAGCATAAAGATAGTATTGGCGGCGACTGTACACATCAAACAATCAAAACTGGTATAGAAAACCAAACCAAACAAAACTTGAACAATAGAGGAGTATGGTCCTATTCTCCTGCTGTCAGATATAAAAGGGGATACCCTCACTGAATCCAGCTTCCGGTATTGTTGATAACCTCAGCACCCATCTGAAGAGCTCCGTTTATATTGCCATTAGGCATCCCATGAGACCGCAACTATTCAGCTACCTCCGCTGGGTCTGTAAAGAATAAAGAGGAACCATCATGGACGATGTGGAGTCGGGCTGGATAGAGCATGGAGCAGACAATATTCTTATCTCTAAGTTGTTTCTTGATGTCCATGAACCGTGTTCGCTGCTTTTGGAGCTCCATGGAAAAGTCCGAGAAAATCGATATGGTAGCATTGTTGAATTTAATAGGGCCCTTCTGCCGCACCAGACGAAGAATAGCATCTCTGTCCCTACAATTGAGGAGACGTGCCAGTAAAGGTCGAGGTGGAGTTCCAGGTGGAAGAGGTCTCGGTGGGACCCTATGGGCCCTCTCCACCTCGAATGTTGAGGAGAATCCATCTCCCAGTGAGGCCTTAAGCCAGTCTTCCAGAAATTGTTCAGGTTGCTGACCCTCCGAACGCTCCGGCAGACCGATAATTCGAATATTATTGCGGCGTAATCTGTTCTCCAAATCGTCTGCCTTTTGTTTCAGGCGTTTACTGAGCCAGCGGCTTTTGTCAGTTTTGCCTCCATAGGGGCAATGGTATCCTCCACCTGTGACACTCTCTTGTTTCAACCTCCGAAATACGCCCTGTCATAGCTTGCATATCATGTCGCAGACGACCCACTTCAGTATGCACATCCTCTATTTTTTACGTGAAAGATGAGCTAGAGAGGGATATAGCCTGCATTAATTGCTGAGATGCCGGTTTAAGAGTCAGTTCCTCTGGTTCTCCCTCCTCATTACTATCAGAAAGACGATTTTTGCGCTGGGCCTGTGCAGGGTTATTTCTGAGAGTGCGTACATTATCAGGGGGATCCTCCCTGGTGTACTTCCTTAGTTTGTCAGCAGCCCCTGCTCCTTTAGTGTGATACATGGCAGGCAGCAAGATGGACCCCACAGATTAATTGCAGTTATATTTGGAAACAGTTCACTCCCCAGCCTCAAACACAGCAGGGTTAAATACAGGATTGTATCCCAAAGAGACCACTAGGCGGGCAGGTGAGATATTGAGAGTTGTAAAAGCAGCAGCTTTAATGTGCACCCGAGCTCTATGTATGAGCTGGCCTACAGTCTCCACAGGGGGAACAGCAGGGAGGGGGTTAATGCCTCTAAAGTTTATGGCGCTGGCAGGGGAAGTGTCTATCTGATAGGGGGGCGCAGGGCCCAATCTTTCAGGGCACACACCGCACCACCCCCTTATTATTCCAGGTTGTCCGCTCACCTCCTGGACAGCACCGCAGATATGGCAAGGAGCGCCGCCTCCCTTACTGTTAGGGCGCGCGCTGTAGTAATGGCTGCTGCCCCCGAAACAACACCCCCCCCCCCCCCCCCCTGCAGGCACCGCCTTCCGCCTCCGGTCCCCTGGCTCCCGCACGCCGATGTTCCACAGCGCTCACCTCTTAAGATCCGGGGACCGCCTATTCCAAGAGGGAGGAAGCCCGGCACTAGTAGAAGCCGGCGCCGCGTCCTGTCTCGTCGGAGCGCGCACACAGAAAATGGCCGCCGCTGCGCGTGGAGTCTTCCAGCCGTCCAAGCCACTACAGCTTCTAACGTCCCAGGTCCTCACAGCAGCCGTCCGGAGGGCTCACAGGGTTCCTGGGGTTCCAGTACCGGCCGGTACTGCCCGCTAACTGGGGGTCCAAATGGCAGAATGGGTTCAGGATTGCTGGAGCTCACACAAGGTGCGTCTTCCCTCTTCGGCTACATAGCCACGCCCCCCGTAATTGCATTTTATTTAATCTTTTTTAAGCTCTTTTTTTTTTTGCTAAAAATCATCCCTGTAAATAAAAATTGTAAACATCCTTTATGTATCACTGTAAATGCTTCCTAGTCATTAAGGTGAAATGTGGCATCAGACACACTATGGGGCATATTTATCAAGCTAAATGCACCAGAATTTTGGATTAGTTTGCGCCTTTTTTTTTTTTTTTTTTTTACTTTTTATTCTATATTAAATGTGAAGTTTTTGCTGAATGAGAACAGGCATGTGATGACGATCACTGGCCAGCAGATGGCGCTGGTTATTTAATGTAATGCATGAGCCGGCCCTTGCTGTGTCTGGCATTTGGACAGATCTCAATGTGACACCGATCCTTTCTCAGGCCGGGGGGGGGGGCATTGGCCTCTTGTGTTGGAGTTTACATTAGAAGGATTGTGTTACTTCCACAGAAAAAAGGTTGGTTACCTTAACAGAATTCAAACCAACCCCATTATTGCCAGTGGGGTCCATCTTGTCCTTTGTGTCTGACGCGCGTGCGCGCACACACACACACACACACACACACACACACACACACACACACACACACACACACACACACACACACGCTTCTCACAAAGTTAGAATATCATCAAAAACTTAATTTCAGTTCTTCAATACAAAACATGAAACTCATATATTATATGGTCATTGCAAACAGAGTGAACCATTTCAAGTGTTTATTTCTGTTAATGTTGATAATTTATGGCTTACAGCCAATGAAAACCCAAAAGTCATTATCTCAGTAAGCCTGCAAAGGCTTCCTAAGTGTTTAAATAGGTCTCATAGTCTGTTTCAGTAGCTCCATAATCATGGGGAAGACTGCTGACTTGACAGATGTCCAGAAGGCAGTCATTAACACACTCCACAAGGAGGGTAAGCCACAAAAGGTCATTGCTAAAGAAGCTGGCTGTTCACAGAGTGCTGTATCCAAGCATGTTAATGGAAAGTTGAGTGGAAGGAAAAAGTGTGGTAGAAAAAGGTGCACAAGCAACCGGGATAACCGCAGCCTTGAAAGGATTAAGAAAAGGCCATTAAAACATTTAGGGGGAGATTCACAGGGAGTGGACTGCTGCTGGAATCATTGCTTCTAGAGCCACCACACACAGATGTATCCAGGACATGGACTGCAAGTGTCGCATTCCTTGTGTCAAGCCACTCATGACCAATAGACAATGCCAGAATCATCTTACCTGGGCCAAGGAGAAAAAGAACTGGACTGTTGCTCAGTGGTCCAAGGTGTTTTCAGTTGAAAGTAAATGTTGCATTTAATTTGGAAATCAAGGTCCCAGAATCTGGAGGAAGAGTGGAGAGGCCACAATCCAAGCTGCTTGAGGTCTAGTGTGAAGTTTCCACAATAAGTGATGGTTTGGGGAGCCGTGTCATCTGCTGGTGTAGGTCCACTGTGTTTTATCAAGACCAAAGTCAGTGCAGCCATCTACCAGGAAATTTTAGAGCACTTCATGCTTCCCTCTGCCGACAAGCTTTTTGGAGATGGAAATGTCACTCTCCAGCAGAACTTGGCACATGTCCACACTGCCAAAAGTACCAATACCTGGTTTAAAAACAACAGTATCACTGTGCTTGATTGGTCAGCAATCTCACCTGACCTTAACCCCATAGAGAATCTATGGGGTATTGTCAAGAGGAAGATGAGACACCAGACCCCACAATGCAGATGAGCTGAAGGCTCCTGTCAAAGCAACCTGGGCTTCCATAACACCTCAGCAGTGCCACAGGCTGATCGCCTCCATGCCGCATTGATGCAGTAATTGATGCAAAGGGAGCCCCGACCAAGTACTGAGTGCATTTACTGAACATACATTTCAGTAGGACAACATTTTGGATTTTAAAATTTTTCTAGCTGGTGTTATGAAGTATTCTAATTTACTGAGATAATGACTTTTGGGTTTTCATTGGCTGTAAGTCATAATCATTAACATTAACAGAAATTAACACTTGAAATAGATCACTCTAATGACTCTATATAATGAGATTCACTTTTTCTATTGAAGAACTGAAATTAACTTTTTGATGATATCCTAATTTTGTGAGAAGCACTTGTATATTAGTATGAGCCCGCACATAGTCTTTTATATACATTAACCTCCGATGTACATTAGCTTCCACATAGTCCTCTATATGCAGTGAGAGCCCACACATCCCATACAAATATTAATAATAATAAACTGCATGCTCCCCTCACTTCCATTTACTCGGCGCTCTGCTGGTCATCAAGGCTCCACTTTTACTGGCCAGCGCGTACCTGCTAGCACGGTAACGTCATTGCGCTGGCCGGTCACAACAGAGGTGACGGGAGCTCCCCTGCCATTCTGCATTGTCGGCAGCGTAGAGCAGGAAAGCTCCCTGCCGGGATATGTGCACCCCAGATGGCGACACACAAAACATTGACAGCAATCTGGCGATGGGCCTTGGTCGGTAGCCCAGATTGCCTTCGTTATAATCTGCCTATGGTGTCTGTAACCTGTTTCCTACAACAAAACATAAAAAACTAAATTTGGGATGCTAGTGTGACCCTAACCTAACTACATGTTCTCTGCCGCAGGGCTGTGGAGTCGGTATAAAATAGACCGACCCCGACAATATGTACTACATTGGGTACAGTAGTACAATACAGGATAAGCCTTTTATTTGGGGTCGCGCAGAGGGATGGATAATGTTTAATACATTGTTTGTGCATTTTTCAGTGACTAGGACCCCACTCTGTAGATATAGATTATTTACATGGGACTGCTTATGAGATACCGGCTTCAGAGAAGTCTAGAGCTGCTGCTGAGTGACCGCTCAGTGTATTTCTATGGGCTGCAGATGTGACTTACCAGCATTCCTCTTTGTACAGACTTTACACCGCTGACTGGATGATATTTCTATTTTACATTAAATCCATGTTCTTCTGTGGATGTAATACATTTTTCTAAACAAATGTTACCTTTGCGATAAGACAGCACGGATATCATTAATGGCAGTCCCTTTTATCATCTTCTCTTGTAGCCTGGTGTCCTGGGTTTTTTCGAGTTTAATACGTCACCTCAACCTCCTGGATATCTGACATTTTTCCGATCTGCTCTTCACTCCTTACAGAAAGGTATGTGCATGCCTGTACTGGTGAGACCACGGTCAGTCTTGGTGATGTTCTCTTTAATTAAATGGTCGCACCCCAAGTCAATCACACTTGTGAAATCAACCTGTCCAGTTATGAAGCAACACTGATTGTGATTTCTCCTGCTGTTGTGCAAATAGAACAAACAACAGGTAGAAATAATAGGCAATTGGCAAAACAACCCCTATAAGGGAGTGGTTCTGCAGGGGGTGACCACAGACCATTTCTCTGTTGTCAAACCTTTTGACTGTTGTTTTGGTTACTTTTGCATTTTGTCATTGCTTTCACCCCTAGAGGTACAGTAGCATAAGGCGGTGTGTACATGCCATAGAAGTTGATCAGGTAGTGCAGCTCATCCATGATGGCACATCAGTTCTAGGTATGGCAAGAAGGCTAGCTATGTCTGTCAGGACAGTGTCTTGAGCATGGAGCAGATACCAGGAGACAGGCCAGTACTCCAGGAGATGTAGAGGGAGGCCATAGGAGGTCAACAACCAAGAAGCAGGACTGCTACCTTCTCCTTTTGTCTGCTTAAACTGTCAGAAACAGACTCCATGAGGGTAGTGTGAGGTCCTGACGTCAACAAGTGGGTGTTGTGCTTACAGCCGGGTGATTGGCATTTGCCAGATTCGACATTGGCACCCTGTGCTCTTCACGGATGACAGCAGGTTCACATTGAGCACATGTGACAGACATGACAGAAATGTAGACGCCGTGGAGAACGTTCATCTACCTGCAACATCCTCCAGTGTGACCGGTTTGGCAATTGGTCAGTAATGGTGTGGGGTGGCATTTCTTTGGATGGCTGTATATCCCTCCATGTGCTCGCCAGAGGTACCCTGACTGCCATTAATTAAAAGGACGAGAAATCCTCAGACCCATTGTGAGACCATATACAGGTGCACTGGGCCCTGGGTTCCTTCTGATGCATGACAATGCTAGGCATCATGTGGCTGAAGTATCAGCAGTTCTGCATGATGAAGTTATTGATGCTATGGACTGGCCAGCCCATTCCCCAGACTTGAATCAGTCGAGCACGTCTGGGACATCATGTCTTGTTTCATCCACCAATGCCATGTTGCACCACAGACTGTCCAGAAGTTGACTGATGGTTCAGTTTAGGTCTTTGAGGAAATCCCTCAGGAGAACATCCGCCGCATGCCCAGGCGTTGTACGGAGGTCAAACAGGCACGTGGAGGCCACACACTACTGAGCATCATTTCCTTGTCTTGAGGCATTTCCACTGAAGTTGGATCAGCCTGTAATCTGATTTTCCACTTTGATTTTGAGTATCTTTCCAAATACAACCATTTCATGCATGTAATAAAGATGATCTAGAATATGGGCAACTTTGTTTAAAAAAAAAAAAAAAAAAAAAGCGCCATGTAATCACTTGGGTTGTAATGATAGATGTGTTCCCAACCCCTGTGGTCCGGGTGTTCTTGTTCCCATGGCCGTGTAGTATATATTCTACTTTGTGACGCTCATTACTGCAGTGAGTCAGGAGATGATTACCGTGCCCCGCACACAGTGCCATCTCTGCTGCTTTTATTAGGTCGCACTGAGGAGATGATTATGGTAAATGCCATCTACCCTTTTGGGATAATAAATGAGTACAAATATCACTAGCAGCAGTCAGGGGGTGGCTGTAAAACACAAGGGTTGTTTGTATTTTATTTTTATTTCTTTTTTTAATTTTGCTGCAGGACTTTATTCTTACTGAACTGTTTCAGTCATTAGCTGCCGGGAATGCTAAAAAAACATATCAGCATGTTCTTTTATTTGGGCGCCGTGATCATCCCATGACTGAGGGTCCTGATGTTCTAATCCCTCTAGAAGTCCTATGTAAATCAGGCTGAAAATGCGCCATAGGCGTGCCTGTGCACTTGGAAATTGTAGTCTGCATGGGTCTATGCTAGCGTTCTCATGACTGGCACATCTGATCTACAAAACAGATGTCTTGGTTGTGTGGCTGTGTAGACCCTAGTCTTCTCCCCCATTATAGATGCTGACTGTTTCCCATTACAAGTCACAATACTAGTTAGTTTCCCACTGCAGAAGCATCTGATCAGTCTGAAGATAAAACGATTATACATTTATCAACATTGAAATCATAAAACCGAGAAGGAAAAGCCGTGTAGTTATCGAAATCACAGGATCGATGGATATGTTAAAGAAATGCAAATGATGAAAAAACAGAAGCCAAATGATCGAAACATCTTGATTGATTCAGTATTGAGTATGAGCACCATGTTTCGAAATACCTGCACTTGCACACCTTGGCTGATGTCAGTGATGTCATTAATGGTTGTCTGAGGAATATTGTGACATCCTGAAGGCATTAGGGCAATTCATCAAGATCCGCTGCTGACGGCTCATTTTGCAATGCTCCAGATATACTCAAAGCGGGACAAATCTGGAGACCCTGCTGGCCATATAGCACATGTTTAGGCCATGCTGGCTGCTCGCTGTAGCACAAGGAACATGAGGCTTGGTGTCAACGTGGTGAAAACGGCTCTTGGGACACATGGACAAATGTTCGCACCACGAACGTTCCATGACCGGCTCTATACAATGCCAAGCTATTAGTGCAGCTGGTAGGTAGAGGTGCTGCTGCCCCACACCATAATCCTGGGAGTAGATGTGACATTCACGATGGCCTCTTTATTGACCTCACACCACTGCACTCAAAGGCTATCATGGTGCAGTGGAAGATGGGAATGGAGGTTTTGGATGCAATGATGTCTGGAGACCTCGTGGGAAATGCCGGGGCGACCGCAAGGGAACATCACGCCTGCCCCTCTCCCAGAATTACGGTGTGGTGTGGCATAGTATGCGGTAGCCGGACCCCTCTTGTCTTCATTCCAGGTGCACTAACAGTATTGCAGTGGTTTGTTTGTGGAACCAGTGTGCGGTCATTCCTCCACACAGTCATTAATGTGCTCCTTGGCATGTTATCAGTGGGGTTTAGTGCGTGTATTGCTCCGCGTGTCTCATACTTGTAAATTGAGATGCTTTTGGGGGGGAAAAAAATCATAATTTGAAGATTCCACAAATTTTCCTTCTTGATGTTCAGTTTCATTGTTGAGGAGTAAATGTGCAATACAAATCTCTCGCTCAGGTAATGTCTAAATCCAGCCGCGCCATTATACACCACATACTTCCAAGAAACCTTAGGAAGATAATTAGCAGTGACTTAAGTAACGGCGGTGTGTGCGGTGCGCTCCACAAATCTCCCCATGTAAAGGGGTGGGCACGTCAGACTAGTCCCAATTCGGCCATATGATTCCCTGTATCGCAGCCAGCTAGGCAGCAATTGTAAGTACCGTATTTTAACATGGGGAGTAATCTTGTAGGATCTTTTGCCCTAATGACGCTTGTGGGTCTGATCATTGAGCTCTGAATAATAGGGGGGAAGATTTTGGGTGACACTTTGTGGTCTTTCTTCTTTAGTAAGATGGTTTAATTTCTCCCGTCCTTTTCTCTGCAGATTATATAGACACTATACGCTTTGGAGTAATCACTCGTCAAGCACTTGCCAAGGAAATCTCTCTCGTCAGTCCAGGAAGTGTTTATCTGCATAGAAACCTCAATTCATCTTTAGTAAGTACTTCAGGAGTTAAAAACAAAAATAAGGCAGCTTTCACACTGCATTCAGACACCCATTCATTGGCCCCATCGGGCTTGTCTGAACCCCCGCAAAATGGGAGTCGGACGTATGTGCTGATGGGGCCATAGACTATAATGGTGGCGGCGGAGCGAACGTGCACTCTGACGCGCATCATTTTCGGATGTATACACTTACTGGAGGAAAATGCCCGGTGAGCTGCCTGCACCAGATTGTTAGACAACCGGCTCCTTGCCTCCACAACTGTAGGGTTAGACTCCGCACAGGAGGTGCAGACATGATTTATTATGTTTATGTTCCTAATCGTTGTGTACACTGCGCTGAACAAGCACTGCCTAGGGGTAAGGAGTCAGCAGGATCTGCTGGGGGGTCCTAAGAGACCAGTCCGGCTACGCAAGCAGCAGGTGAAATTCCACTGACCTGGGCCAATATACCAGCCCCAGTTACAGAGGAAATGGGCAATACATATATGTTCAGATGGCCCTGTAATATATATATATATAAAAAAAAGAAAGACCGCACAAAAAAAAAAAAAATTGAAAAAAAGGGCTTTAATGCCTGAACGGCGTGGCGACGTTTCGGATATCTTTATCCTTTTTCAAGCTTGAAAAAGGATAAAGATATCCGAAACGTCGCCACGCCGTTCAGGCATTAAAGCCCTTTTTTTTCAATTTTTTTTTTTTTTTTTTTTTTGTGCTGTCTTTCTTTTTTTCATCTATTACCAAAGACCATTTCAACAGTGGTTGGGAAGACGCTGCACTACAGTTTGGTAATGTGAGATGCTGTTCCGATTTTGAAATATATATATATACACTCACCGGCCACTTTATTAGGTACACCATGCTAGTAACGGGTTGGACCCCCTTTTGCCTTCAGAACTGCCTCAATTCTTCGTGGCATAGATTCAACAAGGTGCTGGAAGCATTCCTCAGAGATTTTGGTCCATATTGACATGATGGCATCACACAGTTGCCGCAGATTTGTCGGCTGCACATCCCAAAGATGCTCCATACAAGGCAGGATGGATCCATGCTTTCATGTTGTTTACGCCAAATTCTGACCCTACCATCCGAATGTCGCAGCAGAAATCGAGACTCATCAGACCAAGCAACGTTTTTCCAATCTTCTACTGTCCAATTTCGATGAGCTTGTACAAATTGTAGCCTCAGTTTCCTGTTCTTAGCTGAAAGGAGTGGTACCCGGTGTGGTCTTCTGCTGCTGTAGCCCATCTGCCTCAAAGATCGACGCACTGTGCGTTCAGAGATGCTCTTAGGCCTACCTTGGTTGTAACGGGTGGCGATTTGAGTCACTGTTGCCTTTCTATCAGCTCGAACCAGTCTGCCCATTCTCCTCTGACCTCTGGCATCAACAAGGCATTTCCGCCCACAGAACTGCCGCTCACTGGATTTTTTTTCTTTTTCGGACCATTCTCTGTAAACCCTAGAGATGGTTGTGCGTGAAAATCCCAGTAGATCAGCAGTTTCTGAAATACTCAGACCAGCCCTTCTGACACCAACAACCATGCCACGTTCAAAGGCACTCAAATCACCTTTCTTCCCCATACTGATGCTCGGTTTGAACTGCAGGAGATTGTCTTGACCATGTCTACATGCCTAAATGCACTGAGTTGCCGCCATGTGATTGGCTGATTAGAAATTAAGTGTTAACAAGAAGTTGGACAGGTGTACCTAATAAAGTGGCCAGTGAGTGTATATGTATATGTATGTATATATGTATATGTATGTATGTGTGTGTGTATATATATATATATATATATATATATATATATATATATATATATATATATATAGGCCCAATTCTAACGCATTGGGTATTCTAGAATATGTATGTCCACGTAGTATATTGCCCAGTTACATTGTATATTGCCCAGTGATGTAGTATATTGCCCAATGACGTTGTATATTGCCCAGTTACGTTGTATATTGCCCAGTGACGTTGTATATTGCCCAGTGACGTAGTATACAGCACAGAGCCACGTTGTATATTGCCCAGTGACGTAGTATATTGCCCAGTGACGTAGTATACAGCACAGAGCCACGTTGTATATTGCCCAGTGACGTAGTATATTGCCCAGTGACGTAGTATACAGCACAGAGCCACATACTATATTGCCCAGTGATGTAGTATATTGCCCAGTGATGTAGTATATTGCCCAGTGATGTAGTATATTGCCCAGTGACGTTGTATATTGCCCAGTGACGTTGTATATTGCCCAGTGACGTAGTACATTGCCCAGTGACGTAGTATACAGCACAGAGCCACGTTGTATATTGCCCAGTGACGTTGTATATTGCCCAGTGACGTTGTATATTGCCCAGTGACGTTGTATATTGCCCAGTGACGTTGTATATTGCCCAGTGACGTTGTATATTGCCCAGTGACGTAGTATATTGCCCAGTGACGTATACAACACAGAGCCACGTAGTATATTGCACAGCCCATGTAGTATTTTGCAGTATATTGTAGTATATTGCCCAGCTACGTAGTATATTGCACAGCCCATGTAGTATTTTGCAGTATATTGTAGTATATTGCAGTATATTGTAGTATATTGCCCAGCTACGTAGTATATTGCCCAGCCACGTATGACACAGGTTAAAAAAATAAACGTATACTCACCTTCCGCAGGCGCGTTGTATCTCTGTCGCCTGTGTGGGGTGAAGGCAGCAGCTTGCGGTCCCAGGGTGTGATGATGTAGCGGTCACGTGACCGTGTCGCGGTCACATGACCGTGACGTCACGGCAGGTCCTTTCAGCGCAGGCGCGCAGGACTTGTGATGACGTCGCGGTCACATGACTGTGATGTCATGGCAGGTACTTCTGCCAGACTATCCTTGCCACCGGAACGTTCCGCTTGCATCACGAGGAGCGGGAAAGGCGGAGTAGGTGAGTATATAATCATTTTTTTATTTTTTTTTTAATTATTTTTGACATTAGATGTTTTTACTATTGACTCTGCATAGGCTGCATCAATAGTAAAAAACTTGGTCACACAGGGTTAATAGCAGCCGTAACTGAGTGCGTTACCCGCGGCATAACGTGGTCCGTTACTGCCGTCATTAACCCTGTGTGAGCGGTGACCGGAGGGGTGTATGCGGGTGCCGGGCAGTGAGTGCGGGGAGTAAGGAGCGGCCATTTTCTTCGGGACTGTGCGCGTCGCTGATTGGTCGTGGGCGTTTTGCCATGACCAATCAGCGACTTGGATTTCATGACAGACAGAGGCCGCAACCAATGAATATCCGGGACGGACAGAAGGACAGAAAGACGGAAGTGACCCTTAGACAATTATATAGTAGAAGAAGCCAGCTCTCCTTCTTTGAAGAAAAATATAGTGGTTTATTAGCCCATCTGGGCTCCTGTGACGTTTCATCGCAAGGTGTGAGCCTTTCAAAATTTGAGATAATATATCAGTACTTCTTGTGTTTTGTTGAGAAAAAAAAAAAGTATCTTTCCATTTTCTCCCAGTATCTGCAAGTAAAAGTGACATAGAAATGAAGTCCCATGTATCGTGGAAAATACAGGAAACGCTATTTTAGAGCTTTTGAAACAATAAAACCCCAAAGTTTGCCTGGTTAGGAAAGTGGCCCGGTCCTGAACTGGTTTTTAATCTGTAGTCTGGGTGTTTCAGTCCTTTTTTTATTTATTTTTTTTCTTTTACTGGCAGGTGTACCCTAATCATGTAACGAATTTCACAGCTACAAATCTTTTCAAGTGGGCATTAGATAATCGTGAGCGCTTGCTCCATTGGCTACGTCCTCATGGTGGTAAAAGTCTTCTTCTGAATAATGAGCTGAAGAAAGGCCCGGCCCTCTTCATCTTCATACCTTTCGACCCTCTTGCTGATGAACAGCCCCTGCTGGATGAGGTTAGTGGCTACTCCTGGTTATGCTGTTTTCAGTAAAGCTACACGCAGATTTCGGGCTGGAAATGCGTTGGGGACGTGTCTGTGCTCTGCAACCACTTCTTCCAGTGCACTTCCTCCCCTCTCCATAGATGTTCTATGTGCAGCAATGTTCATCTCCGATATTAGTAATGGGGAACATCTAGTTCCTGACGTCAGATTTTCCCTGTAAATTGCGAGCAATTGTGACCTTCACCTGTACTATTAATTTATTGGAGAAACACTTGACGCGGTGACGGCTGCTCGTGGACCTGGCGAGCCTTTTCCATGTTTCCAGAGGCGTGCGGGGGCTTCTGTTAGCGTTGCAGAATCCTTTGTTCTCTTTGGACACAGTAGGTTACACAACTTGTTTATCCGCTCATGTGAGCGTCTGAGCACACAAACTGCGTCCATCACCCCTCACCCAATACACTTTTACCCCCTACATGCAAATAACCACATGCTACATTATGCCGGCACTCGTTTACCCAAATAGTAAGGCTTTGTTCACACTAGTGTCACAGCTCCATTTGCTAACCCATGATAATTAAGGTGAATCTGCTATTTAATCCCATCAGCTACAGTTTCTTTTTTCTGAAAGACCTTTTTTAAATGTATTATCTTAAACCAAACATGACGTGTGTATTGTAGATCATGGAAGTTGTCCTGAGGTACAGCCGCTGCACTCCGAGCCAGGAGCGAGAAGATCTGGACTCCTTTCCATTCCCTTGCTGCTGTAACACTGTTGTCCTGCCAAAGTGGCAGCTCCTGTCCAGGGTCCAGAACGTGTGTGAGCTTTGTGTGAACCAGAGCCGAGGAGTCTCCCTGAGCTCCGTCCATGAGCCAAACTGCAACTTTCTGCACATCACCGCAGCCTTAGAGTCCTTCTACCTCCAAGAACATTTCTTCTTGAACTTCATGTCCTCTGTGAGAGAATGCAGCAACTTTCTCAGCTCCTACAGCCCCTACTTCTTCTATACTGCGTGTTGTCAGACCGTGAGCAGAGGGTTGACCGCCAGCCAAGACGACGACGCGTTCTCCATGCTTTCTTCCCAAGGGAAGGCCCCTAATGAGCAATCATCTCCTATAGTGCCTCATATTGAGGAGAAGGAACAAGTCCCTTCCAGCTATCATATGAGCAATGACCGTATCACTGGCCTCAGGTGTAGGACCAACAAGACCTTAAATATGTATCTCCTGGATTCCAACTTATCCTGGTTGCATGCGGAGAGGCTGGGGGCATCCGGTCAGGAGAGAAAGTTTGCTGCTATCATTGACTTGAAAGAAGAGGTCCATTATATCATAGACCACAGTCAGACCCTCATCGGACCCACGCTGGGTATGTCCATCTAGCAGTGTCTCGCATTGTGTACGGGAGCTGACCTCACTATCTATGTAGCCAAACTTGTCCATACACACGAGAGATTTTCAGGGCTAATATGTGGTATATCTTATGTCATAAACGGCCCCAAAAAGCTGCACATGATGGCAAATTACATTTTTGTGCAAAACAATGCAATTTTAACAAAGCAGACAAGTACTTAGCAGGGTTGGCATGGTTTACTCCAGAGGGAAGGGGGTCAGGGCTGCAGCATTTGCCCACATCTATTAAAGAAGGACTCCCAATAATGTTATTAGTTATATCTGTGTAAATGCGTGTGGACTGTAGGGCAAGTGCATTTATATACTCTCCAATCGCCATCTTCCCCAGTTTCCAGCACCACTCCTCTTCTCACTCACGTGGCTTCTATCCTCCCCGGCTCACACTGTATACCCCTTCTATATACCCCTTGGACCGAGTGTCTGATTGAAATCTGCAATGCAAGTGTATAGGTCCGTGAACATTTTTGAACCCAGTTTGTGTTTTGGTTTTTTTTTTTTTTGTCTTAATATCTAAGAAAAATTGATGCTGCTCTCATCAGAGTAATTGAAAGGTGAAGAGAGTGACAACAGCCCCCACAATATCTAAAAATCTAGTTTTTTTTGCTTCCGTGGTTACTGTTGTTGCTTTTTTCACCTTTTGTTTTTTATGGCGGTTTGGGTTAATCTTTTTTGGGCATCTCTGCAACCATTACCTACATGTTATTATGTTTGTGGTGAGGTGCTGTCCTACACTTGCTAAATTTCTGATCAGAGTAATTGCACCGTTTTTCTTGGATGTGGAGAAAACGGTGGTGTGACCCTACCATTACAGTGTAAGTCTGTGAAGCTTCGCTCTGACACCCATAGACTTAAAAGCCACTTCCGGTCACACCCAAACCCCAGTATAGAAGACGTGGGCAGAGGACTGGCGATCTGTGAGTATGTTACCGCACTGACTCTACATATGCACTTGCATGGGTATCGCTAATAAAAATTCTATTGGGGGTGTTTTTTTAGGAGGTGTGCACCTTTTAATGATCACTCCAAAGCCAGTAATTCACATGTGATCTTTGAGCCAAAGCCAAAAAGAATGTAGAGTATAAAGATGAATACTGTTGCTCTGTTTCTTCTTTCTGGATTCACTTCTGGTTTAGACACCAGGATCAAAAACTGAATGTATAATAGTTGACTTTGTATATGGGTGACCTTTCTAGTGATGGGATGATGCATTTTCCCTAAGAGTGCGGCTTTGATTGGCATCCACTAATGAGTAAACGTAATAGGTTTAGGTTTGGATTTCCCAATTTTTTTATTTATTTATTTATTTTTATTTTAAAAGCCCAGCAGCAGTCATGTGTACTGTAAAGGTCTTGGGTCTTATTTTCAAAGTCCTATTTGTGTATGTTTTTGTAGTTAATCACGATGCATTTAAATAACCTCTGACATTAGGATATTATAACGATCCTTTTTTTTTTTTTTTTTTTTTTTTTTCAGAGGTTTTTATCCAGAACTTCAGCAAAGTTTACAGTCCGCTGCGGAGGCATCTAGTCAGTGACCCTGGGCTAGGAGCGTTGCGATCACAACTAATCACTGAAGTTACGACTACTACTTTTCGTCATGTTGTTCTGGACAGCGGAAAGGTTTGTGTGGTGTCTGTACAATGACTTATATACACGGAGGGGCTTCATGTAGGATGAGCAGAATGGCGGGCTTTTCTTCTTCGATCCTTACATGGCAATCTGACGTTACTACAGCTCCCAGCCGGTGATCCTGGGCAGCGCGGCTCAATGGGCCATTCCCACACTCCGGGTCCAGCAATGAGCTGATGAGTGAAGTATTGTCCATGGGCGGGTGGTGGGATTACAGCCATGCCTCTCTTCTATGTCGGGCAGTGTATGTGATGTAAGCAGCAGGGCTGTGGAGTCGGTAAGCCAAACCTTCGACTCCGACTCCTCAATTTCCATGACTCCGACTCCACCAAAATGGGCTCCGAATCTACGACTCCGACTCCACAGCCCTGGTAAACAGGCCAACCAGAGAGCAGCTACTTTCAAAAACTGATTTCCGAGACTTAGACGTGATGTCTTTGTAGACTCGTCAGGTCATATCTGTTTGCGTCTAGACTCATGACACCCTATATAACCACAATTGTCTCTTTGGCAGGATGTGTTGTTGCTGTTCTATACAACCTGGTGTGGTTTTTGTGCCACTCTGAATCATGTTTTTATCCGACTCTCGCAGCTATTGGCTACAGACAGTCTCATTGTAGCTAGGTAAGATAGTATTATCACATAATCATGGTCTGGCAATGACAATGGGGGTATTGGCAAGAAGATGGACCAGTTAAAGAAGTTGGCTCACCATATCTAGAAGATGGTGATAAATTATTGATCACTGGGGGTCCGACCACTGAGGCCCACACCGATCCTGAGAACATGGCTCTGGAGTCTCCTATTCATGTGATGGGTCCTACCCAAAGACCATGAATGGGGTACCAGTGCCCTGTTCTGGACATTGGTGGGGTATCCCAGCGATAGGATTCCCGGCAATCTGCAACTAATCGCCTGTCCTGTTACGCCTTAATTCTTAGCCTGGCTGTTGCACCAAATTTGTGGAGGATTGCAAACACAGGCAACAAGGCTAGTCACCTTGTAACAGGTAATCAGCTTTCATGTATGAACCTGATCACAAACATCAAGGATGATGGGTTCTTTAACATTTTAAATGGGCTAACCCCTTTAAGTGCTGTTCCATAGGGTTGCACATCTAAAATAGCAGTCGCACCAGTACTCTCCATCCCTGGGGCCTGCACCTTGTTGACAGGCTGCAGGGGGTTAGGTCACATCAATAACATAAGTGACCGCTGCAGCCAGTTACAGTGCTCAGCGTCTCTGGCGGTGTAGATGGTACAAGCCGCTGAGCCCAGTGATGGGCTGCAGCAGTCACTTCACATTACTGCAGCCAATCACCAAAGATCAGCAGAGATGAAATGCTGGACCTGGGGAGGGTGAGTATTGCTGTGAATGGTATTTTAAAAGTATGCTACCCCATGGAACAAAAAAACTAGCGCATAAACTGATTAAAAAAAAAAAACTTTACTCTTTTATGAAGTATAGTAGATGAAATTGAAAAGGATCCTGACAACGGGGTGTCAGCAACAAGGTATATACATGACAGTCCAATAAATATATATATTTTTTTTATGAGATGCCGTACACATTTCAATGGGTGTTTAAAAAAAAAAACACACACAAAATGGATGCAATATTGCCTCAGTCTGTATGGCATCTGTCTCAGACAGTTTGCAATTATTTTTAGGAAGCGCCTTTACCTAGAAAATGTTCTTAATTATTTACATGTAAAAATGGATGATATACTGGTGATAATATGACCAAATTTTTTTCTATATTAAATTTTTAAATAAGCATATGGTATTATTTTTAAAGGGAACCTGACAGCTGACACTTCCTGCCCGTTCCTTACATAGAGTGGTGACTGACGGCCCACCGCTACCAGGAGGAATAAAGGTCATTTCCTCTCGGCAGCGGGGGTCTAAGTGTCGGCTTCGGGCAGGTTCAGAACGCTATTAACCTGAAAATTCCATATCTGCAGGTTAATAGCTTTTTTTTTCCACGTGGCAGGTTCCCTTGGAATTGCTTTCCAACCAGATAAATATACCTTCTATTAGTGTCCACGGTTCTAAACTTGAAGTATCAGCAGTTTGTGCTCCAGAGCTGCTCTTCAGAGTAGAGAGTTTCCGCTATTTCGAAAGCTGTGGAGCTCGGTCCTTTATCGCACATCTACCTTCCAGATGCCCTTCTACATGACGCCCATTTACCCCCTTGGATGTTTGCAGCAGGCTAGCCTTAGGGTTGTCCTATATTGCAGTCTGGCTGAAACTACTATACAATTGTGATAACATGTGCAGCTTTTATTGGTTACAGGATGCTACTTTTCACGTGACACTTACACCCAAATTGTAGAAACCCCAACATAGTGGTTAGAGCAATAAGAAAAACCTGTTTGCCAAATGTAGGCGCTGCCGTAACTACAGATTTACTACTATGTTCCCAATGTTTTGTCACAAAGCCCTCCCTGTCCGGTCAAGTGGGTTATCCAACAGATAAAGTTGTCTCAATGTGATTGAAACTAATCAAAGTTGCTAAATAAATATTCAGTGTGATGGCTGTCCCAAAACACCCACCTTTGTTTTACCTCTGCACTTGGTATGACATGGAGGGGGTGCCCTTTTTTGAAGGGGCAATCGGTATCTACTCACTTCCGCATTGGGAGGCGAGTGGGGCCGGTGACATCACGTAAGGAACAGGATAGGTGCCCAGTTTCACCCGATCCAGCAGATACCAGTTGTGGTGTCACCGACCTGCTCACCTACCGTTTACTGATATCTGATGGGTCACCCGTGTTATCAGCAGGTATCATGCACCTCTCCTGTTCATTGTGTGACCCGGCACCTATCTGTTAGTATCATGTCACTCGCCTACCTTACTGATGCCTACCAATGTGACCCATCTGATGTTGTGCTCCTGACCTGCTTATTACCCCACCCACCAGTTCTCAATAGACATGATGTTCCTGGTCCTACTCGCCTTCTAATCGTCTCCCTCCAAGTTCTACTCGCCTCCTAATCATCTCCCTCCAAGTTCTACTCGCCTCCTAATCATCTCCCTCCAAGTTCTACTCGCCTCCTAATCATCTCCCTCCAAGTTCTACTCGCCTCCTAATCATCTCCCTCCAAGTTCTACTCGCCTCCTAATCATCTCCCTCCAAGTTCTACTCACCTCCTAATCATCTCCCTCCAAGTTCTACTCGCCTCCTAATCGTCTCCCTCCAAGTTCTACTCGCCTCCTAATCATCTCCCTCCAAGTTCTACTCGCCTCCTAATCATCTCCCTCCAAGTTCTACTTACCTCCTAATCATCTCCCTCCAAGTTCTACTCACCTAATCATCTCCCTCCAAACCCAGAACATGACTAGTGATAAGTTCTTTCTGTGCTAGAAAAAATCCAGACTTGAAGCTCTGTGAACCATGAACTGGTGCTGATAATGGGACAGCTATCATAATGGAAATTTAATTAGCCTGAACTTACTGTCTCCATTGCATCAAAACCACTCCTCATCTGGTGGACCCTTATGTGAGCGGTGGGCAGTAAATTCTCCTGCTGACAAAATATTTTTTCCTTCACTTTCCTTCCAGAATAAATATTGCACAGAATGATCTCCCTTGGGAGTTTATGGTGGACCGTGTACCCACCATTATGCTCTTCCCCCAGCATAGGTAAGTAGTATGAAGTTTTTGGACCCTTTACCTCAGAATTTATTTCTTCTGACGAGAATGTTGAGCTGTGATTATGATTTATTTCTAGTGATCTGTAATACACTAAGTGTTCACGTTATGGTTCTGCTATATAGAGGAGCCTCAGGAAGGTCTGACATTACATTAGCATGTAACATTCAGAGTGTTCAGTGGACCACTGTAACAGACTGTGATTAACAAACCTCCACAGAAAGAGATTTATTTCACTATATCCAACATAAAGGTTGGCATACACCTTGTTGTATTTTCAAATAGTCTGGAGGATTCTTTTAAAATAAAGGTACCGTCACACTAGGCGATATCGCCAGCGATCCGTGACGTTGCAGCGACCTGGATAGCGATATCGCTGTATTTGACACGCAGCAGCGATCTGGATCCCGCTGTGAAATTGCTGGTCGCTGCTAGAAGGTCTGCACTTTATTTGGTCGCTAGGTCGCCGTGTATCGCCGTGTTTGACAGCAAAAGCAAGGATACCAGCGATATTTTACACTGGTAACCAGGGTAAACATCGGGTTACTAAGCGCAGGGCCGCGCTTAGTAACCCGATGTTTACCCTGGTTACCAGCGTAAAAGTTAAAAAAAACAAACAGCACATACTCACCAGCGTGTCCCCCAGCCTCTGCTTCCTGACACTGACTGAGCGCCGGCCCTAAACTGAAAGTGAAAGCACAGCGGTGACGTCACCGCTGTGCTGTTAGGGCCGGAGCTCAGTCAGTGTCAGGAAGCAGACGCTGGGGGGACGCGCTGGTGAGTATGTGCTGTTTGTTTTTTTAACTTTTACGCTGGTAACCAGGGTAAACATCGGGTTACTAAGCGCGGCCCTGCGCTTAGCAACCCGATGCTTACCCTGGTTACCCGGGGACCTCGGCATCGTTGGTCGCTGGAGAGCGGTCTGTGTGACAGCTCTCCAGCGACCACACAGCGACGCTGCAGCGATCGGCATCGCTGTCGCTATCGCTGCAGCGTCGCTTAATGTGACGGTACCTTAAGATTGTCTTCTGGAAGTTACGGATTAGTCATTTGATATAATTGGGAGATAATTTGGCTGTAATCATGAACCTAACCTAAAGGGGTAACCCCATTTCCGTAAAGGTTTGCAAATTTCTAAGATATGACCTCGCTTATTAATCTTTGGGGGTCCAACCTCTAGTCCCTCACAGGTCCTCAAAAATGAAGGGACCCACAGCACTGCTTCGACGCTTTTTTTTTTTTTATGGCTTTTTCTCCATATACGTGAACCATAAGCCGAGCAGAAGCCTAGCAGTGTTTGCTCTGCACACCTTTAGGAATTGTCAAGCAGCAAGGCTTGCCAACAATATCCTCAGAGGTGGACGACCCCTTTAATTTACAGCTCCAGGAGAGCTCTTTCCCTAGAAATGCTCTCGCTCTCGTCCAGAAATATTTGGATAGTGGTAAGTGTTAGTTGTATAACAAAACACATTCAAAAAGTAGTTAGAATCAATACAGGCTTATCGTGCAGACTGAGCTTTAAAGGGAACCGGTCACCTCCAAAATCGAAGGTGAGCTAAGTCCACTGGCATCAGGGGCTTATCTACAGCATTCTGTATTGCTGTAGATAAGCCCCCGATGTATCCTGAAAGATGAGAAAAAGAGGTTAGATTATACTCACCCAGGGGCGGTCCCGGTACGATGGGCGTCGCGGTCTGGTCCAGGGCCTCTCATCTTCTTATGAAGTGCCTGGTGTGACCGGATCCGCAATATTGCGCCAATAACCAGTGTAGACAGGAGCCGGACTGTCACCTGTAGCAGCTTTTTGTTTCTGTGAGGCTTTTTCAGCCTGTAGATGAAAATAACTTGTAGTTTTTTTTTTTAATCCCATTTAGTGTGGTACTTATGCCACTAGTCTCCCAGTGCCCACTTGGCTGCTTCTCATATGTCCACAGTACTGGTGGCATCCCCTCCAGCACCACATACAATTACAAAGCGTTGGATGATATTGCAACCCGTAACATAATTTTGTGCCTCAACATTTTTTTTTCAAGATACTTAAGATTAAAAAAAGTAATCAATAACAAGCAAACTATTTTTTCATAGCTACATTGTGTCACTGATGTCCTGTGACTTTAGGGACACTGCCGCTTTCATACTCGTTGGGGTGTCTGATGAAGAGGAAGCACAGTGGGGGTAGCGGGCATTTCTGCTAATAACCAGAATGGTTTTACTGTAAAACATTGCAGCCGTGTTTCCTCTATACTATAAATACACAAGCAGAACATGTGCTGCTTTCACGGCTATAATCTGCACATCCTGTGCAAATAAAGCTTCTTTCTGTAGATATTGCAGCGTTCTGCATCAATAATCACTTCATTATAGCGCGGGATTGTACAGTAAATGACATCTCATCCCTAATGTATCAGTCGCCTCATTGTGCAGAAAAACATGGTCGCAGTGTCTCCATTTTAAAGATAGTGCCATTTAAAAAAATAAATGTTATATATATCAATAGTGACAGTACTGTATAATTTTTGTTATATATTAAAAATTATACAGTACTGTTACTATTGATTCTGCATTTGATTGCCGATTGGTGGAGGGTCTCAGGGCCCAGACCCCCACTGATCCCAAAATACCACTCTGCGCACGGCATACAAGCAGCTCCATTGTAAGCCTAAGGGGCTCTTCAGCGTTCTGAGATGGAGTACCGACCCATAGACTTACTAGATGACTAGATATACGGTATTATATAGATAAAATAGTTACATTAACAGCCATATTAATTACCTTTTGGTATAAAATCAAAATGATTTTTTATTTGCATTGCATTGTGCGAGCTCCAGTTTTGGTTGGATATGTGGCCAAGATCTTTTTAGGATCAGGTCGTGAAGCAGAAATTCTACTGTAATTGTAATCTACAATTCTACTGTAATTGTAATCTACTGCCGGATGGCTGTGCAATTTGTCATAAATCCAGAGCAGAATCTGCACGTGTAACCTGTGGATCTGACTGAATTTCACATCTCCACATTGAAAGGGGTGAAGATTCAGACCTGGAATTGTCACGCTGCAAATGTTACATTCTCATCTCCGGCTGCATTCTGTGCCGATGAGGGTTGTTCAGATGAGGCCACAGAACTTTACTTGTTCCCAAGGGTGGCCGCAGAATTGTGAGCGAGAGCAATCTATACTATAGGAAAATTCCCTAATTTATAATTTACCGGACCCAGTGGTGATCTAAAGCCAAGCACACACATTAGATGGTTGTAAGCCGAACGATTGGATGACTGCCATCTCAGCCGACTTTCCCCTACACAAGAGCATTCGTTTGACAGAGCGCTCCTGTGTTCTCTATGAGAAAGTCGCCAGAGGACATGTCGGCCGGCAGTTTATCTCTGGGAGAACAATCAGACATGCACGATCAACATGCCAAAATGAGGCCTTAAGGCTTTTCACATATGGTCAATTTGGAACAGAAATGTCTGCTATGGTGGCATTCTATTGACTGGGGCTTGCAACAACCATGCACATGCTGCAGAAAAAAAATGGTGGCAAATCTGCTGCATGTTGCTATAGTCAAAAGTCTGATGGTTTTTGGTGTTTGTCCCCTTGCAATGAGATTATGCTGGGTTGGACTTTGACATTATTTATTACTCTTTTTTTTTTTTTTAAATGACCATAATATTCTACAGCACTGTACATACATTGTCATCACTGCCCATATTGGGGCTCACAAGTATTAATATTATACAGGGAATTTAGCTTATTGATGAAGCTAGTGGTCGGCTAGTATGTTGTGTAGTATAATGGTACTCATGTGATTACCAGCTTATTATAACCATGCCCCGCTATATCTACAGGAAAGAGAACAGCGTGAAGTATCCCGAGGACGAGCAGATCACTATTCCGAACCTTCTGAGATTTCTACTGAAATATGCCACCTTGCCTTCCACTGGAGCAGATCCACCAGCCTCGTGCCCGGAGCACTACCTACAGTACAAAGAGGATCATGTTTCTTACTTGGAACAAGAGATCCACAGACTCCGAGCAGAGATTAAGGTTTTACATGAGGCTCAGGATCAGCTGGCAGAACAGATTTCAGAAGCTAGAAAAGACGCACAAGACCTTAAAGTCCAAAAACAAAAATTAGAAAAACACAACAAAGCCTTGGAGGATCACAAGGAGCAACTGCAAGCACTGTATGAGCAGAAAGCCCGGGAGGCAGGAACCATGGCAGATAAGATCAAAGAGCTGGTAGCCGCTTCTGAAAGTCTTCTGGCAGAAAACGCGCTGCTCAAGTATCTGTTGGTTTCATTAGAAGCCAAAAACAAAGCAAAATTAGACACTGAAAATCACGGGAACCTTGAAGATGGAAGCCAGCCAACCTCCGATAGTACTCAAGTTTCTGAGGAATCCTCTGATAGCAACACAGATGGCTCTGTGACGTTAGAGTTCAATAATGACAACAAAACGGACTGAATATTTTTTATTAGAAATATTTAGAAAATAATTTATACAAATTTTCTTACTGTAAATAAAATCTTTTGCAGATATAGAATAAAACTTTATTTTTTAATCTTCCTCCAGTTTTAAAGGGTGAATTAAATTCTATTCCAGGGGTGCACAAATGTTTCTGATCAGGCATCCACATTATCACTTTGTATTGCTACCAAAGTTTGTCTTTAATACTTAAATAAAAAGAGCGATCACGGACTGGTGACAGGTGCTCGCTAAGAAAATAGGCAGCCACAGACTGGTGACGGGCGCGTGCTAAGAAAATGGGCATCCACGAACTAGTGACAGGTGCTCGCTAAGAAAATAGGCAGCCACGGACTGGTGACAGGCGCTCGCTAAGAAAATAGGCAGCCACGGACTGGTGACGGGTGCTTGCTAAGAAAATAGGCAGCCACGGACTGGTGACGGGTGCTCGCTAAGAAAATAGGCAGCCACGGACTGGTGACGGGTGCTCGCTAAGAAAATAGGCAGCTAAGGACTGGTGACAGGTGCTTGCTAAGAAAATAGGTAGCTAACGACTGGTGATAGGTGCTCGCTAAGAAAATAGGCAGCTAAGGACTGGTGACGGGTGCTTGCTAAGAAAATAGGCAGCTAAGGACTGGTGACGGGTGCTCGCTAAGAAAATAGGCAGCCACGGACTGGTGACGGGCGCTCGCTAAGAAAATGGGCAGCTAAGGACAGGTGATAGGTGCTCGCTAAGAAAATAGGCAGCTAAGGACCGGTGACGGGTGCTGTCATGTCGGACGCTGTTCAGACCAGGTCGTTCAACAGACAGCGGTATTTCCGCTTTTGACCACTATTTGCTCATTGGCGTCGGCTAGACTTTACCTAGCTGTTCCGGGGTTAATTTACCTGATCCTCGGATTGGAAGCTGGGCCATGCCCATTGCCTTTAAATAGTTCTCCTGATCATTGGGCGTCGCCGATTATAGCTTCTGTCTTGTGCGTTGTTATCTCGGTCTGGAGTGGAGAGCTGGTTGTTGGAGATTCGTTGCTGGTGGTGTATTTTCCTTAGTCTTATTTACTCCTTCCTATATTTGTATTTATTTTGCCCTGCACGTTTATAGTGTATTCCTGAGTGACTGCGGCGTGGTGTATATTTTCCTTTATCCTTGTCTGTGCTAACTGTGGGTATTGGTGTATTACCTCTTCACTGGGTGGTGGGCGGAGGTTTCAGCCTAGGGTTGAAACAGGAGACAGGGTGAGGTTCGAGGCCTGGACATGCACACCATCAGTGTAAACTCCAGGTAGAGGGTCAGTCAGGATTTCCCTAGTCTGAGGGAAATTGCAGGGGCCCGGGTTATTAGCTCTCGCTCACCTAGTCTCCCCGTGACATTATAATCGGCCCAACAACAAAAAAAAAGGGGGTTTCTTTTTTTTTTTTTCTTTTGTCATGGATCTCATGACTTCCATAACCCGCCAGAGGCGCTGTCCCTACAGGTCACTTGAGTTGAGGGGGGCAGTTCAGCAACAGGGACTAACAGTATCTAATGTGCAAGCTGGAGCGACAGGAAGAGTTGCTGAGCCTAAATTCCCTTTGCCTGAAAAATTTGCTGGGGAACGCAGTAAATTTGTTTCTTTTCGTGAAGCTTGCAAACTATATTTCTGTATGCGCCCGATCTCCTCGGGTAATGAGGCTCAGTGTGTGGGCCTGGTGTTGTCATTGTTAAGCGGGGATCCCCAAGCATGGGCGTTTTCTTTGCCATCTGATTCTGCTGCATTTGACTCTGTGGAGAGTTTTTTTTTTCCTCTCTTGGAAAAATCTACGATGAACCTGACAGAATGGCTCTAGCAGAATCTAAGATACGCACTATTCGCCAGGGGGAGCGAGTTGCAGAGGATTACTGTTCTGAATTTCGTCGCTGAGCGATCGATACACAATGGAATGATCCAACATTGCGGAGTCAGTTTATTCATGGGGTTTCTGGAAGGGTTAAAAAAGCCCTTCTGATGTACGAGACTCCTGCTTCTCTAGATTCCGCTATGAGTCTGGTTGACCGCATTGATCGCCGTTTGCGTCAGGGGGAGCATGAGACACCGCCTATGGGAGAGGGTTTAGGTTCACGTGAGGTTGCTGCAGGTGAGCCCACGGAGCCTATGCAAATCGCAGGGGTGTCACATGTGAAGCGTCGAGCCCCTGAGCTCAGGAAGCAGGGAGTCTGTTTTTACTGTGGTAAATCTGGTCATTTTATTAACATCTGTCCTCTGCTGTCTAAGAAAAACGCAACGGCGGAAAACTTCTAAGCTCAGAGGGTGTGGAGGAGACCAATCTGAGCTTATGTATATCCTCCATGGTGGTTTCTCAATGCATGCTCCCTGCTAAGGTTATTATCGCTGGCAGTGAGCTGCCAATTACTGTTTTTGTGGATAGTGGTTCAGCCACAAATCTCATTGATGAGGAGTTTGCATGCACAGCAGGTTTTAGGATTGAAAAACTATCTCATCCTATCCGCGTGGTCACCATCAATGCTGCTCCTCTCTCTCAGGGGGAGATTACTGAATTTGTGGCTGAGGTGAAACTCCACATTGGGGTTCTACATTCCGAGCGGGTTACATGTAAGGTGCTCAGGAATCTTCCTGCTCAGGTGGTTTTGGGTTTTCCTTGGTTGTCCATGCACAACCCGGTAATTGACTGGAAAACTCAGGACATAATTCAGTGGAGCGAGTTCTGCCAGGAGAATTGCCTGGCCACATGTGTGGCTGCGGTGACTAAAAGCGTTCCGGAGTCACTTCTGGATTTTGTGGATGTGTTCTCTGAAAAGGGTTGTTCAGGGTTGCCGCCACATCGTCCCTATGACTGTTCTATCAGGTTTAAACCAGGGTCCAAGTTGCCTAAAGCAAGGATGTTTAACATCTCCGGTCCGGAGAGACAAGCGTTAAAAGATTATATTGCTGAAAGCTTGAGAAAAGGGCACATCAGGCCGTCATCCTCGCCGGTGGCAGCAGGGTTCTTCTTCGTGAAGAAGAAAGATGGCGGATTACGCCCGTGTTTGGATGTCAGGGAGTTGAACCAGATTACGGTTCGTGATCCATACCCGATGCCACGGATACCAGATTTGTTCAACCAGGTGGCGGGTGCGAAGTGGTTTACCAAGCTTGACCTCGGGGGCGTACAACCTCATAAGAGTCCGTCAAGGTGATGAGTGGAAGACGACTTTTAATACCCCTGAGGGTCATTTTGAACATTTGGTGATGCCTTTTGGGTTGACTAACGCACCTGCAGTGTTCCAACATTTCATCAATGATGTGTTCTCGCATGTTTTGGGGAAATTCGTTATCGTGTACCTAGATGACATTCTCATATATTCTTGCGACCGTGATGCTCATTTAAATCATGTCAGGCAGGTGTTACAGCTTCTCAGAGAGAATAAGCTGTATGCTAAACTTGAGAAATGTGTATTTTCTGTTCAAGAGTTGCCTTTCTTGGGTTATATTGTGTCCGCTTCTGGTTTTAAAATGGACGCCGCTAAGGTGCAAGCGGTGCTGCATTGGGAACGTCCTGATAACCTGAAAGCACTTCAGCGGTTCCTTGGGTTTTCTAACTACTATAGGAAATTTATCAAGGATTTTTCCATCATTGCTAAACCGCTAACTGACATGACTAAAAAGGGTACCAATTTCTCCGTTTGGCCTGAGGCTGCTGTGCGCGCATTTGAGTTTCTTAAGAACAGTTTTGTTTCAGCCCCCATTCTTGTGCAGCCAGACGTATCAAAACCCTTTGTTGTGGAAGTCGATGCGTCTGAGGTTGGTGTGGGGGCGGTACTATCTCAAGGCTCATCTTTGAGTGGTTTGCGTCCGTGCGCCTATTTCTCCAAGAAACTGTCGTCCGCCGAACGTAACTACGATATCGGCAACAGGGAGTTGTTGGCAATCAAGTTGGCCTTTGAGGAATGGCGACACTTCTTGGAGGGGTCGGTACATCAGGTTACTGTTATTACCGATCATAAGAATCTGCTGTATTTGGAGTCAGCCAAGCGTCTGTCCCCCAGGCAGGCTCGCTGGACATTGTTTTTCACACGGTTCAATTTTGTTGTCACTTACAGACCGGGGTCTAAAAACACTAAGGGGGATGCTCTGTCCAGGTGTTTTCTGGGGGGTGAACCTCGGGAAGATCCAGTACCCATCCTCCAAAAGGGTGTTGTGGTTTCGGCTCTCACTACCGAGGTTGAGGCTGAGATTGCCGAGGCTCAGGAGGAGGTACCATCTGAGCTTCCCATCAACAAATCTTTTGTACCGCTTCTTCTCCGCTTAAAGGTTTTGGCGGAGCATCATGATGCTGTCCTGGCTGGCCACCCAGGGGTTAGAGGTACCTTGGAGTTGGTGTCACGTCGGTTTTGGTGGCCCAAGATCCGACAGGACGTGGTCTCATACGTGTCAGCTTGTACCATGTGCGCTAGGGCTAAGACGCCCCGCTCCCGTCCTGTTGGCACACTACTTCCTCTTGAAGTACCTAGTAAGCCATGGACGGAAATCTCCATGGATTTCATCACTGATTTGCCCTCATCAGCTGGGAACACGGTCATCTTGGTGATTGTTGATCGGTTTTCTAAAATGTCGCACTTTGTGTCTTTGCCTTCGTTGCCTAACGCTAAGACTCTCAGGTATTTGTGCAGGAGGTGGTCAGACTTCATGGGGTTCCGTCTGACATCGTGTCTGATAGGGGGTCTCAGTTTGTGGCAAAATTTTGGAATGCATTTTGCTCACGGCTGGGGATCAAGTTGTCTCATTCTTAGGCGTTCCATCCTCAGTCAAATGGTCAGACTGAGCGTATGAACCAAAATTTGGAACAGTACCTACGCTGCTTTGTCTCTGATAACCAGGAGGAGTGGTCTACCTTTCTTCCTTTGGCTGAGTTTGCCATCAATAATCACCGCCAGGAGTCGTCTGGGGAGTCTCCGTTTTTTGTGCTTACAGGCTACATCCTCAATTTTGTACCTTGAGTCAGAGGGGCTCTTCCGGCGTTCCGGAGGAGGATCAGTTAGGAGCACAATTGTCATCAGTCTGGAGGAGAGTTAAACAGCGCCTGTTGAATGTGGGTGCTAGGTACAAACGTGTGGCTGTCAGTAGGCGTGTGCCAGGTCCGGACCTGAGTGTGGGTGACTGGGTGTGGTTATCCACAAAAAACATAAGACTCAAAATACCGTCCCTTAAATTGGGTCCACGGTTTATTGGTCCATTTAGGGTCACCGCCGTCATTAACCCAGTAGCGTACCGATTGGAGCTCCCTATGGTGTATAAGATACACAACGTGTTCCACAGGTCTCTTCTAAAGAAGGTGGTGGGTTCCGTGGACGTGGCGCCTATGCCACCTCCAGTCTTGGTGGATGGTAATTTGGAGTTTGAAGTCTCCAAGGTGGTTGACTCTCGTGTAGTGCGTCGCACTTTACAGTACTTGGTACACTGGCGTGGTTATGGGCCTGAGGAGAGGTCCTGGGTACCAGCCTCGGATATTCATGCGGATCGGCTGGTCAGGTTTTTTCATCGTCGCCATCCAGACAAGCCGGGTCCTATAAGCCGTGAGGGCCCTGGGGTCCCTCGTAGAAGGCGGGGTACTGTCATGTCGGACGCTGTTCAGACCAGGTCGTTCGACAGACAGCGGTAATTCCGCTTTTGACCACTTTGCTCAT
The DNA here is from genome assembly GCF_051348905.1 of Ranitomeya variabilis. Lineage (NCBI taxonomy): Eukaryota > Metazoa > Chordata > Amphibia > Anura > Dendrobatidae > Ranitomeya > Ranitomeya variabilis. Next base: position 61,088,500 of record NC_135238.1, read on the forward strand.
TGGCGTCGGCTAGATTTTATCTAGCTGTTCCGGGGTTAATTTACCTGATCCTCGGATTGGAAGCTGGGCCATGCCCACTGCCTTTAAATAGTTCTCCTGATCATTGGGCGTCGCCGATTATAGCTTCTGTCTTGTGCGTTGTTATCTCGGTCTGGAGTGGAGAGCTGGTTGTTGGAGATTCGTTGCTGGTGGTGTATTTTCCTTAGTCTTATTTACTCCTTCTTATATTTGTATTTATTTTGCCCTGCACATTTATAGTGTATTCCTGAGTGACTGCGGCGTGGTGTATATTTTCCTTTATCCTTGTCTGTGCGAACTGTGGGTATTGGTGTATTACCTCTTCACTGGGTGGTGTGCGGAGGTTTCAGCCTAGGGTTGAAACAGGAGACAGGGTGAGGTTCGAGGCCTGGTCATGCACACCATCAGTGTAAACTCCAGGTAGAGGGTCAGTCAGGATTTCCCTAGTCTGAGGGAAATTGCAGGGGCCCGGGTTATTAGCTCTCGCTCACCTAGTCTCCACGTGACAGGTGCTTGCTAAGAAAATAGGCAGCTAAGGACTGGTGATGGGTGCTCGCTAAGAAAATAGGCAGCTAAGGACTGGTGATGGGTGCTCGCTAAGAAAATAGGCAGCTAAGGACTGGTGACGGGTGCTTGCTAAGAAAATAGGAAGCTAAGGACTGGTGACAAGCACTCGCTAAGAAAATAGGCAGCCACGGACTGGTGACAGGTGCTTGCTAAGAAAATGGGCAGCTACCGGACTGGTGACAGGTGCTTGCTAAGAAAATACGCAGCTACCGGACTGATGATTTTTCTAAATGATTCCAATTACCAGAAATGCTGATAAGTGTCCCTTATGTCACCTAACAGACCCGTCTTACTAGCAAAAGTCGCCTTCTCTCTGCATGCTTGGATCCCACAACTCCGAAGTTTGGAGTCTCACACCTCTTTGACTACCACCCTACCTACCTTGAAGTAAAGGCACGAGATCCAGCGCTCCTACTTTTACTAAGAAGCACTAAAATGGTGCTTTTTTATCAACACTACACCAAGTAGCCCAGTCAGCGACACACATCTGTTGAATGGGGGTCTCTAAGAAACACAAAAAGTAGAAACAGATTAGGTGGCAAAAAACTGACAGATTCCCTTTTAAAAGGGTATTCCCATCTCCAAGATCCTTTCCCCTTATGTAGTACGTGTAATATTATTATTATTATTAGCAAATACCTCCAATTAGACATCAGAAAAACTATACTACATTTCTATCTTCATGTGCAGGCATTGCAGGGCCTTAGGTATCCATGGTTAGGACCACTAGCACCTAGCTGACGGCAACTATCAGTGGTCATAACCATGGATACCTAAGGCCCTGCAATGCCTGCACATGAGAAAAGAGATATAGTGAATCAGAAAAACTATACATGTCCAATTGGAGGTATTTGCTAATATTATTATCATTTCAAAGAGAAAAGTAGAGCGGCACAGCCTTATTTAGAGGATATGTCTCATTGTGTACTATCAATGTGAGGCAGACCCACTGACATATCTACCGGCGGTGCTTGCGTAAGAGCAAAAAGTCATTCATATGAAAAAGGCGAGAAGATAAACGCAGAAGCACTCACCGATACTGTGGACACGTAGAAGCGCTGTTATTTAGCGCGAAACGGCTGTTGTCCCGTCCTGCACACTCCTTGTTCGTTAGACTCCCCCGTGCCGTGAAGATCCCTCCGTATATGTTGCAATAAAGGAGAATTTTTTCTGACCACAGTATCGGTGAGTGCTTCTGCGTTTATCTTCTTGCCTTTTTCATTATCATTACACCTACTAAATATTGGGATAGGATTTTGGAGATGGGAACACCCCTTTAAGGAAACATGTACATGAGCAGCAATAAACTGACTCCCTATCTTTTCGTGTCAAATTAAATAAGCCTGTGCAATGGTCGTTGTGAAAGGAGGGGGCGCCGTCACATCACCTACTGTGGTAGGTCCTGTAGTGAGGAGCCTGCTGAAAGCCCCAGTGTGAACCTTACTAACTTTAATAAAAACTGTGCTCTGATCAACACTGCAAAATGTTTTTAAAAATACACTTAAACCTGATTTAAACAGTCATTTTGAGACAACCTTTTTTCTTTTAATGAATACCTGTTGCAGTGTGCTCCTTCTCCAGCATGCATCTAGAATTTGGGCTAGGAAAAAGAGAGCTGCGCTCCCGTCTTAGCTGCGCTCCGTCCTCTGCAGCAGAAGGATATGGCAGCTTCTTCAAACCTTCACAACTCAGACAACTTGTGTTTCTGTGGCTGCACAGATTGCCATTATGGGCTGAGGGCTTAGATTGTTCCTCTTTTATGGATGCATTAGGTTTAGTATCTTAAATTTTGGACTATAAGGTGTATTTACATCTGTAAGATTACAACTTTCCAAACTGTACAAATTGAATCAAATTTTTGATTTATAACACACTTTACAATTTAATTTTCTTCATTATGCAGCGTAAACATGTTTTATTTTTTATATCCGGAATGCTCACAACCAGAGCAGTGTGGAAGAAGCAAAAAAATAACATGAATGCCCAAAGCATTTATTCTAAGCAGATTACCACGACTCACAGGCCATGTTCACACGTTGCGGATTTTACCGCGGATCCGCCGCGTTTTTGACGCTGCGGATCTGCAGCAGTTTCCCATGCGGTTTACAGTACCATGTAAACCTATGGAAAACCCAATCCACTGTGCACATGCTGCGGAAAAAAAGCGCGGAAACACAGTGTTGGTTTTTCCGCAGCATGTCAATTCTTTGTGGGGATCTGCAGCGTTTCTGCACCCATTGACTTGCATTGAGTCGGGCACATACACAGCAAAACCGCAGATGTAAAAAAAGATCTGCGGTTTAGCTGCAGGGGAAACGCTGCAGTTCGGGAGGAGGGAAGTGTGTGGACGGTGACTGCATGCGTCTGCGGAGCTGTCTGGGGTCTGTGTGGGCTGCCGGGACGTCTGTCGGAGGTCTGGGCGGGGGTGTGTGTGTGCAGGCATCGTCCGATGGGACTACAAGTCCCGTCGGGCTATGCCTGCTACAGTGACAGTGATTGACACATTAGCCAATGATGGGACAGTAGTAGTCCCATCATCCGGCTAATGTGTTGAATGTAAAAAAAAAACAAAAACAAACATACAACAGTACATACTACATAACATACAACAGTACATATAACAGTACATACAACATATAACATACAATACATACAACATAAAGTACATACTCACCATCACCTTGTCATCTTGATCCCCGAAGCCATTGTCACATGTAAAAAATATTAAAATAACAAACAAACAATATACTCCCTGATCCGCAGATATCCAATTAAAACGAGTGTCCCACGACGATCTCCCGTGGAGAGCAGCCACATCAGCTGATGCGACGTCTCTCCAGGGGCACCAGGAATACAATGACGGAAGGTATCCTTCTGCAATGTATTCCTCCGCCGCTGTAAAAAATAGTGCCCATTCTCACTTGTGGCACTGCTGTGTGGGAAAATTCCCACGCAGCTTTGCCATAAAGTGAGACTCTGAACTAAGGTAACCTCAGTGATACACTGCAGGAGCCACTGTCTCCTGTCAGTGTGTCACTGAGGGTCCTAGAGAGCAGTGACATCACCCGATGTCACTGTTCTATAGGGGAGATCGTCGTGTGACACTCATTAATTGGACTACGGTGGAAAGTGAGTATACGGTTTATTATTTTTAATTTTTTGCAGGCGATTGAGTATGGTAAGTATGGTTAAATTAAGAATATTAAAATACTTTTTTCTGGCTGTGTCTTTATTTTTTTTAACTCTTTCACTACTCTAGGATTAATAATGGATAGGCGTCTTATTGACGCCTCTCCATTATTAACCGGGCTTAATGTCACCTTACATTAGCAAGGTGACATTAACCCCTTATTACCCGATATCCCACCGCTACACGGGAGTGGGAAGAGAGGGGCTAAGTGCTGGAATTGGCACATCTTACAGATGCGCTATTCCTGGGGCAGCTGGGGGCTGGTATTTGTAGCCGCGGGGGGGGGGCAAATATCCATGGCCCCTCTCTAGGCTATGAATATCAGCCCGCAGCTGTCTGCGTAGCCTTTCTGGCTATAAAATATAGGGGGACCCCCACATCCTGGGAGGGGCCATGGGTATTACCCCCTTCCCAGGCTACAAATATTGGCCCCCGGCCGTCGGCTTTCCCCCTCTTGCACAGAAAATTGTGCGGGAGCCCTTGCCATTTTTTTCTGTTTTTTTTCTGTTTTTTTTCTTTTTTTTTCTTATTTAATTAAACGTTCATTAATAAACATCGGCCTTGCTATTATATATCTATGGATAAATCTATATATCTATAGATGGATAATTATGGCTATATCTATAGATGGATAACTATGGCTATATCTATAGATAGAATTATAGATACATAGATATATCGATCCGGCTACTTTCACACCTCAGGTTTTTGCCATCAGGCACAATCCGGCGAGTTTTGAAAACAATGGATCTGGGGGGGGGGTTTCCGCTGGATCCGTTTTTTTCTCATAGAGTTGTATTAGCGCCGGATTGTGTCTGATGCCTACATGTTTCATCCGTTTTTTGCCAGATCCGTCAGAAAAGCTGTTTCCGGCGGACGGAGAAAATGTACAGAACGTTTTTTCTGTCCGGTGAAAAAACGCCCAGCGACTGATCCGGCGAAAAACGTATGAAACCGAGATGTGAAATGATGAATCTGGCCTCCGAGTCTGGTTTTTCATGCATGTTTCCATTCAAATCATGCACATTTTCCGTTCTCTCTGTCTCTCAAAAAAATGGATCAGTTGCATCCGTTTTTTAAAAAATTTGACAGATCCTGCCTGACGGAAAAAAACTGATGAGTGAAAGTAGCCTAACTATCCATAGATATATCCATCTACATCTATCTATCTCATTCCTTCTATCTATATATCTATCTCATTCCTTCTATCTATGTGTGTAATGGAGTGTGGGTTGGACAAATGTAAAAGAGGAGGTTGGACAAGACATGAAATCACAAATCTGTTTTTTTGTTCAATAATACATCTTTATCTAGCTTTCAAAACTGCGCAAAAACCACACCTGCATTTTCTGCCAAGAGCTGCGGATTTAGTGCAGAAAAATCCGTAGGCAAATCTGCAACGTGTGCATTTACCCACATGTTCCGAGGTGTTAATTCCCTTTTTTTTTTTCCCTTAGGTATCAGTTTGAATCTACACTGGACTCTCATCAGGATCCAGCTTAAACATAGCAAAGAAAAAAGATCAACTACACTGTGTTCCAAATTATTATGCACAAAGAGTTTAGGAGTGATAAGGTTAGAATTTTTTTGTTTGTCATTTAAACTCATTGATGGTGATGTGTGTCAGGGCTCTTTATATCACTGAAAGCAATTGCAGATATCTGTGCAAATTAGTTTGGCAGGTGTGTCCAAATAAAGGCAAGACTACTTACGAAGGCTGTTCCACATTATTAAGCAGCCTGCATTTTTTGCCAAAATGGGAAAGAAAAAGGATGTGTCGGCTGCTGAGAAGCAACAAATTGTGGAGTATTTAGGTCAAGGCATGACTACAATCAACATTGCCAAGACACTTCATCGTGATCATCGCACAATCAAGAAGTATGTAGCTGATTCCCAGCACACACGTGTGCGTGCTGATAAGGAAAAATTGAGGACTCTTTCCAACAGGCAATTGCGTAAGGTTAAAAAATCAGCTGCAAAAATGCCTTGTCATAGCAGCAGACAAGTTTTTGAAGCTGCTGGTGCCTCCAACGTCCCCAGAACAACAAGATGCAGGGTCCGTCAGAGGTGCGTAAGCCATCCTGTCGACCACCTCTGTCCACTGCACACAAGCAGAAACGGCTCCAGTGGGCCAAACGTTACATGAAGACTGACTTCCAAACTGTTTTGTTCACCGATGAGTGCCGTGCAACGCTCGATGGTCCAGATGGATGGAGTGGAGGATGGCTGGTTGATGGACACCCCATGAAAACACAGCTAAGGCGCCAACAAGGAGGAGGTGGCGTAATGTTTTTGGCTGGAATCATGGGGAGAGAGATTGTCGGCCCCTTTATGATCCCTGAAGGGGTAAAGATGAACTCCATAATCTATGTGGAGTTTCTAAAACAACACTTCATGCCATAGTTCAAGAGGAAGAACCGTGCTTTCCGCAGCAAGATCATTTTCATGCATGATAATGCACCGTCTCATGCTGCAAAAAACACATCTGCATCTCTGGCTGCTATGGGCATAAAAGAGGACAAACTTATGGTGTGGCCACCATCTTCCCCTGGCCTCAACCCCATTGAGAACCTCTAGAGCATCATCAAAAGGAGTGTCTATGATGGCGGGAGGCAGTTCACATCTAAGCAACAGCTCTGGGAGGGTATTCTGTCCACATGCAAAACAATTGAAGCAGAAACCATCCAAAAACTGACAAATTCAATGGACGAGAGAGTTCAGAAGCTTCTTTCGAACAAGGGGTCCTATGTGCAAATGTAACATCACCTAGAATAAAGTTTTCACTTGAAAACTGTTTGATTTCATTTTGTAATAAGCTGATAATGCTTATGGGCTTGTTCACACGATCCTTTTTTCGCTGCGGATTTTTCAGGTCATGATTTGTGAAAACCTGCGGTGGTTTTCACTGCGGTTTTCTATCCTTTTTCTACTGCGGATTCCACTGCAGGTTTCCAGCTGCATTTTCCTATTGGTGCAGGTGGAAACCCGCTGCGGAATCCACAGAAAGAATTGACATGGTACTTCTTTTTTTCCGCAGAAAATCAGCGCGAATTTCCAGCGGAAAAAAGGAACGTGGGAACAGCGGTTTTTACCCTTCGCCATGACAGCACCCACTGGAGAGATAGGGATCCGCCCCAAGGAACAGGAAACCTACAGAGACATAAAAGGGGGCGGTCCCCCTCTCCTCCTCAGTTTAGGTTTCCTGTTCCCAGGGGACAGGATCTCTGGATTCTTCGAACTACAGGCATACCTGGGCTACACGCATCCGCCTGTGCGGTGTCCGCGAGAACGGCAGGGGATGCAGTCCAGAAGCAGCGTCGGGGGAGATTCCGCTAGACGGCTCCCCCCTCGTCTGGCCGGCATATGGAACGCATGGTCCGGGAGGCTGCTCGATTCCACAGGCATTGCGGCAGATGTGCGGCCCTAAAAGGAGCTCCAAACGCGGACCGCCAGGTATGAGGTCCGAGTTCTGAGGCACAGCTGCAGCGGCAGCCGGCACACTGCTCCATAGCGCAGGCCGGACAAAGATGGCGGCCGCGCGTGCGTGGTGGTGGGGAAAACATCCCCATACTGCCCCGGGGCCGGTGAGCACTTCCGGGTCACCCACACAGCGGTGAGGGAAAGCGTGGTTTCGCGCATGCGCAGTACACCGCTGTGGGGAGGAAAAAAAAAAAAAAAAAAAATTGATTGAGACCGGATCTTGGCCTATAAAAAGGGGGAAGTTGCAAACGCACAGGCGATGCAACATGTCGTCCCCAGGCAAGACTGTGGACCCAGCAGGTGAGCCAGCCAGCAGAAGGTCCTCAGATGCCAGCCACAGGAGTGAGACCAAGGATTCAAGATCCAGAAAGTCGCAGCCTCCTATTTCGGTACCGTACAGCTTCACTGGGTGAGTGTGATTTCCCCTCTGCCTATAAAGCTGACACCCTTTTCCACAAATGTCTTCTTCTCCCAGGCCAAAAAGAGACAGAAATCTAAGCACAAGCAATGTGCGTTATGTGACGAGCCTCTCCCAGATTCCCACCCCAAAAAACTCTGCAATCAGTGTATGGCGGAAACAATGCAGAGTCCATCTATGTCGGTCACAGATATACGGGCCATAATTAGAGAGGAGTTACAGGCCATCTCACAAGCCAGTACCCCCCCTAAAAAATCCGGGAAAGAAAAGGCAGTATCCAGCTCTGAGTCCGAGGAGGAAGGCGTTATCCACTCAGACTCCTCGCAGGCGTCATCCTCTTCCTCAACACATTCCGACATTGAGGGTCGAGCTTGTTTTCCTCTTGATGGGGTGGACAACCTAGTAAAGTCCATCAGGAATACTATAGGTTGTGAGGATACAAAAGACGACCAAACTGCACAAGACATCATGTTTGCAGGGTTGGCGGAGAGGAAGAGAAGAGCATTCCCAGTAATTCCGGCGGTTAAGGCTCTGATAAAGAGGGAGTGGGAGAAACAGGACCAGAGAGGTTTTCTCCCGTCAGCCTCCAAAAGGAAGTACCCCTTTAATGATGAGGAGTTAATTTCATGGACTAAAATCCCTAAGGTGGACGCCGCAGTCGCCTCCACCTCAAAACAGTCAGCCCTACCAGTCGAGGATGCGGGCCTACTTTCTGATCCTCTAGATCGGAAGGCAGAATCGTCACTGAAACGATCATGGGAGGCTTCCACGGGCATATTTAAGCCATCAATTGCCAGCACGTGCACAGCTAGATCCATGCTTGTGTGGATTGATCAGCTGGATCAACAAATCGAACAGGGGGTCTCCAGACAAAAATTGCGGGATGCGATACCACTAATTAGAGGTGCAGCAGCATTCATGGCCGATGCTTCAGCTGACTCTCTTCGCCTTGCAGCAAGGTCAGCCGGTCTAATTAATAATGCCAGACGTGCGTTATGGATGAAGAGCTGGAAGGGGGATACGCAGTCAAAGGCTAAGATCTGCGCTATTCCGTGTGAGGGTGAGTTTTTGTTTGGGAAAGCATTAGACGAGATCCTCAAAAAAGCAAAAGAGAGGAAAAAAGCCTTCCCTGACCCCTCAATTCCTTTCTATAGGAAGACCTTTAGGAAGAGGCCGTTCGGGAAAAGAACACAAAATGAAAGATCGTCACGATGGGCCACAAGAGAGGGAAAACAGGGTGGCACTATGTTCAAAGGCCCCCCCTTCCGTAGAGACAACAAATTCTGAAACACCAGACACCCCAGTAGGGGGCAGGTTAAAATTTTTCTTTCCCCAATGGCGAAAAATCACATCAAGTTCCTGGGTGCTAAATATTATTAAGGAAGGAATGAAAATAGAATTCCTCCAAATTCCCCATGATTCCTTTATTTTAACAGCCCTTTCCTCACCAGTGCAACAGAAGGCCCTTGAGCTAGAAATTAGAAGTCTTATAGTTAAAAATGTTTTAGTTAGGGTGCCAAAGGGACAAGAGGGTAAAGGGTTCTACTCTCCGTTATTTTTAATCCCTAAACCCGATGGTTCATTTCGAACAATTATAAATCTTAAAAAACTCAATACGTTTATTAAAAATTATACGTTTAAAATGGAGTCTATTAGATCGGCCATTAAGCTCCTTTTTCCAAATTGTAGAATGGGCGGCATTGATTTAAAAGATGCCTACTACCATCTCCCTATCCATAGTAGGTATCAAAAATACTTAAGAGTGGCAGTAACTCTTGAGGGGGAGATTCATCATTTCCAGTATACAGCCATGCCCTTCGGTCTCTCCACGGCACCCAGGATCTTCACGAAGGTAATGTTAGAAGTAATGGCCTACCTTCGCCAGAGAGACACATTAATCATTCCCTACTTAGATGATTTTTTAGTTGTAGGAAATTCATCCCTTCAGTGTGCGGAACGATTAGCTGACACTGTCTCGTCCTTAGAAAGCCTGGGCTGGATCGTCAACTATAAAAAATCCAGACTCACCCCACTTTCCCTTCAGACATTTTTGGGATTTAGTCTAGATTCCATAAAGCAAAAATGTCTACTTCCCCAAGAAAAAATATCTCTTATAGAGGGTAAAGTTGTGGCGGCCATTCACAAACCTCAAATGTCCCTGAGAGCAGGAATGTCCTTGCTAGGATCCCTCTCCTCCTGTACTCCAGCCGTTCAGTGGGCACAACTTCATACCCGAACGTTACAACATCAGATACTTCGGGAACAGAGAAAATTTCTGGGGCACCTTGAATCGAAAATAACTTTATCCGAGAAAGTCTTATCCTACTTAGAATGGTGGCTAAATAAAGACAACCTAGCGGGGGGTGTCCCTTGGGTAATATCACCATCCCACACGATAACTACGGACGCTAGTCCCCACGGGTGGGGCGCACACATGGGAGATAAATTCTGCCAGGGAACCTGGGATAAGAATGAAGATTTATATTCATCAAACCTAAAAGAATTAAATGCGGTAAACTATGCACTGCGTCAATTTCTCCCACAGCTACGAGGAAGCCACGTCCGAATCTGTTCAGACAACACTACGACAGTGGCGTATTTAAACAAACAAGGCGGCACAAGATCAGACGCTCTAATGTCTTCCGCAAACAGTACCTTAATCCTGGCCGAAAAGCATCTGTTGTCCCTCTCGGCAGTCCACATCAAAGGAGAGGACAATCAACAAGCGGACTTCCTAAGTCGACACACTCTTCATCAAGGAGAATGGTGTCTCAATCCTTACATTTTCCACAAGATAACATTGTTATGGGGCAAACCCCAAATAGACCTGTTCGCTACAAAACAAAACAAACAAGTCCACAAATTCGCATCTCGGTCCCGTGCAGATCACCCGGACATTCTAGATGCTCTTCAAACACCATGGCAATTCAAGCTGGCGTATGCTTTCCCTCCGATAATTCTGCTTCCACAAGTAATACGGAAAATCAGGGAAGAGCAGGCCAGGATAATACTAATAGCGCCATTCTGGCCCAAGAGACCATGGTTCTCGTGCCTGCGGTTGATGTCGGTGACGGATCCTTGGGTCCTTCCCTCAATCCCAAACCTTCTCTCCCAGGGACCTTTCTTCCACCCTCAGGTGGACAGCCTCCACCTGACGGCCTGGAATTTGAAAGGCAGATATTAAATTCCAGGGGGTTTTCAAAAGGCCTAATTGATACACTCCTGCTTAGCAGGAAACCATCTACAACAAAAATTTACACCAAAGTATGGAAGAAGTTTCTTCAGTTCCATACTAGTTCAAACCCCTCTGAAGTCCCAATAAAATCTGTACTAGAATTTCTGCAGAAAGGGAAAGAGTTAGGTCTGTCAGTTAACACACTAAAGGTCCAGGTGTCCGCTCTGGGTGCCCTCTATGGCCATAATATTGCTGGTAATAAATGGGTATCCCGCTTCATCACGGCCTGTGAACGAGTTACTCCTATCCACATACCTAGAGTAGCTCCGTGGGATCTAAACCTAGTCTTAGACTCTCTAACAGAATCTCCGTTTGAGCCTATAGACACAGCATCTTTAAAACACTTGTCGTTAAAAACAGCCTTCTTAGTAGCCTTAACATCGGCTAGAAGAGTCAGCGACATTCAGGCCTTGTCGATAGATCAACCTTACCTTCTCACATTTCATGACAGACTAATCTTAAAACCGGACCCCCTATACCTTCCTAAGGTAGCAGGGAAGTTCCACAGGTCACAGGAGATACATCTTCCTACTTTCTTTAAAGACCCCTCTACTCCTGAAGAACAAAAATTCCATACTCTAGACGTCAGGAGAGTAGTTTTGCAATATATTGAGAAAACTAGTAGTTGGAGGCAGAGTAGGGCTCTGTTCATATCCTTCCAGGGCAAAAAGAAAGGATATGGAGTCACAAGAGCAACATTATCCAGGTGGATAAGAGACGCTATCCGGTTGGCCTATTCCATGAAAAATGAAGAACCTCCGGAGGGCATCAAAGCACACTCCACCAGAGCCATGGCTTCTTCCTGGGCCGAAAAAGGGAACGTGCCAATCGAAGATATATGTAAGGCTGCAACTTGGTTGGCTCCTTCCACTTTCTATAATCACTACAGGCTCGACCTGTCTTCCGACTCTGACCTACACTTTGGCAGGACTATCCTCAGCACGGTGGTCCCCCCCTAGGTGTTGGTCTCTGGAAATCTCTCCAGTGGGTGCTGTCATGGCGAAGGGTAAATAGCCGGATTACTTACGGTAATGCTCTTTTAATGAGTCCATGACAGCACCCAGTCACATCCCTCCCTAATAAAAGCCAATGTAATTACTTCTATGAAGTTTATATTCTGATGATACATTGTGATGATTGACTAACACTGGCGGTCCTCCGGGTACTCTGAAATTAAACTGAGGAGGAGAGGGGGACCGCCCCCTTTTATGTCTCTGTAGGTTTCCTGTTCCTTGGGGCGGATCCCTATCTCTCCAGTGGGTGCTGTCATGGACTCATTAAAAGAGCATTACCGTAAGTAATCCGGCTATTTTTTTTTCCATAGGGTAACATTGTACTGTACCCTGCATGGAAAAAGGATGCGGATCCGCAGCTGCAAATCCGCTGCGGATCCGCAGCAAAAACCGCATCGTGTGAACATAGCCTATAACTTCACAATTGACCATTTTTTTGTTCAAAATAAAAAAAAAAAGGTTGAAAACTCTGCTGTGCATAATAATTTGGAACATGCATTTTAAGTGTTTATTTTTTTTTAAAACATACTATTTTCATAGGCAGTTTGTTCCAAAACTTTGCAATTATACTAGAATAGTAGATGACTGGAAAATATTAATGACTGCAATTCAGATAGGTAATTTAGAGAAAATATGAGGAATTATTATTTGCATAATAATTTGGAACACAGTGTATAGCAGCACAACAGATGGTCACTGGTGGAATTCATGTTCTTATTAATAAGGTGAGGAAGTCGAGGCTCCTGGTCTCCTTTTACTGAAACACTTCTCATATCATAAGATCCAATTCAATCTTTCCAGTCCAGAAAGCAAAAAATTATCCATAATCCAAAAAAATGCTAACTTGATGAAAAAAGTTAAATCATAATGTATTAAAACTGCATAAAAATATACATCATTATACTTCGAAAAATAGGATAAAAAAGTAAAAATGATCAATTTACCATCTTTTGGAATATATTATACCGTACGTGAAGGATAGGGGGGAAAAAAAATGGAAAAAGTCAGCTCACCGTCTCAGAAGAAATCCAATATTCATCCCTGCACGGAGCCGCGTTGGTTTGGACCACCAGGGACCCCATTCTTATGATGCACGTGGTCCAATATTGGCTTTAAAGTACGTCTCCAATAATATTGACATTTTAACTTTATGAAAATTCACCCTGGAGATCTTTCTCTTTTCACAATCTTTTGGAATATGGATCTTTTTTTGTTGTCAGGGCTGGAGAGTGGATCATCAAATCACCCGACCCAGGAAGAAAGGAAAGCGGGAGCCTAGCTCCCTACACCAGAGTACAAAGGAAATGGATTACGCCAGGAGCTATCTATTGTGATGCTTCTTTTTTTTGGGGGGGGGGACTTAAGATTATTATTTAAAAAAAAAAAAAAGCTCTCCCACTAAGTTTTTCATTTATTATTATTATGTGAGTACATGTTTGCAACATTTGTATTAACATCCTCGCCTACAGCCACTCTCTCTGGTGTCCAGCGCCATTCTGCTCCTCTTCTGAGGTGTCTGGGTCATGCTGCGCGCTGCGTCACCCGGAAGTGGCTTCTACCATGCAAGTCTATGGAGCGCAAGAACGAGGCACCGTAGGCCTTCATTCTAAAAGAGAACTCCGGCTCACGCATACAGTGATCCGGTTAGTCACAATTGTTTTGACATCACCGAGAAGAACTGCGATGTACACCAGACGGAGCAGCGGTAGATGAGTATACTATTACACATTGGGTTCTGGCACCTGTTCGGTGGCCCCGTTGGGGCTTACTGCTGAACCCCCCCACAAAACGGGATTTGGACACATGCGCTAACGGGGCCATATACTATAATGGGGCCGACAGAGTGAACATGTGGTCAACCGTTCATGATTTTCGAGCGTGTACACCTACTGGAGGCGGACACTACTCCATCTGGGTTATCTGCCTGTAGTAGGCGTACACGAGCGCTCTGCAGGCACCCTTATACTCTATGGCCCCATTCAGAATTCCGGTTTGCAGAGGGGTTCAGATGTAACCCTTGACAGGGCCACGGAATGCGTGCTGGAACGTAACGTGACATTACAAACCACGTCACTGATACATTGTCTTGTCCATGAGCTGGATCTGTAACCAGACACACTGACATTTTTTGTAATAAACAGTTGACTATTTCGTCTCTTGCACAACCCCTAAAATGTTCTGGTCTTCCTGGGCCCCATAAGCCTTCCCAACATTCTAATGGATTGAACTGGCACATCCCTAGAAATAGTGATTAAAGTTTAGTTCTATAGAAATATTAGGAATCAGGTTTTGATACTCCTAGTCTTGGGGTGTAAACATCTTGTGCCGGTGGCGTGCAGAAAAGAGCATGTGTATACAGCCACATCGAGGTGATCTATGGTGCCGTTATAGGTAACATTCACTTCTGTGCGGTTTCTTCACCTCCATAATTGAACAAAAACACAGTGAATACAATGTATCTAATTGTGTGATTAGTGCTGGGGCAGCCAGAAGTGACAGCTTCTGCTTCATTCCTCCAACACATTCTTGTGCTCATTTGTGGTGGGAAATGGAATTCTGCCTTTAATTTGCTTTAATACGGGGGTTTAGGTTAACTGGAATGTGTATGACGTGGCTTTAACATGGCATCTTATTTTCGGTTAAAAAAGGTTTGGGGTATGTGTGTATAGGTTACTACTTTCAGATTAGATTTTCTACACAATTGTGGGGAGCAGGAATCTTTCCTCAATTGTTGCCGCTAACAGGAGCGACACTGTCTGCATTACAGCAGCCTCATTGACTTCTGTGGCAGAGTTTTCTTGGCTTGTTCTATCCCTAGTGATGAGACGACTCCTGAGAAATGATCTGTACAGAACAGGCAGTCGGCGTGTAGGAGTTAATTTATACATCAGGACATTTAAAGGTAATGAATTCTTAAAAGTAAACGGTCAGTAAGATCAAGGCAGATTTTTAAGAATATCTGTATCTTAATTCTCAAAGGGAACCGGTCACCATGAAATTAAGTCCAATCTGCAGGCAGCACGTTGTACAGAAGAGTAGACATATATAGTTTTGTGAGAAGAGTCTGCTCTTTCTCGGATTCTAGTCCAGTCGGAGGTCTTATCAGTGACTGACAGCTTTCTGTGTACAAGTATGAAAGGAGAGATAGCTGTCAGTCACACTGATAGGACCAAACGCCCAGGAGGCACTGAGGATTAAATGAACAAAAAACAGGTTACACGGAATCTTAGTGGTTGGCACTGCAGCGTGGGGTCCTGGGTTTAAATCCTACCAGGGACATTGCAAGGAGTTTGTATGTTCTCCCTGTGTTTGCGAGGGTTTCCTCCGGCTTCCTCTCACACTCCAAACACATAATGATAGGGGTTTTTGATTGTGAGCCCCAATGGGGACAGTGATGATAACGTCTGTAAAGCGCTGTGGCATTAATGGCGCCATGTATGTGAGTAAAGAAAAAAAATCTCATAAAACTATTTATCAAGTTACTTAGCTCCAATATACCCCTATAACCTGCTGTCTGCAGATTGGACTGCAATTCTTGATGCCTGGTTCCCTTTGAGAACTACAGGCAGATAGATATTCTCAAGAATCTGCCTCCAGAGATTATTTTAAATAAAAGGGGGAATTACCAGATTCTCAGGAAGATCTATGTCCAGCCCATAGATCTTAACAGCTCATTTACATTATGAAAAATGTAGATTTCTCTGGAATAAAAGATCAGATCACAGGTATCATTTGATTCCGCTTCCTATGACCTACACGTCCGTATAGACTGCTTAGATGGGTAGATCTTACTGATATATTCCCTTTAAATATTGTAAACCATAACAATTAAACAAATAGGCTTTTTATTTTTTTTAGACATTCTCTTATTGGGACCTGCTAGAAAACTGTACAGAATTGGTACAACTACTCCAGAGGTACCATATGGCGAAACCTTCTCCACATCTAGTTGCATTAGCCTAGACTCAAGCTGCCCAGTTCTACAGTATTTTATATGTAAGCGCCCCGCATGCTGCATGCAGTGTTATAGCGGTACACGCTTATCCTGTGTGACGGTTTCTTCATTTATATTTAATTCTTCCTTATGTGAATATTTTATATGCAGAAGAAGGAGAATAGGGATAAGAGAATGCTTAATGTGAACAACGCACATTTGTGAAGAAATGGTCCAGTCTTGTGTTTCAATGTAAGTTTATTGTTATGGCTTTTTTGCACAATCTTCATATGGCACAATTATAACCAGATCTAAGTACTACTGAGAACTGTAAGATGCGCTCTACACGTCACATCAAACGGAAAGCCTAATTCTACAGGAGGAAGTCGTGATGGTCATACCATCTATTGGCATTAATCTATCAACTGTACTGGACTGTAACTCCTGCAAAAATCTACTTTATTTTACAAGGTATAATAGTGTCATTTAATTCAAGAGATCAATGTAAATAGGAAATACCATTGGAAAATGGATTGGTGAGGAAAAAGGAAAAGCATCTGTCTATAAAGCATTGGTTTACATTTGGGGCATGGGATCTCGATCTTTTGTGGGGGAATTTATTAATACCTGCATTTTATACACCAGTCCTGAACAAGCGTGCTGGAATAGGGTGGGCTACATTTATTAACAGGCCTGGTCATACATTCAGCACATTCTGGGCTGTGCAGGTGCCACAAGCTGAAATTTAGGCAAGTACTGAACTCAAGAGACTGCATTGGCATGTAAGTTTGGGCACCCCTGGTGACAAATACTGTTACTGTGAACAGGTAAGTTGAAGATTAAATTATATCTAAAAAGGCCTAAAGCATTTTACGCAAAAAAAAAAAGTGTCATTTTCATTTTAAAAGTTACAAAATGAACCAATGCAAAAGTTTGGGCACCCTTGGAGATTTGTGTGCTCAGATAACTTTGACCAAGGTTTCAGACCTTAATTAGCCTGTCTGGGTTATGGCTTGTTCACCATCATCGTTAGGAAAGGCCAGGTGATGCAAATTTCCCAATTTTCTAAAAACCCTGCCTTCTCTAACCAGGTGCCAAAAATCAATAAACAAAAAAAAGTTGCACTCTGTAGTGCTAAAGCATGTCAAATGTGAACTATATGATATATGAATAGCAATACGGCTTCTGGATACTAGGAAAAAATGAGACGCTTAGCACATAATTTTGCCAATTCAAGCATGCCCACCAACCAACGACAAGGTGGCCTCAAAACTGATGGGTCCTAATGTGTCTTATGTGAATACCTCTCTAAGTCTACGTTCACATTAGCGTTCGGCGCCGCAGCGTCGCCGCATGCGTCATGCTCCCCTATATTTAACATGGGGGCGCATGGACATGCGTTGTGCTGCGTTTTGCGACGCATGCGTTTTTTTGGCCGCAAGCGTTGGGCGCAGAGAACGCAGCAAGTTGCTTTTTTTGCGTCCAACTTTCGGCGAAAAAGGACGCATGCGTCGCAAAACGCAGCGTTTTAGCGTGCGTTTTGTTGCGTTTTTGTTTGCGTTGCGTCGCCGACGCAGCGGCACACAACGCAAATGTGAACGTAGCCTAAGATTGAAGTCTGAATTCCTGGGTAAATGTGAAAACCTCTTATATGTCTGATTTTATGGGTAGGCAGCACTCTACTGCAATTAAAATCCACCACATGCTGAAGGGCGGCGTGCTCAGTCAGAAAGCTAACATACAATGACAAAAAGACTGACTGGCACTTCCATGCTAATGTGAACAGGTGCCAACTAGGAGTAGCTACCTCCATATACAATTGTATATAGAACTGTATTGTATGTAGAATACATTTAGACTAGATACTTGTGTAAACGTGCACTACATTGTGTTTGGCTTATGTCTGGATCAATCTTTGCTCCAAAATTTAGCTCCAAATTTTTGCCATACGTTGGTGCGTGATAAACCCTCTGCCTTTCTATGCAAGAGTTTCCCCTTGACAATCCCTGTGCAAAAATAAAAAAAATAATATTTAAATGTGGCTCGTGGTATGTACTATTTGCACATTTTGATAAGTGACTGTGCCAGTGTCTATCCCCATGCTGTCTGGTGAGCAGTAGGCACCATGTGCTAGATACTTCGTATGATCGCATGGCATCTCAGCCTTGTGCCAGCACTTAGGCCCCAATGCATAAAAACTAGCGCAAAACACTTAAAGTCACATTTTTGTGAACCTGTAGTTGCGCCAAAATGTAGCAACTTTTGGCATTTTCAGCCAGCTCCACCAAAGTAACGCCCAAGGTCTGGACTGGAATAACCTTTTTCTTCTGGAGATACTCAGTAAGGCACGCACCACTGACAAAATTAATTTGATAATTAATACAGCACATCTTATTCCCGCACGCCCTTCATCAAGACTGGTTTTTGAAACGCCAGACCTTTGCTCCTGGGATGCAGGATCACACAGAATAAGATATTTCACTTTCATTTATGTTTTAAATTTCAATCTAAAGGAAATGCGTACATCAAAATTACAGGTAAAAGAAACCTGATTTAGTAGGGGTGACAGTCTTTAGATAAAAGCTAGTGATGAGTGCATAGGCTCGTTACTCCAGGTTGCTTAGGGTGCTCTGGTATGCACCGAGGTATCACGGGTGCTCGAGTGACTTGTTCCAATCCTTGCAGCTGCATATTTTATAGCCACAAAACGTGGGGATTGCCTGACAAACACGGGCAATCCCAGCATGTTTTGTGGTTGTTTAACAAGCTGCGAAACGTGCAGCCGCGGGGACTCAAACAGGTCACTCAAGCACCCTCGGCAAACTGGAGTGACGAGCACTTGCGCTAATCACTAATAAAAACATACAAACCTGAACTCATACAGTGTCAGCGTATTGCAAAAATGTCTAGTCTGCGTTTTTATCATTGCTTATATTCCAGAGTCCACAATGTAGGGAATACAATGATGACTTTGCCTAGAAGATGGCTGTTGGGGGTGGACAGACACTCAAAAACACAATTTCGATCTATCCACCCTTCAACTACCGAGTTGTCCTGCTAATTACTTCCTAATAGACTGCATGATCCGCATTAAAATGAGTGGAGGGCTGCGGGGCGAGGTGGGGACATCCCCCTGACTATAATGGGTAAGCATACATCCTTGGAACTCTCTTGAATTTATCCTGGGGCTCAATGGGCTTAGAGTTGATCGCTGTATTGTTTAATTTCATGGATTGTTAAAAGCCGGTGTGCCTCTATATAGATTAGATATTGGGTGTGTGTTTCCTTGGGGTGTATTGTTTTGTCCTCTCTGAGCCGCTGTCTACCTCAGATTTCCTCCGTTTTAAGTCTCTTGATGCATTTAGCATGTAGATATATATTTGGAATATTCTTTGTACAATCTTTTCAATAAATGAACTTTTTATACACGATGTTTGGGACATTTGTGCTCTATTTTCTTGTGGTTGTATTAAAATGAGCGGAGCCCATTATGGAAGGGGCTATCTAATAATGTCAACGCCTGCCTAAATTGTCTTACTAGGGTGTATGGACCTCAAAAGAAAACCAGAAGCTTGCATCTTGATTCATGCCAATGCAATAGGTGAGGGACCATGCTAAAATGTATCCATAATTACTCCAAAATTGGAAGGTGGCCATAAAATCCTGTATAGCATAAGCTAACCATACCTGCACCAGCTTCCTTAGAGTATCGGCCATTCATTCCCAGTACAGAAGTCATTGTGACATTGGCCAAGTGACTGAATTTTCTTTAGTGGATGGGTACAGACCCAACTAGCAATATACATAAATGGAGCCTATCAAGAAAGTCATTTGGTACCAAAAGAACCAAATTCACTCCAACTTTAGACTATTAAGGATAATTGCGGTACTGTAAGTGGCATTTGCCAACTCTTACTTTGCACTACATACTAAGAAATGACAGTTCTAGGTAAAAACACTGTACATTATTCATCAGGACAATAATTTATGACAATGAGGACAAACATACAAATGTAGGAATCGTCATGAAAATCTAAAATGCTCATTTCATCATTATACAAAAATAAAATCTCTAAATGCTCTTCTGCCGCATCCTCTCCTGGAGCCTCCTGGCACATGTCTTGTAAGGCATTTTCCCGATCACAGGCTCCATTTGGAGGTCTACCGGAAGTGGCAGGGTCACTGCAGTGATAAAGCTAAATTCAACAAATCCAACACAGCATGGTGTACCCCCTTTTTCCTTCCTAAAGGACAAGAGTTTGTAGTGTGTAGATCCATAAGAAAAGTCCAGGTTCGCCATGTAAGAATTCATCAGTGGGTTAGACATGGTTAATGGAAAAAAATACAACCTTACCCTTTAAATGGGGTCATCTGCAAATTAATACATTAAATCAGCTGGACATTTATAAAACTTTAGGTTATGTACACTGGATGAGGCAGAGGACGTTCACATTCCAGGGGGTGTAGTCTATAAAAGCACGATGAAGCACATTCAAGTAACACAAGGTATGAACATGGAGGATTGTAGGAAAGCACTGCGCGCATGCAGTGTCATCAGCTAGAGACGGGCTGCTCCGGAGGAATCTCGCCATCCGAACAGTACACGGGTCTATTATTTTCACAGTATCAGTTCTGCTTTCTTCACGCATGGTGGCTGGAGGGATATGGAGACCTAGCTATGTGTCTCCGTGCCATTGGGTGTCAGCTTGGCTTTCTTCTCCACCAGAGGGCCTTTAGCAGAATACTGAACCAAGAGAAAAGGCTCTTTGGTCTCCCCTTCT
The DNA here is from genome assembly GCF_051348905.1 of Ranitomeya variabilis. NCBI lineage: Eukaryota > Metazoa > Chordata > Amphibia > Anura > Dendrobatidae > Ranitomeya > Ranitomeya variabilis. The sequence goes on from NC_135238.1 coordinate 61,109,136, forward strand.
CCAACGATGCTTTCCTCATCCTCGGACTGGCTGAGCTTTTGCAAACGAAGGTAACACCAGCAACCCAGAATTAAGGCACCGAGGGCTGCAATGGCGATGAGAATAACAATGACTGTAACCACGCCGGTGGTGGGATTATGGTCCATGATAGACATGGCTGGGGTTAGGTGGAGAAGTTCAAGTCTTCAGCCTTTAATCCAATGAGATGGGAAACTCTGCAGAGAAAAAAAGAATAAATTACTGATGGTGGAGAGATGGACGTGGTCACAATGAGGGTTTATCATGGATGTCTTGGATATAGCATTTACAGTTATGATGCCAGAGGCTCCAGAACAGATCACAGCCCATCCTGAACATAGCAGCGTCAGACCAGTCCGCCATTCACACTAATAATGCTCATCACGGACTAATGACATCAGAGATCGAGGCACATTAATGGCTGCTCTCTCTAACAACCTTTATTGGAACATTTCAGACACAAATACTCTCCTATAAGTAAATAGGTCTAAAAATTCCATTCATAAAATGCTGCCATCTAATACATGTCCCTGTAAACCTGTAACCATGGCCCACAGCTGCACACATCATACCTTTGAAAAATAGTTTACAAAGGTGCCGTTCTGCATGGAAAAAAGTGTTAAGCAGTCTGATTCGTGTCTCCGGCCCCGCGCTCAGCTCCACTTTTCTGCCTGCAACTCCCTTTCACTGACATCCCCTACATATGGTTTGGGAGGGCTCATCTACATCAAATGCCAACAGATTGTGGGCAGAGCGCCATCTGAAGATATCCAACCACTCGGCACAGAATGTCGTGCAGTGCCGGACCTTTATGAAACCAGTTTTTAAAAAGTCCAGTGCCCAGTTCCTTAGGTTTCCATACTACTTCAGGTACATTGTCCTTTTAAACCAAGACACATCCAGTAAACCTGCTGGTTATCAGACAGTCGCATTCAGTTGACCGCTATTCCTCCTGACCCCAACTTCATAGTAATGCACACTCAATTTGGACAAGCATGCATGTGCTCTCAGTGGCAAGTAGGACACGGCCAAACATCCGACGGCAGCTTATATGCTGTGATAAAGGGTAGAGCAGGGGTCTCAGACACGAGGCCCGTGTGCCGAATGCTGCCCGCAGGTACGTGACCTCCCGCAACGATGTGTCCTGGTCCACGGGGCCACGGCCGCACATTCAATTGAAATGTATGGCGGTGCAGAGAGCTGGTCTCTGCACTACAATACCAATAGTAGCCAGCAGCTAATCAGAGGTAGATGGCATGGTGGGGCGGGCAGCATACGATGTAACTGCCATGCACTGCCCCAGCTGTGGGAGGAGAAGAGGACGCCGTTTGCCAAGGAAGCAGAAGACAGGTGAGAAGGACTTCTTTAAATGTGTATGTGAAGAACAGTACAAAGGGGGCCATCCCTGCAAGATGGGGACCAGGCTGGGGGACCGTCACTGCAAGATAGGGACCGTCACTGCAAGACGGGGACCAGGCTGGGGGACCGTCACTGCAAGACGGGGACCGTCACTGCAAGACGGGGACCGTCACTGCAAGACGGGGACCGTCACTGCAAGACGGGGACCGTCACTGCAAGACGGGGACCGTCACTGCAAGACGGGGACCGTCACTGCAAGACGGGGACCGTCACTGCAAGACGGGAACCAGGCTGGGGGCCCGTTACTGCAAGATGGGGACCAGCCTGGGGGACCGTTACTGCAAGATGGGGACCAGGCTGGGGGACCGTTACTGCAAGATGGGGACCAGGCTGGGGGACCGTTACTGCAAGATGGGGACCAGGCTGGGGGACCATTAAGATGGGGACCAGGCTGGGGGCCATTACTACAAGATGAGGACCAGGCTGGGGGACAGCTACTGCAAGATGGGGACCAGGCTGCGGGACCATTACTTTAAGATGGGGACCAGGCGGCTGGGGGACCATTACTGCAAGTTGTGGACCAAGCTGGGGGGCCACTGCTGCTATATAGGGGTCGGCTGGGGGACATTACTACAAGATGGAGACCAGGATGGGGGACATTGCTGAAAGATGAAGAAAAGGATGGGGCAAATTACTACAGGATGATAACCAGTACTGTATGAGGAAAACTGGTGGACAAAAAAAAAAAGTTTCAAATTAAAGTGTGAAAAAAAAATTGCCACTAAAAATGCTGTTTATGTACAAGCAAAAGTATACAAAAAGTACATGTTTGTTATCGCCACAAGCTATATACCGGTAACTGTACCATAACCCATACAATTAATGCCATTTGAAAAAATTAAACAAGTCAAAAATGTAAAAAAAAAAAAATTAAATAATGATCGGAAGGAGTTTAGAAAAAAATGGTATCACCAAAAATGTACCGGTAATCTCATCCTGCAAGAAATATAGCCCATTAAATTCTAATTTTTTCTATGTGCGACCCACATACCCAGCCGAGATTGAGACCCCTGGGATACAATATGCGGAAATTAAATATTGCCAATCCTTCTTCGAGGGGAGTCACTCAGGACGAATCTATACAAGAGGCCCAACTGGTAAGGCCAACATTTTTAGGTTTTGGCCAACTTAGCTATGTGTATGGGGGCAATTTGAGTCCTAATGAGAAATCGACACAGTGAAACATACCCCAGAGCCACTAATCTGCACAGCAAGGACATCTTCATTAAAAGACCAGCCCTGACCATATGTTCCACCCTGCCCAGATCATCCATTAACCATATATACACACACACACACATCACAAATACTACAAAAAACACCCAACACAACCACACACATCTGCAGCACCTGGGATTTTTAATAATCACTTTGTGCCTTCTGGGCCTTTCAAAAAATGCAATTCATAGTTAGATCAAAAAGACTGAGCAGAAGAGTCAGAGGTCAGAGTATTCACAGGCGTGAAAAAAAAAAAAAGTCGTCAAGACACCGTGTAGGGCTGTATCCGCTCATTGCCATGAAGGGAAAGCTTTCAGTCCTACTCCTTGGCAGACAGATCCAGATTTATAGCCATTGTTTCCTTGCCAAGTGCTGATGTTGTGGCTTAATGAAGACTTTCTTGTCTTTGGAGAACTCATAATAAACCCAATGCTCTTCAGCTGTGGTGACCCCCAACTCAACATGTGGACCCTCCGATATAATAATAAATATGAATGATGGTATGACAAATCTGAACATTAGGATGGACTGGGACCTGTGGGAGACTGGTGTGCTCTTAGAGCGCCATCTGCATGTGATTTTTTATTCCGAGCATTATGACACTGTATTGTGCACTATGTTGGGGTTAGTATAATTCTGTAATTATACAGTGTTTATAGAGAGGTTATGGTAATATATACGGCATCTATTGTTTTATATGAAGTATGATATGGAAGTAAGCATTGTAATTTACTGTTGTCGTACCATTTGCAGGGCTGTGGAGTCGGCAAGCCAAACTTCCGACTCCAGAGCCCTGGCTATTAGTACTCTAACACAGTGGAAAGTCCATTTTCCCTACATCAGACCTTGGGATCACTACAGTAAGTGGTGCAGCACATTTTCTCATTCTCTATGTAGAATTAAGGCATAGCAGAGCTGTGGAGTTGGAGTCTGTTTCCATATTGGTAGAGTCGGAATAAAATGGACCGACTCCAAATCCTTAAATATATACGGTAGCTTATTATTATTAGACATTTTTATAGCACCATTTTTACATGTGCTACTACATTGGGTTCAGTGTAGGATGTGCTGTAAAAGTTTCCATAACAATTTGGGAAAGTTATGAAGTGTCCTATAAATGTCTGTTCTGTTCCTGACCTAAGGATCTCGGCTTTTAGTTGAGATGAATCTGTGCTGCACTTTATGCACATGTTCAGTAGTGACCAGTGCTATTGAGTCGGAGTCATAGAGATGAATCTGTGCCGCACTTTATGCACATGCTCAGTAGTGATCAGTGCTGTGGAGTCGGGGAAAGTGGTGAGTCTGAGGATAGGCTCACTGCCCATAGCCCTATTGCATGGATGTAAAAAGTTGTATGATTTTTTTAATATAGGTGTTACACAAGCCGGCATGGGAAGGCCTGTAGGGTGATGTAGCAAATACCTATAAAAAAAAAAGCTCCATTTCAAAGGTTTATTTCTAACGTGTAATTCTTGGATACAACAGATTATGTCTTGTTTTACTCCATAAATATACACATTCCTGTAAGGATGAGAGTAATACATGCATCAAGATCCTCACTGCATGAATAAAATAACAAAACCTCGCAGCTCCTTAGAATCCTGGCAGTAATTCATTATATACATGGAAACCACAGCTTTAGATTACCCCAGAATCAATATTCTACACCTCTTATTTTTACTCTTAACTGCAGAAAAAAATCAATACATCCAGTAGTGAGCGGTAATTGACCCTAAGCCTTAGAAAGCATGTAGCGAGTACTAGGCTTTTACATACCATACACACAAGTTAGATTCCGTGCCATCTCTAAGGGCTCATTCAGACATCCAATATCTTCAGACATGCTTTTTTCACAGATCGCACTCATACCTGTGATAGTCTATGGGGCCAATTACATGGCCGTGATTTTTTTGTGGACTGAGGGTCAGATCAAAATCAATAACGCAAGTCTAAGGGTCTGGGGGGGGGGGAGCGGGGGTTTATCAGACTGCACTCGGATGACTTCCGAGTGCGGTCCGATTTTCATGGACTGTCAGCAAGGAGAAGGTGAAGCTTTTTTTTCTCCACGTACGAGAAAAACTGACGACACTCAAACCAAAAATTCTGATCAAAGTCCAAGACAATCAGTTTTTCGCAGAGGTCTAGTTGAGCCCTTAGTTCTTTACCTTCAGCCAAATCTGATCCTGGTAGTGCCAACCTTTAAATTGGGCATTATATGTGAAGAACACCACCACATGGGAATCTACTTGTACCAGATCTTTCAGACAATGTGCCATTCCATACTAAAAGGGTTTATGCGGTATCCAATCTGACGTCAGGCATTGAGATGACACTACCGCACACGGGACAGGGCAGCTGCTGAGGAACAGGCAGGTATAACACAAGTGTCCGGTTTTAATAGGATGGTACATGAACACTACACATTTCATTATGGCTGTATCAGCATTGTAACAGTCCCACCTGACATGCAGCAGCTCCGAATCTACACCCATTATAAAGACTGGGAGGAAGAGAGCGCCACTGGTGATTGATAGTGTCTTCCCAACCTGTGACTCTCCAGCTATTACAAAAATTACCACCCATGTACGTTGTCTTTTGGACATGCTTTACCTTAAACAGACCTATAGGAGGTGTATGACATTACATAGAAAGGTTACTTTTTCCCACAGAAGAGACACCATTCAAGTCCATGGACCATGCAACATATTGTAGCTCAGCATCATACAACAAAAACCCAAAAACAAAGAGTAGTGATGTTTCTACAGATGGGAAGGGGGCAACTCCTCTAATATTTGCAGTGTGCCATTTAGAACACTGGTGTCTTCTTATCGCTCAGCTATTAGAACTTGGGTGCACCATGTACTGTTTAGGCTACTTTCACACTAGCGTTGTTTGCTGAACGTCGCAATGCGTCGTTTAGGAGAAAAAACGCATCCTGCAAAGTTGTCTGCAGGATGTGTTTTTTCCCCATAGACTTACATTACCGACTCATTGCAACATATCGCCATGCGACGGTTGCGTCGTGTTTTGGCAGACCGTCGGCACAAAAAAAAGTTACATGTAACTTTTTTTTGTGCGTCGAGTCCGCCATTTTCGACCGCGCATGCGCGGCCGAAACTCCGCCCCCTCCTCCCAGGACCTTACAATGGGGCAGCGGAAGCGTCGTAAGACGACTTCCGCTGCCCACATCGGGCATTTCTTTCACAACGTGCGTCGGTAGACGCATAGCGACGGCCCCATGCCGACGCTAGTGTGAAAGCAGCCTTACACCAGTGTTCCCCAAGAGCCACCAACGGGTCATGTTTTCAGGATTTCCTCAGTATTGCCCAGGTGAGAATTCCATCATCTAGACAGGCAACAATTCCACCTGGGCCATACTAAGGAAATCCTGAAAACACAACCTGGTGGCTCTTGAGGACTGGAGTTGGGGAACACTGGTTAACACCATTAAGTAAGAACAAGTAAACGCAATGTAGATCAAGACTTCCAGTGTTCCTCCCAGCCCTAAAGCTCCGGGGACATCATCACAAACCACCCCACATGGCTTCAGATGAAGGAAGCTATAAAGCCTCTTCCTTCATCTACGCCATATGATGCCATACGGAGCCTGCAGGACATCAAACCATGAGGAACCCATCACTGTCTTGCATAGATCTTGCTTGGTTTGGGGGCCGGAATCCTTTCGGCAGGTTCCTTTCAACAAAATGATGAGCTGAATTTTAGGAAGTTCAAGGAATTACTAACTTAAAAAAGAAATTCCAATGAAAGCGGAGCCACCATGTACGATTTGTCTTGTTCTCAGGAAGTGCAACAGTCTAAATCCTCCTTTATTACTGTAGTTTATTGGATATTTTATCTGTCAGAATACAGCATGTGATCCAGGTTATTACTTCAGTGTAACATACACAGAGGGGGCTGTCTACGCTGCGTGGCTCATGTCCAAAACACCAATGTTTAATCAGTGGAAAATTCCATTGTAAGCTCGATGAGCGGACCCTCGGCTGCTCAGTCACTTCCCTCCGCAGTGACAAACGCATCTGTTTTCTCAGTACTGCAAAACTGAAGCAGTGCTGACAATTACTCAAATCCTGGGAAAGCTAGAAATGTGCTCAGATGGATAAATAAAACATGACTGCCTGCCACATATCGGCTACCAACCTTACTAAGGAAAAGAAAGGAGGAAAACTATAGGTTCAGAGCTTCCCCAGTGCATTGTTTAAATAGGAGCTGCACTTTCATTTTTAGATTTAATTTTTTAATAAATCAATAGAACTAACGGAGAAGAAACTTAGTAATATAATGATTTTAAAAAATACCTCTTATCTGTCACTTCTCTTGTTCAGTCTCAAGCACGCCTCAAACAGGTCTACAAATCTGCTCCTGTGCAGAAGATCCCTGGATGCAGTGCCCATAGAAGGGATGAAAAGGTACAGATTGTGGAGGGAGTGCAGGGCGCAGGCGCGGGATTCTGGGGCCGTAACTGACGTGCACGGGAGGGAAGTAGTATTATAGTGCAGAGGTGGCAGGGATTTTGTCCAAGCACCTCATGCCCCAGAGCCTGAAAGAAATCATTAACATAAGGAAAGAATATAATATTTTTCTCCAACAAGACCATTAATATGAGGCATACAGGTAGGACTAATTTAACATCTCTATTACCTGTATGCCCATATCAATAGGTCATAGGGGGTGACAGATTACGGTAACTTTAAGCAAGTTGAAGGTAAAAGGCCCAAAGTTAAAGATGACGTTTCTTTTTGTATTTTAGGATATATATGTTATATATTCACCTTTGACATTTTAAACATTACAAAAAAGAAAAATGGGCTGATGCAAAAGTTTGGGCACCCTGCACCTCCTTTAACAAGTATCTTAACTTGTAAATGCTTTTCGTAGCCAGAGAAGATTCTTTCTTTTCTTGTTTGGGAGATTTTCATCCATTCTTCCTTGGAAAATTCTTCCACTTCTGTGAAATTCCTGGGTTATCTTGCATGCTCTGCTATTTTGAGGTCTAGCCAGATTTTCAATAATGTTTAGATCAGGGGACTGTGAGGGCCATTGAATAGCCTTCAGCTTGCACCTTTTGAAGTGGCTTATTGTGTATTTTGATGTGTGTTTAGGATCATTATCCATTTGTAGGAGCCATCCTCTTTTCAACTTCAGCTTTTAACAGATGGTGTTAGGTTTGCATCAAGAATTTGTTGATATGTCATTGAATCCATTCTTCCCTCTACTCATGAAATGTTCCTAGTGCCATTGGCTGCAACACAACCCCAAAAGTATGATTGATCCACCCCCATGCTTAATGGTCGGCGAGATATTCTTTTTCTGAAATTCTGTGTCCTTTTTCCTCCACATATCTTTGATCATTGTGGCCAAAGAGTTCTATTTTAACCCCATGGGTCCACAGGACTTGTTTCAAATATGCATCAGGCTTGTTTGGATGTTCTTTTGCATACATCTAATGCTGAATTTTATGGTGAGGACGCAGGAGATGTTTTCTTATGATGACTATTCTGTGAAGGTCATATTTGTGCAGGTGTCTCTGGACACTAGAACAATGTACCACAAATCCAGAGTCTGCTAAATCTTTCTGAAGGTCTTTTGCAGTCAAGCGGGGGTTCTGGTTTGCCTTTTCAAGCAATCCTATGAGCAGCTCACTGAAATTTTGCTTGGTCTTCCAGACCTTATTTTGGTCTTCAAAGTTTCTGTTATCTGCCATTTCTTAATTATGTTTTGAACTAAGGAAAGGGCAACTTGAAAATCCTTAGCCTTCTTAAAACCTTCTCCTGCTTTGTGGGCCTCCACCATTTTCAGAGTGCATTTTTTTGGTGCAAGCTTAGAGGAGGCCGAGTTTTTATAAAGCTGGGAAATTTGCATCATCTGAACTTTCCTAACTATAATAGTGAACAAGCCATAATCCTAACAAGCTAATTAAGGTCTGGAAACTTGGTCAAAGTTATTTGAGCACACAAATCTCGAAAGGTGCACAGTCTTTTGCATCAATCCATTTTTTTTGTCATTTTGAAAAAGATGAATATATAGGCCCCTATTTACCAGTGTACTTTAGGCCTCTATTTATTGTCTGCACACCATTCATTTAAAGGGATTGTTGACCTATACTTAGGATAGTTCATTAACATTAGATCAGTGGGGATCCTACATCCATAATGTACCTGAGTGATAGAGCCTCCGCTATCACTCAGGTACATGATGACACTACAGCTCAGTGCATACATATCTTTACTTATTACATGACTACCTGAGTCCCCACTATTTTTTCTACTTTGATCCTTGGTTCATTATACACCATCATTTGCATCACAGGCTTCTTTTCCCTCACTGTGTGGCAGTTTCTCCTTGTTTTTACCACTGTTTTACATAGTAATTATACATTACCTTTCTATTGGGTGTTTTATCTATGTACACCCTCTCTTGTTGTTTGCCCACCTCACCACAGTCATTCTTGATTAATAAAGGTTACTATTTTAATACTAATTATCCATGTCTTAACTCTTCTCTGTTTTCTCTGTTGGTTCTCTGGTTATTTTCTGATAGCGAGTTTGCATGCATTTACCGGACTGATGCAAAAAGACCTATTTACCTACTCATATACTATATTTTTATTTCATTTACTCGTACATCTTATGTAAGTGTATGCACAGTTCATATTATCTTATGCTTTGATCCTTCTCATTTAATTACCAGCAGACTGTCCTAGAAAGCCAAATCTACCAAACAAATCTAAAGCTGCTATGGACGACTCCAAGCGCAGAATCAGGCCACTCATACTCCCATATTACAGTCAGCATTTTGCACCAGTATTCGCAAGCTAATGCCAGGAAAATACAGAAGAGGAGAAAATCTCTCCATTTGTGTCTTCTCGTTTATGTTTCACTCTAAGTACTGATGAACAATACTGATCTATGTATACAAGTGTGAAGGGGGTCCAAGGCTAGGAACGACATACTTCTACCAATTAATCTATCAGATCCTGATAGATCAGGAAAGCCTTTTCCATAGCTTGGGTTATATGCTGCAACAAATGACCCAGGGGATTTCAGGCATTGTTAAAGAAAACCTTACACTATTACTAACATATGGCTGCTTTAGTAAACACTTGTTTTCCATTGAAATAATTCAGATGCATATTTTCATGCAACTCTGTTGAGATGTTCCTCAGTTATTCCTCCTGGATATTTATGAATTAACTAAGTGTTACATTTCCTTGTATCAAAGTACAGTAGCCATATAAATTAGACACAAGTTTCCCGTCCATCTATCTCCTCAACTGATCACATCCTGTTGTCAATATTTTCATAAACTGGTAGGAGGAAAAAAACATTTGTAAACATGCTTCATAATTGTTATAACACAGGGAAAAGAAGTATTTATTCCAACAGATATGTCAGGAGACCAGGCAGATCCCTTTTAGCCCCTATATAAAGATTACAAGTCTTATTAATCCAGTTTGAGAAGAGATATTGTCTCACCAGGGATTATCACCTATAAGAACTCGAGCATTAGGAACTTCAGGTGATACAAGTTGTTTTCTTCTTCATCACAAGTCTCTGCTTGTTGTTTGTCATGTGCTGACTCTTATGTGTCACCCCCTGGGACCATCACCTGCCACATGCACACCGTAAACAAGACTTCATAATGCTTCTTAACCTTGTAGTGCATGCTTACAAGGAACAGAAACATCTAACGAGGTTCCAAAATCAGGCGCACCATTCACTGAGCAAGCAGTTTCTTGTAAAGCTGCATTTACTATGAGGACCCCCAGAACAGGGTCTTGGAACTCAAATCCAGAACCTGTGGACATGCAGTGGATCTCTCTCGAGATTTCACAATACAAACTTTATATTTTCATAAAGTCGGATTTCAGGTCAAGTGATCGAGGAGGACAGGAATGGCGCTGGAAAGCAACGCAACACACTTACACTACACATTACATACATATATAAGGAGTTTGCTCTAGTAATCTGTTTACATTGGGTGCCGTACAGTGATCGCGGAGGAAAAGCGGAGTCTTCTTGCACCTTATTATAGAAGCTCCACTCAGCACTTCCAATGTGTGACAACATATGCTCTGCGCAGAGATTAACTCCGTGTCACCCAGTGCAATGCAACTCCCACAATTTTACTGAACTTGTTATGCAGATGTAAAGACGACCTATTACCACATTTGCTTGTTGAAACATTGAACGGGACACAATGTAATAGTTGTTGGAATAAAACTTTGTTATTTAATTTCCCTTTGTTATGGAGATATTAGGAATTAAAGTATTTGGCACCTAATGAAAGTGCAAGTGAGTGTTATCAGTTACTATTTACGGGGGGGCGTGTACTTCCCCCTGTATGATCCTGGCCAATCATAACCTGGAAGCAAGATTCAAAGGAAAGAAGAATATGCCCCGGCCATTTCAGACAAGCAAGTCATTAGAGGGCAATGTAATGCATGCTTGGAAGAAAAGGGAGGTTCCAGCAGGTATAGTGCTGGCAGAATGAGGATGAGGAACCTGATCCAAAAGAGTGGTCTGCAAAATAGAGGATTGACATCTGCCGGTCCTATGAAATATTTTGTGGGGGAAGAGGACAGTTACTGAATGATAACTATACACTGATCCGCCCTGATTCAATATTACAGATTTCTTTAGTGATCGCGTATTTCTGTTATTTCTTGTCTCTTTATAATAGTAAATACATTTGTTTCATTAAAACCTAAGTGACAACAGATTTGATTTCTATTCCGCTTCCACATATATTATGTTACTGACCCTTCTGTAATAAACGATCAGTGTGGTTGCTAGGAAACAAATTTTGCCTTTTCATACTATGACGACAGTTTTAAGTAAAATGGCAGATCTAGACCAAAATCCCGTAGAAGCAGATGGAGGCCAGCAGCAGAGCTCAGCACTATACATCCTCAGCTCACAGCGCAGATTGTAACTGGATCCCAAGGAAATCCCGCATCGCACATTCCTGCTATCGCCCCCTGAAGAAATAGGAACAATCTGGAAGCCTGAAATCCCACAGACAAGGAATCTACAAGGACCTGAAAGGCATTATACGTCCCTGCACCAGATCACACATCCCGCTGACAGCTGCAGCCGCCTCAGAGCCCATGTGCCTGCATGTAACGGGATTAGACGTGCCCTGAAACGCTGCACGACACAAAGGGAAGGAGTGATGGGGCGCAGTCCACAGCAACCGTCAGCCCAGAGCAGCCGCGCCTGGGAAAGACCCAGAGACACGCCAGAGGAGAGAAATACGCGCAACCCGTCCGCAAGGTGCTGAAATATTCCAAATCAGATCATTCAGACCCCGGAGACAAGGAGATGTGACGTCCTCACGCACCCCCCCCCCGCCACAGTCACGCACCCCCCCCCCCCCGCCAGTCACGCACCCCCCCCCCGCCACAGTCACGCACCCCCCCGCCACAGTCACGCACCCCCCCCGCCACAGTCACGCACCCCCCCCGCCACAGTCACGCACCCCCCCCGCCACAGTCACGCACCCCCCCCCCGCCAGTCACGCACCCCCCCGCCACAGTCACGCACCCCCCCCGCCACAGTCACGCACCCCCCCCGCCACAGTCACGCACCCCCCCCCCGCCACAGTCACGCACCCCCCCCGCCACAGTCACGCACCCCCCCGCCACAGTCACGCACCCCCCCCGCCACAGTCACGCACCCCCCCCGCCACAGTCACGCACCCCCCCGCCACAGTCACGCACCCCCCCTGCCACAGTCACGCACCCCCCCTGCCACAGTCACGCACCCCCCCTGCCACAGTCACGCACCCCCCCTGCCACAGTCACGCACCCCCCCTGCCACAGTCACGCACCCCCCCGCCAGTCACGCACCCCCCCGCCACAGTCACGCACCCCCCCGCCACAGTCACGCACCCCCCTGCCAGTCACGCATCCTTCTCCGCCAGTCGCGCACCCCTCGTCAGTCATGCACACCTCACCACCAGTCACCTCCTGCCAGTCACGCACCCCTCGCCACAATCGCGCATCCCGTCGCGCACCCCCTCCACCACAGTCCCGCACCCCAGAACAGAGGGCTCAGTGCTCCCTATTGATGCCCTCACACTGCACACACCTTCCATCTACCACCATGGCACTGCATGCTGCCAGGGACCCCAAGACCGAGCACCATTGCCTCCCTCACTGTTGCCCTCCTGTGGGGCAGGCTGCTCTGTATAGTGCCAGCCTATGTATGGCTACCACAGAGATAGCGCTCAGGCCGGTATATACACACACAGTATATGCAGCGGGCGCTCACCGTCTTCCGGGCTGCAGCGGAACTTGCACGGCCGTCCTTCAGCTCTCCCGGCGGGCTCAGACTGGTCTGCAGCGCCGCATCCTCCGAGCTCTCACCACAGCCCTGCTCCGCGCTGGTCTAATTAGAATAACGATACCCCCCTACTTATAAACTACGCTTACGTCAGACGAAACAATCGACCAATCACAGACTTCAAGCACAGCGACAGCTGCAGGGAGGGGGGCAACGTAGCAACTGGGAGCCAGCTGAGATCACGTGACGCGGAGAGCACGTGACCTACCGTGCCGTGCAGCCTGAGAAACGAATTCAATTTAAATTGCGATATACAGAAAGATAAACGGCTGAATGTCTGCGACACATAGGGTGCGACATATAGGGTCAGTACGACACATAGGGTGCGACATATAGGGTCAGTACGACATAGGATCACTGCGACATAGGGTCAGTGCAACAGATAATATCCCAGTGAAACTTTCTATAGCCTATACATAATGAGGGGCACCCACTGGAGGCTGTGGCCACAATTGTGCTGGCTTTATTCCTGCTTTATTCCTGCTTTATTCCTGCTTTATTCCTGCTTTATTCCTGCTGCCATATATTTATAGTGGTTGTTTTGCAATAAAAAAAAGTGTTTTTGACAACAAATACCTATGACTGCTATTGTAACGTCGGGGGACACCCTGGCCGAGTGTTGTTTCCACACTATAGAGAAATGGGGGTCTGTTACCTTAGTGATAGGCCACTGCAGACCGCATGCTGTCGCTTGGCAGAGCCGGTCAGGGACCGATGAAACGTATATACAGGGGGGCCATTTATACCGGATACACCAAAATAAAATGGGAATGGTTGGTGATATCAACTTCCTGTTTGTGGCACATTAGTATATGGGAGGGGGAAAGTTTTCAAGATGGGTGGTGACCATGGTGGAAATTTTGAAGTCGGCCATTTTGGATCCAACTTTATTTTTTTCAATGGGAGGAGGGTCATGTGACCAATCAAACTTATGGAGAATTTCACGAGAAAAACAATAGTGTGCTCTGTTTTAACATAACTTTATTCTTTCATGAGTTATTTACAAGTTTATGACCACTTATAAAATGTGTTCAAAGTGCTGCCCATTGTGTTGGATTGTCAATTCAACCCTCTTCTCCCACTCTTGACACACTGGTAGCAACACCGCAGAAGAAATGCTAGCACAGGCTTCCAGTATCCATTGTTTCAGATGCTGCACATCGCGTATCTTCGCAGCATAGACAATTGCCTTATGATACGAGATGTGTAGCATAGATGAGGTCTGCTGTAGTCCCCACTTCCTGATATGAAGGATCCTTCTGCCACTTGATACTTGCTCACTCTAGAACGTGCTATCCGAGTATGGTCTCCCTTCTTCACACACAACACCCATAAACAATTAGTATAAACAAAAATGTATCCATCTACTGTCCCTCCAAAAAAATTCTATAGTAAAGCCGTCTATTTTTATATGCTCTAAAAATTGTAAAATTCCATGAAAATAGAAGCACTTGGCCGACGCGTTTCAAGCGTTTAAAGCTCTTAACGTTAAAACCTATGATTAAGGGAGCTCAAAACGCATAGGAAAAGTGTTTCTATTTTTATGTAAGTCTACAATTTTTAGAGCATATCAATAAAAGATGGCTTTAATATAGAGTTTTTTGGGGGGACAGTAGATGGATACCTTTTCATTTATACTAATTGCTTCACCTGGTAATTGGCCCCAGGATTTTTTCGAACACTGCACCGTCTGAGGTCTATTCAGTTGGAGAGCTGGCGTGTTCTCCCTTTTCCTGTTCATACCCATAAACAATTATTATCTGCGAAATATTGGACCATAGGTCTTCCATTTTCTTTGCTTTCTATCTGCCTAAGAAACAGGAACTGAGTTCCTTTTGCCCATTTAACACCTCACTTCATGGGCTGGCCCCAATAGTTACCTTATCCACTGGTTAGCTAAGTGAAGCAGGCCACAAAATAGATAAAGTCTTCAGGAGGGGTGTCCACAGACCACAGCTTCTTCACTTCTTTACACTATCATTGTCACGGGGTCCTTCTCCGGTATCACGCAATCAACAGAGCTAGAGTATAGTAAATAATTCCAAGACCTTTATTTAGGCAAAAATACGAAATGTCCATATAAGATCCACAACACAAAGGATAAAATAGTCGAGAACACAAATGCAGTTCAGTAACAGGATAAAAGTCCAACAATCCAGCAGACAGAGGATAGCATAGTCCATATACTCTTCTTTCTCTCTGAGATGCTGTGAACACATCATCATTCCACACAGGACTGATCCATGTTTCACCTCCCTGATCTTTTAAAAGTCTCCCTCCTCATTCACAGGTCAGGAGGGGGAAGGTCTCAGGGGCTCATTGTTTCAACAAGCTAGGTCGACGTGTCATTAGCATATTAGCAAACAATACAGTGTTGTGTGGGCTGATAGATGGCAGCAACAGCCATTCATCAATTAGCAAATAACTCATCCAACAAGAGAACACCATGAAAATAAGTAAAATAGAAATATACACAAAAATGATACCCACATAGCATATCACACCATCACGCCCTCTCCCCCCTCATAATAAGTGAGCACACTATGAGGTTTATACAGACCTCTGGCCTGCTCACTTTAGTCCACATTGCTCAGTAGTTTATAGTTTCTTGTACAGTGGCAGGGGTTGCAATAATCATAAGCACATGTCCATAAATTCCCGGGTCCTAGCTTTATGGTCATACCAGGCTTTTTGACTGGACTGGGCCGTTCGCTGATGTTCATTAGCTAAGGTAGCTAGCTGGGCGAGACAGTCTCTGAACTCTAGAACGTAGGGAATGATGGGCGTTCCGGTATCTGCGATATCCCCCTCCAATTGTTCTTTCAGAAGAGTGAGTGGCCCACGGACCTTCTGCTCCTACAAAATGACTTTGTATCTCCCCAATATCATTTGCAAGGAGGATATCTGCAGGAAGTCCTCCCATATCTCCAATCCAGCACAGTTTTTCTCCAAAACCAAAGCTCGCTGTATATATTTGCAGACACCCCCCGCCAGGACAATGGGAATTCCCGGGCCCTGGTGAATTGCCTCGGGTCAAACCACACGGGGGTCAGCGATAGTCAAGAATGCCCCCGTGTCTCTAAATCCTGACACTTTGTATCCATCAATTAAGACATCCTGCAGGTGGCCATGTCGTTCCTCTGTATTTCTGATGGACAAAGGCCGGAGTCCGTACACTCCAGGAGGGGTATATATGGTGCCGTGGTCGGTGGTCCACTCTGGTGGGGGTGGTGGTAGCTCTTCCTCAGGCGGGATGGAGTGCACAAGATGAACTGGACAAGGTGGGGCTGCGTGGGGCTCCCTCCGAATCCTTGAGGGACAGCCAGACTGCAAATGTCCAGGTTGCCCACACCCATAACATCTCCTCTCTGTGATACCCCCAGGTCGTGGTCAGAACTGTTGGGGCCCAGGATTGTGAGGCGTGATTGTCATCGGCTTGCGACTAGGTGGAAGGGCAAATATAATCGGAGGAGGACTGGGTGCGGGAGAAGGCCGTGGTTCATTGTCCAGAAGCCTCCTCCATTGCGGTCGGATAGTAAGGGCTTCATCGGCCAGGGCTGCAGCCCTATCCACGGTGCATGGCGTACGCTCCCGGACCCATTCCCGTACCTCTGCGGGGCACATGGCAAGAAATTGTTCTATAAGGAACGCCTGTATAACATCTTCCACGGTAAATGCGTTTTCTGCTTCCAGACATCTCCGACATGCCTGGGACATCTTATGTGCATACATCCTAAATGATCCCCCTGTAGTGCATGGGAGGTCTCGGAACTTGGCCCTGTATGAGTCTGGGGTGATAGCATGGTAATCCAGGATAGTCTGCTTTACAATGTTATAATCCCGATTCCGCTGTGAGTCAATGGTCCGGTAAGCCTCCGCCAGGCTACCGTTCAGGAGTCCCACTAAGAAACGCATCCAGCCAGAGTGGGGCACCTCCATCACAGCACACTGCTGCTCAAAGTCCTTGAAGAACCCCTCCACATCTCCGGAAGCCTCATGAAATGGCATAAACTCTGTCTGGGTGATCCGTACAGGCTCCCGGATTGTTGGGTTTACATTCCACATTGCGTTACTCCCTCTTTTAAGCTCCATTGCTTCTTGTCTCCGCTGTGCCCGGCGGGCAGCCTCCTCCTTGTACTCCTGAGAGACGCCTGGGCCCAGAACCGCCATCTCTTCTTCGTACCACACCACCCACTGGCTTTTTGGGGTGGGATTCCTCATCTCCAGTGCTCGTCCTTCAGACAAATGGGAGTAGGTGGTCTGGCTAACACCCACCAGTAGGTCAATTAAGGCCTCTTTAGTCAGTCCCTGGTAGTTCAGGCCCAGGTCTCTGACTCTCTCCTGTAAACTGGATACAGTCCAATTTCTGTACTCACTCTGCGGGTGGTTCTCCATTAGGTTATGCTCTGTTGATCCCACCGCTTGCCACCAGTTGTCATGGGGTCCTTCTCCAGTATCACACAATCAACAGAGCTAGAGTATAGTAAACAATTCCAAGACCTTTACTTAGTCAAAAATGCGAAAGGATAAAATAATCCAAAATAATCCAGAACACGAATGCAGTTCAGTAACAGGATAAAAGTACAACAAACCAACAGACAGAGGATAGCATAGTCCATATACTCTTCTTTCTCTCTGAGATGCTGTGAACACAACATTAGTCCACACAGGACTGATCCGTGTCTCACCTCCCTGATCTTTTAAAAGTCTCCCTCCTCATTCACAGGTCAGGAGGGGGAAGGTCTCAGGGGCTCATTGTTTCAATAAGCTAGGTCAACGTGTCATTAGCACATTAGCAAACAATACAGTGCTGTGGTGGCTGATACCAGATGGCAGCAACAGCCATTCATCAATTAGCAAATAACTCATTCTACAAGTAAACACCATGAAAATAAGTAAAATAGAAATATACACAAAAATGATACCCATATAGCATATCACACCATCACAATTATGTTTCAGTAATAAAAAAAAGAAGCCACCCTCTTCTGTTCCTTAGCGCCTCCTCCCCGCCGCCGCTCTCTCTGCCGGCGTCACCCTCCCAACCAATACCCTATCTCTGCCACGGCCGTTCCCTTCCCCGTCACTGTAGGGATATGGGGGCTTTTCATGGAAGGGCTCACTCACAATTTTACCTAAGAACTCTGTCATGAATAAAGAATGGGATCTAACATCCTCCAGGAGCAACGTTTCACAACAATCTGGGAGCAATTTGCTGACAGCCAGATGCCAGGTAAAACTGCCAAAGTCTTGAAAAATAAGGGTCAACATCAACACTATAACTATTCAATTGTTACATAAACTTGATGTATATCTCAATATACAGTACAGTGGGGAAAAAGTATTTAGTCAGCCACCAATTGTGCAAGTTCTCCCACTTAAAAGATGAGAGAGGCCTGTAATTGACATCATGGGTAGACCACAACTATGAGAGTCAAAATGAGAAAACAAATCACCTTGTCTGATCTGGCAAGATTTAGTTTGCATATTATGGTGGATAATAAGTATTTGGTCACCTAAAAACATGCAAGATTTCTGGCTCTCACAGACCTGTAACTTCTTCTTTAAGAGGCTCCTCTGTCCTCCACTCATTGCCTGTAGTGATGGCACCTGTTTGAACTTGTTATCTAGTCTGGTTAGGGCAGGCATTAGGGCAAGCAGACCAGGCAACCTCCTAGGGCCCCCCCACTCCCCCGCTATGGGGCCCCTGAGTAAGAAAGGCCTGGGGCTGCCCCCTCCCTGCATTGCACATTGAACTTATTGGCATCATAGATGCTGATACAGTTGAAACCAGTGATGGAGGAGAGAGCATCATGTGGCACTCCCTCTCCCATCACTCCACCTCTGCCTGTGACTCAGTGTGTGCGAGCAGTGGAGCTGATCAGATGCTGAGACGCTCTGCAGAAGCAAGAGCAACAGGGGAATGAGGAGGAGAGGTAAGTATTGTGTGTGTGTCTGCTGATCGATACTGTGTGTGGGGGACTGCACTATACTGTGTTGTGTGTGTGTCTGCTGCACTATACTGTGTGTCAGGGGACTGCTCAATACTGTGTGTGTGGGGGCTGAATTATACTGTGTGGGGAGCTACTGTGTGTGTGTGTGTGGGGCTGCACTATACTGTGTATATGGGGGGCTGCATTGTAAAGTGTGTGGGGGCTGTACTGTGTGTGGAGGCTTCACTATACTGTGTGGGGGGACTGCACTATACTGTGTGTGGAGGGCTGCATTATACTGTGTGTGGGGGGCTACATTATACTGTGGGTGGGGGGCTGCATTATACTGTGTGTGGAGGCTGCACTATACTGTTTGTGTGTTTGTGGGGAGGCTGCATTATACTGTGTGTAGGGCTGCATTATACTCTGGGGGGCTGCAGTATACTGTGTGTATGGGGGCTGCATTATACTCTTAGGGGTTGCATTATACTCTGAGGGTGCTGTATGATACTCTGAGGGATCTGCATTATACTCTTATGGGCTGCATTATACTGTGTGTATGTGGGGGACTGCATTGTACTGTGTGTGGGGGTTGCACTATACTATGTGGGGACTGCATTATACTCTGAGGGAGCTTCTTTATACTCTGGGGCTGCATTATACTCTGAGTGGGCTGCTTTATACTCTAGTGGGCTGCATTATACTGTGTGTGGGGCTGCATTATACTCTGAAGGGGCTGCATTATACTCTGAAGGGGCTGCATTATACTGTGCATGGGGGGCTGCATTATACTGTGTGTGGGGGGCTGTATTGTACTGTGTGGGGGCTGCACTGTGTGGGGGGCTGCATTATACTGTGTGTGGGGGGCTGCATTATACTGTATGTGGTGGGCTGCATTATACTCTTAGGGGGCTGCATTATACTGTGTGTGTGGGGGCTGCATTATACTGTGTGTGTGGGGGGCTGCATTATACTGTGTGTGGGGGACTGCATTATACTGTGTGGTGGCTTCACTGTGTATGGGGGGCTGCACTATACTGTGTGTTTGTGGGGGGGCTGCATTATTCTGTGTGCAGTGATGCATTATACTCTGAGGTGGCTGCTTTATATTCTGGGGGGCTGCATTATACTGTGTGTGTGGCGGGTTGCATTATACTCTTAGGGGGCTGAATTATACTCTGAGGGCGCTACATTATATTCTGAGTGCACTGCATTATATTCTAATGAATGAGATAGTGCCCGATAACGAAATAGATGTGAATATAGGTATGGAAATATAATGAAACCCCTAGTCTTAAAGGCTAAATGCCAAGACAGTTCATAGAGGACTTAACAATACCCATGAGGGTAGGTCATACTTACATCAAATGATGTGTGTCATGGCATCTGCATGTATTTCACCCACAGCATCATCATATGTCTCCTGATGAAGCTGTGGGTGAAACGCATGTAGGGGCCATTAATTTGTTTCCATTCCTGCTTGCTTTTTCCACAGATTCCATTGTCCGTCGGTATGTCTTCACATATGGTGCATAGAGAATGTCTTTATAATTTGATCTTGTTGATTGATCAGCATTTACTATATATATTTGTCTATTTGCTTTCCTTGATATGCCTATGACAAACGGCACAGTATCATGCCAGAAACACGTAAGGTTTTTTAATTCACTCCCCTGTTTTTAGCTGCACTTTATGTCTGAATAAGAGAACAATCATTTTCACCAACCTCGTTGGAGTGCCTTTCCTTTTCTAACTGTTCATCAGTAGAAAACCTCTCCTGCGTCCTCATCATAAAATTCAGCATCAGAAGTATGTAAAAGAACATCTAAACAAGCCTGACAAATTTTTGAAACAAGTTCTGCTGACTGATGAAGTTAATATAGAACTTGGCTCCAATGATCAAAGGCATGTGTGGAGAAAAAAGGGCACAGAGTTTCAGGAAAAAAAAACATCTCGACAACCATTGCGTCATGATGGCCACATAGAATGATGTGCCCCCGTGCTACTGTCAGAGATTGATAGCTGCATATAACAGATTAACAGTCACGGGCTGTGCTCTGCTTCAATGTTGGCTGTTAGAGGCAGGTCCACTCCTCACTTTGTGTTTCACAGCAATGATCTGCCAGGTATTGGGCCGGGTTTACTTCTCCATACACCCACTATCGACTTGCACCATACATGTATAGTGGATGTCAGTATGGGGTTAATGAGATGATCTGAGCTTAAGCAGGTTTACTTTTTAACCCCTTAATGACCGCCGATATGCCTTTTAATGGCAGCAGTTAAGGGTACTTATTACTCAGCACCGCTTTTTAACGGTGCTGAGAAATACATTTTTAGTGCCCCCAACGTTGGAAAATCTCTGGGGTCTCAGCTAGACCCAGTAGAACATGATTCGGGTCGGTTTTTACCGACCCCAGTGTTGCCAGTGTTGCGGCGACTGCAAAAAAAAAAAAAAGCCTGATTTTCTATTTAGCTCTCTTTCCTCTGATATGATATAGCACATCAGAGGAGAGAGAAATGGGGTCCGCCAAGCCCCCGGTACCTCCGATGTACGCCGGTCCCGCCGTCTGTGTCCCCCGGCCCTTGGCATCTTCTTCCGGGAAGAAAATGGTGGACGCTTGCGCAGTGTGCCCACGAAGATCTGACGGACGGCACCTGGCAACAATAAATAGAAACACGGAAATTGTGATATACTCAAAAGGACTTATTTGGCAAGAATAGGTTGTCATTCTGTGACACTAGTCACTACTCACGGGCAATCTGTGAGGCTGGGGAGTCAAGAGGTTTGGGGTCAGATACCAAGAGAACTCATAAATAAAGGAGTAAGACAAAAGCGTGGTCAGTTCAAGGTCCGTGGTCAGGATTCCAGGAAGGTAACGGATCAAGACAGAGCGGCTTAGCAAACAGTTTGTAAGAAACAAGGTCAAAGGTTCGGTAACAACAGATCTGAGACTAAGCACATGAACATAAGGCACGGAGAAACCACTGAGAATAAGCTACAACTGGTAGTAATTGTAGGCAGAGAGTGAGCTAAAAAAACAGTAATCACTGCAAACAGGAGACACATGGCGGTAACGCCACGCGCCCTGGCCTTGATTGGGAGGCTGGAATGTCACTCATCACACTGCCAGCTCAGCATGCCCCAGCCTCCAATTGGACGGCTGCACTGTCCATCACCACACTAACAGCGTAGCACGCCACTGCCTTAGAACATTTTTGCAGGAATTTTTTTTTTTTAATTTTCACAACTTAGCATTATAACATTCTATGAAGAACCTGGGGTTCAAGGTGCTCACCACACATCTAGATACATTCCTTGAGGGGTCTAGTAACTAAAATAGGTTCACTTGTTGGAGATTTCCACTGTTTAGGCACATCATGGGCTCTCCAAACACAACATGGCATCTGTTAATGTTTCCAGCCAATTTTGCATTCAAAAAGTCAAATGCTGCTCCTTCCCTTCCGTGCCCTGCCATGCACCATGCAGTAGTTTCCCCCCCCCCCCCACATATGGGGTATCTGCATACTTAGGAGAAGTTGCACAACAATTTGTGTGGCACAATATTTCTTGTTACCATTGTTAATAAAATGGGGCTTAAATAACATTTTTGTGATAAAAATGTTATTTTTTTATTTTTACAGCTTAACATTATAAACTTCTGTGAAGCACCTGGGGGTTCAAAGTGCTCATCATACATCTAGATACATTTCTTAAGGGGTCTAAGATGGGGTGACTTGTGGGAGGTTTCCACTGTTTAGGCACATCATGGGACCTCCAAATGTGACATGGCGTCCGATAATGTTTCTAGCCACCTTTGCATTCAAAAAGTCAAATGGTGAAACTTCCCTTCCTAACCCTGCCATGCGCCAACACAGTAGTTTGCCCCCACATATGGGGTATCAGCGTACTCAGGAAAAATTGTCCAACAAATGATAGGGTACAATTTCTCCTGTTACCCTTGTGAAAATAAAAAAAAATTGGCCCTAAAATATTATTTTTGTGGGAAAAATGTGATTTTTATATTTTCACAGCTTATGTTATGAACTTCTATGAAGCATCTACATGCTCAAGGTGCTCACCACACATCTACATACATTCCTTAAGAGGTCTAGTTTCTAAAATGGCACCATTTATGGTTTTTTCCACTGTTTCGGTACATCAAGGGCTCTCCAAGCGCGACATAGCGTCTGCTAATGATGCTAGTCAATTTGGGGTTTAAAAAGTCACATGCTGCTCCTTCCCATATGAGCCCTGCCATGCACCCAAACAGTACTTTTCCCTCACATATTGGGTACTCGGGGAAAAATTGCACTATCATTTTTAGGGTCCATTTTTTTCCGTTACAATTGTGCAAATTATAAAAATTGGGAATAAAATAAAATTTTGGAGGAAAAATGTTCTTTTTTTTGTTTTCACGGCTCAAAGTTATAAATTTCTGCCAAATTCTTTAGTCATAGTTTTGTAACTTTTTCCAGCCTGGTGAGCATCAACATCTCTTCTTCTGAGGTATTCAGGAATCTCCTGTGTTCATGTCCTGATACACTTCCACAAATGTCTTGTGAAGATCATATTTGTATAGATCCCTGTTCTTTACATAAAACAGGTCACCCACTCACATATGATTGTCATCGTATTGATTGAAAACACCAAACTTTACTGTCGCCTTCAAATTACTTGGTGATCGTAAAGGTTCACATACTTTTGCCACACAGAGACTTGTGATATTGAATCAGCTTCCTCATTTTAAAAATAACTAACGTACAGTCTGATATTTTTGACACATTTGTTTTATTTAGTTCTCTTTTTCTGCTTGTAGAACTTGTGTGATAATGGAATGTATTTTAAGGTCAAATTTATGCAAAAATATGAAATACTATATTCTGAAGATTTCATAGTAACACAGTAACTTAGTTATTAAGGTTGAAGGAACATACGGCAATCAGACTAGTTCCCTGGATCAACGCCCTATCAAGGAATCTAGTATATATAACCTGTAACATTATACTTTTCAAGAAAGGCATCTGAGTCGCCTGCCAGGGCCGTGGGATACCCGGCTCCGGGTCCGGTGTTCACAAGGGGATGTCACGGTGATGACCCGGTCCTTGGCCATGGGCGTCCATGTAAAAGGGGAAGGTCTTTAAAGGGAATAAAGTTTATGTTCGTGACGCCACCTGTTGTATTCGGTCAGTGGGGACCGACGCTGCTTTAAGGGGTCCTCTGGGGTAATGTTATGGCAGCTAGATGGTATATCTTCCCACAGGTGAAGTATGTCCCCAGGGCTCCCGATGTGAAGATGGAAGATGGTGGAAGGTGCAGTAAAGAACAGGTTTGCAGTCTCTTAACCTTTACTCAAGACTTCAGACAGCCACAGTCCATGGCACCAAATCACAGGGTAGGCAGGGTCGGCTTGGAGGCAAGTTAAGAGTCCCCTTATTCAAGTGGAGATCAAAGCCTTCCTCTAGCGCGGTGGTATTGTAGTCCCTTACTGCCTATGGCTTCAGATAAGGTCCTCACAGTTCGTCTCTGTCCCCCATATAGGATAAGACAATACCTGCATGACAGGTAACTTGAGCCTGTTTATAGGGACTCTAGCACGCCCCGGGCTCTATGTGTTACTGTTTCTCAGGTGAGTGGTGGACAGGTAACTTGCAGTTCAGCTGTCCTGCCGGTCTCTGATGTAAGTCATGGAGTCCCCTACAGTCCTCGGTGTTCCGGTGTCTGTGCCTCAGAAGGAGGCAGCCTGCTCGTGGCTGGCCTCCCACTGGTCTTCTCACCTGTTCTCCTCTCTCTTACACGCTCACTGCAATGTATTCGGCTTTCGTATAATCTCTTCCCAGGAGCTGCAGCACTGCGGCTACACAGTTCCGTACTCCTTCTTCTGCCTATGACTGCTCCAGTCTGCTTCCTGGCACGATCTGACTGACTTTCCCTACAAACTACCATATATATGGGGAGTCACCTAGTAAATAGGATCAAAAGCTCCCCCTGGTGGCCTGGAGTGTGAACATGTTGCATACTTGTGTTTACCTGGTGACAGATATCCCTTCTTGCCTCCAAACGTAATATCACCTCCCCCGTGAGGGAAGCAATGCTACTGTGACGACCAGGACCCTGGGGCCCCACACATCCAGTCCCCTCTTAAAATTTTGTAGGGGATCACTCACTACCACATCATATGGCAGAAAGTTCCATAGTTTCGCTGCTCTTACACTAAAGAATCCGCGTCTGTTATTATGCTTAAACCTTCTTTCCTCCAGACGTAGAGGATGCCCCCTTGTCCCTGCCTCAGGTCTATGAGTAAAAATATCATTAGAAAGGTCTTTGCACTGTCCCCTCATATATTTATACATTAAAATAAGATCACCCCTTAGCCTTCGTTTTTCCAAACTAAATAGCCCCAAGTGTAATAACCTATCTTGGTATTGCAGACCCCTCAGTCCTCTAATAACCTTGGTCGCTCTTCTCTGCACCCGCTATGTCTTTCTTATACACCGGAGACCAGAACTGTGCACAGTATTCTAAGTGGGGTTGAACTAGTGACTTGTATTGAGATAAAATTATGTTCTCCTCATGAGCATCTACGCCTCTTTTAATGCATCCCATTATTTTATTTGCCTTTGTAGCAGCTGCCTGACACTGGCCACTAAATGTGAGTTTGTCGTCCACCCATACACCCAGGTCTTTTTCATTGACAGTTTTGCCCAGTGTTTTACAATTAAGCAGATAATTATGCAGCTTATTTGCTCTACCCAAGTGCATGACCTTACATTTACCCCCATTAAAACTCACTTGACATTTATCAGCCCAAGCTTCTAGTTTACATAAACACTCCTGTAATATAAAATTGTCCTCCTCTATATTGATTACCCTGCAAAGTTTAGTGTCATCTGCAAATATTGAAATTCTGCTCTGTATGCCCCCTACAAGGTCATTAATAAATATGTTAAAAAGAAGAGGGTCAAATACTGACCCCTGTGGTACCCCACTGCTAACCGCGACCCAGTCCGAGTGTGCTCCATTAATAACCACCCTTTGTTTCCTATCCCTGAGCCAGCTCTCAACCCACTTACACATATTTTCCCCTATCCCCATTATTCTCATTTTATGTATCAACCTTTTGTGTGGCACCGTATCAAAAGCTTTTGAAAAGTCCATATACACTACATCTACTGGGTTCCCTTGGTCCAGTCTGGAACTTACCTCTTCATAGAAGCTGATCAAATTAGTCTGACATGATCGGTCCCTAGTAAACCCGTGCTGATACTGGGTCATGAGGTTATTCCTCTTCAGATACTCCAGCATAGCAGCTCTTAGAAAACCCTCCAGGATTTTACCCACAGTAGAGGTTAAGCTTACCGGCCTATAATTACCGAGTTCAGTTTTTGTCCCCTTTTTGAATATTGGCTATAAGCCAGTCCTGTGGTACAGACCCTGTTATTATGGACTCTTTAAAGATTAAAAATAATGGTCTATCAATGACTGTACTTAATTCCTGCAGTACTCAGAGTCAGGGGTGTATCCCATCCGGGCCCGGAGATTTGTCAATTTTAGTGATTTTTAGATTCCGCTGTACTTCCTGCTGGGTTAAGCAGGTAACATTTAATTGGGAATTTTTGCTATCACTGATCATATTGTCTGCCATGGGATTTTCTTGTGAAAATACTGATGAAAAAAAGTCATTTAGCAGAATGGCTTTTTCCTCATCCTCATCCACCATTTCACCCAGACTATTTTTAACAGGGCCAACACTTTCATTTTTTAGTTACTTACTATTTATGCAGTTAAAGAATATTTTGGGATTATTTTTACTCTCTCTGGCAATGAGTCTCTCTGTCTCAATTTTTGCTGCCTTGATTTGCTTTTTACAGAATTTATTTAAATTTCTGTATTTATTTAATGCCTCATCACTACCTACTTCCTTTAATTCTCTAAATGCTTTCTTTTTCTGCCATCCCGCTCAGGTCACCCCCACTTTCCACACTTATAGAAACATACAGGCCATTAACACCCAGAAACTTATGAAGAACTTGCAGTCCTCATTGGCTGCTATCTCCGCCATCTCATGTCCTGATTCTGCTCTGAAGCATTACAATGAAACCCTGCAAAGTGCTCTGGATGAAGCTGCTCCTCCTATACATAAAACAACTCAGCACAAACAGCGACAACCGTGGCACACGCAGCAAACACGTTTCCTGCAGCGGTGCTCCAGGTGCGCCGAACGTCTGTGGAGAAAATCTAATCTACCCGAAGATTTCATCCATTATAAGTTCATGCTAAAAACATACAACTCTGCCCTTCACCTCTCCAAACAAACCTATTTCAACACCCTCATCAACTCACTGTCCAATAACCCTAAACGTCTCTTTGACACTTTCCAGTCCCTACTCAACCCAAGAGAGCAGGCCCCAACCACAGATCTCCCCGCTGGCGATCTGGCCAATTACTTCAAAGAAAAAATTGACCACATTCGACAGGAAATCATCTCCCAATCTCTTCATACCATGCACTGTCCTCCCTCCTCCACTGCATCTAGTTCACTCTCTGACTTTGAACCAGTTACAGAAGAAGAAGTAAGCAGGCTCCTTGCATCTTCTCGCCCGACCACTTGCACCAGTGACCCCATTCCGTCACATCTCCTCCAGTCCCTTTCCCCGGCTGTCACCTCTCACCTAACAAAAATATTCAACCTTTCCCTCACTTCTGGTATTTTTCCCTCCTCATTCAAGCATGCCATCATACATCCATTACTTAAAAAACCCTCCCTCGACCAAAATTGTGCCGCTAATTATAGACCTGTCTCTAATCTTCCCTTCATCTCTAAACTCCTGGAACGCCTGGTCCACTCCCATCTTACCCGCTATCTCTCAGATAACTCTCTTCTCGACCCTCTTCAATCTGGTTTTCGCTCTTTACACTCTACTGAAACTGCCCTCACTAAAGTCTCTAATGACCTACTAACAGCTAAATCTAATGGTCACTAGTACTCCATGCTAATTCTCTTGGATCTTTCCGCAGCATTCGACACTGTGGATCATCAGCTCCTCCTCACTATGCTCCGCTCCATCAGCCTCAAGGACACTGTTCTCTCTTGGTTCTCCTCCTATCTCTCTGACCGATCCTTCACTGTATGTTTTGCTGGTTCCTCCTCCTCTCACCTTCCCCTTACTGTTGGGGTTCCTCAAGGATTAGTCCTAGGCCCCCTCCTCTTCTCTTTGTATACTGCCCCTATTGGACAAACAATCAGTAGATTTGGTTTCCAGTACCATCTCTATGCTGACGACACCCAATTATACACCTCTTCTCCTGTTATCACGCTGACCTTTTTAGAAAACACCAGTGATTGTCTTACCGCTGTCTCTAACATCATGTCCTCCCTCTATCTGAAACTGAGCCTGTCAAAAACTGAACTCCTCGTGTTCTCTCCCTCTACTAACCTACCTTTGCCTGACATTGCCATCTCCGTGTGCGGTTCCACCATTACTCCAAAGCAACATGCCCTCTGCCTTGGGGTCATCCTTGATTCCGAGCTTTCATTCAACCCCCACATCCGATCACTGGCTCGCTCTTCTTATCTGCATCTCAAAAAAAAAATTTCTAGAATTCGCCCCTTTCTTACTTTCGAATCTGCAAAAACTCTTACTGTTTCACTTATTCATTCTTGTCTGGACTATTGTAACTCTCTACTAATCGGCCTCCCTCTTACCAAACTCTCCCCACTCCAATCTGTCCTGAATGCTGCTGCCAGGATCCTATTCCTCACCAACCGTTACACCGATGCCTCTACCTTGTGCCAGTCATTACACTGGCTACCCATCCACTCCTGAATCCAGTACAAAACTACTACCCTCATCCACAAAGCACTCCATGGCTCAGCACCACCCTACATCTCCTCTCTGGTCTCAGTCTACCACCCTACCCGTGCCCTCCGCTCCGCTAATGACCTCAGGTTAGCATCCTCAATAATCAGAACCTCCCACTCCCGTCTCCAAGACTTTACACGTGCTGCGCCGATTCTTTGGAATGCACTACCCAGGTTAATACGATTAATCCCCACAGTTTTAAGCGTGCCCTAAAAACTCATTTGTTCAGACTGGCTGTCACGCTCACGCCCTGACTGGTGGGCGTGAGCTCGGGGGGTTTGTGGCCCCACTGTGCCACAAACCAGACTACCCTGGAAGGGGCATGACTGTGACAGCTGCCTGGGTTTTCACTGGAGCCCCTGATGGTGAGGTCAGGCTTGTGCAGCAGGCAGCTGCCAGGTGCTACTCCAGGGCGGTGTCTGGCCGTGGCTGCTGATCCCACTTGGGAGACAGGAATACCAGGATTGGTGCAGGCATCAGGCAGGACTGGTGCAGCGCCCCAGAGTCCTGGTCGTTGCAGTACTGTGGCTCTGCCACTAAGGGAGGCTATGGTACGTCTGATGGCACTGAAGGAGTTCATCTGACCAGGTATCACAGACACCAATACATTTCACAGTCGGGCCTCCAGGGGGAGCTAAGGGTACTATTCATTAGGCCACTCCTCACATACTGGTAAAACTGGGGGTCAAGCAGGAAGTTAGGGAGAAAGCTGACTGGGTTGGAACCAGGCAACACCTTGTGGCAGAGGGTGTTGTGGGGGAAGATTCGGTAGGGTCCCTGTCAGGTTTGGGACCCTGACAGAGGCCTGGCAACAGAAGGAACGTCACGGGACCGTGCCTGCTCAGCATAGCGGC
The DNA here is from genome assembly GCF_051348905.1 of Ranitomeya variabilis. Lineage (NCBI taxonomy): Eukaryota > Metazoa > Chordata > Amphibia > Anura > Dendrobatidae > Ranitomeya > Ranitomeya variabilis. Next base: position 61,138,806 of record NC_135238.1, read on the forward strand.
AGTGCCCTAAGAAAGGATCAGAAGCGAGATATATTGTGCTGAGTGAGAAACGAGATCGAAGCAAGAAGGAGAATACCAGTAGGAGTCGTGCTGTAAGACCGAGGCAACATCCTACTGAGGCGCACAGCCGGCGGCCGGAACGCCGAGGAAGTATCTCTATATCTAGCTCCAAGCAATACTTCAAACCAACGGCAGGACAGTCAGTCATAGGCGGGCTGTCTCACATATATCACCTATGAAGACATGGGGGGCACACTAGGAGAGGGGCGACTCTAGAGTCCCGGAAGAGCTCCGAGCCTACTCGTCATACGGGTGCCGTCCCAACCATAACACCGGGAGGGACGGAGGAGAAGAACACCATCCGAACGAGTTGTGAGGGAACACGAGAAACAGACACAACAGTTGTGGGGACAATCCCGTAAGCACAGCAGGGGAGGACCACAACACATAGCGCTAGCAGGAAGGCACAGATTTCCACCTGCAAAGAGAACTCTGGAGGTGCCATTGGACCGGCCGGACTTGCGCAGCCTGGTAAACCGTAGTCCGGACTGAGGACCCAGAGACCTTCAGTAAAGAGGTAAAGAGACTGCAACCTGGTGTCCTCGTTATTTACTGCGACCGGCACTACACCGCACCACTACCACCATCTACATCTTTCACTGTACGCCCCTCAGCAGGGTCATGGACCGGGCCTAGCCACCGTGACAACCCCAGAGCAGAGACTCAGAGGCCCGGTACCGGGTACCCCTCGGCCCTGCGGCAGTGGGGGCGCTACAACTTGGCGTCACAAACAGGATCAACTTAAGCCTGAAGAATCAGGTCATGTGTGCCTTGGAATTGTGATTTATTTTGCTTGAACTGTGACTTATTGCAAAGACTGTGGATTGCCACTTGCCGCCAAAAGTTCCCGCCAAAACCGCCGCCATTACAGCGCTAAGGAGAGCGCAGGAGAAGACGAAGGGCGTGGAAGTGGGCGTGAACAAGCTGGAGAGCGCGAAAGACAATGGCCGCCCAGTCTAAATATTTCTGCCCCTTGAGGACGTGTCCGTCAGCAGCTGAGATCCGCCTACTGATCCTCAATGGGGGGCGGAGACAACGAAAGCGAAACCGCCCACGAAGGAGAGAGCGGGAAAAGGACCAGGAAGAAGAATTCAGCGACATGGAGGACGCCATGGCCAGCCGCCCGGAGCCGGAGCGTGGGGTCGGAGCCGAGGACTGCCCCAGCTACCCGGAGAGGCACCGCAGCCAGACCTCCATAGTTGACGCTGACCTCCTGCAGACCGGAGCGGACGAGCTGATCCACCAACTCCCGCAGACGCAGCTGAGCACTGAGGCCGGGTGGAAGAAGACCGTCATCGGGAACCTCATCAGGCGCCTGTAGGCAGCCTCGTCTGGTCCGGAGCAAGAAAGAAGTTTCAGCGCTCCGAAGCCAGAAAGCAAGGCCCTGCCGGAAAGCGAGAAGCTGCCAGCAGAGATGACAACGTCGCAGCACAAGGCCCCGCAGCCAGCGTTCCAGACCCCAGCGGAGGAAGAGCAGACCGACACTGGAGGGACCGCATCTGAAGCAGGTATGAAGAACGACCCTGCCCCGCCAGCAGAGGCCCTGCTGATAGGCCCCGTTGAGGCACCCCCTCTCCCTGGGACCTATAAACTCCAGCACCTTACACCCTGGGATCAGGCCCCGGGTACGGAGCACTTCTTGAAGGCCCCGAGCTCGCCGATCACCTTGCCGAGCGAGGTCTATGCGGAGCTACGGCCGCCAGAGCGAGAGTAAACCTCGATGCCATGGATATGTAAATAGTTAACTGCTTGTTTCCCTGCTTTTTGCTGCTAAAACCCGTCTAGGGTTAACTCTTAAAGGGATCCCTTTTTTGACCCGGGATCCCTATTCCTTTTTGTTTGTTTTCTACTTTTGTCAAGTTATCAAAGAACTGCCGAATCATGAACAATGCATGATACAAACTCCTTGTATATAGTTTGCACCTTCTTAAAGGTGCTCCCTACTGGTTTTACATAAAAGATGGACTCTTTGCGAAGAAACTGTTCCTGGAAACAGCACCGGAGTCCTTGCTGCATACGGATTTGCAGCTTGAGAAGTTGCCCTATCCCATAGAGACTTGGTCCCCTCTTAAAGGGGATGTTCATTGATAGCACTTAAGGAATGATGATGCTCTAAAAGAAGAAGTAATGATGTTGATATGTAAAAGTTAAATGTAACCAATTAGTTGATTGTAAGAAATGTTCAATAATGTTAATAGAAGAATGAGGACAGGAAGTGAACCCGTAGGGGTTAGTGGTGAGTCCTCTTAGGAGCCATATAGAGATGGCTCAGTGATCTCAAACTGAAAGAAAAATATGTTCTATACTGTGTATAGTAGTGGAAGGACAGTAGGCCCGGGCAGAATGGGGCGGTCCTGTAACAGAAAGGAGAGGCAGTAGGTCTGGAGCAGTTAGGACAGGCGGTCCTGCAGACGTAAAGTAGGAGAATGTAGCACAGTTGCTTAAGCCTTATAATGTGTTATAAGAAGGTCTTTAGTGGATTCAGAGTGTACATCCTTAACCCCTTCCCGACATTTGACGTACTATCCCGTCGAGGTGGGGTGGGCCCGTATGACCGCCGACGGGATAGTACGTCATCACCGATCAGCGGCGCTCACGGGGGGAGCGCGGCCGATCGCGGCCGGGTGTCAGCTGCATATCGCAGCTGACATCCGGCACTATGTGCCAGGAGCGGTCACGGACCGCCCCCGGCACATTAACCCCCGGCACACCGCGATCAAACATGATCGCAGTGTACCGGCGGTATAGGGAAGCATCGCGCAGGGAGGGGGCTCCCTGCGGGCTTCCCTGAGACCCCCGGAGCAACGCGATGTGATCGCGTTGCTGCGAGGGTCTCCTACCTCCTTCCTGGCTGCAGGTCCCGGATCCAAGATGGCCGCGGCATCCGGGTCCTGCAGGGAAGGAGGTGGCTTACCGAGTGTCTGCTCAGAGCAGACACTTGGTAAGCCTGCAGCCCTGCACAGCAGATCGTCGATCTGGCAGAGTGCTGTGCACACTGCCAGATCAATGATCTGTGATGTCCCCCCCTGGGACAAAGTAAAAAAGTAAAAAAAAATTTTTTCCACATGTGTAAAAAAAAAAAAAAAAAAAATCCTAAATAAATAATAATAAAAAAATATATATTATTCCCATAAATACATTTCTTTATCTAAATAAAAAAAACAAAACAATAAAAGTACACATATTTAGTATCGCCGCGTCCGTAACGACCCAACCTATAAAACTGCCCCACTAGTTAACCCCTTCAGTAAACACCGTAAGAAAAAAAAAAAAAAAACGAGGCAAAAAACAACGCTTTATTACCATACCGCCGAACAAAAAGTGGAATAACACGCGATCAAAAAGACTGATATAAATATCCATGGTACCGCTGAAAACGTCATCTTGTCCCGCAAAAAACAAGCCGCCATACAACATTATCAGCAAAAAAATAAAAAAGTTATAGTCCTGAGAATAAAGCGATACGAAAATAATTATTTTTTCTATATTTTAGTTTTTATCGTATAAAAGCGCCAAAACATAAAAAAATGATATAAATGAGGTATCGCTGTAATCGTACTGACCCGAAGAATAAAACTGCTTTATCAATTTTACCAAACGCGGAACGGTATAAACGCCTCCCCCAAAAGAAATTCATGAATAGCTGGTTTTTGGTCATTCTGCCTCACAAAAATCGGAATAAAAAGCGATCAAAAACGGTCACGTGTCCGAAAATGTTACCAATAAAAACGTCAACTCGTCCCGCAAAAAACAAGACCTCACATGACTCTGTGGAGCAAAATGTGGAAAAATTATAGGTCTCAAAATGTGGAGACGCAAAAACTTTTTTGCTATAAAAAGCGTCGCTGGTTTCACACTTGCGTTTTTGTCTGCAGCGTTTTTTGCACAAAAAACGCATGCATTTTTTCCCTATATTTAACATTGAAAACGCATGCGGTTTTTTTGTACGCGTTTGGTCGCGTTTTCAAACGCATGCGTTTTTTTTCTGCATGCGTTCATTTTCAGAAATACAACCTGCAGTATTTTCTTGCGTTTTTAAGCACATGCGTTTGTTTGCGTTAAAAACGCATGCATTTAAACACACTGAAAAGCCACCCACCACCATCAAGGTGATAAAGGGATCCAAACCCTAACCCTAACTCTACCCCTAACCTCACCCCTAACCGTTTAATGAACATTTTCTGACAGTCATAGTGCCACGTATTTCAGTGCCACGTATTTCAGTGCCACGTATTTCAGTGCCACGTGTTTCAGTGCCACGTATTTCAGTGCCACGTATCACATATTTCAGTGCCACGTATCACGTATTTCAGTGCCACGTATCACGTATTTCAGTGCCACATATTTTAGTACCACGTATTTCAGTGCCACGTATTTCAGTGCCACGTATTTCAGTGCCACGTATTTCAGTGCCACGTATTTCAGTGCCACGTATTTCAGTGCCACGTATTTCAGTGCCACGTATTTCAGTGCCACGTATCACGTATTTCAGTGCCACGTGTTTCAGTGCCACGTATTTAAGTGCCACGTATCACGTATTTCAGTGCCACGTATTTCAGTGCCACGTATTTCAGTGCCACGTGCCACGTATTTCAGTGCCACGTATTTCAGTGCCACGTATTTCAGTGCCACGTATTTCAGTGCCACGTATTTCAGTGCCACGTATCAGTGCCACGTATCAGTGCCACGTATCACATATTTCAGTGCCACGTATTTCAGTGCCACGTATTTCAGTGCCACGTATTTCAGTGCCACGTATTTCAGTGCCACGTATTTCAGTGCCACGTATTTCAGTGCCACGTATTTCAGTGCCACGTATTTCAGTGCCACGTATCACGTATTTCAGTGCCACGTGTTTCAGTGCCACGTATTTAAGTGCCACGTATCACGTATTTCAGTGCCACGTATTTCAGTGCCACGTATTTCAGTGCCACGTATTTCAGTGCCACGTATTTCAGTGCCACGTATTTCAGTCACGTTTAGGGTTAGGGTTAGGGGTAGGGTTAGGGTTAGGGTTAGGGCTAGGGTTGGAGGTAAAGTTAGGGTTGGGGCTAAAGTTAGGGTTGGGGCTAAAGTTAGGGTTAGGGTTTGGATTACATTTACGTTTGGATTAGGGTTGGGATTAGAATTATGGGTGTGTCAGGGCTAGGGGTGTGGTTAGGGTTACCGTTGGGATTAGGGTTAGGGGTGTGTTTGGGTTAGGGTTTCAGGTAGAATTGGGGAGTTTCCACTGTCCAGGCACATCAGGGGCTCTACAAGCGCGACATGGCGTCCAATCTCAATTCCAGCCAATTCTGTGTTGAAAAAGTAAAACAGTGCTCCTTCCCTTCCGAGCTCTCCCGTGCGCCCAAAAAGGGGTTTACCCCAACATATGTGTTATCAGCGTACTCGGGACAAATTGAACAACAACTTCTGGGGTCCAAGTTCTCTTGTTATCCTTAGGAAAATAAAAATTTGGGGGGCTAAAAATCATTTTTGTGGGAAAAAAAAGATGTTTTATTTTCACGGCTCTGCGTTATAAACTGTAGTGAAACACTTGGGGGTTCAAAGTTCTCACAACACATCTAGATAAGTTCCTTGGGAGGTCTAGTTTCCAATATGGGGTCACTTGTGGGGGGTTTGTACTGTTTGGGTACATCAGGGGCTCTGCAAATGCAACGTGACGCCTGCAGACCAATCCATTTAAGGCTGCATTCCAAATGGCGCTCCTTCCCTTCCGAGCTCTGTCATGCACCCAAACAGTGGTTCCCCCCCACATATGGGGTATCAGCGTACTCAGGACAAATTGGACAACAACTTTTGGGGTCTAATTTATCCTGTTACCCTTGTGAAAATACAAAACTGGGGGCTAAAAAATCATTTTTGTGAAAAAAAAAAAAGAATTTTTATTTTCACGGCTTTGCGCTATAAACTTTAGTGAAACACTTGGGGGTTCAAAGTTCTCAAAACACATCTAGATAAGTTCTTTGGGAGGTCTAGTTTCCAATATGGGGTCACTTGTGGGGGGTTTGTACTGTTTGGGTACATCAGGGGCTCTGCAAATGCAACGTGACGGCTGCTGACCAATCCATTTAAGTCTGCATTCCAAATGGCGCTCCTTCCCTTCCGAGCTCTGTCATGCGCCCAAACAGTGGTTCCCCCCCACATATGGGGTATCAGCGTACTCAGGACAAATTGGAAAACAAATTTTGGGGTCCAATTTATTCTGTTACCCTTGTAAAAATACAAAGCTGGGTGCTAAAAAATCATTTTTGAGAAAAAAAATAAAAATTATTTTCACGGCTCTGCGTTATAATCTGTAGTGAAACACTTGGGGGTTCAAAGCTCTCAAAACACATCTAGATAAGTTCCTTAGGGGGTCTACTTTCCAAAATGGTGTCACTTGTAGGGAGTTTCAATGTTTAGGCACATCAGGGGCTCTCCAAACGCAACATGGCGTCCCATCTCAATTCCAGTCAATTTTGCATTGAAAAGTCAAATGGCGCTCCTTCCCTTCCAAGCTCTGCCATGCGCCCAAACAATGGTTTACACCCACATATGGGGTATCAGCGTACTCAGGACAAATTGGAAAACAAATTTTGGGGTCCAATTTATTCTGTTACCCTTGTAAAAATACAAAGCTGGGTGCTAAAAAATCATTTTTGAGAAAAAAAATAAAAATTATTTTCACGGCTCTGCGTTATAATCTGTAGTGAAACACTTGGGGGTTCAAAGCTCTCAAAACACATCTAGATAAGTTCCTTAGGGGGTCTACTTTCCAAAATGGTGTCACTTGTAGGGGGTTTCAGTGTTTAGGCACATCAGGGGCTCTCCAAACGCAACATGGCGTCCCATCTCAATTCCAGTCAATTTTGCATTGAAAAGTCAAATGGCGCTCCTTCCCTTCCAAGCTCTGCCATGCGCCCAAACAATGGTTTACACCCACATATGGGGTATCAGCGTACTCAGGACAAATTGCACAACATTTTTTGGGGTCCAATTTCTTCTCTTACCCTTGGGAAAATAAAAAATTGGGGGCAAAAAGATCATTTTTGTGAAAAAATATGATTTTTTATTTTTACGGCTCTGCATTATAAACTTCTGTGAAGCACTTGGTGGGTCAAAGTGCTCACCACACATCTAGATAAGTTCCTTAGGGGGTCTACTTTCCAAAATGGTGTCACTTGTAGGGAGTTTCAATGTTTAGGCACATCAGGGGCTCTCCAAACGCAACATGGCGTTCCATCTCAATTCCAGTCAATTTTGCATTGAAAAGTCAAATGGCGCTCCTTCCCTTCCAAGCTCTGCCATGCGCCCAAACAATGGTTTACACCCACATATGGGGTATCAGCGTACTCAGGACAAATTGCACAACATTTTTTGGGGTCCAATTTCTTCTCTTACCCTTGGGAAAATAAAAAATTGGGGGCGAAAAGATCATTTTTGTGAAAAAATATGATTTTTTATTTTTACGGCTCTGCATTATAAACTTCTGTGAAGCACTTGGTGGGTCAAAGTGCTCACCACACATCTAGATAAGTTCCTTAGGGGGTCTACTTTCCAAAATGGTGTCACTTGTAGGGAGTTTCAATGTTTAGGCACATCAGGGGCTCTCCAAACGCAACATGGCGTCCCATCTCAATTCCAGTCAATTTTGCATTGAAAAGTCAAATGGCGCTCCTTCCCTTCCAAGCTCTGCCATGCGCCCAAACAATGGTTTACACCCACATATGGGGTATCATCGTACTCAGGACAAATTGCACAACATTTTTTGGGGTCCAATTTCTTCTCTTACCCTTGGGAAAATAAAAAATTGGGGGCAAAAAGATCATTTTTGTGAAAAAATATGATTTTTTATTTTTACGGCTCTGCATTATAAACTTCTGTGAAGCACTTGGTGGGTCAAAGTGCTCACCACACATCAAGATAAGTTCCTTAGGGGGTCTACTTTCCAAAATGGTGTCACTTGTAGGGGGTTTCAGTGTTTAGGCACATCAGGGGCTCTCCAAACGCAACATGGCGTCCCATCTCAATTCCAGTCAATTTTGCATTGAAAAGTCAAATGGCGCTCCTTTCCTTCCGAGCTCTGCCATACGCCCAAACAGTGGTTTACCCTCACATATGGGGTATCAGCGTACTCAGGACAAATTGTACAACAACTTTGGGGGTCCATTTTCTCCTGTTACCCTTGGTAAAATAAAACAAATTGGAGCTGAAATAAATTGTGTGTGAAAAAAAGTTAAATGCTCATTTTTATTTAAACATTCAAAAAATTCCTGTGAAACACCTGAAGGGTTAATAAACTTCTTGAATGTGGTTTTGAGCACCTTGAGGGGTGCAGTTTTTAGAATGGTGTCACACTTGAGTATTTTCTATCATATAGACCCCTCAAAATGACTTCAAATGAGATGTGGTCCCTAAAAAAAAATGGTGTTGTAAAAATGAGAAATTGCTGGTCAACTTTTAACCCTTATAACTCCGTCACAAAAAAAAATTTTGGTTCCAAAATTGTACTGATGTAAAGTAGACATGTGGGAAATGTTACTTATTAAGTATTTTGCGTGACATATGTCTGTGATTTAAGGGCATAAAAATTCAAAGTTGGAAAATTGCGAAATTTTCAAAATTTTCGCCAAATATTCGTTTTTTTCACAAATAAATGCAAGTTATATCGAATAAATTTTACCACTAACATGAAGTACAATATGTCACGAGAAAACAATGTCAGAATCGCCAAGATCCGTCAAAGCGTTCCAGAGTTATAGCCTCATAAAGGGACAGTGGTCAGAATTGTAAAAATTGGCCCGGTCATTAACGTGCAAACCACCCTTGGGGGTGAAGGGGTTAAAGGCAATGTAAAATTATTGTTCAAGAATTTTGCACTTAGTAGAATACCCGGTTGGGTAAGAAAAGTTATTTATAGTAAAGTTATTTAAAAGTATTTAACCATGTTTGTAACGTTCAAGTGTCCTCACCTCCCATAAAGGGAAGCTCTGTTCAAATATGCTTATTGTTATTGCACTCACAAAAATTGTATGTCTTTTTGCTGACATGTATTGTTGTTTTCTTCCCAGTCCCGGAGTACTGGATTTAACCGGGGGGGGGGGGGGAGTGCAGCGCCCCAGAGTCCTGGTCGTTGCAGTACTGTGGCTCTGCCACTAAGGGGGGCTATGGTACGTCTGATGGCACTGAAGGAGTTCATCTGACCAGGTATCACAGACACCAATACATTTCACAGTCGGGCCTCCAGGGGGAGCTAAGGGTACTATTCATTAGGCCACTCCTCACATACTGGTAAAACTGGGGGTCAGGCAGGAAGTTAGGGAGAAAGCTGACTGGGTTGGAACCAGGCAACACCTTGTGGCAGAGAGTGTTGTGGGGGAAGATTCGGTAGGGTCCCTGTCAGGTTTGGGACCCTGACAGAGGCCTGGCAACAGAAGGAACGTCACGGGACCGTGCCTGCTCAGCATAGCGGCGGTGCCCTAAAAAAGGATCAGAAGCGAGATATATTGTGCTGAGTGAGAAACGAGATCGAAGCAAGAAGGAGAATACCAGTAGGAGTTGTGCTGTAAGACCGAGGCAACATCCTACTGAGGCGCACAGCCGGCGTCCGGAACGCCGAGGAAGTATCTCTATATCTAGCTCCAAGCAATACTTCAAACCAACGGCAGGACAGTCAGTCATAGGCGGGCTGTCTCACATATATCACCTATGAAGACATGGGGGGCACACTAGGAGAGGGGCGACTCTAGAGTCCCGGAAGAGCTCCGAGCCTACTCGTCATACGGGTGCCGTCCCAACCATAACACCGGGAGGGACGGAGGAGAAGAACATCATCCGAACGAGTTGTGAGGGAACACGAGAAACAGACACAACAGTTGTGGGGACTATCCCGTAAGCACAGCAGGGGAGGACCACAACACATAGCGCTAGCAGGAAGGCACAGATTTCCACCTGCAAAGAGAACTCTGGAGGTGCCATTGGACCGGCCGGACTTGCGCAACCTGGTGTCCTCGTTATTTACTGCGACCGGCACTACACCGCACCACTACCACCATCTACATCTTTCACTGTATGCCCCTCAGCAGGGTCACGGACCGGGCCTAGCCACCGTGACAACCCCAGAGCAGAGACTCAGAGGCCCAGTACCGGGTACCCCTCGGCCCTGTGGCAGTGGGGGCGCTAAACTGGCAGAAGAGCATGGCTGAAACTCAGATGAGTAGGCTGGCACGGCTGAGACAGGGCTGGCAGAGACACGGCAGAGATCACAGGGCTGGCAGAGACACGGCAGAGAACACAGGGCTGGCAGGAACACAGGACTGGCAGGGACGGCAGGAAACAGGACTGGAAGGCACGGCAGGACTGGCAGGAACACGGGATTGGCAGGAACACTGGATTGGCAGGCACGGCAGAGAACACAGGACTGGTTGATGTGGTGTAAGAAGGAACAGGTAGGGACCTGTTCACACTAGAGGTGCAGGTATGGATATGTAGTTAGGAGGAACAGGTAGGGACCTGTTCACACAGGTGGTGCGGGAACGGATATGAAATATGAAGGAACAGGTAGGACCTGTTTACACAGGAGATGTAGGTATGGAAATAAACCAGAAGGAAGGGAGAATGAAGGAACAGGTTGAGACCTGTTCACACAGGAAGAGAACCGCAAGGCTGCGGATAGGAAAGGTAGAGCAGCAAGAGATAGCGCAGCAATAAAAGCAAAGCAGAGCAGAACCACAAGGAATGTGGAGAAGAGCTGCAGCAAGAGATTCTTACAGCAACGGGAGCGGAGCAGAGATGAACGGAGCAGAACCGCAAGGAATGCGGAGAGGAGCTGCAGAAAGAGATTCTTACAGCAATGGGAGCGGAGCAGAGATGAACGGAGCAGAACCGCAAGGAATGCGGAGGGGAGCTGCAGAAAGAGATTCTTACAGCAACGGGAGCGGAGCAGAGATGAACGGAGCAGAACCGCAAGGAATGCGGAGGGGAGCTGCAGAAAGATTCTTAGAGCAACGGGAGCGGAGCATAGATGAACGGAGCAGAACCACAGGAGTGCGGATCAGAGGTAAAAGCCACAAAGGTACAGAGCAGGCAGAGCTGCAAGAGTGCAGAGTGTAAGCAGACTGAGAACACAAGGAAAGACACAGCAGGGAAGGAAGCCACAGACAAGGAGACAGAGATAAGACTAAGTACAGACAAGGCAATGGAACAAGACACAAGGACAAAGACACAGAGACCAGGATATTCCGCCTCCTGGAGGGCGGACAACAAGACCAAGGAAAAAATACAGAGTAGAGCCTCCAGCGAGGGAGTAACATAGAGCAAGGCCTGGCAAACTCAGCAGCTAGACACTAACTGAGCAAACACATTGCACAGGCCCAGAACACTGGGTGGAGATGCACTATATACTGGAGGCCTCTTGGTAATTGGTCAGGAACAGATTAGACAGATGCTCCTGATTGCTATAAGAACCAGAGAGTTCAGGCGCCGCCCCTCTATACACAAAGCCATGAAGTATGCAGAGAGCAGAGACACAGAACATGGAGCTGGCATAAAACAGAAACCACATCATGGCCTGGAGCAGTGGGTAAGATAGTGTGAGAGATGTGAGGCCATGCCGTGATGCCAGCAGAGTTGTTACACTGGCCTACCGCCTCAATGCATTAACCTAACCATCCCTGTGTGGCCTATTAAAAAAAAAAAAAAAAAAAAAACATATTCAGGTTCCTCGCATCATGTTCTCATACACTTTATGCAGTTAATAGCATACCTCCCAACTTTTGAAGATGGGAAAGAGGGACAAAGTTTGCGGCGCGCCAAGCGCGCCGCGGCAAATATTGGGCCACGCCTCTGACCACACCCATTCATAATTAGTCACACCCATATCCACGTCCCAAGCACACCCATTTAGCACTGCTGATCACACTGTTTCATATACAATAGTTATAAACAAAAAAATATGGCCACACAGTGCTCCATACTGTATAATGGCCACACATGACGCTCCATACTGTATAATGAACACACGACGCTCCATACTGTATAATGACCGCATGCATACTGTATAATGGCCGCACATGATGCTCCATACTGTATAATGACCGCACATGATGCTCCATACTGTATAATGACCGCACATGATGCTCCATACTGTATAATGGCCGCACATGATGCTCCATACTGTATAATGACCGCACATGATGCTCCATACTGTATAATGACCGCATGCATACTGTATAATGGCCGCACATGATGCTCCATACTGTATAATGAACGCACATGATGCTCCATATTGTATAATGACCGCACATGATGCTCCATACTGTATAATGACTGCACATGATGCTCCATACTGTATAATGACCCCACATGATGCTCCATACTGTATTATGGCCACAGTTCTCCATACTGTATAATGACATACAGGCACGCAGCTCACACACATGCAGCATCACACACACAGTATCACACATACACACGCAGCATCACAAACGCAGCTCACAAACACATGCAGCTTTGACACAAATGCATCACACATGCAGCCTTGACACAAATGCATCACACATGCAGCCATCACACACCCACACAGCCATCACACACACACGCAGTCATCACACACACACACGCAGCCATCACACACACACAGCCATCACACACACACACACACAGCCATCACACACACACGCAGTCATCACACACACACGCAGTCATCACACACACGCAGCCATCACACACACACACGCAGCCATCACACACACGCAGCTATCACACACACACACGCAGCCATCACACACACACACGCAGCCATCACACACACACATGCAGCCATCACACACACACACGCAGCCATCACACACACACACGCAGCCATCACACACACACACACACGCAGCCATCACACACACACACACACGCAGCCATCACACACATGCAGCCATCACACACACACACACGCAGCCATCACACACACCCAGCCATCACACACACACACCCAGCCATCACACACACACACCCAGCCATCACACACACACACCCAGCCATCACACACACACACCCAGCCATCACACACACACACCCAGCCATCACACACACCCAGCCATCACACACACACACACACACCCAGCCATCACACACACACACACTCACCCAGCCATCACACACACACACTCAGCCATCACACACACACCCAGCCATCACACACACACACTCAGCCATCACACACACACACCCAGCCATCACACACACACACCCAGCCATCACACACACACACCCAGCCATCACACACACCCAGCCATCACACACACACACCCAGCCATCACACACACCCAGCCATCACACACACCCAGCCATCACACACACACACCCAGCCATCACACACACACACCCAGCCATCACACACACACACCCAGCCATCACACACACCCAGCCATCACACACACACACCCAGCCATCACACACACACACGCAGCCATCACACACACACACGCAGCCATCACACACACACACCCAGCCATCACACACACCCAGCCATCACACACACCCAGCCATCACACACACACACCCAGCCATCACACACACCAGATACCTCATACACACATGACACACACACAAATGCAGCATCACACATCTCACACACACACACACACACACACACAATCTCCTCTGTGGTGCAGGGGCGGCTGATCTGTCCATGTGCACTGCAGCTCTTCAGTTTCTCCGGCTGCTCACAGCTCTGCACTGTCCCGGCACCTCCCCAGTCTCTCCTTCTCTGCCGGGATAGCAGCTAAGAGCAGGAGACGCCGGAGCTCCGTGCACACACAGGAGGAAGTGAGTCGCTGACCTCTCATCTTGATCGCTGCTGGCTCTCTGCCTCAGCGTGGCAGCGCCGCACACACAGGGGGCGGGGGCGGGGGGGGGGGTGGGGGTGGGGGTGGGATCGGTCGGGAGGAGACCCAGTATGTATAAGAAAAAAAAACCAGCCACGAACCTAAGCTACTCAGGTGCCACCCCCTGCATTGTCCCTGCCCTAGGCACGGGACATTAGTGTCCCGCCCGGGATCCCGGGGCTGGCTGTCAAAATCAGGACAGTCCCGCGGGATCCGGGACGGTTGGGAGGTATGTAATAGCACTCTGTGTCTGTACTGCTACATACTTAGGCAGTTAACTGGTTCATGCAGCTTTAAATGAACACCCGAGCCTTACACTATGGCTGGTCCAAATAACTAAAGCAATTGTTACCATCCACCTCTCGTGTCTCCCCTCTTCCTCATAGTTTGTAAGCTTGCGAGCAGGGCCCTCATTCCTCCTGGTATCTGTTTTGAACTGTGATTTTTGTTATGCTGTAATGTCTATTGTCTGTACAAGTCCCCTCTATAAGTTGTAAAGCGCTGCGGAATATGTTGGCGCTATATAAATAAAAAAATTATTATTTTTGTCACTTATTGCGCCCCTGACAGCTCTATTTAGCCTTATTGGTTTCCTCCTATTTCTAGTATGTTTATTCCCATACGGTATATCCTGTGCACAGGTCCCATCCAGGATGCTAATAAACGTCTCCCATTTTCTTTGTGTATTTTTATGTCTCAGGATATCGTCACAGTTAATTGCACCAAGATCATCTCTCATCCTCATCCATTTTTTTAAGCACCACTGTGTCACATCTGTGTCTGTACATACCTGATTTGATAACTAGGCACCCCAGCACTAACACCACAGATTGCTGAGTCTAGTTGTCCCTTTCCTTTCCTGTCCAGCTGTGTTTTGCTGCAATGAGCTGGTATGTAATTATTATCTGTTTGCTGGGAGCCATGGGAAAGGGCTCCCTTCTATATAAGCCCCAGCAGACAGTCTTTAGCTGCCAGTTAGTTAATTCAGCTAGCCCTGGTCTCTCTGATACTTTGCTCCTGTGTGCTATTTTGTTTCTCCTGTTGTCTGTCCTCATCCTGTATTTTGACTACCCGCTTGCCTCATGATTTTATCCATGCTATAACTTCTCAGTATTCACCCCATGTGACAACCCCTCTTGCCTCCGGTTCGCTCCTCTGGCCAGCAGTTCTGTAGAAACAATCCAGTGGACCCAGTTGTAAGACCAGATGCCCGTACAGGTGTTTAAAGGGTGAAGGCCAGGGTTCCTCTGAAATCTGCCAGATGGGATGGTGGCTTGTGCCAAGTCTGTCCGAGGTAGTCCTTTAAGCCTGTGGCCTCTGACAGATGTAATGCACTGTAAATGGGCTTTTAGTTTACCTTCTTTGTTTGTGAGGGTCAGGGGGGTGCATTTATCTGCCTAGGCACCAAAACACCTTGTCCCGTTTCTGCTCTAACTCCAATAACCAGGCTCTATTCAAGGTTGTGTACCCATCCAAAGCCAATGGATAGTCTCTTACTCTGCCAAACATATTTCCTGGTTGTCTGAAAAGTCACTTTAGTGCTGAGAATTAGAACGTAGCAAAACATTTTCTGTAGACTGCAAACTAAAAAATATGTGAAGATACCAAAAAAGAAAAGCTTGGAGAGGTTTTATATGGATGCGCTCTATGATGTATACCTAACAAAGGTTTTCCACCTGTGGTTTTCCAGCTGTGATAAAACTGCAACCTCACCTCCCAACTTTGAAAGACAGGAAATAAGGACACATACTGTGGCGTAGACGGTGTGCCACAGAAATTTCAATTATACACTAAGCCACTTCCTTAACTTCAACCAGTACTTTATATGTGCCCACAGAGATATATTGATCCTGGTGAAGCCATTAGCGTTCCCACGCAGAATGGTACCACTTTCATGGCCCCACACAAACATTATGAAACTTCCTGGCAGTATATTCCTCTACACACAGTATTATGTCCTGGCAGCCCTCAAATAATGATGCCCCCTCACACTCTACGTCTCCCCCAGATATAGTATGACTAGCTATTGAACCCGTTCTACGCCCGGGTGGCGAGCATTTATATTGGTATATGGTCTCTATCCTGGTATGTGCTGCTTCCATCTTTCTCTCCCATCCTGTCATGTGCTGCTCCATCCTGCGCCCCCATCCTGTCATGTGCTGCTCCACCGTGTCATGTGCTGCTCCATCCTGCATCCCCATCCTATCATGTGCTGCTCCATCCTGTGCCCCCATCCTGTCATGTGCTGCTCCACCCTGTCATGTGCTGCTCCATCCTGCATCCCCATCCTATCATGTGCTGCTCCATCCTGCGCCCCCATCAGTGCGGGCGGCTGTGCTGAGTGCGGGCGGCTGTGCTGAGTGCGGGCGGCTGTATGTGGCTGTGCTGTGTGTGGGCGGCTGCGCGTGGCTGTGGGCGGCTGCGCGTGGCTGTGCTGGGTTTGGGCGGCTGGGCGTGGCTGTGCTGGGTTCGGGCGGCTGTGCTGGGTGCGGGTGGCTGCGTGGCTGTGCTAGGTGCGGGCAGCTGTGCGTGGCGGTACTGAGTGCAGGCGGCTGTGCGTGGCTGTGGGCGGCTGTGCGTGGCTGTGCTGGGTGCGGCGGCTCTGCGTGGCTGTGCTAGGTGCGTGGCTGTGCTGGGTGCGGCGGCTGTGCGTGGCTGTGCTGGGTGCGGTGGCTGTGCTGGGTGCGGTGGCTGTGCTGCTCCATCCTGCGCCCCCATCCTGTCATGTGCTGCTCCACCCTATCATGTGCTGCTCCATCCTGCGCCCCCATCAGTGCGGGTGGCTGTGCTAAGTGCGGGCGGCTGTGCTGAGTGCGGGCGGATGTATGTGGCTGTGCTGTGCGTGGGCAGCTGTGCGTGGCGGTGCTGAGTGTGGGCAGCTGTGCGTGGCGGTGCTGAGTGCAGGCGGCTGTGCGTGGCTGTGGGCGGCTGTGCTGGGTGTGGGCGGCTGTGCTGAGTGCAGGCGGCTGTGCTGGGTGCGGGCGGCTGTGCGTGGCTGTGCTGAGTGCGGGCGGCTGTGCATGGCGGTGCTGAGTGCAGGCGACTGTGCGTGGCTGTGCTGGGTGCGGCGGCTGTGCTGGCTGCGGTGGCTCAGGCTGTGCTGGGTGCGGTGGCTCAGGCTGTCCTGGCTGCGGTGGCTCAGGCTGTGCTGGCTGCGGTGGCTCAGGCTGTGCTGGGTGCGGTGGCTCAGGCTGTGCTGGGTGCGGTGGCTCAGGCTGTCCTGGCTGCGGTGGCTCAGGCTGTGCTGGCTGCGGTGGCTCAGGCTGTGCTGGCTGCGGTGGCTCAGGCTGTGCTGGGTGCGGTGGCTGTGCGCGGCGGTGCTGGGGGCCTGAGCAGGCGGGGACACCGGTGCGCTGTGGGGGTCAGGTGCCGGAGTCGCCGCTAGCTCAGGCCCCCGGCACTTGCTATAGTTACCTGGGCCTGATCCAGCGCTCCGCGCCGGTCTGTCTTCCGGGTCCTCTGGCTGTGACTGTTCAGTCAGAGGGCGGCGCGCATTAAGCGCGTCATCGCGCCCTCTGAACTGTGAACGTCACAGGCAGAGGATGTGAACCGGAGGACGGAGGAGCAGCGTGCAACGGAGGAACGGGACAGGTAAATATATCATACTTACCCTCCTGGCGGTCCCTGCTTCTCCGTTGGAGATCGCGGTGTGCGTTCAGTGTTTACGCATACCGCGATCTCCTGGGAGCGTCGCTCTGTGGGGTCTAGACTGCGCCGGCGCGTGCGCTTGCGCAGTCTATAGAGGCTTCGGACAGAGTGACGCTCCCAGCGTTATATTATAGATGCCCCCCCCATTTTACATCTCCCCCAGATATAGTATGATGCCCCCCACACTCTACATCTCCCCCAGATATAGTATGATGCCCCCCACACTCTACATCTCCCCTAGATATAGTATGATGTCCCCCACACTCTATATCTCCCCCAGATATAGTACGATGCCCCTACACTCTACATTTCCCCAGATATAGTATGAAGCCCCCACACTATACATCTCCCCCAGATATAGTATGATGCCCCTGTAGCGCCCCCACTGCCGCAGGGCCGAGGGGCACCCGGTACCGGGCCTCTGAGTCTCTGCTCTGGGGTTGTCACGGTGGCTAGACCCGGTCCGTGACCCTGCTGAGGGGCGCACAATGAAAGGTGGTGGTATGATGGTGCTGATGTTATGGTGCGGTGTAGTGCCGGTCGTGGTCAATAACGAGGACACCAAGTTGCAGTCTCTTTACCTCTTTACTGAAGGCTTCTGAGTCCTCAATCCGGAATATGGTTAACAGGGCTGCGCAAGTCCGGCCGGTCCGATGGCACCTCCAGAGTTCCCTTTGCAGGTGGAAATCTGTGCCTACCTTCCTGCGCTTGTGTGTTGTGGTCCTCCCCTGCTGTGCTTACGGGATAGTACCCACAACTGTTGTGTCTGTTTCTTGTGTTCCCTCACAACTCGATTCTGATGTTCTCCCTCTACGTCCCCCTGATCTTACGATTAGGACGCACCCGTATGACGGGGAGGCTCGGAGCTTTTCCGGGACTCCAGCGTCGCCCCACTCCTGTTGTTACCCCCCTGTGTCTTCCTGGGTCTGGGTGAGACAGCCCGCCTGTAACTGACTGTCCTGCCGTAGGTTTGAAGTTTGGCTTGGAGGTCTATACTTCCTCGGCGTTCCGGCCACCGGTTATGCGCCTCAATAGGATGTTGCCTCGTCTTACAGCACGACTCCTACTGGTATTCTCCTTGTTGCGTTGATCTCGTTTCTTACTCAGCACAATAAACCTCGCTTCTTGTCCTTTCTTAGGGTACCGCCGCTATATCGTGCAGGCGTGGTCCCGAAACGTTCTCTCTGGTTGCTAGGCCTCTGTCAGGATCCCACCCCTGACAGGGACCCCTCTGAATCTTCCCCTACAACACCCTCTGCCACAAGGTGTTGCCTGGTTCCAACCCAGTCAGCTTTCTGTCTAACTTCCTATCTAACCCCCAGTTTTACCAGACTGTGAGGAGTGGCCTAATGAATAGTACCCTTAGCTCCCCCTGGAGGCCAGACTGTGAAATGTATTGGTGTCTGTGATACCTGGTCAGATGAACTCCTTCAGTGCCATCAGACGTACCATAGCCCCCCTTAGTGGCGGAGCCACAGTACTGCAACGACCAGGACTCTGGGGCGCTGCACTCCCCCCCCGGTTAAATCCAGTACTCCTGGACTGGGAAGAAAACAACAATACATGTCAGCAAAAAGACATACAATTTTTAAAATGCAAGTACAAGTAAACTTTTTAACAGAGCTTCCCGTTTATGGGAGGTGAGGACACTTGAACGTTACAAACATAGTTAAATACTTTAACTAACTTACTATGAATAACTTTCCTTACCCAACCGGGTATTCTACTAAGTGCAAAATCTTTGAACAATAATTTAACATTGCCTTTAAGGACGTACTTGCTAAATCCACTAAAGACCTTCTTATATCACATATAAGGCTAATTAACTTTTATGCATTCTCCTTTTTTAAATCTGCAGGACCGCCTGTCCTAACTGCTCCAGACCTACTGCCTCTCCTGTTGTGAATTTGGATTCTGGGCTCCCCCGGTGGCCGCTTGTGGAATTGGACTTGTCATCCTCTTTCCTGTTTCACCTGATTCCATCAGTAGTGGGTGTCGCTATTTAAGCTCATTTCTCTGGTGGTTTCTTGCCGGTCAACAATGTTATCTGATTCCTCTCAGTGCTTGTTCCTGCTTCTGACAACTACTAGATAAGTTGGACTTTTGTCCATGTTTGGTTTTGCCTATTTGTTCCAGTTCACAGCTGAAGTTTTGTTACTGTGTCTGGAAAGCTCTCGTGGATCAGGGATTGCTACTCTGGCGTTATGAGTTAATGCCAGAGTTTAAGGTAATCTCTGGATGGTGTTTTGTTAGTGTTTTTCTGCTGACCATGAAAGTATACTATCTGTCTTCTGCTATCTAGTAAGCGGACCTCAAATTTGCTAAGACTATTTTCCTGCTGCGTTTGTTGTTTCATCTGAACTCACCGTCATTATATGTGGGGGGCTACTGTCTTCTTGGGAATATTTCTCTAGAGGTGAGCCAGGTCTTATATTTCCCTCTGCTAGCTATTTTGGTCTTAGGCCAGAGCTGGGCATCTAGCGATAAATAGGAAATGCTACCTGGCTATTTCTAGTTGCGCGGCAGGCTTAGTTCATGGTCAGTATAGTTCCATCTTCCGAGAGCTTGTCCCTCTATAGGCTTGCTATGATCTCTGCCTGCAGAGATCATGACAGTTTGACCGGCCAATAAAGTGTTAAAGACCCAGGTTGAGAAAGGAGAGTGATAAGAAGTCTGCTGGAATTTTTTTTTTTTTTTTTTTTTCCTCCAGTCTGCCTTGCTGCAGTCTTTTTTCTCTCCCTCCTCCTAATCTCTGTATGCTCTGTGTGCACCTGACAATAATGGATCTCCAGAGTGTAACTGCGGGTTTGAATAATCTCATCACGAAAGTACAAAATTTACAAGATTTTGTGGTACATGCTCCGGTATCTGAGCCGAGAATTCCTTTGCCGGAGTTCTTCACAGGGAATAGAGCTAGCTTCCAGAATTTCCGAAATAATTGTAAGCTTTATTTGTCCCTGAAGTCTCGTTTAGCTGGAGACCCTGCTCAGCAGGTTAGGATTGTGATTTCCTTGCTCAGGGGTGACCCTCAAGATTGGGCCTTCTCATTGCCAGCAGGGGATCCTGCGTTACGCGATGTGGATGCGTTTTTTCTGGCCTTGGGCTTGCTTTATGAGGAACCTCATTTGGAACTTCAGGCAGAAAAAACTTTGATGGCACTATCTCAGGGGCAAGACGAAGCTGAAGTTTTCTGCCAAAAATTCCGTAAATGGTCTGTGCTTACTCAGTGGAATGAGTGCGCCTTGGCGGCAACTTTCAGAGAAGGTCTCTCTGATGCCGTTAAGGATGTTATGGTGGGGTTCCCTTTGCCTGCAGGTCTGAATGAGTCCATGACAATGGCTATTCAGATTGATAGGCGTCTGCGGGAGCGCAAACCGGTGCACCATCTGGCGGTGTCTATGGAAAAGACGCCAGAAAGTATGCAGTGTGATAGAATTCTGTCCAGGAGCGAGCGACAGAATTTTAGACGGAAGAATGGATTGTGTTTCTATTGTGGGGATTCTACTCATGTTATATCGGCATGCTCTAGGCGTACAAAGAAGCTTGATAAGTCTGTTTCCATTGGCACCATTCAGTCTAAGTTTATTTTGTCTGTAACCCTGATTTGCTCTTTGTCATCCATTGCCACGGACGCCTATGTTGACTCTGGCGCCGCTCTGAGTCTTATGGATTGGTCCTTTGCCAATCGTTGTGGTTTTGATTTAGAGCCTTTGGAGACTCTTATTCCTCTGAAGGGGATTGACTCCACCCCATTGGCTAATAATAAACCACAATACTGGACACAAGTAACCATGCGTATCAATCCGGATCACCAGGAGATTATTCGTTTCCTGGTACTGTATAATTTACATGACGATGTGGTACTGGGATTGCCATGGTTGCAGTCTCACAACCCAGTCTTGGACTGGAGAGCAATGTCTGTGTTGAGCTGGGGATGTAAGGGTATTCATGGGGACGTACCTTTGGTTTCTATTTCGTCGTCCATTCCCTCTGAAGTCCCTGAGTTCCTTTCTGATTATCAAGACGTCTTTGACGAACCCAAGCTTGGGTCGTTACCTCCGCACCGTGAGTGCGATTGTGCCATAGATTTGATACCGGGTTGTAAATATCCAAAGGGTCGTTTGTTTAATTTGTCTGTGCCGGAACATGCTGCTATGCGGGAATATATAAAGGAGTCTTTGGAAAAGGGACATATTCGTCCATCTTCTTCTCCCTTGGGAGCTGGGTTTTTCTTTGTCTCAAAAAAAGACGGCTCTTTGAGACCATGTATTGATTATCGGCTTCTGAATAAGATCACTGTTAAGTATCAATACCCATTGCCATTGCTTACTGATTTGTTTGCTCGTATAGAGGGTGCTAAGTGGTTCTCTAAAATTGATCTTCGTGGGGCGTATAATTTGGTGCGGATCAGGCAGGGGGATGAGTGGAAGACCGCATTTAATACGCCCGAGGGCCACTTTGAGTATTTGGTCATGCCTTTTGGTCTTTCTAATGCCCCTTCAGTTTTCCAGTCTTTTATGCATGATATTTTCCGCGATTTTCTGGATAAATTTATGATAATATATCTGGATGATATTCTGATTTTTTCTGATGACTGGGACTCTCATGTCCAGCAGGTCAGGAGAGTTTTTCAGGTTCTGCGGTCTAATTCTTTATGTGTGAAGGGGTCTAAGTGCGTTTTTGGAGTCCAGAAAATTTCCTTTTTGGGGTATATTTTTTCTCCCTCTTCCATTGAGATGGATCCCGTCAAGGTGCAAGCTATTTGTGACTGGACTCAGCCCTCCTCTCTTAAGGGTCTTCAGAGATTTTTGGGCTTTGCCAACTTTTACCGCCGATTTATTGCTGGTTTTTCGGATGTCGTTAAACCACTGACTGATTTGACCAGACAAGGCGCTGATGTTGCTAATTGGTCCCCTCATGCTGTAGAGGCCTTTCAGGAGCTTAAGCGCCGTTTTGCCTCTGCCCCTGTGTTGCGTCAGCCTGATGTGAATCTGCCTTTTCAGGTTGAGGTTGACGCTTCGGAGATCGGAGCTGGGGCAGTGTTGTCGCAGAAAGGTTCCGACTGCTCCGTCATTAGGCCTTGTGCTTTCTTTTCTCGCAAATTTTCGCCCGCAGAGCGGAATTATGATGTTGGGAATCGGGAGCTTTTGGCCATGAAGTGGGCGTTTGAGGAGTGGCGCCATTGGCTCGAGGGGGCTAGGCATCAGGTGGTGGTATTGACTGACCACAAAAATTTGATTTATCTTGAGACTGCCAGACGCCTGAATCCTAGACAGGCGCGCTGGTCTTTATTTTTTTCTCGCTTTAATTTTGTGGTGTCATACCTACCGGGTTCTAAGAATGTTAAGGCAGATGCCCTTTCTAGGAGTTTTGACCCGGACTCTCCTGGTAATTCTGAACCCACAGGTATCCTTAGGGAGGGAGTAATTTTGTCGGCCGTTTCTCCTGATCTGCGGCGGTCCTTGCAAGAGTTTCAGGCGGATAGACCGGATCGTTGTCCGCCTGATAGACTGTTTGTTCCGGATGATTGGACCAGCAGAGTCATCTCTGAGGTACATTCTTCTGCATTGGCAGGTCATCCCGGAATTTTTGGTACCAGGGATTTGGTGGCAAGATCCTTCTGGTGGCCTTCTCTGTCACGAGATGTGCGAGTCTTTGTGCAGTCATGTGAC
Source organism: Ranitomeya variabilis (assembly GCF_051348905.1). Taxonomy (NCBI): domain Eukaryota; kingdom Metazoa; phylum Chordata; class Amphibia; order Anura; family Dendrobatidae; genus Ranitomeya; species Ranitomeya variabilis. Next base: position 61,162,048 of record NC_135238.1, read on the forward strand.
GTTTGTGCTCGGGCCAAGTCTTGTAGTTCTCGGGCTAGCGGACTGCTGTTGCCCTTGCCTATTCCTAAGAGGCCTTGGACACACATCTCGATGGATTTTATTTCAGATCTGCCTGTTTCCCAGAAGATGTCTGTCATCTGGGTGGTCTGTGACCGTTTCTCTAAAATGGTCCATTTGGTTCCTCTGCCCAAGTTGCCTTCTTCTTCTGAGTTGGTTCCTCTGTTTTTTCAGAATGTTGTCCGATTGCACGGTATTCCTGAGAATATTGTTTCTGACAGAGGTACCCAATTTGTGTCTAGATTTTGGCGGGCATTCTGTGCTAGGATGGGCATAGATTTGTCTTTTTCATCTGCTTTTCACCCTCAGACTAATGGCCAGACCGAGCGGACTAATCAGACCCTTGAGACATATCTGAGGTGTTTTGTCTCTGCTGACCAGGATGATTGGGTTGCTTTTTTGCCATTGGCAGAGTTCGCCCTCAATAATCGGGCCAGTTCTTCCACCTTGGTGTCCCCGTTTTTCTGTAATTCGGGGTTTCATCCTCGATTTTCCTCCGGTCAGGTGGAATCCTCGGATTGTCCTGGAGTGGATGCGGTGGTGGAGAGATTGCATCACATCTGGGGGCAGGTTATGGACAATTTGAAGTTGTCCCAGGAGAAGACTCAGCGTTTTGCCAACCGTCATCGTCGTGTTGGTTCTCGGCTTTGTGTTGGAGATTTAGTGTGGTTGTCTTCTCGTTTTGTCCCTATGAGGGTCTCTTCTCCTAAGTTTAAACCTCGGTTCATCGGCCCTTATAGAATATTGGAGATTCTTAATCCTGTTTCTTTCCGTTTGGACCTCCCTGCGTCCTTTTCCATTCATAACGTTTTTCATCGGTCGTTATTGCGCAGGTATGAGGTACCTGTTGTACCTTCAGTTGAGCCTCCTGCTCCGGTGTTGGTTGAGGGTGAGTTGGAGTACGTTGTGGAGAAAATTTTGGACTCTCGTGTTTCCAGACGGAAACTCCAGTATCTGGTCAACTGGAAGGGTTACGGCCAGGAGGATAATTCTTGGGTCAATGCATCTGATGTTCATGCTTCTGATCTTGTTCGTGCCTTCCATAGGGCTCATCCTGGTCGCCCTGGTGGATCTGGTGAGGGTTCGGTGCCCCCTCCTTGAGGGGGGGGTACTGTTGTGAATTTGGATTCTGGGCTCCCCCGGTGGCCGCTTGTGGAATTGGACTTGTCATCCTCTTTCCTGTTTCACCTGATTCCATCAGTAGTGGGTGTCGCTATTTAAGCTCATTTCTCTGGTGGTTTCTTGCCGGTCAACAATGTTATCTGATTCCTCTCAGTGCTTGTTCCTGCTTCTGACAACTACTAGATAAGTTGGACTTTTGTCCATGTTTGGTTTTGCCTATTTGTTCCAGTTCACAGCTGAAGTTTTGTTACTGTGTCTGGAAAGCTCTCGTGGATCAGGGATTGCTACTCTGGCGTTATGAGTTAATGCCAGAGTTTAAGGTAATCTCTGGATGGTGTTTTGTTAGTGTTTTTCTGCTGACCATGAAAGTATACTATCTGTCTTCTGCTATCTAGTAAGCGGACCTCAAATTTGCTAAGACTATTTTCCTGCTGCGTTTGTTGTTTCATCTGAACTCACCGTCATTATATGTGGGGGGCTACTGTCTTCTTGGGAATATTTCTCTAGAGGTGAGCCAGGTCTTATATTTCCCTCTGCTAGCTATTTTGGTCTTAGGCCAGAGCTGGGCATCTAGCGATAAATAGGAAATGCTACCTGGCTATTTCTAGTTGCGCGGCAGGCTTAGTTCATGGTCAGTATAGTTCCATCTTCCGAGAGCTTGTCCCTCTATAGGCTTGCTATGATCTCTGCCTGCAGAGATCATGACACTCTCCTTTCTGTACAGGACCGCCCCTTTCTGCCCGGGCCTACTGTCCTTCCACTACTATACACAGTATAGAACATATCATTTTTCTTTCAGTTCAAGATCACTGAGCCATCTCTGTATGGCTCCTAGGAGGACTCACTAACTAACCCCATACGGGTTCACTTCCTGTCCTCGTTCTTCTATCAACATCATTAAACATTTCTTACAATCAACTAGTTAGTTACATTTAACTTTCACAGATCAGCATCATTACTTTTCCTTTTAGAGCATCATCATTCTCTAAGTACTATCAATGAACATCCCCTTTAAGAGGGGACCAAGTCTCTATGAGGTAGTGCAACTTCTCAAGCTGCAAGTCCGTATGCAGCAAGGACTCCGGTACTGCTTCCAGGAACAGTTTCTTCGCAAAGAGTCCTTTCTTTCAATAAACCAGTAGAGAGCACCTTTAAGAAGGTGCAAACTATGTACAAAAAGTTTGTAATCATGCATTGTTCATGATTCAGCAGTTCTTTCAATGATGAATAAACAGGAAACAAAAACAAAAAAGCAAAAGAAGGGATCCCGGGTAAACAAAGGGATCCCTTTAAGAATAACCCTAGTCGGGTTTAAAGCAGCAAAAAGCAGGGAAACAAGCAGTTAACTATTTACATATCCATGGCATCGAGGTTTACTCTCGCTCTGGTGGCCGTAGCTCCGCATAGACCTCGCTCCGCAAGGTGATCGGCGAGCTCGAGGCCTTTAAGAAGTGCTCCATACCCGGCGCCTGATCCCAGGGTGTAAGGCGCTGGAGTTTACAGGTCCCAGGGAGAGGGGGTGCCGCGACGGGGCCTACCAGCAAGTCCTCTGCCGGTGAGGCAGGGTCGTTCTTCATACCTGCTTCAGATGCGGTCCCTCCGGTGCCGATCTGCTCCGTCTCCGCTGGGGTCTGGAACGCTAGTTGCAGGGTCTCGCGCTGCGGCGTTGTCATCCCCGTTTGCAGCACCTCGCTTTCCGGCAGGGCCTTGCTTTCTGGCTTCGAAGCGCTGAAACTTCTTTCTTGCTCCGGACCAGACGAGGCTGCCAACAGATGTCTGATGAGGCTCCCGATGAAGGTCTTCTTCCACCCGGCCTCAGAGCTCAGCTGCGTCTGCCGGAGTTGGTCGCCGAGCTCATCCACTCCGGCCTGCAGGAAGTCAACATCTGCGGTGGAGGCCTGGTTGCGGTGCCCCTCCGGGTAGCTGGGGGAGTCCTCTGCTCCTACCCCACGCTCCGGCTCTGGGTGGCTCGCCATGGCGTCCTCCATGTCGCTGACTTCTTCTTCCTGGTCCTTTTCCCGCTCTCTCCTTCGTGGGCAGTTTCGTTTCCTCTGCCTCCGCCCACCATTGAGGATCAGGAGGCGGATTTCGGCTGCTGAAGGACACGTCCTCAAGGGGCAGAAATACTTAGACTGGGCGGCCATTGTCTTTCGCGCTCTTCAGCTTGTTTACGCCCACTTCCACGCCCCTCTTCTTCTCCTGCGCTCTCCTTAGCACTGTAATGGCGGTGGTTTTGGCGGGAACTTCTGGCGGCAAGTGGCAATACACAGTCTTTGCAATAAATCACAGTCCAAGCACAATAAATCACAGTTCCAAGGCACACATGACCCGATTCTTCAGGCTTAAGTAGATCCTGTTCATGACGCCAAGTTGTAGCGCCCCCACTGCCGCAGGGCCGAGGGGCACCCGGTACCGGGCCTCTGAGTCTCTGCTCTGGGGTTGTCACGGTGGCTAGACCCGGTCCGTGACCCTGCTGAGGGGCGCACAATGAAAGGTGGTGGTATGATGGTGCTGATGTTATGGTGCGGTGTAGTGCCGGTCGCGGTCAATAACGAGGACACCAAGTTGCAGTCTCTTTACCTCTTTACTGAAGGCTTCTGAGTCCTCAATCCGGATTACGGTTAACAGGGCTGCGCAAGTCCGGCCGGTCCGATGGCACCTCCAGAGTTCCCTTTGCAGTTGGAAATCTGTGCCTACCTTCCTGCGCTTGTGTGTTGTGGTCCTCCCCTGCTGTGCTTACGGGATAGTACCCACAACTGTTGTGTCTGTTTCTCGTGTTCCCTCACAACTCGATTCTGATGTTCTCCCTCTACGTCCCCCTGATCTTACGGTTAGGACGCACCCGTATGACGGGGAGGCTCGGAGCTTTTCCGGGACTCCAGCGTCGCCCCACTCCTGTTGTTACCCCCCTGTGTCTTCCTGGGTCTGGGTGAGACAGCCCGCCTGTAACTGACTGTCCTGCCGTAGGTTTGAAGTTTGGCTTGGAGCTCTATACTTCCTCGGCGTTCCGGCCACCGGTTATGCGCCTCAATAGGATGTTGCCTCGTCTTACAGCACGACTCCTACTGGTATTCTCCTTGTTGCGTTGATCTCGTTTCTCACTCAGCACAATAAACCTCACTTCTTGTCCTTTCTTAGGGTACCGCCGCTATATCGTGCAGGCGCGGTCCCGAAACGTTCTCTCTGGTTGCTAGGCCTCTGTCAGGATCCCACCCCTGACAGGGACCCCTCTGAATCTTCCCCTACAACACCCTCTGCCACAAGGTGTTGCCTGGTTCCAACCCAGTCAGCTTTCTGTCTACTTCTACTAACTTCCTATCTAACCCCCAGTTTTACCAGACTGTGAGGAGTGGCCTAATGAATAGTACCCTTAGCTCCCCCTGGAGGCCAGACTGTGAAATGTATTGGTGTCTGTGATACCTGGTCAGATGAACTCCTTCAGTGCCATCAGACGTACCATAGCCCCCTTAGCGGCGGAGCCACAGTACTGCAACGACCAGGACTCTGGGGTGCTGCACCCCCCCTACACGCTACATCTCCCCCAGATAGAGTATGATGCCCCCCAGACTATACATCTTCCCCAGATATAGTATGATGCCCCCCACACTCTATATCTCCCCAGATATAGTATGATGCCCCCCACACTCTACATCTCCCCCAGATATAGTATGATGCCCCCCACACTCTATATCTCCCCCAGATATAGTATGATGCCCCCCACACTCTGCATCTCCCCCAGATATAGTATTATGCCCACCATGTAGTACATTCCTCCATTCACAGTATGATGCCAACCACATATGCCAACAGTGACGGTCCTTCATGTGGTACCTCGGGAACATTAATTACCCACCCCTGTCTTAGAATACAAAATTACGGTATTTGATTTTAACAGTTCACAGTCACTAAGGTCGGATCCAGGTGAACATATGGAGGATTACTTGATTTTCGTCCATTAAAAAACAAATTTCGTCTGTATTTCATCCATATTCCATCCATGTGTCTTTTTTTACATCCGTATTGAATCCACTTTTATACATCAACAGTTTAAAATATACATTATGAAATACAGTTTCCTATGTTAATATTGGCAATGTATCTGCAATATTGGATGCTATATGGTTGATCTGTACGGCATCTGACTTTTTTTGGCACACCCATAGAATTGAATGGGAGCGTCTCATCCAAAATATGAAGAGAATAGCGCATGCTGTGATTTTTTTTTCATGCGGACACTTGGTCTGTGTGAAAAAACTGTAATTTGAACACACCTATTGAATTACATTGGCCAGTGCGCTGTCAGACTAATGCACTAATCCGAACTAGCCCTAAAGCACATGGAGCCAGGAGTTATGTCCTATGGAAACCTTTTCTCATCATCACATAGAAACCTTTCTTTTTTTCTCTTTCTTATATGTTTGCCCTAATTGCTGATTTTTTTCTGTACTATATTATAATTTGAGTTCTCTGCTCTGTATGCATCAGCAGAAGACTATTTTCAGCAGCATTTGACCTACATAGTACACTGGCCTTTGTATGGCAGGAGAACTCGCAATCTAGAATCACAAACTGAATGGCACACACTTGTAGCGTCTACCAGCGCCTCTGCATGGTTACCCTCTTTCCACCATGTGGAAGCTATCTTCTCCTCTGTGTGCACCGCACTGTGGTCCAGCAGCGCGTGCGCTCTCCTTCTTTTAAAGGGACAGCTCGAGCACATAGTAAAATGTCCCCAATTGTCTGCTGGGAGGCATTTAGTTAATGTGAACACCTGCAAGATGTCTCCTAGCCAGTAGCTGTAAGGCATATTGGATAAAAGACACCCTCCCCAATAGGGAGGTGTCTGAGCAACTCCTATAGTTCTGGTTAGGTGGTTTGGTGTGGGCAACGGTATGTCGCCAGGTCCCCTGTCCCTGACAAATATTCCCATATCCTGTTTTCCGTTAGTCCAGTATAGGTTATCCTTGTTTCTTGTGACAGCTTCGGTGGTGTCTATTTCCTGAAACAGAGTCCGCAGTATCTGTACCCTATGGCCCCACCGGTGGTACCTGAACTGTAACCTGAGACCTGTGTGTCTGAACCTGTCCCAGGTGGCCACCCTGTCTGCACAGTCTGAACCTGTCCCAAGTGGCTGTCCTGTCTGCACAGTCTGAAATCGTCCCAAGTGGCCGTACTGTCTGCACAGTCTGAACCTGTCCCAAGTGGCCATCCTGTCTGCACAGTCTGAACATGTCCCAAGTGGCCGTCCTGTCTGCACAGTCTGAACTTGTCCCAAGTGGCCATCCTGTCTGCACAGTCTGAACCTGTCCCAAGTGGCCGTCCTGTCTGCACAGTCTGAACCTGTCCCAAGTGGCCGTACTGTCTGCACAGTCTGAACCTGTTCCAAGTGGCCATCCTGACTGCACAGTCTGAACCTGTCCCAAGTGGCCGAACTGTCTGCACAGTCTGAACCTGTCCCAAGTGGCCATACTGTCTGCACAGTCTGAAATTGTCCCAAGTGGCTGTACTGTCTGCACAGTCTGAACCTGTCCCAAGTGGCCGTACTGTCTGCACAGTCTGAACCTGTCCCAAGTGGCCATCCTGTCTGCACAGTCTGAACCTGTCTCAAGTGGCCGAACTGTCTGCACAACCTGAACCTGTCCCAAGTGGCCATACTTGTTATGATCTGGTAACCTTGGAGCCGCATGAAAGACTTTCTCAGGAGTAGGTGGTACCTGTACTGACCGCAAACCCTAAACTAACACCGCAACTAGAAGTAGCCATGGGATGTACCTAGCACGTCCTAGACACCTCGACACAGCCGGAGAACTAAATACCCCTATAGATAGAAATGGGAATTCTATCTTGCCTCAGAGCAGAACCCCAAAGGATAGGCAGCCCCCCACAAATATTGACTGTGAGTATAAGAGGAAAGACACACGCAGGCAGAAAAACAAGATTTAGCAAAAGAGGCACTTCTAGCTAAATAGAAAAGGATAGGACAGAATTCTAAGCGGTCAGTATTAAAATCCTAAAAATATCCACAGCAGATAATACAAATATTCCACATCTAACTAAAGACATAGAAAGTATATCTGCATCTCCTGAGAATCCAGCATGACTGAAAAATCCAAACAAAGTCTAAGCTGGACAAAAACACAATAAATTGCACTGAATTGCCAAGCACACTGCATGTGTGCACAGAGACAAAAAACAGACACTTATCTTATATGAATTGGCAGCATGGCATGAGGAGCCAGAGAGAGATGCAATCCCTCCAAGTACAATGGACAACTGGCACTGATTCATGGAGCCTGCACACCTAAATACCTAATAGAGCTGCAATCAGCAGAAACACCTGTCCGGATTACAACCCCAAGACAACTGCACTAGCACCAACAACCACCGGAGGGAGCCCAAGAGCAGAATTCACAACAGTACCCCCCCTTGAAGAGGGGTCACCGAACCCTCACCAGAGGCCCCAGGCCGATCAGGACGAGCCAGATGAAAGGCACGGACCAAATCAGCAGCATGGACATCAGAGGCAAAAACCCAAGAATTATCCTCCTGGCCATAACCCTTCCATTTGACAAGGTACTGAAGCCTCTGCCTCGAAAAACGAGAATCCCAAATCTTCTCAACCACATACTCCAACTCCCCATCAACCAACACAGGAGCAGGAGGATCAACAGAGGGAACAACGGGCACCACATATTTCCGCAGTAAAGATCTATGGAAAACATTATGGATGGCAAAAGAGGCCGGAAGGGCCAAACGAAAAGACACCGGATTGATAATCTCAGAAATCCTATAAGGACCAATAAACCGAGGCTTAAACTTAGGGGAAGAAACCTTCATAGGAACATGACGGGAAGACAACCAGACCAAATCCCCAACCCGAAGCCGGGAACCAACACACAGACGACGGTTAGCAAAACGCTGAACCTCCTCCTGAGACAACACCAAATTGTCCACCACATGAGCCCAAATCTGCTGCAACCTGTCAACCACAGAATCCACACCAGGACAATCAGAAGGTTCAACTTGCCCCGAAGAAAAACGAGGATGAAAACCAAAATTACAAAAGAAGGGCGAAACCAAGGTAGCCGAACTAGCCGGATTATTAAGGGCAAACTCGGCCAATGGCAAGAAAGCCACCAAATCATCCTGATCTGCAGACACAAAGCATCTCAAATAAGTTTCCAGAGTCTGATTAGTTCGCTCGGTCTGGCCATTTGTCTGAGGATGAAATGCGGAAGAAAAAGACAAATCAATGCCCAGCCTAGCACAAAAGGCCCGCCAAAACCCAGAAACAAACTGGGAACCTCTGTCAGACACAATATTCTCCGGAATACCATGCAAACGAACCACATGCTGAAAAAACAACGGAACCAAATCAGAAGAGGAAGGCAATTTAGGCAAAGTGTTATGACCCCAGTGGACAGGGTCTCAGAGGAACGTGTAAGTCTGCAAGATACAAAAATCCAGCTCATAGGGCTGTGGCAACTGGGTTGACCAAATAGCTACTCCTAACGCCAACACTAGAAGTAGCCGGGGATCATGCCTACGGTGATCGCTAGATGACTCGCGCCAGCCGGAGAATCTAACTACCCCTAGGAGAAGAAACCAAAGACCTCTCTTGCCTCCAGAGAAAGGGACCCCAAAGCAAGATACAAGCCCCCCACAAATAATAACGGTGAGGTAAGAGGAAATGACAAACACAGAAATGAACCAGGTTCAGCAAAGAGAGGCCAGCTTACTAATAGCAGAATATAGCAAGATAACTTATCTGGTCAACAAAAACCCTATAAAAATCCACGCTGGAGATTCAAGAACCCCCGAACCGTCTAACGGTCCGGGGGGAGAACACCAGCCCCCTAGAGCTTCCAGCAAAGGTCAGGATACAGATAGGAACAAGCTGGACAAAAATACCAAACAAAACAAAAGCAAAAAGCAAAGAAGCAGACTTAGCTTGAAAAACAGGAACCAGGATCAGAGGACAAGAGCACAACAGATTAGCTCTGATTTCAACGATGCCAGGCATTGAACTGAAGGTCCAGGGAGCTTATATAGCAACGCCCCTGAACTAACGGCCCAGGTGAGGATATAGAAAAAGACAGACGCTCCAGAGTCAAATCACTAATGACCACTAGAGGGAGCAAAAAGCAAAATCACAACAGTACCCCCCCCTTAGTGAGGGGTCACCGAACCCTCACCACGACCACCAGGGCGATCAGGATGAGCGGCGTGAAAGGCATGAACTAAATCGGCCGCATGAACATCAGAGGCGACCACCCAGGAATTATCTTCCTGACCATAGCCCTTCCACTTGACCAGGTACTGAAGCCTCCGCCTGGAGAGACGAGAATCCAAGATCTTCTCCACCACGTACTCCAACTCGCCCTCAACCAACACCGGAGCAGGAGGCTCAGCAGAAGGAACCACAGGCACAACGTACCGCCGCAACAAGGACCTATGAAACACGTTGTGGATAGCAAACGACACAGGAAGATCCAGGCGAAAGGATACAGGATTAAGAATTTCCAATATCTTGTAAGGACCAATAAAACGAGGTTTAAATTTGGGAGAGGAAACCTTCATAGGAACAAAGCGGGAAGAAAGCCACACCAAATCCCCAACACGTAGTCGGGGACCCACACCGCGGCGGCGGTTGGCAAAGCACTGAGCCCTCTCCTGTGACAACTTCAAGTTGTCCACCACAAGATTCCAGATCCGCTGCAACCTATCCACCACAGAATCCACCCCAGGGCAGTCAGAAGGTTCCACATGACCCGAAGAAAAACGAGGGTGGAAACCAGAGTTGCAGAAAAACGGCGAAACCAAGGTGGCGGAACTAGCCCGATTATTAAGGGCAAACTCAGCTAACGGCAAGAAGGTCACCCAATCGTCCTGATCAGCAGAGACAAAACACCTCAAATAAGCCTCCAAAGTCTGATTAGTTCGCTCCGTCTGTCCATTAGTCTGAGGATGGAAAGCAGACGAAAACGACAAGTCAATGCCCATCCTACTACAAAAGGATCGCCAGAATCTGGAAACGAACTGGGATCCTCTGTCTGACACAATATTCTCAGGGATGCCGTGCAAACGAACCACGTTCTGGAAAAACACAGGAACCAGATCGGAAGAGGAAGGCAGCTTAGGCAAAGGAACCAAATGGACCATCTTGGAGAAGCGATCACATATCACCCAGATAACAGACATGCCCTGAGACACCGGAAGATCAGAAATGAAATCCATGGAGATATGTGTCCAAGGTCTCTTAGGGACAGGCAAGGGCAAGAGCAACCCGCTGGCACGAGAACAGCAAGGCTTAGCTCGAGCACAAGTCCCACAGGACTGTACAAATGACCGCACATCCCTAGACAAGGAAGGCCACCAAAAGGATCTGGCCACCAGATCTCTGGTGCCAAAAATTCCTGGGTGACCTGCCAACACCGAGGAATGAACCTCGGAAATGACTCTGCTGGTCCACTTATCAGGCACAAACAGTCTGTCAGGTGGACAAGAATCAGGCCTATCAGCCTGAAATCTCTGCAACACACGTCGCAGATCTGGAGAAATAGCTGACAAGATAATACCATCCTTAAGAATACCAACAGGTTCAGCAACTCCAGGAGCATCAGGCACAAAGCTCCTGGAAAGAGCATCGGCCTTCACATTCTTTGAACCTGGTAAATACGAGACAACAAAGTCAAAACGGGAGAAAAACAATGACCAGCGGGCCTGTCTAGGATTCAGGCGTTTAGCAGACTCGAGATACATCAGATTTTTGTGATCAGTCAAGACCACCACACGATGCTTAGCACCCTCGAGCCAATGACGCCACTCCTCAAATGCCCATTTCATGGCCAACAACTCCCGATTGCCCACATCATAATTTCGCTCCGCAGGCGAAAACTTCCTAGAGAAAAAGGCGCAAGGTCTCATAACAGAGCAACCAGGGCCTCTCTGCGACAAAACGGCCCCTGCTCCAATCTCTGAAGCATCCACCTCAACTTGAAAGGGAAGCGAGACATCAGGCTGGCACAAAACAGGCGCCGAAGTAAACCGACGTTTCAACTCCTGGAAAGCCTCCACGGCAGCAGGAGCCCAATTAACCACATCGGAGCCCTTCTTGGTCATATCCGTCAAAGGTTTCACAATGCTAGAAAAGTTAGCGATAAAACGACGGTAGAAGTTAGCGAAACCCAAGAACTTCTGAAGACTCTTAACTGACGAGGGCTGAGTCCAATCAAGAATAGCTCGGACCTTGACTGGGTCCATCTCCACAGCAGAAGGGGAAAAAATGAACCCCAAAAAGGGAACCTTCTGTACATCAAAAAGACACTTTGAGCCCTTGACAAACAAAGAATTTTCACGCAAAATTTTAAAGACCATCCTGACCTGCTCCACATGCGAGTCCCAATTATCAGAAAAAACCAGAATATCATCCAGATAAACGATCAGAAATTTATCCAGATAGTTCCGGAAAATGTCATGCATAAAGGACTGAAAAACTGAAGGGGCATTAGAGAGCCCAAAAGGCATCACCAAGTACTCAAAATGACCTTCGGGCGTATTGAATGCGGTTTTCCATTCATCCCCTTGCTTAATGCGCACAAGGTTGTACGCACCTTTAATCCGGGCAAACAAGTCAGACAACAGCGGCAAAGGATACTGAAATTTGACAGTGATCTTATTTAAAAGCCGATAGTCAATACAAGGCCTCAAAGATCCGTCCTTTTTAGCCACAAAAAAGAATCCCGCACCAAGAGGGGAAGAAGACGGACGGATGTGTCCTTTCTCCAGAGACTCCTTGATATATGAACGCATAGCGGTATGTTCAGGTATCGACAGATTAAACAGTCTTCCCTTAGGAAATTTACTGCCTGGAATCAAATCTATTGCACAGTCACATTCCCTATGAGGAGGCAATGCACTGGACCTGGACTCGCTAAAGACATCCTGATAATCAGACAAGTACTCCGGAACTTCCGAAGGCGTAGAAGAAGCAATAGACACAGGCAGGGAATCCTCATGAATACCACGACAGCCCCAACTAGACACTGACATAGCCTTCCAGTCAAGGACTGGATTATAGGTCTGTAACCATGGCAGCCCCAAAACAACCAAATCATGCATTTTATGTAGAACGAGAAAACGTATCACCTCGCGGTGTTCAGGAGTCATGCACATGGTAACCTGTGTCCAATACTGCGGTTTATTTTCTGCTAATGGCGTAGCATCAATACCCCTAAGAGGGATAGGATTTTCTAATGGTTCAAGAATAAAACCACAGCGCTTAGCAAATGAGAGATCCATAAGACTCAGGGCAGCACCTGAATCTACAAACGCCATGACAGGATAAGATGACAGTGAGCAAATCAAAGTTACAGACAGAATAAACTTAGGATGCAAATTACCAACGGTGACAGGACTAACAACCTTAGATATACGTTTAGAGCATGCTGAGATAACATGTGTAGAATCACCACAGTAGTAGCACAAGCCATTCCGGCGTCTATGAATTTTCCTCTCATTTCTAGTCAGGATTCTATCACATTGCATCAAATCAGGTGTCCGTTCAGACAACACCATGAGGGAATTTGCGGTTTTTCTATCACATTGCATCACATCAGGTGTCTGTTCAGACAACAACATGAGGGAATTTGCGGTTTTGCGCTCCCGCAACCGCCGGTCAATTTGAATAGCCAGGGACATGGTATCATTCAGACCTGTGGGAATGGGAAAACCCACCATAACATTCTTAATGGCCTCAGAAAGGCCATTTCTAAAATTAGCGGCCAGTGCACACTCGTTCCAATGTGTCAGCACGGACCATTTCCGAAATTTTTGGCAATACACCTCAGCCTCGTCCTGGCCCTGAGACATAGCCAGCAAGGCTTTCTCTGCCTGAATCTCAAGATTGGGTTCCTCATAAAGTAAACCGAGCGCCAGAAAAAACGCATCAATATCAGCCAATGCCGGATCTCCTGGCGCCAACGAAAAAGCCCAATCCTGAGGGTCACCCCGTAAGAATGAAATAACAATTTTTACTTGTTGAGCAGAGTCTCCAGACGAACAAGGTTTCAGGGACAAAAATAATTTACAATTATTCCTGAAATTCCTAAACTTAAATCGGTCTCCTGAAAACAGTTCAGGAATCGGAATCTTGGGTTCAGACCTAGGATTTCTGGTAACATAATCTTGTATACCCTGCACACGAGCGGCAAGCTGGTCCACACTTGTAATCAAGGTCTGGACATTCATGTCTGCAGCAAGCTTAAGCCACTCTGAGGTAAAGGGGAAAAGAAAAAAAAAAAATGAGAGAGGGAAAAAAAACCTCAAAATTTTCTTTCTTATAATCCCACTTCTGCAATGCATTAAACATTTAATACTGGCCTGGCATACTGTTATGACCCCAGTGGACAGGGTCTCAGAGGAACGTGTAAGTCTGCAAGATACAAAAATCCAGCTCATAGGGCTGTGGCAACTGGGTTGACCAAATAGCTACTCCTAACGCCAACACTAGAAGTAGCCGGGGATCATGCCTACGGTGATCGCTAGATGACTCGCGCCAGCCGGAGAATCTAACTACCCCTAGGAGAAGAAACCAAAGACCTCTCTTGCCTCCAGAGAAAGGGACCCCAAAGCAAGATACAAGCCCCCCACAAATAATAACGGTGAGGTAAGAGGAAATGACAAACACAGAAATGAACCAGGTTCAGCAAAGAGAGGCCAGCTTACTAATAGCAGAATATAGCAAGATAACTTATCTGGTCAACAAAAACCCTATAAAAATCCACGCTGGAGATTCAAGAACCCCCGAACCGTCTAACGGTCCGGGGGGAGAACACCAGCCCCCTAGAGCTTCCAGCAAAGGTCAGGATACAGATAGGAACAAGCTGGACAAAAATACCAAACAAAACAAAAGCAAAAAGCAAAGAAGCAGACTTAGCTTGAAAAACAGGAACCAGGATCAGAGGACAAGAGCACAACAAATTAGCTCTGATTTCAACGATGCCAGGCATTGAACTGAAGGTCCAGGGAGCTTATATAGCAACGCCCCTGAACTAACGGCCCAGGTGAGGATATAGAAAAAGACAGACGCTCCAGAGTCAAATCACTAATGACCACTAGAGGGAGCAAAAAGCAAAATCACAACAGCAAAGGCACCAAATGAACCATCTTAGAAAACCGGTCACAAACCACCCAGATAACCGACATCCTCTGGGAAACCGGAAGATCTGAAATAAAATCCATAGAAATATGCGTCCAGGGCCTCTCAGGGACCGGCAAAGGCAAAAGCAACCCACTAGCACGGGAACGACAAGGCTTGGCCCGCGCACAAGTGCCACAGGACTGCACAAAAGAACGCACATCACGCGACAAAGAAGGCCACCAAAAGGACCTACCAACCAAATCTCTGGTACCAAAAATACCAGGATGGCCAGCCAACACAGAACAATGAACCTCAGAAATCACTCTACTAGTCCATCTATCAGGAACAGTTTCCCCACTGGACAACGGTCAGGTTTGTCAGCCTGAAATTCCTGAAGAACCCGTCGCAAATCAGGGGAAATGGCAGAAAGGACCACCCCTTCCTTCAGAATGCCGACCGGCTCAAGTACCTCAGGAGAATCAGGCAAAAAACTCCTAGAGAGGGCATCAGCCTTAATATTTTTAGAACCCGGAAGATACGAAACCACGAAATCAAAACGGGAGAAAAACAGGGACCATCGAGCCTGTCTAGGATTCAACCGTTTGGCAGATTCGAGGTAAATCAGATTTTTATGATCGGTCAAGACCACAATACGGTGCTTGGCTCCCTCAAGCCAATGTCGCCATTCCTCAAACGCCCACTTCATAGCCAACAACTCCCGATTGCCGACATCATAATTGCGTTCAGCAGGTGAAAACTTACGGGAAAAGAAGGCACACGGTTTCATCAAGGAACAATCAGAATTCCTCTGAGACAAAACGGCCCCTGCCCCAATCTCAGAAGCGTCAACCTCAACCTGAAACGGAAGAGAAACATCTGGCTGATGCAACACCGGGGCAGAAGTAAATCGGCGTTTAAGCTCCTGAAAGGCAGAGACAGCCACAGAGGACCAATTTGTCACATCAGCGCCCTTCTTCGTCAAATCGGTCAGGGGCTTAACCACACTGGAGAAGTTAGCAATGAAACGGCGATAAAAATTAGCAAAGCCCAAAAATTTCTGAAGGCTCTTCACGGATGTGGGCTGAATCCAATCATGAATGGCCTGAACCTTAACCGGATCCATCTCTATAGATGAGGGAGAAAAAATGAAGCCCAAAAAAGAAACCTTCTGCACTCCAAAGAGACACTTAGACCCCTTCACAAACAAAGCATTATCACGAAGGATCTGAAATACCATCCTGACCTGTTTCACATGAGACTCCCAATCATTGGAAAAAATTAAGATGTCATCCAAATATACAATCATGAATTTATCAAGATAATTCCGGAAGATATCATGCATGAAGGACTGAAAAACAGATGGAGCATTAGAGAGCCCGAATGGCATCACAAGATATTCAAAATGGCCTTCGGGCGTATTAAACGCAGTTTTCCATTCGTCCCCCTGCTTAATACGAACAAGATTATATGCCCCCCGAAGGTCAATTTTAGTAAACCAACTAGCCCCCTTAATCCTGGCAAACAAATCAGAAAGCAAAGGTAAAGGGTATTGAAACTTGACAGTGATCTTATTCAAGAGGCGATAATCAATACAGGGTCTCAAGGAGCCATCCTTCTTAGCAACAAAAAAAAATCCCGCTCCCAACGGTGAAGAAGATGGCCGAATATGCCCTTTCTCCAAAGACTCCTTAACATAACTTAACTCCGCATGGCGGTATGTTCCGGCACAGACAGATTGAAAAGTCGGCCCTTAGTAAACTTAAAGCCTGGAATCAAGTCAATAGCACAATCACAGTCCCTATGCGGTGGAAGGGAACTGGACTTGGGCTCATCGAATACATCTTGAAAATCAGACAAAAACTCTGGAATTTCAGAAGAGGAGGAAGAGGAGATTGACATCACAGGAACGTCATTATGAACCCCCTGACAACCCCAACTAGTCACAGACATAGACTTCCAATCCAACACAGGATTATGTATCTGCAACCATGGAAAACCCAGCACAATAGCATCATGCAAATTATGCAACACCAGAAAACGACAATCTTCCTGATGGGCTGGCGCCATGCACATGGTCACCTGTGTCCAAAACTGGGGTTTATTTTTAGCCAAAGGTGTAGCATCAATGCCCCTTAAAGGAATAGGGTTCTGTAAAGACTGCAAGGGGAAACCACAACGCCTGGCAAATTCAAAGTCCACTAAGTTCAAAGCGGCGCCTGAATCCACAAACGCCATAACATAAAATGACGACAATGAGCAGATCAAGGTCACAGATAACAGAAATTTAGGTTGTACAGTTCCGATGGTAACTGAACTAGCGATTCTCTTTGTACGCTTTGGGCAGACTGAAATGACATGAGAAGCATCGCCACAATAAAAACACAACCTATTCTGACGTCTGAATCCTTGTTGTTCCGTTCTAGACAGAATCCTATCACACTGCATAGGCTCAGGCATCTGCTCTGAGGACAACGCCACAGCGCGCACAGTTCTGCGCTCCCGCAAGCGCCGATCGATCTGAATGGCCAGAGACATAGAATCACTCAGACCAACAGGCGTGGGAAACCCCACCATAACATCTTTGACAGATTCAGAAAGACCCTTTCTGAAAATTGCCGCCAAATCATCTGCAGCGCCCCAGAGTCCTGGTCGTTGCAGTGATGTCGCTCTGCCACTAAGGGGAGTGATGTTACGTCTGATTGCACTAAAGGAGTTTCTCTGATCAGGTAACACTCGCACTACACTTCACACTCCGGCCACCAGGAGGGGTGGTTCTATCTAGTAGGCCACTCCTCACACTCTGGTAAAACTGGGGGTTGGACAGGAAGACAGGGAGAGAAGTAACTGGGAAGAGCTAGTGAGAGGACCTGTCAGGGATGGGATCCTGGCAGACTCCTAAGAGCAGAACTAACCAGTGAACAACGGGAATACAGAAAAGAGGCATTAGGACCAGAAGGAGTCGTGCTGTTAGACCGAGGCAACATCCTTCTGAGGCGCAAACAGTCGGTGGCCGGAACGCCGAGCAAGTAAGAGACTCTAAGTACTACTGCAAACCACGGCCGGACAGCCAATTATAGGTTGGCTGTCTCACACAAATCACCTAAGCAGACAACGGAGGCAGCTGTGGGAGAGGGGCGACTCTAGGGTCCCGGAAGAACTCCAGGCCTACCCCGTCATACGGGTGCGTCCTACCATATCACCTGGGGGACGGAGAGAACGAACATCAGAGACAGACAGAATCAGTTGTGACTGAGGACTATCCCGGGAGCTCAGCAGGGAAGGACTACAACACACAGCGCTAGAAGGTAGACACTGATTCCCACCTGTAAAGAGAACTCCTGATGTGCCTTTGGACCGGCCGGTCTCAAACAGCCCTGTTGACAGCGCTCTGGACTGAGGATTCTAAAACCTTCAGTAAAGAGGTAAAGAGACTGCAACCTGGTGTCCTCGTTGTTTATTGCGACCGGCACTTCACAACTTCACCATCATTCACCACTCTTTTACCGGACGTCCCCCTGACAGGCAGGGCCACGGACCGGGCTTAGCCGCCGTGACAACCCCCCAGCACAGAGACTCTGAGGCCCAGTACCGGGTACCCCTCGGCCCTGCGGCGGTGGGGGCGCTCCATTTTTGGCGTCACGAACAGGATCTACTTAAGCCTGAAGAATCAGGTCATGTGTGCCTTGGAACTGTGATTTATTGTGCTTGGACTGTGTATTGCCATTTACCGCCAAAATTCGCCATTGCCGCGCACGGAGGGAGGAGCCTTAGCTTCGTGGGCGGAACCGGCCAAAAGAAGCGCGGAACGGAAAGCGCGGTAAGGCACCAATCCCGGAAGAGGAACTCCGACTTCCAGCAGGTTAGTGGGAGGAAGGGACAGCCATGTCCGAGTCGGGAGGAGAGGAGGTGGCGGCTGCAGCCGCGGACGCAGGGGCAGCTCCGGTCCCCGCAGCGGGCGAAGCCGCGGCCCTAATACCACCACTGGCGGCCCCGGAGCCCGCTCCCCCCATCAGCCAGGTGGACACCGCCGCTACCACAAAGGCCATAATGCCCTTCTCTATGCCATACCTGCCCGGAGCGGCCTGGCTCCCGCGATACTCTGGGGAGTCACATACATTCACTGACTTTAAAGAAGGGCTCTGCAGCCTGCTCGAGTTCTATCCCCTGACCGAGCCTCAGAAGGTTCATATGATAATCGGCCAACTCTTTGGAGCAGCTCTGAGAGAAGTGAAGTCCTGGCCCGCTGCAGATAAGGGAACGGCACAGCAGATTTTTGCAAAGCTTAAAGCCACCTTCGATTCCCGTACAGCTACAGAAATTAAATTGACTTTCTATGGATGCAAACAGAGACCGCAGGATAGCTTACGGGACTATGCCCTTAATCTCCAGGAGGCGATGCGGGCCATTAAGCAGAGTGACCCCGACAGCATGCAGGATGAGGATAAACTCCTGAAAGAGCGGTTCATTGAGGGGCTCCTGTGCAGTCACCAACGGGGCCAATTGTACTTCTTGGCCATGCAAAATCCAGACTTGACTTTTGCGCAATTCAAGGATAAAGCTATCCAGGCATTGCAGGAGCGACAGCCTAGCCGTGCAGCACCTCTCAGGCGCCCCGCTCTCACATACCACCAGGAGGTGGCGTCGGATGTTCCAGTCGCCGCCGAGGCCGATGCCCAGAGCCTAGAAGACGATTCCCCTGCAGGACTCCGCCTCCAGATGCAGGAGCTGACCAAGAGCGTTGCTGCCCTGGCCCGGACGGTGCAGTCCCTACAGGAGGCCCCCAAGGAGAAGATCCAGCTGGCCTCCAGACCGGAGGATGTTCCTTGGATGCGACAGAGGAGGACTCCGCCGACCAGAGGCCGGGCCGACGATCGCTTCCATCAGGATGGACGACCCATCTGCCACCGCTGTCATCAGGTGGGCCACCTTGCAAGGTACTGTCCTTTAAACGAGCAACCCCTGGGGCAAAGGGCCAACCCCCAGGAGTAGGACGGTCAGGCCCGCAGCATTGGAGAACCAAATACATTGGAGGACGACCAGTTCTCCCCGTAGTGGTTGATGGGATCCCCTTGAACGCTTTGCTAGACACCGGTTCTCAGGTGACGACTATACCTTACGTGCTTTATAAACGGTATTGGGAGGACACCGATATTACTCGTGGCCCTGACGATGATTTCACCATAATAGCCAGTAATGGTCAGCCGTTACCACAAGTGGGGTATAAGGAAGTCACCATCAAAGTGGGGCGGGTGGAATTGAAAGCCCAAGGGATTGTGATTGTTGATATTGATCGTCGAGAATGTAATCCCATGATGACTCTTGGTACTAATGTTATAGAAAATTGTCTTGCAGAAGTTATTGTTTTGTTGCAACAGGTGGCAGAAACTGCTGGTCACAGTGAGCAACGTGCCCTGCAGAAGGAAATCAGAGCTCTGATGCAGAGACAGCAGGTAGAGCTGACTGGTGGTGAGATTGGTCGTGTCACTGTGAGTGATTCAAACCCCATCGCGATACCCCCCAGGAGTGAAATGTTAATATGGTGTCGGGCAGCCATAGGCCTCAGGGGAAAGGACTACCAGGCCTTGGTAGAACCCGTATATTCAGACAATAGGCCTACTATTCTAACCGCCAGGGGGGTGGTTGACGTTCGCCAGGGGAGGGTGCCTGTACGTGTCCTCAATTGTGGGGAGGAAGAAGTTCACCTCACCAAGTATGCCACACTCGCCAAATTGTTCACTGTTAACAATAGTGTGATACAGGCACCTGAACCCTTGGTCCCGTCAAACGTGGCAGGGGACAACGCTTCTGCAGAGCACTCGAAAGACTGGTGTCGGGAATTGCATGTGGGCACTGATTCTACCCCATTCCATCAAAACAGGGGGCCTACAGGGTGGTACACGAGTACGAGCAGGTATTCAGCAAACACCCCTTAGATTTCGGGCAGGTGAAAGGGATCCAACATCATATCCCCACGGGAGATCACCGACCCATAAAAGAGAGATATCGTCCTGTACCCCCAGCTCATTACCAGTGTGCCAAAGACATGTTGCGGGAAATGAAGGAGGCTGGGGTGGTGAGAGACAGCTGTAGCCCTTGGGCAGCTCCGTTAGTCCTTGTTAAAAAGAAAGATGGTACAATGAGGATGTGTGTTGATTACAGGCAGTTGAATCGCATTACACATAAGGACGCATACCCACTGCCCAGGATAGAGGAGTCTCTGGCTGCTTTAAAATCTGCTAACTATTTCTCTACCTTAAGGCCCCGTCTCACTAAGCGATTTACCAACGATCACGACCAGCGATACGACCTGGCCGTGATCGTTGGTAAGTCGCTGTGTGGTCGCTGGGGAGCTGTCACACAGACAGCTCTCTCCAGCGACCAACGATCAGGGGAACGACTTCGGCATCGTTGAAACTGTCTTCAACGATGCCGAAGTCCCCCTGCAGCACCCGGGTAACCAGGGTAAACATCGGGTTACTAAGCGCAGGGCCGCGCTTAGTAACCCGATGTTTACCCTGGTTACCAAAAAAAACAAACAGTACATACTCGCCTTTCGGTGTCCAGGTCCCTTGCCGTCTGCTTCCTGCTCTGACTGAGATCCGGCCGTACAGTGAGAGCAGAGCGCAGCGGTGACGTCACTGCTGTGCTCTCACTTCTCACTTTCCGGCCGGCAGTCAGTGAGAGCAGGAAGCAGACGGCAAGGGACCTGACGGACATCAGAAGGCGAGTATGTATTGTTTTTTTTTTTTTTACATTTACGCTGGTAACCAGGGTAAACATCGGGTTACTAAGCGCGGCCCTGCGCTTAGTAACCCGATGTTTACCCTGGTTACCAGTGAAGACATCGCTGGATCGGTGTCACACACACCGATTCAGCGATGTCAGCGGGGTCTCAACGACCAAAAAAAGGTCCAGGCCATTCCGACACGACCAGCGATCTCGCAGCAGGGGCCTGATCGCTGGTACGTGTCACACATAGCGAGATCGCTATGGAGGTCGCTGTTGCGTCACAAAACTAGTGACTCAGCAGCGATCTCGCTAGCGATCTCGCTATGTGAGACGGGGCCTTTAGATCTCACCAGTGGGTACTGGCAGGTTCCTGTGGCGGAGGCGGACAAAGAGAAGACGGCCTTCACGACACCAATGGGTCTCTGCGAATTCAATTACATGCCCTTCGGATTGTGCAATGCTCCAGGGATGTTCCAGAGGATGATGGAGTGCTGCCTGGGACACATGAACTTTGAAACCGTGCTGCTGTATTTGGATGATGTTATTGTTTTCTCTAAGACCTACGAAGACCATCTGAAGCACCTGGCCGAGGTGTTTAAAGCTCTGTCCAACTTTGGCTTAAAGGTGAAACCGTCCAAGTGTCATCTGCTGAAACCTAAAGTGCAGTACCTGGGCCATGTGGTGAGCGCTGAAGGAGTGGCCCCAGACCCAGACAAGGTCACGGTGATCAAGGACTGGCCAAAGCCCAGTGACCTCCACGAAGTCCGGCAGTTCCTCGGGCTGGTCGGCTATTACCGGAGGTTCATCAAGGACTTCACCAAGAAGGCCGCACCCTTGCAAAACCTGTTGGTGGGACAACCAAAGAAGACTAAGGGGAGGAACACCCCATTTGACTGGAATGAGGAGCTGGAGGGATCCTTTACTTGTTTGAAGTCGGCACTGACGGGTGAAGAGGTACTGGCCTACCCCGAATACGACCAACCGTTTGTGCTGTACACGGATGCCAGCAATGTGGGATTGGGAGCCGTGCTGTCCCAGGTCAAGAAAGGCAAAGAGAGGGTGATCGCTTACGCCAGCAGAAAACTCCGTCCCACGGAAAGAAACCCTGACAACTACAGTTCCTTTAAGCTGGAATTCCTTGCCATCGTCTGGGCAGTGACAGAGAGGTTTAAACACTACCTGGCCTCTGCGAAATTCACCGTCTTCACGGAGAACAATCCGCTAACGCATCTGGACACTGCCAAACTCGGGGCCTTGGAACAGCGGTGGATGGCCCGGCTGTCCAACTATGATTTCACCATCAAGTACCGGGCAGGACACAAGAATGCTAATGCCGATGCCTTGTCCCGAATGCCCAATTTGCCAGAAACGGGAGAAGACCCGGAGGCACTTGAAGAGGTGGAGCTGCCTGCCTTCCATCGCCCCAAAGCCACTCAGAACTCTCACCATGTGAAGAACAGGCACAAGAACCAACCGGATGCCTTGCTGAATCCCCTGCCCCATCACGGATGGGCGGAAACCCAGGATGGTGACCCCGCGGTCCGTCGGGTGAAAGAGCTCTTGACGCAGGCAGGGTTGCACCCTGGCCCAGATGATCCACAGGAGACCCAACAGCTGTGGAAGGGGAGAAGCAAATTGTTTATCCATGATGGCAAGCTGTGCCGGAGGAGCATCGACCCACGTACTCATGAATTGGTGTGGCAGATAGTGGTGCCAAGGCGAGATGCGCCCATGGTTCTGGGAGCCTACCACGACGGAGCCGGACACTTCGGATGGAGGAAGCTAGAGAGGCTACTCCGAGGGAGGTTCTATTGGATTGGCATGAAGAGAGCCATTGAGAAGTGGTGTCGGGAGTGTGGTCCATGTAGTCTACGCAGGAAGGACCGTGGTAGTCAACGGGCTCCCCTGCGGCCTATCATCACCAAACGGCCGCTCTAACTGGTCGCACTGGATCATGTGAAACTGACACCTAGCCGGTCAGGCTATATCTACGCCCTTTCCATCGTAGATCACTACTCCAGATTTTTGGTGGTCGTACCTGTTAAGGATCTAACGGCTAGGACTGCCGCCAAAGCCTTCCAGCAGTACTTTTGTCGGCCCCACGGCTACCCGGAGAAGGTACTGACCGATCAGGGACCAGCATTCGAAGCAGAAGTGTTCCAAGAGTTCTGCCAAATGTACGGGTGTAAGAAGATCAGAACCACCCCATACCATCCTCAAACCAATGGGATGTGCGAAAAGATGAACCAAGTGGTGATCGACTTATTGAAGACCTTACCCGTGGAGGAACGGAACATGTGGCCGACCAAGTTGCCTGACTTGGTGGATATGTACAACCACATCCCAGTAAATTCCACCAATTGCACTCCAGCATACCTGATGCGAGGAAGGTCTAGCCAGTTACCTGTTGATCTGGACATGGGGGTCCTAGTCCCCGAAGATACCTCGTCGGATGCGGATTGGGATGCAGAAAGGCAGCGAAGGTACCGCCAAGTACAGGAGTGCGTGGAAAGAAGTCTTGCCCAGGCTAGGCAGAAACAAGAAAGGGACTACAACCAGCGTGTTCCTGCGATTCCCCTGTCCCCTGGTGAGCAAGTACTCAAGCGAAAGAGGAGACTACACAAGCTCGATGACCAATGGGAAGCGGAACCGTATACCATCCTGCCATCCGATTTCGACAACACGAAGGTCTGTCTCATCAGCAAGGACGGAGGGGAGACCTCGACAGCGATATCCAGGGATCACCTTAAGGTCTGCCCCGATAAGTTGAGAGAGAGGGACGCGGCCCCAGAAATCTCCCGACCGGTGGAAAAGTAGAAGATGATCCACACCGTCCTTGGAGACTTTCCCCAGTCCTGGACTCAGATAAATCACGCCGTCGTGGTACCTGTTCTAACGTTCCAACAGCCGGACCCACCAGAAACAATGGTAGTACCCGACCATCCGGCCCCGCAACCTCAACAAGCCCTACCTGAAGATGCTGTGCCGACCGCTGAACTGGCAGATCCTCCCTCTGCTATCGGTGAGCCTGCCGTACCCACTCTTGCTAGCAGCAGCCCTGAGAGCTCTAGCCTGCCAGCGCTACCCAGACTCACTAGAAGTGTAGCCAGAAGACAGTGCACTACACCAGCGGTAGCAAGTATAGCGGGCCCTGTTAGGTCAATAGCAACCCCTGCGCTGCGAAGGTCCACGCGCAGCACTCAGAATCAAACTCCCCTCCGCTACAAAACTTGGAGGTATTAATAAGGGCTGCTATTTAGTTGAAAATGTGTGTGTACATATCTTTTGTTACAGGTTGTAAAATGGACAATAGAGTAATGGACGGTGAATTGCTCAAAAACTTTCCAAAGGGGGGACCTCTTTGTTTACCCGGGGTCCCCGCCGTTTCAATCATTGAACTGAGAGTCATAAACTGTGCATGACCTAACTTTTGCAACGTTCAAGAGTCCTCACCTCCCATAAAGGGAAGCACTGTTATGTTTAATTGTTTATGCTATTTCAAAATTTTGTGTGTTTTCTGTTAACATGTATTGTTGTTCTTGTTTTCCAAGTCCGGGAGTACTGGATTTAACCGGGGGGGAGTGCAGCGCCCCAGAGTCCTGGTCGTTGCAGTGATGTCGCTCTGCCACTAAGGGGAGTGATGTTACGTCTGATTGCACTAAAGGAGTTTCTCTGATCAGGTAACACTCGCACTACACTTCACACTCCGGCCACCAGGAGGGGTGGTTCTATCTAGTAGGCCACTCCTCACACTCTGGTAAAACTGGGGGTTGGACAGGAAGACAGGGAGAGAAGTAACTGGGAAGAGCTAGTGAGAGGACCTGTCAGGGATGGGATCCTGGCAGACTCCTAAGAGCAGAACTAACCAGTGAACAACGGGAATACAGAAAAGAGGCATTAGGACCAGAAGGAGTCGTGCTGTTAGACCGAGGCAACATCCTTCTGAGGCGCAAACAGTCGGTGGCCGGAACGCCGAGCAAGTAAGAGACTCTAAGTACTACTGCAAACCACGGCCGAACAGCCAATTATAGGTTGGCTGTCTCACACAAATCACCTAAGCAGACAACGGAGGCAGCTGTGGGAGAGGGGCGACTCTAGGGTCCCGGAAGAACTCCAGGCCTACCCTGTCATACGGGTGCGTCCTACCATATCACCTGGGGGACGGAGAGAACGAACATCAGAGACAGACAGAATCAGTTGTGAGGACTATCCCGGGAGCTCAGCAGGGAAGGACTACAACACACAGCGCTAGAAGGTAGACACTGATTCCCACCTGTAAAGAGAACTCCTGATGTGCCTTTGGACCGGCCGGTCTCAAACAGCCCTGTTGACAGCGCTCTGGACTAAGGATTCTAAAACCTTCAGTAAAGAGGTAAAGAGACTGCAACCTGGTGTCCTCGTTGTTTATTGCGACCGGCACTTCACAACTTCACCATCATTCACCACTCTTTTACCGGACGTCCCCCTGACAGGCAGGGCCACGGACCGGGCTTAGCCGCCGTGACAACCCCCCAGCACAGAGACTCTGAGGCCCGGTACCGGGTACCCCTCGGCCCTGCGGCGGTGGGGGCGCTCCACATCCTTATTCCATTTAGTCAGCACAGACCATTTTCTAAATTTCTGACAATACAATTCTGCTGCTTCTTGACCCTGAGACAGGGCCAACAAGGTCTTCTCCGCTTGATCCACAGAATTTGGCTCATCATATAATAATCCTAGAGCCTGGAAAAAGGCATCTACATTAAGCAAGGCCGGATTCCCAGATTCCAGGGAAAATGCCCAATCCTGAGGGTCGCCACGCAGCAGGGATATGACATTTTTAACCTGCTGAATGGGATCACCAGAGGAACAAGGCTTCAGAGCAAAAAACAGTTTACAGTTGTTTTTAAAACTCAAAAATTTGGATCTGTCCCCAAAAAACAAATCAGGAGTAGGAATCCTAGGCTCTAAAAGCGGAGTCTGAGTAATATAATCAGAAATACCCTGTACCCTAGCAACAAGCTGGTCTACACGAGAAACTAATCCCTGAACATCCATGCTAGCACAAGACTCCTCAGTCACCCAGAGGAAAAGAGGGAAGAAAAGCCAAAGCAGACTACAGAAAAAAAAATGGGTCTTTCTTCCCTTCTTCTGAGATGCATTTAACTCTTTGTTGGCCAGTTGTACTGTTATGATCTGGTAACCTTGGAGCCGCATGAAAGACTTTCTCAGGAGTAGGTGGTACCTGTACTGACCGCAAACCGTAAACTAACACCGCAATTAGAAGTAGCCGTGGGATGTACCTAACACGTCCTAGACACCTCGACACAGCCGGAGAACTAAATACCCCTATAGATAGAAATGGGAATTCTATCTTGCCTCAGAGCAGAACCCCAAAGGATGGGCAGCCCCCCACAAATATTGACTGTGAGTATAAGAGGAAAGACACACGCAGGCAGAAAAACAAGATTTAGCAAAAGAGGCACTTCTAGCTAAATAGAAAAGGATAGGACAGAATTCTAAGCAGTCAGTATTAAAATCCTAAAAATATCCACAGCAGATAATACAAATATTCCACATCTAACTAAAGACATAGAAAGTATATCTGCATCTCCTGAGAATCCAGCATGACTGAAAAATCCAAACAAAGTCTAAGCTGGACAAAAACACAATAAATTGCACTGAATTGCCATGCACACTGCATGTGTGCACAGAGACAAAAAACAGACACTTATCTTATCTGAATTGGCAGCATGGCATGAGGAGCCAGAGAGAGATGCAATCCCTCCAAGTACAATGGACAACTGGCACTGATTCATGGAGCCTGCACACCTAAATACCTAATAGAGCTGCAATCAGCAGAAACACCTGTCCGGATTACAACCCCAAGACAACTGCACTACCACCAACAACCACCGGAGGGAGCCCAAGAGCAGAATTCACAACACATACTGTCTGCACAGTCTGAACCTGTCCCAAGTGGCCATACTGTCTGTGCGGCGCCCCAGTGTCCTGGTCATCACAGTGATGTCATTATCCTTTCAGGGGAGAAGTGATGTCATGTCTGAACGCAATGAAATACAACCACATTCAGGTATCACACACATGCAACATGTTCACACTCCAGACCAGAAGGGGAAGCTCTAAGCCTGTTTAGGGTGAATTCCCCTATTTAACATCCTGATCTGGAGGGAAAAGGAGTTCAGTTCCTGTCAGGCAGGGAGAAGGAGAGGAGCTCTGCTGGCATGAAGTGCTGCAACTCCTGGAAAAAGACACTAAAAGGTGAACATACTGCAGAGAGTATGCAGGAAAGCAGAGCACAGGAGAGGAATATCAGGGGGAGATCAACCAGGAACAAGCTGCTCCTTTCTGAGGCGCAGAAGCTGGTAGCCAGGAACACCGAGGAAGCAATCGTCTCCAAGCCTTGCTTCAGAGACCGGCAGGACAGTCAATTCCAAGTTGGCTGCCCGATCTTAATACCTAGGAAGACACAGTGGCAACTTGTGGAGGTCG
This sequence comes from Ranitomeya variabilis, assembly GCF_051348905.1. NCBI lineage: Eukaryota > Metazoa > Chordata > Amphibia > Anura > Dendrobatidae > Ranitomeya > Ranitomeya variabilis. The sequence goes on from NC_135238.1 coordinate 61,189,589, forward strand.
GGGCATCTCTAGGATCCCTATAAACAAGCCTCAGGCCATCAGTCATACGGGTTTGTCCTATCCACACCATCTGGGGGACAGAGAGGAAGAAATAACATCTAGAACATCTATAACGGTTGTGAGGACCTTACCAAGAAGCTCAGCAGGGAGGTACTACAACACACAGGCGCTAGTGGAAGGCTACTGATTTCCACCTGGATAAGGGGACTCTGGAATTGCCTTCAGACCGACCGGACTCTGCCTACCCTGTCATCTGGCGCTCCGGGCTGAGGATACCATCTGAAGTCTTCAGTAAACAAGGTAAAAGCCTGCAAACCTGTCTCCTCGTTCTTTACTGCACCTTGGTCATATATAAACTCTTTTACTGGACACCCCTGAGGGTCACGGACCGGGTCAGCCACCATGATATCCCCCGAACCGCAGGACCCGGTGCCGGGTACCCCATTGCCCTACTCTGGGGGCGATCCATTTTGGGTCATGTGCGCCTAAGAACTCTATTTGAACTGTGATTTGCTTAAAGACTGTGTGTTGCAATTTGCCGCCAAAATCCGCCATTGCCGCGCCGTGTGCCGATTCCGGAGAGGAACCCCGACTTCCACCAGGTTAGCAGAGGGGAGGAGCGGCCATGTCTGATCCGGGAGGGAAAGTAGCGGCGGTTGCAACCGCAGACTTAGAAGCGCCTCCAGGCCCCGCAATAGGCGCAGCCGCAGGCCTCATACCGCCGACGGGTCCCGCAGAGCTTGCTGCTTCCATCAACCAGCCAGACACTGCCACGGCTACAGCGGCCATAATGCCCTTCTCTATGCCATACATACCTGGAGCAGCCTGGCTCCCGCGATACTCTGGAGAATCGCATACATTAACTGACTTTAAAGAAGGGATCTGCAGCCTGCTTGAGTTTTATCCCCTGACAGAGCCTCAGAAGGTTCACATGGTAACGGGCTAACTGTTTGGAGCGGCTCTGTGAGAAGTGAAGTCCTGGCCCGCTGCGGATAAAAGAACTGTGCAGCAGGTCTTTGCAAAGCTTAAAACCACCTTTGACACCCGCACCGCCACAGAAATTAAATTGACGTTCTATGGGTGCAAGCAGAGGCCGCAGGATAGCTTACGGGACTATGCCCTTAATCTCCAGGAGGCACTGCAGGCAATCAAGCAGGTTGATCCAAACAGCATGCAAGATGAGGACAAACTCTTAAAGGAGCGGTTCATCAAGGGGCTCCTGTGCAATCACCAAAGGGCCCAACTGCACCTCCTGGCCATTCAGAATCCTGACCTGACCTTTGCGCAATTTAAACACAAGGCCATCCAAGTGCTACAGGAGCGACAGCCCAGCCGTGCAGTACTTCCTAGGCGTCAAGCCCTCACGTACCACCAGGAGGTGGTGCCAGATCCTCAAGTTTCTGCTGAGGCCGATGCCCAGATCCTGGAAGACGATTCCCCTGCAGGACTACGCTTCCAGATGCAGGAGCTGACCAAAAGCGTTGCTGCCTTAGCTCGGACGTGCAGTCCCTACAGGAGGCCCCCAAGGAGAAGATCAAGCTGGCATCCAGACCGGATGATGTTCCCTGGCGACGACAGAGGAGGATCCCGCCGACCAGAGGCAGAGACGATGATCGCTTTCATCAGGACGGATGACCCATCTGCCGCCGCTGCAACAAGGCAGGCCACATTGCAAGGTACTGTCATTTAAACGAGCAACCCCTGGGGCAGAGGGCCAACCCCCAGGAGTAGGACGACCAGGCCCGCAAAACTGTAGAGTCAAGTACATTGGAGGACGACCTGTTCTCCCCATTGTGATCGACGGTATCCCCAAGAACGCTCTGTTGGACACCGGTTCTCAGGTGACAACTATGCCTTACATCCTTTATAAACGTTATTGGGAGGACACCGACATTACTCATGGCGCTGATGATGATTTCACTATAGTAGCCAGTAACGGTCAGCCATTGCCACAAGTGGGGTACAAAGAGGTCACCATTAAAGTGGGGCGGGTAGAATTGAAGGCCCAAGGAATTGTGATTGTTGATATTGACCGACGTAAATGTAACTCCATGATGACCATTGGTACTAATGTCATAGAAAATTGTCTTGTTATTGTCTTGTTAAAGCAAGTTGCAGAAACAGCTGGTTACAGTGAACAACGTGCCCTGCAGAAAGAAATCCGAGCTCTGATGCAGAGACAGCAGGTAGAACTGACTGGTGGAGAAATTGGCCGTGTCACCGTGAGTGATTCAATCCCCATTGCAATACCCCCTAGGAGCGAAATGTTAATATGGTGTCGGGCAGCAATAAGCCTCAGAGGAAAAGAATATCAAGCCCTGGTAGAACCTGTGTATTCAGATAGTAGGCCCACCCTTCTGACAGCCAGAGGGGTGGTTGAAGTCCGCAAGGGGAGGGTGCCAGTATGTGTCCTTAACTGTGGAGAGGAAGAGGTCCACCTAACCAAATATGCCACAATTGCCAAATTGTTTGCTGTTGATAATAATGTGATACAGGCAACAGAACCCTTGGTCCCATCCAACCAAGCGAAGGACAATGGCTCTGCGGGACAAACGGAAGATTGGTGTCAGAAATTACACGTGGGCACTGACTCTACCCCATCACACCAAAAACAAGGGGCTTACAGGGTGGTTCATGAGTATGAGCGGGTATTCAGCAAGCACCCCCTAGATTTTGGGCAGGTAAAAGGGATTCAACATCATATCCCCACGGGAAATCATCCACCCATTAAAGAGAGATACCGTCCTGTACCCCCAGCTCATTATCAGTGTGCCAAAGACATGTTGCGAGAGATGAAGGAGGCTGGGGTAGTTAGAGACAGTTGTAGCCCCTGGGCAGCTCCATTAGTCCTCGCCAGGAAGAAGGATGGCCTGATGAGGATGTGTGTTGATTATAGGCAGATAAACCGCATTACACATAAAGATGCATACCCACTGCCCAGAATAGAAGAGTCCTTGGCTGCTTTAAAATCTGCTAACTACTTCTCTACCTTGGATCTCACCAGTTGGTACTGGCAGGTTCCCGTAGCAGAGGCGGACAAGGAAAAGACGGCCTTCACCACACCGATGGGTCTCTGTGAATTCAACTACATGCCATTCGGACTGTGCAACTCCCCAGGAACGTTCCAGAGGATGATGGAGTGCTGTCTTGGACACAAGAATTTCAAAACCATCCTGCTGTACTTGTCATCGTCTTCTCCAAAACCTATGAGGACCACCTGAAGCACCTGGCAGAGGTGTTCGAAGCTCTGTCCAACTTTGGCCTAAAGGTAAAACCATCCAAATGTCATCTATTAAAGCCCAAAGTGCAGTACCTGGGCCATGTGGTGAGTGCCGAAGGAGTGGCCCCAGACCCTGACAAGGTCACTGTGATCAGAGACTGGCCGAAGCCCAGCAACCTCCATGAAGTCCGGCAGTTCCTCGGATTGGTAGGCTACTACATGAGGTTTATCAAAGACTTCACCAAGAAAGCTGTGCCATTGCAAGACCTGTTAGTGGGCCAATCCAAGAAAACCAAGGGTAAGAATACCCCATTTGACTGGAACGATGGACTGGAGGGATCCTTCACTTGTTTGAAGTTGGCACTGACGGGAGAAGAGGTACTGGCCTACCCTGAATATGACCAACCGTTTGTGCTGTATACGGATGCCAGCAACATGGGACTGGGAGCTGTATTGTCCCAGGTCCAGAAAGGCAAAGAGAGGGTAATTGCTTACGCCAGCAGGAAACTTCGCCCCACTGAAAGAAACCCGGACAACTACAGTTCTTTTAAGCTGGAGTTCCTCACCATCGTTTGGGCCGTGACGGAGAGGTTCAAGTGCAGCGCCCCAGAGTCCTGGTCATTGCAGGAGTGCAGCGCCCCAGAGTCCTGGTCGTTGCAGTACTGATGCTCCGCCGCTAAGGGGGGCTATGGTACGTCGGATGGCACTGAAGGAGTTCATCTGACCAGGTATCACAGACACCAATACATTTCACAGTCTGGCCTCCAGGGGGAGCTAAGGGTACTATACATTAGGCCACTCCTCACAGTCTGGTAAAACTGGGGGTTAGATAGGAAGTTAGAGAGAAAGCTGACTGGGTTGGAACCAGGCAACACCTTGTGGCAGAGGGTGTTGTAGGGGAAGATTCGGAGGGGTCCCTGTCAGGGGTGGGATCCTGACAGAGGCCTAGCAACCAGAGAGAACGTTACGGGACCGCGCCTGCACGATATAGCGGCGGTACCCCAAGAAAGGATAAGAAGCGAGGTTTATTGTGCTGAGTGAGAAACGAGATCAACGCAACAAGGAGAATACCAGTAGGAGTCGTGCTGTAAGACGAGGCAACATCCTATTGAGGCGCATAACCGGTGGCCGGAACGCCGAGGAAGTATAGAGCTCCAGGCCAAACTTCAAACCTACGGCAGGACAGTCAGTTATAGGCGGGCTGTCTCACCCAATTGACCTAGGAAGACACAGGGGGGTAACAACAGGAGTGGGGCGACGCTAGAGTCCCGGAAGAGCTCCGAGCCTCCCTGTCATACGGGTGCGTCCTAGCCATAAGATCTGGGGGACGTGGAAGAACATCAGAATCGAGTTGTGAGGGAACACGAGAAACAGACACAACAGTTGTGAGGACTATCCCGTGGTGCTTAGCAGGGAAGGACTACAACACACAAGCGCTAGAAGGTAGGCACAGATTTCCACCTGCAAAGGGAACTCTGGAGGTGCCATCGGACTGGCCGGACTTGCGCAGCCTGGTTAACCGGATTCCGGACTGAGGATCCTGAAGCCTTCAGTAAAGAGGTAAAGAGACTGCAACCTGGTGTCCTCGTTATTTACCGCAACCTGCACCGCACCACCACAACACCATCACCATCACGCACACCATTCCCTCCACCTATCATTGTACGCCCCTCAGCAGGGTCACGGACCGGGTCTAGCCACCGTGACAACCCCAGAACAGAGACTCAGAGGCCCGGTACCGGGTACCCCTCGGCCCTGCGGCAGTGGGGGCGCAACAGAAGTGTCGCTCTTCCACCAGGGGGAGTGATATTACGTCTGATGGTACTAAAGGAGTTCACCTTGCCAGGTATCACAAGTCACACACCACACTTCACACTCCAGTCCACCAGGGGGAACCTTGCTTCTATCTATTAGGGCACTCTTTACACACGGGTAAAACTGGTGGGTTGGATAGGAAGTTAGGCAGAAGCTACCTGGGTTTGACCCAGAGAGGACCTGTCAGGCAGACAGGGGGAAAAGGAGGAACATCTGAGCTGCAGACAGAGGGTCCCTGTCAGAGGCGGGATCCTGACAGAGGCCTAGCACGAGATAGATAGCTACGGAGCTGCGCCTGCCCCTACGTGCGGCAGCATCCTAAGAAAGGACAAGAAGCGAAGTGTATTGTGGAGAGTGAGAAACGAAGTCACAGCACAAGGAGATAATACCGGGAGGAGTTCTGCCCCAAGATCGGCAGCCTCCTTCTGAGGCGCGTAGCCGGTGGCCGGAACACCGAGGGAGTAATTGACTCTACACATTACTTCAGAGACCAGCAGGACAGTCAATTCCAAGTTAACTGCCCTACCTTAATACCTAAGAAGACACGGTGGCAAATTGTGGGGGTCGGGGCATCTCTAGGGTCCCTATAAACAAGCCCCAGGCTATCCCAGTCATACGGGTTGTCCTATCCATACCATCAGGGGGACAGAGAGAGAGAATATCAGAAACATCCACGAAAGTTGTGAGGACTATCCCGTGGTGCTCAGCAGGGAGGTACTACAACACACAGGCGCTAGTAGGAAGGCTACTGATTTCCACCTGGTTAAGAGAACTCTGGATTTGCCTTCGGACCGGCCGGACTTTGCCTGCCCTGTGAATGGTACTCTGGACTGTGGACCCCGAAGTCTTCAGTAAAGGGTGGAGAGGCTGCAACCTTTGTGTCCTCATTGTTCATTGCGCCTTGCAGCGTCCATCGTCACCGCCTGCACGTCCGGGGGGCCCTGGGGACGTACTTCACATGTGGGAGGGTGTGCCATCTGGCTGCCATTCCATTGCCCCGGTGGGCCCCTGGGCAGCGTCGGTCACCCTGGCCGAGTGCCACAGGTGGCGTCACGAACACCGTACAAACTACACCTTTAATTGGACGCCCCTCAGGAGGGCCACGGACCGGGTCGGGCCACTTTGACATCCCCAGAACCGAGAGAGATAGACCCGGTGCAGATTACCCCAATGCCCTTACGCGTGGGGCACTCCACAAGCACTACCTGGCCTCAGCAAAATTCACCATCTTCACTGACAACAATCCACTGACACACTTGGACACAGCAAAACTTGGTGCCTTGGAGCAGCGGTGGATGGCCCGGTTGTCCAATTATGATTTTACCATCAAGTACCGGGCAGGGCACAAGAATGCGAATGCCGATGCATTGTCCTGGATGCCCAACTTGCCAGAAACGGGAGAAGACTCAGAAGCACTCGAAGAAATAGAGTTGACAGTTTTCCATCGCCCCAAGGCCACTCAGTATTCCCATCATGTGAGGAACAGGCGCAAGAATAAGCAGGACGCCACGCTGAATCCCCTGCCCCACCATGGATGGGCAGAGACCCAGGACAGTGACCCCACGGTCCGTTGGGTGAAAGAGCTCCTGACGCAGGTAGGTTCACACACTGGCCTGGATGATCCACAAGAGACGCAACAACTGTGGAAGGGGAGAGGCAAACTGTTTATCTACGATGGTAAGCTGTGCCGAAGAAGCATCGACCCACGCACCCATGAGTTGGTATGGCAGATAGTAGTCCCAAAGCAAGATGCGCCAATGGTTCTGGAAGCGTACCACGATGGAGCAGGACACTTCGGATGGAGGAAGTTGGAGAGTCTACTTCGTGGAAGGTTCTACTGGGTTGGCATGATGAAAGCCATCGAAAAGTGGTGCCGAGAGTGTGGCCCATGTAGCCTACGCAGGAAGGACCGTGACAGCCAAAGGGCTCCGCTACAGCCCATCATCACCAAACGACCGCTCGAACTGGTTGCGTTAGATCATGTGAAGCTAACACCCAGCCGGTCAGGCTATGTCTACGCCCTAACCATTGTGGACCACTACTCTAGATTTCTGGTAGTTGTGCCTGTCAAAGATCTGACAGCAAGGACAGCAGCCAAAGCCTTCCAGCAATACTTCTGTAGACCACACGGGTACCCAGAGAAGGTACTGACTGATCAAGGACCAGCCTTTGAAGCGGAAGTGTTCCAGGAATTCTGCAATTTATATGGGTGTAAAAAGATCAGAACGACACCGTATCACCCACAAACCAATGGGATGTGTGAAAAGATGAACCAAGTGGTAGTCGACTTACTGAAGACCTTGCCTGTGGAGGAACGGAACTTATGGCCAGCAAAGTTGCCCGACTTGGTAGACATGTACAACCACATCCCAGTGAATTCCACCAACTGTACTCCAGCATACCTGATGAGAGGAAGATCCAGTAAGTTACCTGTTGATCTAGACATGGGAGTCCTAACCTGTCATGATCTCAATGGCAAGAGAACATAGCATCAGCATATATAGGAACTAGCTCTTGGAAGATGGGAACTGAGCTGACCATGAACTAAACCTAACACACAACTAGCAGTGGCCGGGTAGCATGCCTACGTTGATTCTAGATGCCCAGCACCAGCCGGAGGACTAAATAATGCTAGCAGAGGAAAATATTAGTCCTAGCTCACCTCTAGAGAAATACCCCGAAAGGAGACAGAGGCCCCCCACATGTATTGGCGGTGAATTAAGATGAAATAACAAAACGTAGTATGAAAATAGGTTTAGCAAATTTGAGGTCCACTTACTACATAGCAGAAGACAGAAAGAACACTTTCATGGTCAGCTAAAAACCCTATCAAAACACCATCCAGAAATTACGTTAAAACTCTGTCATTAACTCATAACACCAGAGTGGCAATTCCTGTTCACAAGAGCTTTCCAGACACAGTAACGAAACTACAGCTGTGAACTGGAACAAAAATGCAAAAACAAACATGGACAAGAGTCCAACTTATCTAGTAGTTGTCTAGGAGCAGGAACAAGCACAGAGAGGCTTCTGATAACATTGTTGACCGGCAAGCAACTAACAAAGCAGCAAGGTTATATAGCGACTCCCACATCTTGATGGGAACAGGTGAACAGAGAAGATGAAGACACCAGTTCAATTCCACCAGTAGCCACCGGGGGAGCCCAGAATCCAAATTCACAACAGTACCCCCCCCTCAAGGAGGGGGCACCGAACCCTCACCAGAACCACCAGGGCGATCAGGATGGGCCCTATGAAAGGCACGAACCAGATCAGAGGCATGAACATCAGATGCATTCACCCAAGAATTATCCTCCTGGCCGTATCCCTTCCACTTGACCAGATACTGGAGTTTCCGTCTGGAAATACGAGAGTCTAAGATTTTCTCCACAACGTACTCCAACTCACCCTCAACCAACACCGGAGCAGGAGGCTCAACGGAAGGCACAACCGGTACCTCATACCTGCGCAATAATGACCGATGAAAAACGTTATGAATAGAAAAGGATGCAGGGAGGTCCAAACGGAAGGAAACAGGGTTAAGAATCTCCAATATCTTATACGGGCCGATGAACCGAGGCTTAAACTTAGGAGAAGAGACCCTCATAGGGACAAAACGAGAAGACAACCACACCAAATCCCCAACACAAAGCCGAGGACCAACACGACGGTGGCGGTTGGCAAAAAGCTGAGTCTTCTCCTGGGACAACCTCAAATTGTCCACCACCTGCCCCCAGATCTGATGCAATCTCTCCACCACAGCATCCACTCCAGGACAATCCGAAGATTCCACCTGACCAGAGGAAAATCGAGGATGAAACCCCGAATTACAGAAAAACGGGGACACCAAAGTGGCAGAGCTGGCCCGATTATTGAGAGCGAACTCCGCCAATGGCAAAAAAGCAACCCAATCATCCTGGTCAGCAGACACAAAACACCTCAGATATGTCTCCAGGGTCTGATTAATCCGCTCGGTCTGGCCATTCGTCTGAGGATGGAAAGCGGACGAAAAAGATAAATCTATGCCCATCCTAGCACAGAATGCCCGCCAAAATCTAGACACGAATTGAGTCCCTCTGTCAGAAACGATATTCTCAGGAATACCATGCAAACGAACAACATTTTGAAAAAACAGAGGAACCAACTCGGAAGAAGAAGGCAACTTGGGCAGAGGAACCAAATGGACCATCTTAGAGAAACGGTCACACACCACCCAGATGACAGACATCTTCTGAGAAACAGGCAGATCTGAAATAAAATCCATCGAGATGTGCGTCCAAGGCCTCTTAGGAATAGGCAAGGGCAACAATAATCCACTAGCCCGAGAACAACAAGGCTTGGCCCGAGCACAAACGTCACAAGACTGCACAAAGCCTCGCACATCTCGTGACAGGGAAGGCCACCAGAAGGACCTTGCCACCAAATCCCTGGTACCAAAAATGCCAGGATGACCTGCCAACGCAGAAGAATGAACCTCAGAGATTACTCTACTGGTCCAATCATCAGGAACAAACAGTTTATCAGGTGGGCAACGATCAGGTCTATCCGCCTGAAACTCCTGCAAGGCCCGCCGCAGGTCTGGAGAAACGGCTGACAATACCACTCCATCCTTAAGGATACCTGTGGGCTCAGAGTTACCAGGCGAGTCAGGCTCAAAACTCCTAGAAAGGGCATCCGCCTTAACATTCTTAGAACCCGGTAGGTATGACACCACAAAATTAAACCGAGAGAAAAATAATGACCAGCGCGCCTGTCTAGGATTCAGGCGCCTGGCGGTCTCAAGATAAATCAAATTTTTGTGGTCCGTCAATACCACCACCTGATGTCTGGCCCCCTCAAGCCAATGGCGCCACTCCTCAAAAGCCCACTTCATGGCCAAAAGCTCCCGATTCCCAACATCATAATTCCGCTCAGCGGGCGAAAATTTACGGGAAAAGAAGGCACAAGGCCTCATCACGGAGCAGTCAGAACTTTTCTGCGACAACACTGCCCCAGCTCCGATCTCAGAAGCGTCGACCTCAACCTGAAAAGGTAGAGCAACATCAGGCTGACGCAACACAGGGGCAGAGGAAAAACGGCGCTTAAGCTCCCGAAAGGCCTCCACAGCATCAGGGGACCAATCAGCAACATCAGCACCCTTCTTAGTCAAATCGGTCAATGGCTTAGCAATATCCGAAAAACCAGCAATAAATCGACGATAAAAGTTAGCAAAGCCCAAAAATTTCTGAAGACTCTTAAGAGAAGAGGGCTGCGTCCAATCACAAATAGCTTGAACCTTGACAGGATCCATTTCAATGGAAGAGGGGGAAAAAATATATCCCAAAAAGGAAATCCTCTGTACCCCAAAAACACACTTAGAACCCTTCACACACAAAGAATTAGACCGCAAAACCTGAAAAACCCTCCTGACTTGCTGGACATGAGAGTCCCAGTCATCCGAAAAAATCAGAATATCATCCAGATACACAATCATAAATTTATCCAAATAATCGCGAAAAATATCATGCATAAAGGACTGGAAAACTGACGGAGCATTTGAAAGACCAAAAGGCATCACTAAATACTCAAAGTGGCCCTCGGGCGTATTAAATGCGGTTTTCCACTCATCCCCCTGCCTGATTCGCACCAAATTATACGCCCCACGAAGGTCAATCTTAGAGAACCACTTGGCCCCCTTTATGCGAGCAAACAAATCAGTCAGCAACGGCAATGGGTATTGATATTTAACAGTGATTTTATTCAAAAGCCGATAATCAATACATGGTCTCAAAGAGCCGTCTTTTTTTGACACAAAGAAAAAACCGGCTCCTAAGGGAGATGACGATGGACGAATATGTCCCTTTTCCAAGGACTCCTTTATATATTCTCGCATAGCAGCATGTTCAGGCACAGACAGATTAAATAAACGACCCTTTGGGTATTTACTACCCGGGATTAAATCTATGGCACAATCGCACTCTCGGTGCGGAGGTAACGAACCAAGCTTGGATTCTTCAAAGACATCACGATAGTCAGACAGGAACTCAGGAATTTCAGAGGGAATAGATGATGAAATGGAAACCACAGGTACATCCCCATGAGCCCCCTTACATCCCCAGCTCAACACAGACATAGCTCTCCAGTCGAGGACTGGGTTGTGAGATTGCAGCCAAGGCAATCCTAGCACCAAATCATCATGTAGATTATACAGCACCAGAAAGCGAATAATCTCCTGGTGATCCGGATTAATACGCATAGTTACTTGTGTCCAGTATTGTGGTTTATTATTAGCCAATGGGGTGGAGTCAATCCCCTTCAGAGGAATAGGAGTCTCCAAAGGCTCTAAATCATACCCACAGCGTTTGGCAAAGGACCAATCCATAAGACTCAAAGCGGCGCCAGAGTCGACATAGGCGTCCGTGGAAATAGATGACAAAGAGCAAATCAGGGTCACAGATAGAATAAACTTAGACGGTGAGGTGCAAATAGAAACAGATTTACCAAGCTTTTTAGTGCGTTTAGAGCATGCTGATATAACATGAGTAGAATCACCACAATAGAAACACAACCCATTTTTCCGTCTAAAATTCTGCCGCTCGCTTCGGGACAGAATTCTATCACACTGCATACTCTCTGGCGACTTCTCAGTGGACACCGCCAGATGGTGCACTGGTTTGCGCTCCCGCAAACGCCTATCGATCTGAATAGCCATTGTCATGGACTCATTCAGACCCGCAGGCACAGGGAACCCCACCATAACATCCTTAATGGCATCAGAGAGACCCTCTCTGAAAGTCGCCGCCAGGGCGCACTCATTCCACTGAGTAAGCACAGACCATTTACGGAATCTTTGGCAGTAAATTTCCGCTTCATCTTGCCCCTGAGATAGGGACATCAAAGTTTTTTCTGCCTGAAGCTCCAAATGAGGTTCGTCATAAAGCAACCCCAAGGCCAGAAAAAACGCATCCACATTGAGCAACGCAGGATCCCCTGGTGTCAATGAAAAAGCCCAGTCTTGAGGGTCGCCCCGGAGCAAGGAAATCACAATCCTGACCTGCTGTGCAGGGTCTCCGGCAGAGCGAGATTTCAGGGACAAAAATAATTTGCAATTATTTCGAAAATTCTGAAACCCAGATCTATTCCCCGAGAAAAATTCCGGCAAAGGAATTCTCGGCTCAGATACAGGTGCATGACAAACAAAATCTTGCAAATTTTGTACCTTCGTGGCGAGATTATTCAAACCTGCAGTTACACTCTGAAGATCCATTACAAACAGGTGGACACAGAGCCATTCAAGGGTTAAGAGGAGGTAAGAAGCAGCTAGACAGCAATTAAGGGCTAGGCAGCAAAACTCTGAAGGGAAAAAAAAAAAAAAAAAAAAAATTTCCCTTAAACACTTCTCTATCTCCTGCTTCAGCCCAAACAATTAACACTTTGTGGGCCGGTCAAACTGTCATGATCTCAATGGCAAGAGAACATAGCATCAGCATATATAGGAACTAGCTCTTGGAAGATGGGAACTGAGCTGACCATGAACTAAACCTAACACACAACTAGCAGTGGCCGGGTAGCATGCCTACGTTGATTCTAGATGCCCAGCACCAGCCGGAGGACTAAATAATGCTAGCAGAGGAAAATATTAGTCCTAGCTCACCTCTAGAGAAATACCCCGAAAGGAGACAGAGGCCCCCCACATGTATTGGCGGTGAATTAAGATGAAATAACAAAACGTAGTATGAAAATAGGTTTAGCAAATTTGAGGTCCACTTACTACATAGCAGAAGACAGAAAGAACACTTTCATGGTCAGCTAAAAACCCTATCAAAACACCATCCAGAAATTACTTTAAAACTCTGTCATTAACTCATAACACCAGAGTGGCAATTCCTGTTCACAAGAGCTTTCCAGACACAGTAACGAAACTACAGCTGTGAACTGGAACAAAAATGCAAAAACAAACATGGACAAGAGTCCAACTTATCTAGTAGTTGTCTAGGAGCAGGAACAAGCACAGAGAGGCTTCTGATAACATTGTTGACCGGCAAGCAACTAACAAAGCAGCAAGGTTATATAGCGACTCCCACATCTTGATGGGAACAGGTGAACAGAGAAGATGAAGACACCAGTTCAATTCCACCAGTAGCCACCGGGGGAGCCCAGAATCCAAATTCACAACACTAACCCCAGAAGATACCTCGCCAGATTCAGATTTGTATACAGAAAGACAGCAAAGGTACCGCAAAGTACAGGAATGCGTGGAAAGAAGTCTAGCCCAAGCCAGACAAAAACAAGAAAGGGACTACAACCAGCATGCTCCTGCAGTTCCCTTGTCACCAGGTGAACAAGTACTCAAACGGAAAAGGAGACTACACAAACTTGACGACCAATGGGAAGCGGAACCATATACCATCCTGCCATCCGACTTTGATAATACAAAGGTCTGTCTCATCAGCAAAGATGGAGGAGAAACTTCGACAGCAATATCCAGAGACCACCTCAAAATATGCCCTGATAAGTTGAGAGATAGAGAAACAGAGCCAGGAACATCTCCACCCGTGGAAGAGGAGAAGATGATACACACTGTTCTCGAAGACTTTCCCCAGTCTTGGACTCAAATAAATCAGGCCATCGTGGTAACTGTTTTGACGTTTCGTCAGCCGAAACCGCCGGAACCAAATGTGATGCCAGATCATCTTGAGCCAAAAGAGACTCTGCACCAACAGATTCCAACAGCTGATGCGATCCCAGCCGTAACTCAACAACAGCAGACTCCAACAGAGGACGCCATGCCAACAGTTGAATCGGCAAGTCCACCCTCTGCTGTCGGTGAATCTGCCATGCCTACAAGTAGTAGAAGCAGTCCTGAGAGCTCCAGCATACCAGTGCTACCTAGACTCACTAGAAGTGTAGTCAAAAGACAGTGCACTACACCAGCGATAGCAAGCACAGCAGACCCTGTTAGGTCACTAGCAACTCCTGCACTGCGGAGGTCTACACGTAGCACCAAAAATCAAACCCCAATTCGCTACAAAACTGGGAAATATTAACGGTTGCTGCTGTTTGTTTGAAAATGTCTGTATATATATCTTTGTTACAGGTTTAAAATGGACAATGGAGTAATGGACAGTGAATTACTCAAAAACCTTCATTATACTTTTAAAAGGGATCCCTTTGTTTACCCGGGATCCTTGCTGTTTCGAGTTTGCACTCACTAAACTGGGAGTCATGAACTGTGCATGACCAAGACTTTCGCAACGTTCAAGTGTCCTCACCTCCCATAAAGGGAAGCGTTACTTTTGCATAAGTTGTTCATAGCATTTCAAAATTGTATGTCTTTTGCTAATATGTATTGTTGTTCTTCTTTTCCCAGTCCCGAAGTACTGGATTTAACGGGGGGGAGTGCGGCGCTCCAGTGTCCTGGTCGTCGCAGTGATGTCATTATCCTTTCAGGGGAGAAGTGATGTCATGTCTGAAGGCAATGAATGACAACCACATTCAGGTATCTGTTGTGAATTCCGTTCTCGGACTCCCTCCTGTGGTCATGAATGGTACTTTGGTTAGTTCTGCTCTTGGACTCCCTCTGGTGGCTTTGAGCGGAACTGCTGGTCACTGAGATTGGCTTTGTCAGCTGCTCTCGTTTATTGCTTGCTGGCTTCCCTATTTAACTCCACTCAGATCGTTACTTGATGCCAGCTGTCAATGTTTCAGTATTGGTTTAGATCTCTCTTGGACTTCTCTGAGGACCTGTCTACTCCAGCAGAAGCTAAGTCTTTGGTAGTTCATTTGTTGTTACTGCTTCCTGAATATATTTCTTAGTACTGCTAATTTCTTGTCCAGCTTGCTATCATGATATTCCCTTGCTAGCTGGAAGCTCTGGGGTGCAGAGTGGCACCTCCACTCCGTGAGTCGGTGTGGGGAGTCTTTTTGCTTACTCTGCGTGTTTTTTTGTAGGCTTTTGTGCTGACCATATCGTTCCCTATTCAATCCTCTGTCTATTTTAGTGAAGTCTGGCCTCCTTTGCTAAAACCTGTTTCATTCCTGTGTTTGTGACTTTCCTCTTAAACTCACAGTCAATATATGTGGGGGGCTGCCTTTGCCTTTGGGGAATTTCTCTGAGGCAAGGTTAGGCTTCTGTTTCTATCTTTAGGGGTAGTTAGCTCTTAGGCTGTGAAGAGGCGTCTAGGGAGAGTTAGGTACGCTCCACGGCTATTTCTAGTTTGTGTGATAGGAGTAGGGTGTGCGGTCAGCAGAGTTCCCACTTTCCCAGAGCTTGTTCCGATTTCTAGTTTACTCATCAGGTCATTCTGGGTGCTCCTAACCACCAGGTCCATAACAGTACAGCTGGCCCACAAAGTGTTAATGCATCTCAAAAGAGGGATAAGAGAAGTTCTGAACCCATTTTTTTTCTTTGCAGTGTGTTTTGTCTCTCTTTTCCCCTTAATCTCTGGGTGGTTCAGGACTCAGGTGTAGATATGGATATTCAAGGTCTGTCCTCTTGTGTGGATCATCTCACTGCAAGAGTACAAAGCATTCAAGATTATGTAGTTCAGAATCCGATGTTAGAGCCTAGAATTCCAATTCCTGATTTGTTTTCTGGGGATAGATCTAAGTTTCTAAATTTCAAAAATAATTGTAAACTGTTTCTTGCTTTGAGACCCCGCTCCTCTGGTGACCCCATTCAGCAAGTAAAAATTATTATTTCTTTGTTGCGTGGCGACCCTCAAGACTGGGCATTCTCCCTTGCGCCAGGAGATCCTGCATTGCTTAATGTAGATGCGTTTTTTCTGGCGCTTGGATTGCTTTATGACGAACCGAATTCAGTGGATCAGGCAGAGAAAATATTGCTAGCTTTGTGTCAGGGTCAGGATGAAGCGGAGATATATTGTCAGAAGTTTAGAAAATGGTCTGTGCTTACTCAATGGAATGAGTGTGCCCTGGCAGCAATTTTTAGAAAGGGTCTTTCTGAAGCCCTTAAGGATGTTATGGTGGGATTCCCCACGCCTGCTGGTCTGAATGAATCAATGTCCTTGGCCATCCAAATTGATCGGCGTTTGCGTGAGCGCAAAATTGTGCACCATTTGGCGGTGCCCTCTGAGCAGAGGCCTGAGCTTATGCAATGTGATAGAACTCTGACCAGAACTGAACAGCAAGAACACAGACGTCAGAATAGGCTGTGTTTTTACTGTGGTGACCCCACTCACGCTATCTCTGATTGTCCTAAGCGCACTAAGCGGTTCGCTAGGTCTGTCACTATTGGTACTGTACAGCCTAAATTTCTTTTGTCTGTTACTCTGATTTGCTCTTTGTCATCCTACTCTGTTATGGCATTTGTGGATTCAGGCGCTGCCCTGAATTTGATGGACTTGGAGTTTGCCAGGCGCTGTGGTTTTTTCTTGGAGCCTTTGCAGTATCCTATTCCATTAAGGGGAATTGATGCCACACCGTTGGCCAAGAATAAACCTCAGTACTGGACTCAGTTGACCATGTGCATGGCTCCTGCACATCAGGAAGATATTCGCTTTTTGGTGTTGCATAATTTGCATGATGTGGTCGTGTTGGGTTTGCCATGGCTACAGGTTCATAATCCAGTATTAGATTGGAAATCAATGTCTGTGTCTAGTTGGGGTTGTCAAGGGGTACATGGCGATGTTCCATTGGTGTCAATTTCTGCCTCCACTCCTTCTGAAGTCCCTGAGTTTCTGTCGGATTACCAGGATGTATTTGATGAGCCCAAATCCAGTGTCCTACCCCCTCATAGGGATTGTGATTGTGCTATAAATTTGATTCCTGGTAGTAAGTTTCCTAAGGGCCGACTTTTCAATTTATCTGTGCCAGAGCACGCCGCTATGCGGAGTTATATAAAGGAGTCCTTGGAGAAAGGGCATATTCGCCCGTCTTCATCACCGTTGGGAGCAGGGGTTCTTTTTTGTGGCCAAAAAGGATGGTTCTCTGAGACCCTGTATAGATTACCGCCTTCTCAATAAAATCACGGTCAAATTTCAGTACCCTTTGCCTCTGCTGTCTGATTTGTTTGCTCGGATTAAGGGGGCTAGTTGGTTCACCAAGATAGATCTTCGAGGGGCGTATAACCTTGTGCGTATTAAACAGGGCGATGAATGGAAAACAGCATTTAATACGCCCGAGGGCCATTTTGAGTACCTGGTAATGCCATTCGCGCTTTCAAATGCTCCATCTGTGTTTCAGTCCTTTATGCATGACATCTTCCGAAAGTATCTGGATAGATTCATGATTGTATATTTGGATTATATTTTGGTCTTTTCGGATGATTGGGAGTCTCATGTGAAACAGGTCAGAATGGTATTCCAGGTCCTTCGTGCTAATTCCTTGTTTGTGAAGGGGTCTAAATGTCTCTTCGGAGTTCAGAAGGTTTCCTTTTTGGGCTTCATTTTTTCCCCTTCTACTATCGAGATGGACCCTGTTAAAGTTCAGGCCATTTATGATTGGACTCAACCTACATCTGTGAAGAGCCTCCAGAAATTCCTGGGCTTTGCTAATTTTTACCGTCGCTTCATCGCTAATTTTTCTAGTGTGGTTAAACCTTTGACTGATTTGACAAAGAAAGGTGCTGATGTGGTGAATTGGTCCTCTGCGGCCGTTGAGGCTTTTCAGGAGCTGAAACGCCGTTTTTCTTCGGCCCCTGTGTTGCGTCAGCCAGATGTTTTGCTCCCTTTTCAGGTCGAGGTTGATGCTTCTGAGATTGGAGCAGGGGCTGTTTTGTCTCAAAGAAGTTCTGATGGCTCTGTGATGAAGCCATGTGCCTTCTTTTCTAGAAAGTTTTCGCCTGCTGAGCGTAATTATGATGTTGGCAATCAGGAGCTGCTGGCTATGAAGTGGGCATTCGAGGAGTGGCGACATTGGCTTGAGGGAGCCAAGCACCGCGTGGTGGTCTTGACGGATCACAAAAATCTGACTTATCTCGAGTCTGCCAAGCGGTTGAATCCTAGACAGGCTCGATGGTCGCTGTTTTTCTCCCGCTTCGATTTTGTGGTCTCATACCTTCCAGGTTCTAAGAATGTGAAGGCGGATGCCCTTTCTAGGAGTTTTGTGCCTGATTCTCCGGGAGTCCCTGAGCCGGATGGTATTCTCAAAGAGGGGGTAATTCTGTCTGCCATCTCCCCTGATTTGCGGCAGGTGCTGCAGGAGTTTCAGGCTGATAGACCTGACCGTTGTCCAGCGGAGAAACTGTTTGTCCCTGATAGATGGACTAGCAGAGTTATTTCTGAGGTTCATTGCTCAGTGTTGGCTGGTCATCCTGGGATTTTTGGGACCAGAGATTTGGTGGCTAGGTCCTTTTGGTGGCCTTCCTTGTCACGGGATGTGCGTTCTTTTGTGCAGTCCTGTGGGACTTGTGCTCGGGCTAAACCCTGCTGTTCTCGTGCCAGTGGGTTGGTTTTGCCCTTGCCAGTCCCGAAAAGGCCTTGGACGCATGTTTCCATGGATTTTATTTCAGATCTTCCTGTCTCTCAAAGGATGTCTGTCATCTGGGTGGTTTGTGATCGCTTTTCTAAGATGGTCCATTTGGTACCCTTGCCTAAATTGCCTTCCTCCTCTGATTTGGTGCCATTGTTTTTTCAACATGTGGTTCGTTTGCATGGCATTCCGGAGAACATTGTGTCGGACAGAGGTTCTCAGTTTGTCTCTAGGTTTTGGCGGTCCTTTTGTGCTAAGATGGGCATTGATTTGTCTTTTTCTTCGGCTTTCCATCCTCAAACAAATGGCCAAACTGAACGAACCAACCAGACTTTGGAAACCTATCTGAGATGCTTTGTTTCTGCTGATCAGGATGATTGGGTGACCTTCTTGCCATTGGCTGAGTTCGCCCTTAATAATCGGGCTAGTTCGGCTACTTTGGTTTCGCCTTTTTTCTGCAATTCTGGTTTTCATCCTCGTTTTTCTTCGGGGCAGGTTGAGCCTTCTGACTGTCCTGGTGTGGATTCTGTGGTGGACAGATTGCAGCAAATTTGGACTCACGTAGTGGACAATCTGACGTTGTCCCAGGAGAAGGCTCAACGTTTCGCTAACTGCCGTCGTTGTGTTGGTCCTCGACTTCGTGTTGGGGATTTGGTTTGGTTGTCTTCTCGTTATGTTCCTATGAAGGTTTCTTCTCCTAAGTTTAAGCCTCGTTTCATTGGTCCTTATAAGATTTCTGAAATTCTCAACCCTGTGTCATTTCGTTTGGTCCTTCCAGCTTCTTTTGCCATCCATAATGTGTTCCATAGGTCGTTGTTGCAGAGGTACGTGGCGCCTATGGTTCCCTCCGTTGATCCTCCTGCTCCGGTGTTGGTTGAGGGGGAGTTGGAGTATGTGGTGGAAAAAATTTTGGATTCTCGTATTTCGAGACGGAAGCTTCAGTACCTGGTTAAGTGGAAGGGCTATGGTCAGGAGGATAATTCCTGGGTTGTTGCCTCCGATGTCCACGCTGCCGATTTAGTTCGTGCTTTTCATTTGGCTCGTCCTGATCGGCCTGGGGGCCCTGGTGAGGGTTCGGTGACCCCTCCTCAAGGGGGGGGTACTGTTGTGAATTCCGTTCTCGGACTCCCTCCTGTGGTCATGAATGGTACTTTGGTTAGTTCTGCTCTTGGACTCCCTCTGGTGGCTTTGAGCGGAACTGCTGGTCACTGAGATTGGCTTTGTCAGCTGCTCTCGTTTATTGCTTGCTGGCTTCCCTATTTAACTCCACTCAGATCGTTACTTGATGCCAGCTGTCAATGTTTCAGTATTGGTTTAGATCTCTCTTGGACTTCTCTGAGGACCTGTCTACTCCAGCAGAAGCTAAGTCTTTGGTAGTTCATTTGTTGTTACTGCTTCCTGAATATATTTCTTAGTACTGCTAATTTCTTGTCCAGCTTGCTATCATGATATTCCCTTGCTAGCTGGAAGCTCTGGGTTGCAGAGTGGCACCTCCACTCCGTGAGTCGGTGTGGGGAGTCTTTTTGCTTACTCTGCGTGTTTTTTTGTAGGCTTTTGTGCTGACCATATAGTTTCCTATTCTATCCTCTGTCTATTTTAGTGAAGTCTGGCCTCCTTTGCTAAAACCTGTTTCATTCCTGTGTTTGTGACTTTCCTCTTAAACTCACAGTCAATATATGTGGGGGGCTGCCTTTGCCTTTGGGGAATTTCTCTGAGGCAAGGTTAGGCTTCTGTTTCTATCTTTAGGGGTAGTTAGCTCTTAGGCTGTGAAGAGGCGTCTAGGGAGAGTTAGGTACGCTCCACGGCTATTTCTAGTTTGTGTGATAGGAGTAGGGTTTGTGGTCAGCAGAGTTCCCACTTTCCCAGAGCTTGTTCCGATTTCTAGTTTACTCATCAGGTCATTCTGGGTGCTCCTAATCACCAGGTCCATAACAGGTATCACACACATGCAACATGTTCACACTCCAGACCAGAAGGGGAAGCTCTAAGCCTGTTTAGGGTGAATTCCCCTATTTAACATCCTGATCTGGAGGGAAAAGGAGTTCAGTTCCTGTCAGGCAGGGAGAAGGAGAGGAGCTCTGCTGGCATGAAGTGCTGCAACTCCTGGAAAAAGACACTAAAAGGTGAACATACTGCAGAGAGTGTGCAGGAAAGCAGAGCACAGGAGAGGAATATCAGGGGGAGATCAGTCAGGAACAAGCTGCTCCTTTCTGAGGCACAGAAGCTGGTAGCCAGGAACACCAAGGAAGCAATTGTCTCTAAGCCTTGCTTCAGAGACCGGCAGGACAGTCAATTCCAAGTTGGCTGCCCGACCTTAATACCTAGGAAGACACAGTGGCAACTTGTGGAGGTCGGGGCGTCTC
Source organism: Ranitomeya variabilis (assembly GCF_051348905.1). Lineage (NCBI taxonomy): Eukaryota > Metazoa > Chordata > Amphibia > Anura > Dendrobatidae > Ranitomeya > Ranitomeya variabilis. The sequence goes on from NC_135238.1 coordinate 61,210,397, forward strand.
TAGAGTCCCTATAAACTAGCCTCTGGCCATCAGTCATACGTGTTTGTCCTATCCACACCATCTGGGGGACAGAGAGGAAGAAATAATATCTAGAACATCTATAACGGTTGTGAGGACCTTACCGAGAAGCTCAGCAGGGAGGTACTACAACACACAGGCGCTAGTGGAAGGCTACTGATTTCCACCTGGATAAGGGGACTCTGGAATTGCCTTCAGACCGACCGGACTCTGCCTACCCTGTCATCTGGCGCTCCGGGCTGAGGATACCATCTGAAGTCTTCAGTAAACAAGGTAAAAGCCTGCAAACCTGTCTCCTCATTCTTTACTGCACCTTGCTCATATATAAACTCTTTTACTGGACACCCCTGAGGGCCACGGACCGGGTCAGCCACCTTGACATCCCCCGAACCGCAGGACCCGGTGCCGGGTACCCCATTGCCCTACTCTGGGGGCGATCCATCTGCACAGTCTGAACCTGTCCCAGTGGCGTCCTATCTGCACACTCTGAACCTGTTCCAAGTGGTCGTCTTTTATACACAGGCTAAGCTTGTCCCAGTGGCCGGAATTAATGACTTAGACCCTTGTGGTCAGCTGCTACTGCCGGATGCCCCACTGGAGTGGCACCTGACCTCACCACTAAAGGCTCCAGTGGACACCAAGGTAGCTGCTTAGTTACGACCCTCCAGGGTAGGTCCAGTCTGTGGCACAGTGGGTCTACGAACCACGTGTGCCACGTTTGGGCATAACAACATTTGCTATGATTTTTTAAGATAGTCTAATAAAAAAAATGTAGTTGGAGTAATTTGTGCAAATTTTGTTAAAAAACGTATATATCGCTGCATTTTTCTAACTTTCTGCTTTGAAACCACATCCACTTCCTAAAACTTTTGCAGATGTTTGCACAAATATGGCATGTTCAGTATATTTCTACGTTTAATAAACTGGTATAAACTGATTCATACATGTAAGTGAATGCTTTTTATGTGGTTGAGTTTGAGCTGTATGATCAATACAAATCAATCACTTCTAAACAGACAGAACATTTGTTTAATGTTGGAAATATTTCTACTTAAGGGCAACATGACCGCTAGAAACTAAACCTGATGCCGTACATGACTAAGCTTTTATACTTCTAAATACTGTATATTTCTGCCATGCAATGAAAATCAGCTTGTTATGCCTGCTCCCTTGCCTGCCACCAGGTTGACATCAATTCCTGGCACGCCCCGTGATCTACCACCTGAGAAGACTGAACAATGCCCTTCTGCAAGAAACCTTCCAGGCTTATGCCTACATAAAGCAAATCGATTCCTAGCCCCAGTCTCACCTTTCTCCATCCAGCGCGTATCTGAGGTGCTGACCCAGCTCCTTCATCCACCATACATCAGCACTACCAGGCACAAGTCCCTGCACTCCAACCCTTTTTGGATCTTTATGGTGCATTTACACTGAAAGATTACCATAAACAAGGGTTCCTAGAGATCACCCAAAGAATGGGCAACAGGCTCATTCATCTGGCAAAATGATTTTTAAGTTTGTTTAAAAAAATTCATCATTCTCGGCAGTTGATCACCCAGTGTAAACAGAACTCGTGCTGTCAAGAGCAATGGCAGCCTATGTGCACTGATGATCTTCTGCATCGTTTAGCGCAGTCTGCCTTTGCAAACAGGCTTTTAAACAACCACCAATCAATAACTATTCAGATCTCATCAGTCATCTAGTGTCGCCAGTTGGGCCATGTTAATAGTCCTATACAGTCTGCTTGCAGCACCCTAAAGCTGGTTGGGTCACAGATCCAACATGTCTTAGTTCCCCTGATTTACTCTCGTAATGCAGATGGAAAGCTGCCACTGCAAGTATCCTTGGAGAGAGAGATTACAGTTTGGGCTAGCAGCATGACCATGCCACTGGTCTGAAATGTAAGCCATCAAGAGAGCAACGCCCCACACAACTTGAAGTCAGGAGCTCCTGAAGGTTCATATTGAGAAAATCCCTTTTTAAAATAAGTCCTACTCTTTACAAGGACCTTTCTCAAAGATTAAAGAATCACTAAATAAATGGATTCCTAGATCCATTATTCCCTTTATCAATAAAGTATCCGAGGGGGTGTCACAATATATTGAATGGCAATGAAATACTAGATCTTGCTTCCAGCCATGTCCACTATGCCTTAGCACCATCAAGTAGAAGTCCCTGGCTCGGGCCTTAGTGGACCAGCATGGCCTGCCACCGATTAGTTTGTCACCATCTTCTGTGTTCATGTAACTCAGTGGGCCAACCCAAGAGATACTTTTGCTCCAAACCAGGACATGCTTTCATACCTTCAAAGGGCTATTATGATACCCAGCTCTACCTAAATGATTGAGACTATCTTTCATACTCTCTAACGCAGTGTTTCTCAACTCCAGTCCTCAAGACCCACCAAAAGGTCATGTTTTCAGGATTTCCTTAGTATTGCATAGGTGATGGAATTAATGCTTGATCAGGTGATGAAATTATCACCTGTGCAATACTAAGGATATCCTGAAAACTTGACATGTTGGTGGGTCTTGAGGACTAGAGTTGAGAAACACTGCTCTTAAGGGACTTTGTCTAAGAAGATTAAAGGTACCGTCACACTTAGCGACGCTGCAGCGATATAGACAACGAGCCGATCGCTGCAGCGTCGCTGTTTAGGTCGCTGTAGAGACATCAAACACAGCAGCTCCAGAACGATGCAGGAGCGATCCTGTGACGTAGCGGTGACGCACTTATCGTTCTCACAGGTCGTTAGCTCCATGTAAAACATTGCTGGCATCGTTGCTTTTGCTGTCAAACACGACGATACACGCCGACCTGAGGACCAAATAAAGTTCTAGACTTCTAGCTCCGACCAGCGATATCACAGCGGGATCCAGATCGCTGCTGCGTGTCAAACACAACGAGATCGCTATCCAGGACGCTGCAACATCACGGATTGTTGTCGTTCTCGTTGTAAAGTTGCTGAGTGTGAAGGTACCTTAACACTCGCCCAATAAACGCTAGGTCTACAGACCTTGATTTGTGTATTATTTACATTCCTACTGTTTGTTTCCTGTTGTTGACTGACACGCTTTTGGAATCTACTACCGACCTACTATAGATCTAATTCTTTAAGTCCCTTTCTTTTGGGTCGTTGGACTGTATTATAATCCTTTATAAGGCTATGTTCACATGTTGCCTTTTTTCAGTGTTTTTTTTAAGCACATTTTCACCTGCATTTTACATTACCAGCAAAGTCTATGAGGTTTCAGAAATCTCATGCACACAGCTTACTTTTTTGTCCTCAGTATTTTGTGCAAAACCTTGTGTTTTGCAGAATGGGCGTGACATGAGCTCATTGTTTATGTTGGTCCTCTGGTCCTCTTGGTGTCCAAGGAAGGACACACTATTGCATTACTCTTGCCAATGCAAAGTGGTCCCCAACACTTTGTGGTCTGAATCTTCTTGGGGAGCCTGAATATTCGATGCACAAAGCAAATGTATTCACACCATCTGCCACATATAGATTGCTAGTAAATTACCTATAAATCCATCTTAGTTGGCACACACTACTAAAACTGTATGTCTGTTAGGCCCTGGGCCTCCATCTCTATCTGCCTTGAGGAATCCAATAGCTCAAAGTAGGAAACACCTATTAGGTATAGGAAAAAAGTAGGGTATGTTATGGTGAGGTGTCTAGGGGTATGTGCACACGTAGAATGATCCTCTGCGGATTTTTCCGCAGCAGATTTGATAAATCCGCAGGGCAAAAACTGCGCATTTTTCCTGTTGATTTACTGCGGAGTTTCCGCGGTTTTTGTGCGGATTCCACTGCGGTTTTACACCTGCGGGTTTCTATTATGGAGCAGGTGTAAGACCGCTGCGGATTCCGCACAAAGAATTCACATGCTGCGGAATGTAAACCGCTGCGTTTCCACGCAGTTTTTTCCGCAGCATGTGCACTGCGGATTGCGTTTCCCATAGGTTTACATTGTACTGTAAACGCATGGGAAACCGCTGCTGACCGGCAGCTGCGGAAACGCTGCGGATCCGCAGCAAAATCCGCAGCGTGTGAACATAGCCTTAAAAGGGTTAGGAAGGCTATAAGAACACGCTTGATACAGCAATAGGTACCTTACCAATTTATGTATTTGGCCTCATCAGGAGCGGCTCAGGAGGAAACACAAGTAGGGGCCAACTTCAAATATGACCCCAGGTAAGAATGATCTTTATTAGGAGGTATTGTAAATGCTTATTTATATATTTTAAATGAAAGGGGGACATACAAGTGTGAGACATATAGATCAGGAGAGCAGACTGTCAGTCATTACATGTCTCACACCCCCTTTTCATTTAAAATAAGCTCCGGAGGCAGATTCTCAGGAAGCTCTATATCCAGCCCAGAGATCTTTACAACTCATTTATGTATTGAGAAAATACAGATTTATTTGGAATAATACATCGGATTGCAGATATCAACATATCATTTTATATACCTTTCTATGACCTGTTTGCCTATATAGATGTCTTAGGAGGGTTGATCCTACTGATAGATTCTCTTTAAGCACTACAATGCAGATGGTAGGTGACACTTCTGTATATGTACTACAAAGCCAAATAATGCAAGTATTTTTAATTTATGACTTTTGGCTTAGCAGGTTCTCCAGAATATTATAGACATTGGACCTATGCCATTCCCTATATACTTGGATACATCAGTCTCTTCAGAATTCACTTTATAAACTTTCCCAAACCAGTCTGTGATTTAAAATATACATTTTGAAAGGATCTTGTTGTCCTAAAGTCACGGTAGAAAAATATTCAAGAAGCATAACATAAACAGTAAAACCAATAACCAAATCTAGTCTGTTCAAAAATAAATAATAATGCGATGTATGCTTTGGTGGTGGGAAAAGCTGTCTTAGTGCTCAATTTCAGAATTACTCCAGCCTTTGAATATCAGAGTCCCATGGTGGAGAATTGGCATCACTAAGGCATCCGCTGGCACATGCATGATAATCTTTTCATACAATGGCACACAAACAGCATATGAAAAGCATTGTGTGAAAACAATGCATCCCATAGAGGAACTGAAACCCCTTTAGGAAAACATTAGTGCTGTGTTATGGATCTATACCACATACACTCATGGCTGAAAGTTCCAAAAACTTACCCAGAAATGTATTGCAATTACACATGTTTTGTTATATGCATGTTTATTTCCTTTGTATATATTGGAACAACACAAAAGAAATTAGAGAAAAAAAGTTAATTGGACCTAATTTCACACAAAACCCCCAAAATTGTCAGGACAAAATTGTTGCCACCCTTCCAATATTGTGGGTAAACAACATTGTTTCAAGCATGTGATGCTCCTTCAAACTCACCTGTGGCAAGTAACCGATGTGGGCAATATGAAAATCACACCTGAAATGAGATAAAAAGGGTGAAGTTGACTCAATCTTTGCATTGTGTGTCTGTCTGTGCCACACTAAGCATGGAGAGAACAGGAAGAGGAGAAGAGAACTGTCTGAGGACTTGAGAACCAAAATTGTTAAAAAATATCAACAATCTCAAGGTTACAAGTCCATCTCCAGAGATTTCCGGTAATCTACATAATCAAGACGTTTACAACCCATGGCACTGTAGATAATCTCCCTGGACGAAGACGGCAGTGAAAAATTGGTGAACGGTTGCATTGTAGAATAGTCCAGATGGTGGATAAGCAGCCCCAATCAAGTTCCAAAGAAACTCAAGCTGTGCTGTAGGTTCGGGGCGCATCAGTGTCGATGTAAGTAGTTTGCAAAAGAAGAGTGGTCTAAAATTCCAGTTGAGAGGTGTAAGAAGCTTGTTGATGATTATAGGAATATATTTTTTGTAGATAATTATTCCAACCGGTGCGAAACCAAATATTAAGTTGAGGATGGCAACAATTTTTTCCGGGCCATTTTTGGGGTTTCGTGTGAAATTATGTCCAATTTGCCTTTTTTTTTTCCATTTTTTTGTGTTTTTCGAAATAGACATGTGTATAACTGAAAATTGTATAATTGCAATAATTTTGGGGGAGAAATGCTTCATTTTCTGGGAGAATCTCAAGGGTGCCAACACTTACTGCCATGACTGTATAACAATTATATCATGACCATTGGTTACATGCAGAATTCACTATATATAACTGTATATCCATTACTCATTATAGAAAATAAAAAGGTAAAGAACAATGATATCAGCGCAGCTTGCAATAAGACATAAGTCCACTGGCTATTGTATTCAAGACGTTGTCCTGTAGAATTAGATAATAGGAAGGAAGTGTGTCAAATTTCAATGGCTGCTTGTTTAGTATTGTACTTATGTTTTGGCTGGAACACAGCATTGATGTGATATATAAATTTGTCTCAAGAGACCACTTAACTACAGTTCGACTTTGCTTTGATCCCTGTCCTTAGATATGCCAAGCCGTCTATAAATAAAGTGCAGAATCCCAGGAGAACAATAGAAAAGGAACTGATGAATCTACAGCAATAGAAACCGTCTGACTGTACAGTATATTATAGAACAGTGGCAGATTAGAGAGAAACTGATAAAATGAGATGCTATTAAGGTAAAGAATTTATTGTGAATGACCAACAGTAGATATAAAAATTATATGCACCCCTGATGAAATACCAGGGTTGTTTTATGTAAAAAAAAATAATCAAGAAGAATCATTTCAGAATTTTTTCCATCTTAGATGATTCACACGAGAGTATAAAAATCATCGAGAAAATGGAGAAAATGCACATGATTTTTTTTCTCTCTAGTCATCCATGTGCAATCCATTTTTTACCGCAGCAGTTGTAAATCCTTGACAAGTACATTTACAGTTTCTTATCTTACAGAATTCCAATGTATCTATAAAAAATGGATGCTATACTGTGGTTCTGTATGGCATCAGATCACCCACTCTGATGTCCGAAGCTCGGAGACCGGCAGTGCCACAGGATAATTAATCGAAAACAAGCATTCTAGCATCAAGGATCTCCTTATAAACATCAACTTTTATTCGGTAAGTATAAAAATTGCAATGACTGAAGTGAAGACCTTTCCGTCTGAAACTCACAGTGTCCTACTAACTTCCAAAATGAGGTTGTGACTTCTATAACGTGGTTTTTATACTTACCAAATTTTTCACAGACAGCACCCGGACCGAAAATACGGCTCTGTGAACCTGCCCTTAGAGAAACACAACTGGGACAATAGTCAAGAAGATGTTTGATGCACTTGTGATCTTCTAGCACTTCTGTAGTTTAGAAGCTGATCATACCCGTCTATATAAGAACGGGCAACGTGGATCAGATTTACAGACAAGTCAGGATTCATTTTATTTTGTATTGCGGATTCAGCAATTCCAAAACAACAAATGTTGATCATTCATGTAGACACAATCAACAAAACGCGGCTGCCCCAAAACATAGTAAATGAGCAGCCGCTCTGCACAAACTACGTGGGTATACCGTGATAATGGCTTAGTGGCCACACTGGACAGGATGAGGAGAAGTGCATGTATGTGGAAGACTTGAATTGAAAAGTAAACTGAAACATTTCCCATCCCCTACATCATGGCTGCAATGGTGCTGTAATACAGATTATATTGATAACTTTGATGAAGAAATCTGCATTGTGATTCTTCTTTAATCACCATGTGAAGTTTTCTGCTAATCAGATTTTGGTGACAAGGGGATGGACTGTGCGCTGTGTCTTTCCCTCCCTGTCTGTGATTACCCAGCCCCTTCGTCTGCCTCTGGTCTGTGAATGACCTGCCTCCTGTGATTGAAATCTCAGCCGTGACCTGTCATTTTCAGAGTAAAGGCAGGTGGAGGGGCAGGAGAATCACAGACCAGAGGCACGTGGAGGGGCCGGGGAATCACAGACCAGAGGCAGGTGGAGGGGCCAGGGAATTACACACCAGAGGCAGGTGGAGGGGCAGGAGAATCACAGACCAGAGGCAGGTGGAGGGGCCAGGGAATCACAGACCAGAGGCAGGTGAACGGGCCGGGGAATAACAGACAGGAGGCAGGTGGAGGGGTCTGGGAATCACAGACCAGAGGCAGGTGGACGGGCCGGGGAATCACAGACCAGAGGCAGGTGGAGGGGCCGGAGAATCACAGACCAGAGGCAGGTGGAGGGGCCGGGGAATCACAGACAGGAGGCAGGTGGAGGGGCCGGGGAATCACAGACAGAAGACAGGCGGAGGGACTGGCGAATCACAGACAGGAGACATGTTGAGACGCCTGGGAATCACAGACCAGAGGCAGGTGGAGGGGCTGGTGAATCACAGACAGGAGACATGTGGATGGGCCAGAGAATCACAGACCAAAGGCAGGAGGAGGGGTCGGGGAATCACAGACAGGAGGCAGGTGAAGGGGTCGGGGAATCACAGACAGGAGGCAGGTGGAGGGGCCGGGGAATCACAGACCAGAAGCAGGTGGAGGGGCCGGGGAATCACAGACCAGAGACAGGTGGAGGGGCCGGGGAATCACAGATAGAAGACAGGGGGAGGGGACAGGGAATCAAAGACAGGAGGCAGGTGGAGGGGCCGGGGAATCACAGACCAGAGGCAGGTGGAGGGGCCGGGGAATCACAGACCAGAGGCAGGTGGAGGGGCCAGGGAATCACAGACAGGAGGCAGGTGGAGGGGTCGGGGAATCACAGACAGAAGACAGGTGGAGGGGACAGGGAATCACAGACAGAAGACAGGTGGAGAGGCCGGGGAATCACAGACAGAAGACAGGTGGACGGGTCAGAGAATCACAGACAGAAGGCAGGTGGAGGGGACAGGGAATCACAGACAGGAGGCAGGTGGAGGGGCCGGGGAATCAGAGACCAGAGGCAGGTGGAGGGGCCGGGGAATCACAGACCGGAGGCAGGTGGAGGGGCCGGGGAATCATAGACCAGAGGCAGGTGGAGGGGTCGGGGAATCACAGACAGAAGACAGGTGGAGGGGACAGGGATTCACAGACAGAAGACAGGTGGAGGGGCCGGGGAATCACAGACAGAAGGCAGGTGGACGGGTCGGAGAATCACAGACAGAAGGCAGGTGGAGGGGACAGGGAATCACAGACAGGAGGCAGGTGGAGGGGCCGGGGAATCACAGACAGGAGGCAGGTGGAGGGGCCGGGGTATCACAGACCAGAGACAGGTGGAGGGGCCGGGGAATCACAGACAGAAGACAGGTGGAGGGGACAGGGAATCACAGACAGAAGACAGGTGGAGGGGTCGGAGAATCACAGACAGAAGGCAGGTGGAGGGGCCGGGGAATCACAGACAGGAGACAGGTGGAGGGTCGGGGAATCACAGACAGGAGGCAGGTGGAGGGGCCGGGGAATCACAGACAGGAGACAGGTGGAGGATCGGGGAATCACAGACCAAAGGCAGGTGGAGGGGTCAGGGAATCACAGACAGGAGGCAGGTGGAGGGGTCGGGGAATGACAGAGAGAAGACAGGCAGAGGGGCTGGTGAATCACAGACAAAAGACATGTGGAGGGGCCGGGGAATCACAGAGCAGAGGCAGGTGGAGGGTTCGGGGAATCACAGACAGAAGACATGTGGAGGGGCCGGGGAATCACAGACAGGAGGCAGGTAGAGAGGTCAGGGAATTACAGACAGGAGGCAGGTGGAGGGGCTGGGGATCACATAGAGGAAGTATGTGGAGGGGCTAGGGAATCACAAACAGTAGGTGGGCAGAGGGGCTGTGGAATCACAGACAGGAGGCAGGTGGAGGGGCCGGGGAATCACAGACCAGAGGCAGGTGGAGGGGCCGGGGAATCACAGACCAGAGGCAGGTGGAGGGGCAGGAGAATCACAGACCAGAGGCAGGTGGAGGGGCCGGGAAATCACAGACAGGAGGCAAGTGGAGGGGCCGGGGAATCACAGACCAGAGGCAGATGGAGGGGCCGGGGAATCACAGACAGGAGACAGGTGGAGGGGACAGGGAATCACAGACAGAAGACAGGTGGAGAGGCTGGGGAATCACAGACAGAAGACAGGTGGAGGGGTCGGAGAATCACAGACAGAAGGCATGTGGAGGGGCTGGCGAATCACAGACAGGAGACAGGTGGAGGGTCGGGGAATCACAGACAGGAGGCAGGTGGAGGGGCCGGGGAATCACAGACAGGAGGCAGGTGGAGGGGCCGGGGAATCACAGACAGGAGACAGGTGGAGGGTCGGGGAATCACAGACAGGAGAGAGGTGGAGGGTCGGGGAATCACAGAGAGGAGGCAGGTGGAGGGGTCGGAGAATGACAGAGAGAAGACTGGCGGAGGGGCTGGCGAATCACAGACAGAAGACAGGTGGAGGGGCCGGGGAATCACAGAGTAGAGGCAGGTGGAGGGGTCGGGGAATCACAGACAGAAGACATGTGGAGGAGCCGGGAAATCACAGACAGGAGGCAGGTGGAGGGGTCAGGGAATTATAGGCAGGAGGCAGGTGGAGGGGCTGGGGATCACATACAGGAAGTAGGTGGAGGGGCCAGGGAATCACAAACAGTAGGTGGGCAGAGGGGCTGTGGAATCACAGACAGTAGGAAGGCAGAGTTGCCGGGGAAGCACAGATAGTAGACAGGCGGAGAGGCCGGGGAATTATAGACAGGAGGGAGGTGGAGGGGCCAGGGAATCACAGACAGTAGAGAGGCAGAGGGGTCGGGGAATCACAGACAGGAGGCAGGTGGAGGGGTCGGGGAATGACAGGCAAAAGATATGTGGAGGGGCCGGGGAATCACAGACCAGAGGCAGTTGAAAGGGTCAGGGAATCACAGACAGGAAGCAGGTGGAGGGGTCGGGAAATGACAGACAGAAGACATGTGGAGGAGCCGGGAAATCACAGACAGGAGGCAGGTGGAGGGGTCGGGGAATCACAGACAGAAGACATGTGGAGGAGCCGGGAAATCACAGACAGGAGGCAGGTGGAGGGGTCAGGGAATTACAGGCAGGAGGCAGGTGGAGGGGCTGGGGATCACATACAGGAAGTAGGTGGAGGGGCCAGGGAATCACAAACAGTAGGTGGGCAGAGGGGCTGTGGAATCACAGACAGTAGGAAGGCAGAGTTGCCGGGGAAGCACAGATAGTAGACAGGCGGAGAGGCCGGGGAATTATAGACAGGAGGGAGGTGGAGGGGCCAGGGAATCACAGACAGTAGAGAGGCAGAGGGGTCGGGGAATCACAGACAGGAGGCAGGTGGAGGGGTCGGGGAATGACAGGCAAAAGATATGTGGAGGGGCCGGGGAATCACAGACCAGAGGCAGTTGAAAGGGTCAGGGAATCACAGACAGGAAGCAGGTGGAGGGGTCGGGAAATGACAGACAGAAGACAGGCGGAGGGGTTGGCGAATCACAGACAAAAGACATGTGGAGGGGCCGGGGAATCACAGAGCAGAGGCAGGTGGAGGGGTCGGGGAATCACAGACAGAAGACATGTGGAGAGGCCGGGGAATCACAGACAGGAGGCAGGTGGAGGGGCTGTTGATCACATACAGGAATACAGGAAGCAGGTGGAGGGGCCAGGGAATCACAAACAGTAGGTGGGCAGAGGGGCTGTGGAATCACAGGCAGTAGGAAGGCAGATTGGAAGACAGTAGGAAGGCGGATTGGCCGGGGAAGCACAGATAGTAGACAGGCGGAGAGGCCGGGGAATTTCAGACAGGAGGGAGGTGGAGGGGCCAGGGAATCACAGACAGTAGACGGACAGAGGGGTTGGGGAATCAAAGATAGTAGACAGGTGGAGGGTCAGGGAATTTTAACAGGGAGATGTAGACTTTTTTTTATATCCACTGTAAATATAGGAAGTTTACACCTTACCTTACCAAACCTGTTGTTATTATTATACAAATCATATATATATATATATATATATATATATATATATATATATATAAATCATTATTTAAAAAAAAATTATTTGTTGCTATTATTATTTTTTTATATACATATATACTCAGTTGGTGCTGTCTGATCTCTTCAGCACTGGATCAAAGTTTTCTGACCAGTGTCACTTTATGAGGCAATAACTCTGTAATGTGTCTTCACATCCCAATGATTTTGAGACTGTTTTCTTGTGAGATATTTTACTTTATGTTAGTGGTAAATTTAGGTCAATATGTTTTACTTTTATTTATAAAAATATCAGAAATTTGACAAAAATTTCAAAACATTTGCAATTTTCAATCTTTGAATGATTATCCCATTAATCCAGATAATCATACCACACAAAATAGTTAATAAATAACATTTACCCCATGTCTGTTTTACATAAGCGCCATTTGTAGAATGTTCTTTCATTTGGTTAAGGTGTTACAAGCTTTAAAACTGTAACACCAATTTTTCATTTTTTTCCATGAAATTTACAAAACTTATTTTTTTAGGGACCTATTCACTTTTAAAGTGACTTTGTTGAACCTATATATTGTAAAACCCCCAAAACTGACACCATATTAAATCAGCACCTCCTCCACATATTCAAAACTGCTGTCAGGTAGTTTATTAACCCTTCTGGTGCTTTTAGGAATTTTTATGCAAAGTAGTATGACAATGAAAGAGAATTGCTATTTTTACCACCTAAATTTTGCCAACTTTTGCACAGGTCACTATAGCCGGCAGACTCCATGAATTGCCATGGCAAGCGTCAGGACCACACGATCATGATCTCAAAGTGCCAATGGGGTTAAAGAGGGAGCTCCCAAACTATTGTAAAGGGGTTAAATGGCCAAGGTCAGTGCCAACACCAATCGTAACTGATGCAGCAGGGTGTTAGCTATAGTATACAGTATTTTCACACTTTTTTTGTGCCTTGCAGAGGTAATTGGGGACTTACGTACAGCATACTAGAATAATATAAAAGAGGCTTTAAAGGTGGTGGCCGAGCTTTCTATTGAGACAACCTGGAGATAAGTTCCCTTTAAGGCACCATAGGGATCGATGGTGCAGTAAGTTCAGTTTTGTAGGACAGCCGGTATCCTGGGGTTATTAGAGTAAAACACAGATATAATATGTGATCATTCCCATTTTAGGAAAGCGAGCGGCTTCATTTTAATTTTTAGCAGCCCAAGGAATAGAATTTCTCTTGACAATGCTCCTTTTAGTTATAAAAAAAATTAGCAAAATCTACAGTGCAGAAAAACAGGCCCTTTGTGACTCCTCATCGTCTCTTAACATTGTTCCAATAGGAGCTTGTACGCTAATTATATCACTGGATAAAGGAGAAAAAAACTTTTATTTCTGAAAAAAACAATGATCCGAGCTCTGACTAAAGCCTTTTATTATTAAACAGGTCACGGTGTTCTAAAATGAGATCTCGTAATGGCTCTCTGGATAGTAATAAAGGTTTATTTTATGAGACGTTTGTGCTGTCCGCTGCATGTTGCTGACTTTAGCGTTAGTCTCAATAGTCTGTTTGTTTGCTGTATAGTGAGGCTAAAACATTTATATTCTAGACACAGTCCCCAGAAACTAACCAAAGGGACTATTTTAATAATGCAAAATGTCCTTTATAGCACAAAATAATGCATGTTGCTTACGTAAGATACCATGATGAGCAATAGGAGCATGATAGTAATAACTATCGTATTTTTCGAACTATTAGACACATTGGACCATAAGACACACCATGATTTTAAAGGAGGAAATTAGAATTTTTTTTTTAGCAAAAAATATGGTCAATTCTATACTTAATATCCCCCATCCTGGTATGCATGGCTCCCTTATCTCCATCCTGGTATGCAGGGCCTCCATTTCCATCCTGGTATGCATGGCTGCAATCCCTATCCTGGTATACAGGGCCCCCCATCCCTGTCCTGGTATACATGGCTCCATCCTTATCCTGGTATGATTGGCCCCCATTCCCATCCTGGTATGCATGGCTCCATCCTTATCCTGGAATGCATGGCCCCATCCTTATCCTGGTATGCATGGCCCCATCCCCATCCTAGTATGCATGACTCCATCCTTATCCTAGTATGCATGGCCCCATCCTTATCCTAGTATGATTGCCCCCCTTCCCCATCCTGGTATGCATGGCTCCATCCTTATCCTAGTATGCATGGCTCCATCCTTATCCTGGTATGCATGGCTCCATCCCCATCCTTGTATGCATGGCCCCATCATTATCCTGGTATGCATGGCTCCATCCTTATCCTGGTATGCATGGCTCCATCCCTATCCTGGTATGCATGGCTCCATCTTTATCCTAGTATGCATGAATCCATCCTTATCCTAGTATGATTGCCCCCCTTCCCCATCCTGGTATACATGGCTCCATCCTTATCCTGGTATGTATGGCTCCATCCTTATCCTGGTATGCATGGCCCCATCCTTATCCAGGTATACATGGCCCCATCCTTATCCTGGTATGCATGGCTCCATCTTTATCCTAGTATGCATGGCTCCATCTTTATCCTAGTATGCATGGCCCCATCCTTATCCAGGTATGCATGGCCCCATCCTTATCCTGGTATGCATGGCTCCATCCCTATCCTGGTATGCATGGCTCCATCTTTATCCTAGTATGCATGGCTCCATCCTTATCCTGGTATGCATGGCCCCATCATTATCCTGGTATGCATGGCCCCATCATTATCCTGGTATGCATGGCCCCATCCTTATCCTGGTATGCATGGCCCCATCATTATCCTGGTATGCATGGCTCCATCTTTATCCTAGTATGCATGGCCCCATCATTATCCTAGTATGCATGGCCCCATCCTTATCCTGGTATGCATGGCTCCATCCCTATCCTGGTATGCATGGCTCCATCCTTATCCTGGTATACATGGCTCCATCCTTATCCTGGTATGCATGGCCCCATCATTATCCTGGTATGCATGGCTCCATCTTTATCCTAGTATGCATGGCCCCATCATTATCCTAGTATGCATGGCCCCATCCTTATCCTGGTATGCATGGCTCCATCCCTATCCTGGTATGCATGGCTCCATCCTTATCCTGGTATACATGGCTCCATCCTTATCCTGGTATGCATGGCTCCATCCCTATCCTGGTATGCATGGCTCCATCCTTATCCTGGTATACATGGCTCCATCCTTATCCTGGTATGCATGGCTCCATCCCTATCCTGGTATGCATGGCTCCATCCCTATCCTAGTATGCATGGCCCCATCCTTATCCTGGTATGCATGGCTCCATCCCCATCCTTGTATGCATGGCCCCATCATTATCCTGGTATACATGGCTCCATCCTTATCCTGGTATGCATGGCTCCATCCCCATCCTTGTATGCATGGCCCCATCATTATCCTGGTATGCATGCCTCCATCCCTATCCTGGTATGCATGGTATCCATCCTTATCCTGGTATACAGGGCTCCATCCTTATCCTGGTATGCATGGCTCCATCCCTATCCTCGTATGCATGGCTCCATCCTTATCCTGGTATACAGGGCTCCATCCTTATCCTGGTATGCATGGCTCCATCCCTATCCTGGTATGCATGGCTCCATCCTTATCCCATGTCTGATTATTATCACTGGGTCTGCTGTCTGTAGTGATTACCTCCCATAAATCATCTTTAGACAATAACATCTCTACTTTGAACTTCCATAACTGATAGTTCTCATTGTTCAGCTTAGCTACTGTGAGTCTCAGCTCTGAACTGTTGCTCATCTTTAACTTATTTGTCTTACTTGTTAGGAGAGAATTGCTCTGACGTATTCTTTTGCATTCACCAAGTCCTTTTTGTCTTCTATGCTGGGCCCATAACCTGTTGCATAGTTTGGTCGCAGAAGAAACTTGTGAGAGTAGATTATGTGGGGTAATTCAACTTTTATCTACATAGAACATGAGGTACATACATCAGCTTCTTAATTCAGCATAACTCTAAGTCTTAAACACCTTTTACCAGGGAGAAAGTGAAACCAAAGTACAACAAGTATATGCATTACATTCAACTAAGTATATACAGTATCAGTGACAACATCCCCATCTACTGTCAGAAAACTGTAAATTCCTCCTACACACAAATAAGTCTGTATCTCTTGCATATCTGCCAACAGATGACGCTTCCTGCTTCATTGTGCTCCTGTGCAGTTCTCTCTGGTATACCGAGGGCAGAGCAAAGTACTATAGTGCGCATGCGCTGTAATAGGGCAAAGAGTGCCTACGCATGCGCACTACAATACTTTGCTCTGCCCTCTGCAGACCAGAGATGCCTATCAGACCGGACTACCCCATAGGTGAGTATAATAAAAGCTTTTTTTTTTTTTTACCTTGCAGAGAGGATTGGGGACATAAATACAGCATTTTAGCATGCTGTATATGAGGGCGTACAAGTGGTGGCCATACTTTGTATTGGGAAAACCTAGTTCCCTTTAATAAAAATTAGGAAGAAAAGAAAAAACAAAATGCTACAGTTACAAAGCTCTGTTATGATTAGGAAATGTTGGACATTTTACATCAAGTAACAAGTCATTGTGACCTCTGATGGCAACTCATATTGAAAATCACAACAGTGCATCACCATAATTATCACTGGTACTTGCAAAGTCAAAAGAACATCTTACATATCACCAGAGATCAGAATTAGAGTTGGTCCATCAGCCTCAACAGTAATCTCTGACCACTGGATGGGAACTGTGAAAACCGCTGACGACCTGAAGATGATTATCTAGCCTGGTACGATATCCCATGTGCATCAAGCCACATCAATGACGGTATGACAGGACGGCTACTCATTAGAAGAGCCACAGATGCCATCAGGTAAGAGGTGGTCTCATGGCTTTGCGTCCAGCTACCAGTGATTACGGTCATGCCCAATGAACCAGATCATGGGCAATGTAGGATGGTAGTATTGATTCCAATTGCTTGTCATACCATAATGGGTTCTTTCCATTTTACGCTATTTTTTAATACTATACTTAATGATACTTAATGATACTATACTTAATGAAACTGCCAGGAAAAAATACAAGTTTGGACCTTGTCACCCTCCTAGGTAAAAGTCTTACAGTTGTGTGAAAAAGTGTTTGCCCCCTTCCTGATTTCCTATTATTTTGCATGTTTGTCACACTTAAATGTTTCAGATCACCAAACAAATTTAAATATTAGACAAAGATCACACAAGTAATCACAAAATGCAGTTTATAAATGAAGGTATTTATTATTAAGGGAAAAAGAAATCCAAACCTACAGGGCCTGTGTGAAAAAGTGATTGCCCTCTAAACCTAATAACTGGTTGGGCCGCCCATAGCAGCAACAACTGCAATCAAGTGTTGTGATAACTGGCAGTGAGTCTTTTACAATGCTCTGTAGGAATTTTGGCCCACTTATCTTGTAATTCAGCCACATTGGAGGGTTTCCGAGCATAAACCGCCTTTTTAAGGTCATGCTTCAGCATCTCAATCGGATTAAGGTCAGGACTTTAACTAGGCCAATCCAAAGTCTTAATTTTGTTTTTCTTAAGCCATTCAGAGGTGGACTTGCTTTTGTGTTTTAAATCATTGCCCTGTGCATAAGTCAAGTGTGCTTCAGCTTGAAGTCACAAACAGATGGCCAGACATTCTCCTTCAGGAGTTTTTGGTAAAAACATCCTGAAGGAGAATTCATGGTTTCATTTACCACTGCAAGTCTTCTGGGTCCTGAAGTGGCAAAACAGCCCCAGACCACTGCACTACCACCATATTTTACTGTTAATATGATGTTCCTTTTCTGAACTGCTGTTTTACATCTATGCCAAGTGTAATGGGACATACACTTTCCAAAAGTTTAGCTTTTGTCCCGTCAGTTCACAGAATATTCTCCCCAAAGTCTTGGGGATTATCAAGATGTTTTCTGGCAAAACTGAGATAAGCCTTTATGTTCTTATTGATCAGCAGTAGTTTTTGTCTTGGAACTCTGGCATGCAGGCCATTTTTGCACAATCTCTTTCTTATGATGGAGTCATGAACACTGACCTTAACTGAGGCAAGCGAGTCCTGCAGTTCTTTGGATGTTGATTTTTTTCTTTTATGACCTTTTGGATGAGTCTTTGCTGTGCTCTTTGGTTAATTTTGATCAGCTTGCCATCCCTGGGAAGGTTCACTACTGTTCCATATTTTTCCATTTATGGATAATGGCTCTCACGATGGTTCGCTGGAGTCACAAAGCTTGAAGAATGGAATTATAACCTTTTCCAAACTGATAGATCTTAATTACTTTGTTTCTCATTTGTTCCAGAATTTCTTTGGATCACGGCATGATGCTGGTTTTTGAGGATCTTTTGGTTGACTTCACTTTGTCATACAGGTCCTAGTTAAGTGATTTTGTGATTGCGAACAGGTGTGGCAGTAATCATGCCTGGATGTGGCTATAGAAATTTAACTCAGCTTCCCAAAGATGTGATAAGCCACAGATAATTTATGTTTTAAGAGGGGGGGGGCAATCACTTTTTCACACAGGGCCCTGTAGGTTTGGATTTATTTTTCCCTTAATAATAAAGACCATCATCTAAAAACTGCACTTTGTGTTTACTTGCGTTTTGTCTAATATTTAAATGTATGACCGAAAGAGAGAAATGTGTGCCAGGTACAAAATGCAGCAATATTGTTGACACAAAATTAATTTTTATTAAGTAAATAAAAAAATTATGAACAATGCAACATTAGCAAACACCGGAAAAACGTACAGTGGGGCAAAAAAGTATTTAGTCATTCAGCAATAGTGCAAGTTCCACCACTTAAAAAGATGAGAGGCGCCTGTAATTTACATCATAGGTAGACCTCAACTATGGGAGACGAACTGAGAAAAAAAAATCCAGAAAATCACATTGTCTGTTTTTTTAACATTTAATTTGCATATTATGCTGGAAAATAAGTATTTGGTCAGAAACAAAATTTCATCTCAATACTTTGTAAAATATCCTTTGTTGGCAATGACAGAGGTCAAACGTTTTCTGTAAGTCTTCACAAGGTTGCCACACACTGTTGTTGGTATGTTTGCCCATTCCTCCATGCAGATCTCCTCTAGAGCAGTGATGTTTTTGGCTTTTCGCTTGGCAACACGGACTTTCAACTCCCTCCAAAGGTTTTCTATAGGGTTGAGATCTGGAGACTGGCTAGGCCACTCCAGGACCTTGAAATGCTTCTTACGAAGCCACTCCTTCATTGCCCTGGCGGTGTGCTTTGGATCATTGTCATGTTGAAAGACCCAGCCACGTTTCATCTTCAATGCCCTTGCTGATGGAAGGAGGTTTGCACTCAAAATCTCACGATACATGGCCCCATTCATTCTTTCATGTACCCGGATCAGTCGTCCTGGTCCCTTTGCAGAGAAACAGCCCCAAAGCATGATGTTTCCACCACCATGCTTTACAGTAGGTATGGTGTTTGATGGATGCAACTCAGTATTCTTTTTCCTCCAAACACGACAAGTTGTGTTTCTACAAAACAGTTCCAGTTTGGTTTCATCAGACCATAGGACATTCTCCCAAAACTCCTCTGAATCATCCAAATGCTCTCTAGCAAACTTCAGACGGGCCCAGACATGTACTGGCTTAAGCAGTGGGACACGTCTGGCACTGCAGGATCTGAGTCCATGGTGGCGTAGTGTGTTACTTATGGTAGGCCTTGTTACATTGGTCCCAGCTCTCTGCAGTTCATTCACTAGGTCCCCCCGCGTGGTTCTGGGATTTTTGCTCACCGTTCTTGTGATCATTCTGACCCCACGGGGGGGGATTTTGCGTGGAGCCCCAGATCAAGGGAGATTATCAGTGGTCTTGTATGTCTTCCATTTTCTAATTATTGCTCCCACTGTTGATTTCTTCACTCCAAGCTGGTTGGCTATTGCAGATTCAGTCTTCCCAGCCTGCTGCAGGGCTAAAATTTTGTTTCTGGTGTCCTTTGACAGCTCTTTGGTCTTCACCATAGTGGAGTTTGGAGTCAGACTGTTTGAGGGTGTGCACAGGTGTCTTTTTATACTGATAACAAGTTTAAACAGGTGCCATTACTACAGGTAATGAGTGGAGGAAAGAGGAGACTCTTAAAGAAGAAGTTACAGGTCTGTGAGAGCCAGAAATCTTGATTGTTTGTTTCTGACCAAATACTTATTTTCCACCATAATATGCAAATAAAATGATAAAAAAAAGACAATGTGATTTTCTGGATTTTTTTTCTCAGTTTGTCTCCCATAGTTGAGGTCTACCTATGATGTAAATTACAGACGCCTCTCATCTTTTTAAGTGGTGGAACTTGCACTATTGCTGACTGACTAAATACTTTTTTGCCCCACTGTACATTGAGATGTATGAGATTGGTATTGAGATGTATTGGTAAATAATATTTACATTTGTTTTGGTGATCTGAAACATTTAAGTGTGACAAACATGCAGAAGAATAGGAAGTCAGGAAGGGGGCAAACACTTTTTCACACAACTGTACTTGCCCAAACCTTTTTGTCTTATGCACCCTATCTAAAACTAAAATGAAACATCACCATTCTAGCTGCCGATATCAGAAATGTTTGTTTAGCTCTTGTTCCTTAGTTTATGGTCACCGTAGTATAGATTGCCTGCCGTAACCACTAACGGACACAAAAAATCGTTGGATGTTTTGTCTTCAGTTTGACTTTTCTCCTATAAACTTCAATATAAGTCAGGTGTGACCTGTGTGCAGTCTGGCTGCTTTTTATTTATTTTTTATTTTTTAAGCCAAAACGTACCCTTACAAAATGGAGCAGTATTGCTATATAGCCCCAAATTTAGTCTTTTGATGGCATAGTCCACTGCATAACCTTAGAATTCCAGTTGCGCTTAGTTTAGCATTTATCTATTTTATTCACCATCATATTAAACAGCACTTTACAGAAATTGTTATCACTGTCCCCCTCACAATCTAAATTCCCTATCTTTGGAGTGTAGGAGGAAATTGGAGTACTGTGAGGAAATCCATGCAACACGGGGAGAACATACAAAATCCTTGCAGATGTTATCCTTGGTGGGATTTGAACCCGGGACCCCAGTGATGCAAGGCAACAGTGCTAACAACTGAGCCTCTATGCTAAGAAACATTACTGTTGGCTAAAAAAAAGTTTGTTGGCCTCAAGTATTTCCGTCAACGGCTTGGCAGTTTGACTTGTGAAAGTATTTCCTCGCTGAGGGTGACATTATGAAGAATATTGTGCTTTGTGCGCTACTGGACAACAGGAGTTTGCAGCAGATAAGATAAGACTGTGTCCCACAGAAACTACTCAGCTCCTGATCTATTTTGCCTCTTTCTCTCTGATTTCATGCATTGTCAGCCAGGACATTTTGATTTAGCAATTCTTTCTTTCTCGTTGCGTTGATGGATGTTTATTGTAGCGAAGGGATGCTTGTGTCACATATGGCGCAAAAATCAAGACTAAAGTTAAAAGAAGAATCTGAAAATATCAAACTAGACATCCTTTTATCTTTTTTATTGTATTTCAGAACAAAAGGTTATTCTGTGTTCACATTCATCTCCCCGCACTCTCATTAGAAGCTGTGCTGATTACTAATGGCAGCTCTTCACAGCCGATAGCGCGGACATGAAACAGAGAAATGACTGTGCCACAAGTGGCACCGAGCACAGTGGGGTCTCAGACGATTTCCTGTGTGTGATGGCTCTCCAGAATGCAGACTGGTTACACGGCATAGAGGCAGAAGTGCTGGCTCTTTAATGTGCTGAGACTCCAGATTAGTGTCCTGCATAATTCATGACTCTGTTATTGTCTGGTACCACACAAGTTAATGATATTCCGACCTCATTTCTTCTTCTTGCAGGATAAACATCCAATCTTTTCATCTAAACGTACATATTGTGTTATATCCCTCTTGAAAATAGTTTTTTGGAATCTTTTTTATTGGAATTTATTCCTATAAACAGTTTTTTTTTCTATAAAATGAATACGGCCGGTTTCACATTAGCATTTCTGTCCGCAGCGTAGACCTGCGAACTTCTTTCCTTAAGATCCGCATAGATCCGCATGCATCTTGCGCACCTATATTTAACATTCTGTATGCAGGGACATATGTTGTATGTGGATGCGTCCCCATGCGTCGTATTGACGTGCCCACCGAACACAACATGTTTCCTCTAAATAATACATAATTTATCTTCACACAGTATCCTTCCTCTCCAGTCCAGGGCTAGTGAGGCATACTGTTTCACCCTACCTCACCACAACCAAGCTTCAATATCACAGTCCTGATCACTGAGTCTCTCTCCTCGCAACACGGTTCCGCATCCTATCTTTTAAACTACTGGTGCCCTGGATCTATCACACGGGACCACTACTAGTCCCATGAAACTCAGTTCCGTTTAGGCCCATTGCAAGGTCTGGGGTTTCGTGACTAGGTGTTCTTCTTACCACTATGACTAGTCAGTCACTTCTCTTCAGGATCTCCCTATCCCTGTCCTTTGGTCTCCTTCTACTGTAGATCACCCCACACCAGCACTGCTCTCTTTACTCTACAAACCCTGTCTAACCCTGACTAACCACAGGAAGCAGTCACTTGCCCTAACACTAAACTCCTCCCATTATGGGCTAGTCCCAAACATTAACTCTATCTTTCCCTAATGTCATTATCTTACTACAGTCAACTATCTATCGATATACTATCTATCTTATTCACTAGCCATCCTATACTATACATTATGCATTACGATTTAATACAGCACAATGCACATCATGATATATACAAAGACATGTAATACAACACACATTACACACTACACATGACGTGATTGATGTCTCCAGGGGTAGGAATGTGACAGACAGACCACCATCATTATGCACTCATCGATGCTACAAACAGAGGCAGCTTTCCCTCTGCAGCATCAGATAATTGCTTGGGCAGAGAAGCTTACTGGGTCCTGTGATCCAGCCAACTTAAGAGCAGCGTTTCTAACCTCTAGCAAAGAGCTTGCAAGCGCTGCACTCCTTGCCTAGGGACAGGAAACTTCTGATTAACTGCAGAGATGGCAGATAACCTAGACAATGAGTAGTACACAAGAGAAATAGAAATCTTTTAGTTTTTAATAACGGAGATGATTTTAATACGAGGTAAATTGCAAAGTCACTTGTTTTGCAAACACTTTGCAAGTTTAACCATTTATGATTTTGAGACAAATACTTTAGGTTGTTTTTTTTGTAGCTACTTAAATTGGTGCTGAAATTTTCAAAGCCGTTCAGTCCAACACATAAGTGAAAGCTTAGTACAAGTAAGATATAATATTCTGGTCACATTGTATGTTCAAATCTAATTTCCTGATACAATACAAGGAATGTCCTGTTTTTCTGATTTGGAAACGCTGGTTATTAAAAATTCTGCATGGTCAGACCTTTATCTGTGTTTTACAGGCAATATGATCTTACATAGGTGAATCTTAAGGACACATTCCCCATAATAGCAGAGCAAGCAAAAGTCTAGAGCAGCAGATGCTCATGGGGAAGAATAACTGAATATTCAGTTTTTCCGCTCATATAAATGTTACTTTTTACCTGAATTTATCAATTTTACGGTTTGGTATATCAGGACATAGTGAGAAAAAAACATCTGTTCCTTAGAAAGTCTTGATGTTAGCAGGGCTGTGGAGTCGGTAAAACAATACCTCTGACTCCGACTCCTCAGTTACCCTGACTCCGCAGCATCGGTCACTACTGAGCATGTACATAAAGTGCAGCACAGATTCATCTCCATGACTCTGACCCCACAGTCCCGATCACTACTGAGCATGTGCATAAAGTGCAGCACAGATTCATCTCCATGACTCCGACCCCACAGCCCCAATCACTACTGAGCAATGTACATAAAGTATGTCTGAAGAAGATCTAAACTGAGACCGAAACGTCATATATGTTCACTGTGGGCTGCAAACAAATCATTTTTTTCTATAATAATTGAGTTCTTCATAGACACTAAAGGGGTCATGACACACTGTGGGGGCTACTAGGAGGGTCATGGCACAGTGTGGGGGCTACTAAGGGGGCCATGGTACAATGTGTGGGACTGCTAAAGGGGCCAAGATACAGACTAGAGCCTACTAAAGGGGTCATTATAGAGAGAAGGCTACTTAGGGGGCCATGATACAGTGTGAGGGCTACTACGGCAGTTATCATACAGTGTGAGGGGCTACTAAGGGAGCAAGATACAGTGTGAGGGCTACTAAAGGGGACATGATATAGAGTGGGGGATACTTAGGGGGCCATGATACAGAGTGTGGCTATTTAGGGGGCCATCATACAGTGAGGGGGCTACTGAGGGCTCTTCATATAGTGTGGGAACTACTGTGAGTGCCATCATACAGTGAGGGGGCCATCATACAGTGTGGGAGCTAATGTGGGGCCTTTGTACAGTGTTAGGGCCATCAAACAGATTGGGGGCTACTAAGGGGTCAGTGTACTGTGTATACAGTGAGAGGGCACTATACTGTATATAGGAGAGCATCATACTGTGTATAAGGGAGCAGTGCAGGGGGAGACTTGGGCCATTATTAAGTGGGCACTTATTGTTATAGGGGCATCTGGCTATTGTGACTGTCAAAGGGGCACCCAGTCTTTGCCTGATGAAGAGACCTGTGTAGTCTCGAAAGCTTGCAATTTGTTACCATCTTTTCAGTTAGCCATTGAAAGGTATCAACCACTGAGGACTCTCAGTTCTAAATATTTTTCTATCTACTGGCTAACACGGTACCAAGATATATATCTTTCCTGTATCATCTGTGCTGTAATATGTTACATGTTCTACAGGATTGATATCTACAACTTTAGTAACAGCGCAATCATCAACTGAGGTTCTCTTACATCCACTATTGGGGTGCGCCACCATAGTTATAATCAGGGTTACCTGGTTAGGAGACAACTTAGAAGTTTTGCCCCCCCCCCCCCCCCCCCAAATCAAACCAACCCCTAGTTAGCCTCTGGTTCAAGTGCAAAAATGCTTATAAAGTACCAGTAGTGTATTTATATGAATAAATGAATAATTGAATGAATAATCAATGTTCAATACAGACCCTGCATCGGAAGATAGTCCTCTTGCCCAGCCACATACCCCGACGTGCGTTTTGCCTAACCTTTAGGGAGTGACAGGGGCTGACACTGACATCTTAAAAACAGTTTCCGACTCTCAATTAGATAGAATGTAGGGTATAACAAAACTTTATAGTTCACAATTATAGATGGATCGTTAGGGAGAAATGCTTAGTTATTTTAACTATGGGATAACAAGGGGATTATTTACAGGTCTTTCATTGGGGCACTTGATGAAGAATGATTGTATGGAGAAGAAAAGGTGAGTGCTACCCTGAGTCCTGTGTCTGCCAACTGTAAAGCATCCTGAGACCATTCATGTGTGGGGCTCTTCACCCAAGGGAGTGGGCTTACTCACAACAGTCTAAGAACACTGCCATGAATAAAGAATGGGACCTAAACTAGAGCAACTCCTTACAACCCAGGAGAAATTTGCTGATGAACACTGCTTTCCCCAGTATGATGGAGACCAAGTCAAAAAGCAAAAGTGATAATCAAGTGACTCGGTGAGCAAAACATTGAAATTTTAGATACATACACAGGAAACTCGCCAGATCTCAATCCCATTGGGAAGTTGTGATCAATCCTCAACAGCGGGTGGAGAAACAAAAACACAGAAATTGCAATGAACTCCAAGCACTGAGTAGACAAGAATGGGTTGTCATCAATCATCAGACAGGATTTGGCCCAAATGCTGATATCCAGCTGCCAGGACAAATTGCAGAAGTCATGAAAAAGAAGTGTCAACATTGTTTTAGTACGGAAAAAGGACAGAACCCTGCGCTTTTGTGTCGATTACAGACGACTGAATGCTTGTACAGTGTGGGACTCCTATCTATTGCCCAGAATCAAGAAGTCATTATCTGCCTTAGGAAAGGCAAAGTATTTTTCGTCCCTGGATCTGGCCAGCGGGTATTGGCAGGTTACTATGGCTGAACATGATCGGCCAAAGACAGAGTTCATACTGCCCATGGGATTGTTTGAATTTAATTGGATGCCCCAAAAATGTCACCTTTTTGCAAACAAATCGAGTACCTGGGACACATTGTATCCATTGAGGGAGTAAGACCTGTCCATGAGAAGATAGGGGCAGTACAGGACTGTCCCACCCCAAAGACAGTGAAAGACATTTGGGCCTTTCTGGGGCTTGCCGGTTACTACCAAAGGTTCATAAAGAATTGTACCCCTATTGCTAATTCGCTGCTGGAACTTCTAAAGGGAGTGCCATCTGGCTCACAGAATCGGACTATGCAATGGGGAAGTAGCCAGGAAGAAGCCTTCAGAGCCTTGAAGATGGCCTTGACTGAGGCCTCAATACTCACCTATGTGGATTTCTTGCAGCCCTTCATCCTTCACACTGATGGAAGCTTACATGGCCTGGGGACTGTCCTATCGCAAATGCAGGGAGGGAAGGAACGAGTGATTGTCTATGCGAGCCGGTCTCTTCATGACTTGGAACAGAACTCTGACAATTACAGCTCCTCCAAATTGGAATTGCTGGCGTTGGTGTGAGCGATGACCAAAAAGTTTGCAGAATACTTGTCGGGGTCCAAAGTCCTAGTGCGCACCGATAATAATCCCCTAGCCCACCTGGAAAATGCAAAATTGGGCACCTTGGATCAGCGATGGGTGGCCCACATGGTGAAGTATTGGTACAAGATTGCTTATCGGGCCGGAGCTGAGAAGACGCACACGGATGCGCTTTCGAGAGTTACCTATGAGCGGCCTAAACACGACCGAGATGAATAATTGGAGGCAGAAGAGATTCCTGGTTTTCGGGACCTTGCTAGGTCATTGGTGATGATGCAGGGACGGATCGGAGAGGTGTCTGGAGAACAGGTGCTGGGATGACCTCAGGATGACTGGGTGCAACTCCAGCAAGCAGATAATGAACTTGCCCAGTTGAGACAGTGGGTGGCTCTGAAGCGACTTCCCAGCCGGCGCGAGAAAGACGCTCTGTCCCCGGGGCTCTGCAGATTCTGAGATAGTGGGAGAAGCTCCAGTTGGAGGACGGTTTGCTGTATATAAGAGTGTAATTGGTGGGGGAGTTGGGGATCACATGGCAAGTGGTGCTCCCAGAGAAGTTGCTCCGTGTAGTGGCTACAGAGGCCCATGAGAGAGGGGTTCATTTTGGTCTGGAAAAGACGTTCCAGTGGCTACAGAGGCTTGTATATCACCCCTGCTTGAAGACAGCAGTAGAAGGGGCTGTCAATGATGTCGGAGCTGTGAACTAGCCAAACCTCCAGAGCAGAGAACCCCGACGTAGACCATCACGACTTCTGCCCCCTTAGCGTTATTGACTTACTTTACTTAACCGTAGGCCCAGCCCATATCGGGTATGAACAGTGCCCATAATACTGCATGGAGCAATATATGGGGCTCCTTATTCTGTATGGAGCACTATGTGGTGCCCATAATACTATATGGAGCAATATATAGGGCTCATTATTCTGCATGGAGCACTATACGGTTCCCATAATACTGTATGGAGAAATATATGGGGCTCATTATTCTCTATGGAGTGCTATGTAGTGCCCATAATACTTTATGGAGCAATATATGGGGCTCATTATTCTGTATGGAGCACTATACGGTGCCCATAATACTGTATGGAGAAATATATGGGGCTCATTATTCTGTATGGAGCACTATGTGGTGGCCATAATACTGTATGGATGACTATACTGTCCGGTTTCTGGGCTATTGTAGAATATAGAATAGGTATCACTCTTGCAATGTAAGAAGTAAGTGAGATCTTTGGCATTGTACTATACCTTTATTTCTTATCTGTGCATCATGAATTGTGGTATGTGTTAAAGGGGCCCACTGAGACTCTTTGGCCTATGGCCCATGACATCCTGGAGCCGGCCCTGAGGTCAGGCATTCCGATCTGAGCGAAACTGGCCTTAGTCACCTCTTTTGCTGATCCTTAGGGAAATTATCTCATACACATGCTACTTCAGGATGTAAAGGAAACTGTGTTTCCTTCCAGTAACAGTAAAGATGCATACAAGCAGGATGATTTTATCATATATATTGTTCTAACAATGGTTTTCTCATCCTTCCTCATCACTGTGCTATAAATGTATAATGGAGACTGACTATGTTTTGTGTCACTTGTTCGAGTGGCTTGTGGTCTGTTTGATCTGGGGTTCTATGGGTTTACTGTTCTCTGCTCATAAAAACAAGATGGTAATCCTTGAAACACGTTGCAATGGAAACTTCTAAAGGCTTTGACACACGTGATGCTGTGCAGTGCGCATGGACTCCATATTGCAGCACATTGCAAACAAGTCCTGCTTGAATGTGTCAGGAGAATGCAGCCACTTTCACACACAAAGTTTAGCCTATTTTTGTCCTTAATGGTGTTATCTAGTGCTTTAAAATTAATGTCCTATTCTTGAGATATTGGATAAGTTGTGGTCTGATGAGCTGTTCCATGGAGATTATACATGTAGTAAATTTAGTGCTAGTTCATTCCCTTTCAATTGCCTGCGCTGGGCAAGGAGCAACCGCTGCTAGAAACATGGACCTGGTAATCAATGAAGAAGAATGCAGATTTTATCACCAGGACATTATCACTGCCTGGACTACAGCAGCTACAGCAGCCCATGAGACCTAGTCCAACCACGCCCCCTCCTGTTATAAGCAGCTCACTGTTAATAGACAATGTACATAAAGATATAGACTAGCCAGAGATATGGACTAAAAAAATTACCCTGGTCCTAAATGGGGAAAACTCTCAAACCAATTGAGACTCTAAAGAAGACCACAAGGAGCAAGAAATTCCATAAGGTAATCTGAGAAATAGTCAAGTAACCTGTGTATTGTAAAATACAAAAATCTTTATTGATGCAATATATAAAAACAGGTTTAGGTAACAACAGTGAATTAATAAATGGTGAACAGCACAGGGTAGTGACAGTACAACTATGAGGACAGTAGCATAGGTTATTACGAACAAGGGCAATGCATAGGTATATCTATATAAAAGGAGCATAGACATTATAGTTAATAGATATAATCATGCCCAAGGGGAAGAAAACACCAAAAGTCAAGAAAGCCCAACATGTATAGGGCTAGTTATTCAAGTCAACGTACACCTGGTCAGTTTGGATAAAACACTGATGTGGAAGTCACACGTAAGTGCAGCGGCCCAGGGTCCTGGTCGTTGCAGTAATGTCATTCTTCCACCAGGGAGAGTGATGGTACGTTTGAAGGCAATAAAGGAGATCTCACTTCCAGGTAACACCAACACACAACACACTTCATACTCCAGTCCACCAGGGGGAGTTATGCTCCTATTTATTAGGGCACTCTTCACAATTAGGTAAAACTGGTGGTCTGGATAGGAAGTTAGGCAGAAGCTGGCTGGGCTTCACCCAGTGAGCTGCTATCTGAGCTTTGCTCAGGTAGTGGGTCCCTGACAGGGGTGGGATTCTGTCAGAGGCCTAGACAGAAGGCCACGGAGCTGCGCCTGCCCGACGTGCAGCAGCATCCTAAGAAAGAGACATAGAATGAGAACTGTATTGTAAAGCGTGAGGAGAAGTCATAGCAAAAGGAGAGGAAAACCAGAAGGAGTTCTGCCCTGCACAGGCTGCCTCCTTCTGAGGCGCAGGATCCGGTAGCCGGACCACCGAGGGAGCAACAGTCTCTATGCCTTGCTCCAGAGACCGGCAGGACAGCTAATTCCAAGTTACTGATCCGCCCTATACCCAGGAGGCACGGTGGCAACTTGTGGGGGCCAGGGCGTGCTAGAGTCCCTGCAAAAAGTCTCAGGCCACCAGTCGTACGGGTTTGTCCTATCCTTACCATCAGGGGGACAGAGAAAGAGACATAACATCTAGAACATCTACAACAGTTGTGAGGACCTTATGAGAGGCTCAGCAGTAAGGTACTACAACACCCAGGCGCTAGAGGAAGGCTACTGATTTCCACCTGGATAAGGGGACTCAGGATTTGCCTTCAGACCGGCCGGACTCTGCCTGCCCTGTGATCTGGTGCTCTGGACTGTGGATGCTGAAGTCTACAGTAAAAAGGTAAAGAGACTGCAATCTTGTGTCCTCGTTCTTCACTGGGCCTCACACCTCCCACCATCTACACTCTGGGAAGCCCTGGGGATACACTTCACCTGTGGGAAGGTATACCATCTAGCTGCCATAACATCACCCCAGCGGACCCCTTAAAGCAGCGTTGGTCACCCTGACCGAATACCACAGGTGGCGTCACAAACATTATCCCTTTAAAGACCTTTCCCCCCTTATTACAACGGACCACCCGAGGGCCACGGACCAGGTCAGCCACCGTGACATCCTCCTTGAGAACCGAAGGACCCGGTACCAAGTACCCCACTGCCCTACGGGGATGCTCCATATAAACCGTGGCACAAGTGGTTTGCAGACACTCTAATTCCTGTATAACAAGATAATCCAGTATAGCATTATATACACCACCCGGACTCCACAAATAGTGTGACCATGCCTGTAAGAGAATGCTCAGTCATAACATAAGAGGAACATGGAGATTTACGAGTTCTAATGGAGTTTAGCGTAAAGAGCCTCAAAATCATTAAATTTAACCATGGTTTTGTCTGTGAATGTGAATATGTTTTTCTACGCAGTATGATGTTATCATGTATATGCCCTTTTTGCCACAATGTGCTTTTTGTCTCTTTGTATCATGTATAAAAAGCCCCTGTTACTGTTGTTCGGGGCCATTACATCGCCAACCTGCTGCCGTGCCACAACAAAGCCATTCCATCGCCTTTCTGCCACCGTGCCAGACCATCGGCCAGATATCCCAGCGATACTTTGTCTGTCTGGACTCCTGTTCGTGCTAAAATACTTTATTTCTCTGACTATCCATGTGCTGTCATGCTGCAATATCTCTGAATAAACCTCAGTCTCGGCTTGATAAAAGGAGTTGGCTACATATTCTTCCCGGCTCTTCCAGCTCTCAGTAAGGACTTTCTAACAAGTGGCGAAGCCTAAGCCAGGAGGAGCGGCTCCGGAGAGCTGCCTCCAGAAGAACCACTGGAAGAATTTGTGGATGAGGGCTTGAGGCTGGAAGGGTGAAAAAAAAAAAAAAAAACGCGCGTGGCCACGTGTGAATCGCTCAAAGCAAGCCAGCCTGAAGGAGAACCTCTCGTGAAGCGCTCCAAGCCAGCCTGATTTTAATAAGAAAACTACAAAAAGGGGCTATAAAAATATATGTGCAACCACGAAGAAACTTCGACGTCAGTTATCTACAAGGACGTGAGAAGTTTTGTGCCCGGAAGCAAGAGGTTTTAAAAGGCGAGGGGAGATGCCTGGCAAGCGTAGCGAGTGAGGCTGGAAATGCAGCCACACCTCTTTTGGTTGACTCAAGCCGGCAGCGGGTCCTCCAGACAGAGAGGTGTGAGTATCTAACTTTGCTTGAATTGCATTTGTAGATACCAGTACAGAGAAAATGCGTCCTTGTAGGCTTCTAGTATGAAGTGGTAACGGAAGCAGATAGAGAAGTATACTAGCACACCCCAGTTGGAGGGGGTTCATGTTGAAACCACGTGGTTAAATTGTATGCGTTGGTTTACAGAAGAAAACAGGGAACTAGATAAGAAAAAGTAGCTAGGGAAAGCTAGTAGATGGGTAGCAGCTTTGTGTAAGACAATCCTAGCTTTCGCTATTGATAGGCAGCCTGTATGACAATGTGTTAACATGATCAGCCGGGGAGGGGTAGTTTATGGGGAGAGATTAGCAAAGCTGAATGAGACACTGAAGCAAGCAGAAGAAACACAAAGGGAGGGGTGAGACTGCAGCAGCTGAGAGCAGTTATGTCACAGATGGACACTGCACATTCGAGACATGGTGCTGATGTAGATACAGGTATAGAGTGGAGAAGAGTTAGGAGAATGGGTGAAGTAGTCCATAAAGAAAACAAGATATAGTGTCCCAACAGCTCCAGCTTATGCCGACACAGTTGAGGAAAGATTTTGCAGATGATGAGGAAAGAGATGATTCATCCCAGATGGAGTTTGTTTCATGCCACTTCTACACCTAGAGCAGCCCCGGGCCAAATGTTCCTGGTCCATCTTAAATTTGTTAAAAAATTGTGTTTGAGAAGACCTTAGATACTATGGACCAGAGTGATAAATTTTCTATGATGGAACAATTTGTGAAAAAGGTGCCCTTGGAAGGGGTTTTCAAATCAGGAGTTTTCCAGATTGCAGAATCTATTGAAGATGTTGTGGAGGCTATGTTGACCAATTTTAGGACAATGCAGTCCAAGGTGAAGGGTGATGAGTCCAATGTTTTTGCGTACCATTCACCTCGAGGGGCATCTGCTGATTCAAGGAGACCAGGAATTCCTGGGGGGTACAGCCAGCTGCCAAGAGTGGGCCGGTCCCATTCGGCAGATCCCCCCGGAATCCCATAAGGGGTCCTCCTATGTATTACTTTTGTGTGTAGCTTGGGCATGTTAGACGTTTTTGTCCCAATTTTGTGCCTGGGACTGAACCCTGTGAACCCTGGGTGCCATTTAACCCCCAGCAGCCCCAGGAGTTCTCAAAACCTCCTTCCGGAGTAAGATCTCTGTATCCAGTGTTGAATGACCCTAGGCAGAATCAGCAGTATCATGGTCTTCAAATGGTTAACCCAGTCTCTCAGGAACCTTCTGCTCCTGCTCCCTCCCTAGTAGCTACCACTCAATCATGCCCAGAGATCCATGCTATTCAGGGATGGGTCACTCCTCGTCCATATGCTCTTCTGATAAGGGAGTTGTGGGAACATGAGGACCAGATTCTTACTGAGGATCTCTTTGGGGCAGAGGTGGGAGCTGTGGGATGGAAGCCACGTCTAGATGAGGATGATGAATTTTTTTGGCTTCCAACCGCAGGAAATACTGACTGATCGGGTGTTCCCCCTGTTCCCCTTGCCCCCCTTTCCATGGGCAAGGATGGAAGACCTTATGTCAAAGGGAGAATAGAGGGATTGCTGTGGGAAGACATCCTCATCGATACAGGAGCCTCAGTTTCAGCAACAGGACATAAATTGCAGTCACCCCCTGGACTGCCTGAGACTACCACTTTGGTAGGATTTGAGGGCTCCTGTATTCAAGCAGAATAAAGTCGTCCAGTGAACCTGAAATTTCAGGGCGCAGGGGGATTGAAGAAAAGGGGTCTTCAATGCGCTTTTTGGGTAAATCCACAGTTGCGGTCCACTATTTTGGGTACTGATGTTTTGGGAGTAATGGGAATTGTTGATTTGTGTAACAAAGTCCTGTGGTGGAAAAAAGAAGTGACTATTTGTTCTGTAATTGTACCTGTGGAGGAGGAAGAGGAGAGTCACAAACTACCCATTGCCAGTCTAGGCTCATGTACTAGTGAAAATGTTGACAATGATGTTTTAAAAAATGAATTGAAGCAAAGGTTCCCTGAATTGTGGATCTCAAGGAAAGCTGATTGTGGGTGAATGCAAACTCAAGTTAAACTCAAGATAAAATTGATGGTGAAAGGCTGCCACCTTTCCAGCACCAGTGTCGTATTCCTGAGGACGCGATCCCTTACATAAGGGTTGCCGTCAGTGAATTGGAAAAGCAAGGTGTTGTGAAAGGTAATTCTCCATGTAACAGCCCATTTTACCTGTAAAAAAGGAAGATGGCAGCTTTCAAATGGTTGTGGACCTGAAACTTGTAAATAAGTACACTCCCTCAGCAGCTCACCTTTTTGCATCTGTCCCTGAAGTTATGTCACAGCTAGTGTTGAGCGATACCGTCCGATACTTGAAAGTATCGGTATCGGATAGTATCGGCCGATACCCGAAAAGTATCGGATATCGCCGATACCGATACCCGATACCAATACAAGTCAATGGGACACCAAGTATCGGAAGGTATCCTGATGGTTCCCAGGGTCTGAAGGAGAGGAAACTCTCCTTCAGGCCCTGGGATCCATATTAACCCCTTCCCGACATGTGACGGAATAGTACGTCACATGTCGGGACCCCCGCTTTGATGTGCGCTCCGGCGGTGAGCGCACATCAAAGTCGCGACATGTCAGCTGTTTTTTACAGCTGACATGTGCGCGCAATAGCGGCGGGTGAAATCGCGATCACCCGCCGCTATTAACTAGTTAAATGCCGCTGTCAAACGCAGACAGCGGCATTTAACTACCGCATCCGGCCGTGCGGCCGGATATGAGCGCATCGCTGACCCCCGTCACATGATCGGGGGTCGGCGATGCTCCTCCATTGTAACCATAGAGGTCCTTGAGACCTCTATGGTTACTGATTGCCGGTGGCTGTGAGCGCCCCCCTGTGGTCGGCGCTCACAGCACACCTGCATTTTAGCTACATAACAGCGATCTGATGATCGCTGTTATGTAGCAGAGCCGATCGGGCTGTGCCTGCTTCTAGCCTCCCATGGAGGCTATAGAAGCATGGCAAAAGTAAAAAAAAAAAGTTTTTAAAAATGTGAAAAAAATAAAAAAAATATAAAAGTTTAAATCACCCCCCTTTCGCCCCAATCAAAATAAATCAATAAAAAAAACCCCAACCTACACATATTTGGTATCGCCGCGTTCAGAATCGCCCGATCTATCAATAAAAAAAAGCATTAACCTGATCGCTAAATGGCGTAATGAGAAAAAAATTCAAAACGCCAGATTTACGTTTTTTTGGTCGCCACGACATTGCATTAAAATGCAATAACGGGCGATCAAAAGAACGTATCTACACCAAAATGCTATCATTAAAAACGCCAGCTCGGCACGCAAAAAATAAGCCCTCACCTGACCCCAGATCACGAAAAATGGAGACGCTACGAGTATCGGAAAATGGCGCAATTTTGTTTTGTTTTGTTTTTTTGCAAAGTTTGGAATTTTTTTTCACCACTTAGGTGAAAAATAACCTAGTCATGTTAGGTGTCTATGAACTCGTAGTGACCTGGAGAATCATAATGGCAGCTCAGTTTTAGCATTTAGTGAACCTAGCAAAATAGGCAAGCAAAAAACAAGTGTGGGATTGCACTTTTTTTGCAATTTCACTGCACTTGGAATTTTTTTCCCGTTTTCTAGTACACGACATGCTAAAACCAATGATGTCGTTCAAAAGTACAACTCGTCCCGCAAAAAATAAGCCCTCACATGGCCAAATTGACGGAAAAATAAAAAAGTTATGGCTCTGGGAAGGAGGGGAGCGAAAAACGAAAACGGAAAAACGGAAAAAGCTCCGGGGGTGAAGGGGTTAATGTGTAAAATAAAGAATTAAAATAAAAAATATTGATATACTCACCTCTCCGGAGGCCCCTGCACCTCACCGCTGTTAACCGGCAGCCTTCTTTGCTTAAAATGAGCGCATTCAGCACCTTCCATGACGTCACGGCTTGTGATTGGTCGCGTGGCGGTCACATGAGCGGCACGAGACCAATCAGAAGCCGTGACGTCATGGAAGGTGCTGAATGCGCTCATTTTAAGCAAAGCAGGCTGCCGGTTACTACCAGGGCGCGTCAGAGGGTGAGTATATCCCTATTTTTTATTTTAATTCTTTATTTTTTACATGGATATGGATCCCAGGGCCTGAAGGAGAGTTTCCTCTCCTTCAGACCCTGGGAACCATACACTGGGAACTTCCGATTCCGATTCCCGATACCACAAAAGTATCGGATCTCGGTATCGGAATTCCGATACCGCAAGTATCGGCCGATACCCGATACTTGAGGTATCGGAATGCTCAACACTAGTCACAGCTGAGGAGTGATTGTAAAGTGTTTTCTTGTTTGGACATTGTAAATGGCTTTTTCTCAATACCCCTAACACCTGAATCTGCGCTCCGCTTTGCATTCACCTTTGAGAATGTGCAATACTTGTTCACGCGGTTGCCCATGGAATTTCACAGTTCTCCTGTGTATTTCCATCAAGCATTGGCTCAGGTGTTAGAACCCCTTGGCTACGGAGACAAAGTCCTACAATATGTTGATTTATTAATTCATACTGTCAATGAATGTGAACACAAAGAGACCCTTGAAAATGTGTGTCAGGCTTTACAAGATGCAGGACTCAAAATGAGCCTAGATGAAGTCCAATTGATGAGGTCAGAGGTTACATTTCTTTGTGTGTCTGTCTTAGCAGAATGAAAGAAGCCCAGGCATGATAGGGTTAAAGCTATTCAAGCTGTCCCCATACCAACTAATATTACAGAGCTTAGAATATTCTTGGGTCTTATTAATTTTTCTAGAGAATTTATTGAAGATTTTGCTCATTTGGCTAAACCACTCTATGATTTACTAAAATATGTTGATAATAATTTTGCCTCTGTCATTGTAGAGGGAGAAGCCTTGCAGGCTTTTGAAGGTTTGAAGCATGCCCTTACGGCGGTGGCCACTGCATTGATTAACCCTGATCCTTTCCAACCCTTTTACATCCAAGCTGACACCGGTGATATATCTATTTCCTCGGTGCTTTTACAAAGATGGTCCAAAGATAGCCCCGAAGTATCCAGTCAGTTGTATTATTATTATTATTATTATTATTTATTGTTATAGCGCCATTTATTCCATGGCTCTTTACATGTGAGGAGGGGTATACATAATAAAAACAAGTACAATAATCTTGAACAATACAAGTCATAACTGGTACAGTAGGAGAGAGGACCCTGCCCGTGAAGGCTCACAATCTACAAATTGTATGCCCTAGACTACTACTCTAGGTTGCTCACTTCTGTGGAAAGAGGATTTACTTTGTGCATGAAGCACCTTCTGGGCATGCATGCATTGGACTATGAATCAACACCTAGTGGGATTTTCTTCCTTAATTTTACGGATCCCACTGACAATCCTACAGGTCTAAATTTGTTAAAGAAGCTTTAGTTATGGTTAAAAAATTCAGAATGATGGGACCCTGGGAAGCTAATTGGAAAGGTACCTTTGATATTACTGATAAAAATTGGCCCCAAAGTTTTAGGAGTGCGCAGGGTTAGCAAACCAAGGCACAAAGGTGTTAGAATTGTTCCCCATTGATCAGTGTAACCTTCTTAATGATCTTACTAAGATTTCTGGTAAGGACTGATACTCCACTTTTTTCTCTTCACCCCAGGTCACCCAGAGATTTTCATATTCGACTCCTGGGACCATGGACCTACTGGATGATCGGGAGAAGAGGTCTCACATTATACAGTGGGACTCTGATAGTGTGAGAGGGGGAGAAGATCGGGAAAATGCGGAAGCCAAAGAATGAGAAGAAAAAGACAAATCATGGATCCAAAGACTTAACTATTATGCAACTTATTTTTTGGGGAAAAATATTTTAATGACTTTTTATTCTGTTTTTGTGCTATTTTTAGGGATTTTTGTCCTCACACACACACACACACACACGTAAAAAATAATTAATTACATTGATAATCTTATTTTCAATAATTCACCCATGAATATTAGAGCACTGCATGTTGTACTCTGGATAGAGTACAAGAGGGGGACTTGTAAGAGAATGCTCAGTGATAACATAAACCTCAGTCTCGGCTTGATAAAAGGAGTTGGCCTCATATTTTTCCCGGCTCTTCCAGCTCTCAGTAAGGACTTTCTTACTCTGCCGAACAGTACCAGTCAGAATATGTGTATGAAAAGTGGCAAGGTAAAAAGAAAGGTGTTTCTTACCCATAAGGTGCATATGTGCCTGAACGTGTCCAGCTGGAGCCCCGACGCACGTTTTGGTTTGACTTCTTTGGGAGGGCAATGTATTGTGTGTGTAGTGAGTGATATACAGTATATATATATATATATATATATATATATATATATATATATATCTGCTGTTGTGAATTAGACTTTTTGGCTACCTCTTGTGGTCACTAGTGGTATGACTCTGGGATTGTCTTTTTTCTGTTTGGCACTCACCTGGGTCGTTAGTCCAGGGGTGTCGCTATATTAACTTCCTGGATCCTTAGTCCAGTGCCTGGCATCGTTGTAATCAGATCCTTCTGTTGCTCCTGTCTGCTGGTCCTGGCTCTTGCAAAATTAAGCTAAGTCTTGCTTCTTTGTTTATTGAGTTACTTGCTTTGCTACTATTTTTGTCCAGCTTGTACTAAATGTGATTTCTGACCTTGCTGGAAGCTCTAGGGGGCTGGTGTTCTCCCCCCGGCCGTTAGACGGTTCGGGGGTTCTTGAATATCCAGCGTGGATATTTTAATAGGGTTTTTGCTGACCATATAAGTCATCTTACTATATTCTGCTATTAGCTAGTGGGCCTCTCTTTGCTAAATACCTAGCTCATTCTTATGTTTGTCTTTTCCTCTTACCTCACCGTTATTATTTGTTGGGGGCTTGTATCCAACTTTTGGGGTCTTTTCTCTGGAGGCAAGAAAGGTCTTTCTTTTCCCTTCTAGGGTTAGTTAGTTCTCCGGCTGGCGCGAGACGTCTAGAACCAACGTAGGCACGTTCCCCGGCTACTTCTATTTGTGGTGCTAGGATTAGATATATGGTCAGCCCAGTTACCACTGCCCTATGAGCTGGTTTTTTGTGTTTGCAGACTTGGTATTGATTCCTGAGACCCTCTGCCATTGGGGTCACAACAGTATGCCAGGCCAACATTGAATGTTTAATGCATTGCAAAAGTGGGATATAAGAAAGGAAATTCTGAATTTTTTTTTTTCCTCTCTTCCTCTCCTTTACCTCTGAGTGGCTTGAGCTTGCTGCAGACATGAATGTCCAGACCTTGATTACAAGTGTGGACCAGCTTGCTGCTCGTGTGCAAAGCATACAAGATTTTGTTACCAGTGGTCCTATGTCTGAACCTAAAATACCTATTCCTGAACTGTTTTCTGGAGACCGATTTAAGTTTAGGAATTTCAGGGATAATTGTAAATTGTTTCTATCTCTGAGACCCCGTTCATCTGGAGACTCAGTTCAGCAAGTTAAAATTGTTATCTCTTTCTTACGGGGCGACCCTCAGGATTGGGCTTTCTCGCTAGCGCCAGGAGATCCGGCATTGGCTAATATTGATGCGTTTTTTCTGGCGCTCGGATTGCTTTACGAGGAACCCAATCTTGAGGTTCAGGCAGAAAAAGCCTTTCTCAGGGCCAGGATGAAGCTGAAGTGTATTGCCAAAAATTTCGGAAATGGTCCGTGCTTACTCAGTGGAATGAGTGTGCTCTGGCATCAAACTTCAGAAATGGCCTTTCTGAAGCCATTAAGAATGTGATGGTGGGTTTCTCCATTCCTACAAGTCTGAATGATTCCATGGCGCTGGCTATTCAAATTGACCGGCGTTTGCGGGAGCGCAAAACCGCTAATCCTCTGGTGGTGTTGTCTAAACAAACACCTGATTTGATGCAATGTGATAGAATTCAGACCAGAAATGAGCGGAAAAATCATAGACGTCAGAATGGGTTGTGTTTTTACTATGGTGATTCTACACATGTTATATCAGCATGCTCTAAACGCCTAACAAGGGTTGTTAGTCCTGTCGCCATTGGTAATTTGCAACCTAAATTTATTTTGTCTGTGACTTTAATTTGCTCATTGTCCTCTTACCCTGTTATGGCGTTTGTGGATTCAGGTGCTGCCCTGAGTCTTATGGATCTGTCATTTGCCAAGCGCTGTGGTTTTGTTCTTGAGCCGTTGGTTAATCCTATCCCTCTGAGGGGTATTGATGCTACGCCATTGGCGGAAAATAAACCGCAGTTTTGGACACAGGTAACCATGTGCATGACTCCTGAACATCGGGAGGTGATTCGTTTTCTTGTTCTGCATAAAATGCATGATTTGGTCGTTTTGGGTTTGCCATGGTTACAGACTCATAATCCAGTCTTGGATTGGAAGGCAATGTCTGTGTCAAGTTGGGGCTGTCAGGGTATTCATGGTGATTCCCCGCCGGTGTCTATTGCTTCCTCTACTCCTTCGGAAGTTCCTGAGTAGGGTTGAGCGAAACGGGTCGATCATTTTCAAAAGTCGCCGACTTTTGGCTAAGTCGGCGTCTCATGAAACCCGATCCGACCCCTGTGCTTGTCGGCCATGCGGTACGCGACTTTCGCGCCAAAGTCGCGTTTCAATGACGCGAAAAGCGCCATTTCTCAGCCAATGAAGGTGAACGCAGAGTGTGGGCAGCGTGATGACATAGATCCTGGTCCCCACCATCTTAGAGAAGGGCATTGCAGTGATTGGCTTGCTGTCTGCGGCGTCACAGGGGCTATAAAGGGGCGTTCCCGCCGACCGCCATCTTACTGCTGCTGATCTGAGCTTAGGGACAGGTTGCTGCCGCTTCGTCAGAAGCAGGGAGAGCGTTAGGCAGGGTCCACTAACCACCAAACCGCTTGTGCTGCAGCGATTTCCACTGTCCAACACCACCTTCGGTGTGCAGGGACTGTGGAAGCTATTTTTTTTTTTTTTTCCCCTCAGCGCTGTAGCTCATTGGGCTGCCCTAGAAGGCTCCGTGATAGCTGTATTGCTGTGTGTACGCCACTGTGGAAACCAACTGCTTTTTTCAAAGCACATATCCTCTTGTTCCTTCCTTTCTGCACAGCTATCTTTTTTGTTTGTCCACACTTTTTATTTAATTTGTGCATCAGTCCACTCCTATTGCTGCCTGCCATACCTGGCTTAGATTACTGCAGGGAGATAGTAATTGTAGGACAGTCCCTGTTTTTTTTTTTTTTTTTTTGTGGGAGATTAAGATTGGCATTTCTGCTACAGTGCCATCCCTGTGTGTGCCATCTCTCACTGAGTGGGCCATAGAAAGCCTATTTATTTTTTCCGTGATTCGTGTTCTAAATTCTACCTCAACACAAAAACACTACATCAATCAGTGGGAGAAAAATATTGGCCTCAGTCAGGGCTTGTGTGCCACTGCTGTGTGTGCTATCTCTCATTCAGTGGGCTATAGAAAGCCTATTTTTTTTTTTTTTTTTTTTTTAATATTATTTGGTTTCTAAAGTCTCCCTGAAAAAAAAAAAAAA
This sequence comes from Ranitomeya variabilis, assembly GCF_051348905.1. Classification (NCBI taxonomy): domain Eukaryota; kingdom Metazoa; phylum Chordata; class Amphibia; order Anura; family Dendrobatidae; genus Ranitomeya; species Ranitomeya variabilis. Next base: position 61,251,316 of record NC_135238.1, read on the forward strand.
ACCTAAAAAAACAGTGGGAGAGTAATATTGCCCTTTCAGCTTGTGTGCCAGTCTTGACTCCTGGGTGTGCCACCTCTCTCTCTCATTCAGTGGGCCATAGAAAGGCTATTTTTTTTTTGGTTTTTTTAATATTATTTGGTTTCTAAAGTCTCCCTGAAAAAAAAAAAAAAAACATACAAAAACAGTGGGAGAGTAATATTGCCCTTTCAGCTTGTGTGCCAGTCTTGACTCCTGGGTGTGCCACCTCTCTCTCTCATTCAGTGGGCCATAGAAAGGCTATTTTTTTTTTTTGTTTTTTTTAATATTATTTGGTTTCTAAAGTCTCCCTGAAAAAAAACAAAAAACCATACAAAAAACAGTGGGAGAGTAATATTGCCCTTTCAGCTTGTGTGCCAGTCTTGACTCCTGGGTGTGCCACCTCTCTCTCTCATTCAGTGGGCCATAGAAAGGCTATTTTTTTTTTGGTTTTTTTAATATTATTTGGTTTCTAAAGTCTCCCTGAAAAAAAAAAAAAAAACATACAAAAACAGTGGGAGAGTAATATTGCCCTTTCAGCTTGTGTGCCAGTCTTGACTCCTGGGTGTGCCACCTCTCTCTCTCATTCAGTGGGCCATAGAAAGGCTATTTTTTTTTTGTTTTTTTTAATATTATTTGGTTTCTAAAGTCTCCCTGAAAAAAAAAAAAAAAACATACAAAAAACAGTGGGAGAGTAATATTGCCCTTTCAGCTTGTGTGCCAGTCTTGACTCCTGGGTGTGCCACCTCTCTCTCTCATTCAGTGGGCCATAGAAAGGCTATTTTTTTTTTGGTTTTTTTAATATTATTTGGTTTCTAAAGTCTCCCTGAAAAAAAAAAAAAAAAACATACAAAAACAGTGGGAGAGTAATATTGCCCTTTCAGCTTGTGTGCCAGTCTTGACTCCTGGGTGTGCCACCTCTCTCTCTCATTCAGTGGGCCATAGAAAGGCTATTTTTTTTTTGTTTTTTTTAATATTATTTGGTTTCTAAAGTCTCCCTGAAAAAAAAAAAAAAAACATACAAAAAACAGTGGGAGAGTAATATTGCCCTTTCAGCTTGTGTGCCAGTCTTGACTCCTGGGTGTGCCACCTCTCTCTCTCATTCAGTGGGCCATAGAAAGGCTATTTTTTTTTTGTTTTTTTTAATATTATTTGGTTTCTAAAGTCTCCCTGAAAAAAAAAAAAAAACCATACAAAAACAGTGGGAGAGTAATATTGCCCTTTCAGCTTGTGTGCCAGTCTTGACTCCTGGGTGTGCCACCTCTCTCTCTCATTCAGTGGGCCATAGAAAGGCTATTTTTTTTTTGTTTTTTTTAATATTATTTGGTTTCTAAAGTCTCCCTGAAAAAAAAAAAAAAAACATACAAAAAACAGTGGGAGAGTAATATTGCCCTTTCAGCTTGTGTGCCAGTCTTGACTCCTGGGTGTGCCACCTCTCTCCCTTTCATTCAGTGGGCCATAGAAAGCCTATTTATTTTTTTTTTTAAATATTATTGGGTTTCTAAAGTCTCCCTTAAAAAACAAAAAATACATAAAAAAACAGTGGGAGAGTAATATTGCCCTTTCAGCTTGTGTGCCAGTCTTGACTCCTGGGTGTGCCACCTCTCTCTCTCATTCAGTGGGCCATAGAAAGGCTATTTTTTTTTTGTTTTTTTTAATATTATTTGGTTTCTAAAGTCTCCCTGAAAAAAAAAAAAAAAACATACAAAAAACAGTGGGAGAGTAATATTGCCCTTTCAGCTTGTGTGCCAGTCTTGACTCCTGGGTGTGCCACCTCTCTCCCTTTCATTCAGTGGGCCATAGAAAGCCTATTTATTTTTTTTTTTAAATATTATTGGGTTTCTAAAGTCTCCCTTAAAAAACAAAAAATACATAAAAAAACAGTGGGAGAGTAATATTGCCCTTTCAGCTTGTGTGCCAGTCTTGACTCCTGGGTGTGCCACCTCTCTCTCTCATTCAGTGGGCCATAGAAAGGCTATTTTTTTTTTGGTTTTTTTAATATTATTTGGTTTCTAAAGTCTCCCTGAAAAAAAAAAAAAAACCATACAAAAAACAGTGGGAGAGTAATATTGCCCTTTCAGCTTGTGTGCCAGTCTTGACTCCTGGGTGTGCCACCTCTCTCCCTTTCATTCAGTGGGCCATAGAAAGCCTATTTATTTATTTTTTTAAATATTATTGGGTTTCTAAAGTCTCCCTTAAAAAACAAAAAATACATAAAAAAACAGTGGGAGAGTAATATTGCCCTTTCAGCTTGTGTGCCAGTCTTGACTCCTGGGTGTGCCACCTCTCTCTCTCATTCAGTGGGCTATAGAAAGCCTATTTTTTTTTTTTTTTTTTTTTTAATATTATTTGGTTTCTAAAGTCTCCCTGAAAAAAAAAAAAAAACCTAAAAAAACAGTGGGAGAGTAATATTGCCCTTTCAGCTTGTGTGCCAGTCTTGACTCCTGGGTGTGCCACCTCTCTCTCTCATTCAGTGGGCCATAGAAAGGCTATTTTTTTTTTGTTTTTTTTAATATTATTTGGTTTCTAAAGTCTCCCTGAAAAAAAAAAAAAAAACATACAAAAAACAGTGGGAGAGTAATATTGCCCTTTCAGCTTGTGTGCCAGTCTTGACTCCTGGGTGTGCCACCTCTCTCCCTTTCATTCAGTGGGCCATAGAAAGCCTATTTATTTTTTTTTTTAAATATTATTGGGTTTCTAAAGTCTCCCTTAAAAAACAAAAAATACATAAAAAAACAGTGGGAGAGTAATATTGCCCTTTCAGCTTGTGTGCCAGTCTTGACTCCTGGGTGTGCCACCTCTCTCTCTCATTCAGTGGGCCATAGAAAGGCTATTTTTTTTTTGGTTTTTTTAATATTATTTGGTTTCTAAAGTCTCCCTGAAAAAAAAAAAAAAACCATACAAAAAACAGTGGGAGAGTAATATTGCCCTTTCAGCTTGTGTGCCAGTCTTGACTCCTGGGTGTGCCACCTCTCTCCCTTTCATTCAGTGGGCCATAGAAAGCCTATTTATTTATTTTTTTAAATATTATTGGGTTTCTAAAGTCTCCCTTAAAAAACAAAAAATACATAAAAAAACAGTGGGAGAGTAATATTGCCCTTTCAGCTTGTGTGCCAGTCTTGACTCCTGGGTGTGCCACCTCTCTCTCTCATTCAGTGGGCTATAGAAAGCCTATTTTTTTTTTTTTTTTTTTTTTTAATATTATTTGGTTTCTAAAGTCTCCCTGAAAAAAAAAAAAAAACCTAAAAAAACAGTGGGAGAGTAATATTGCCCTTTCAGCTTGTGTGCCAGTCTTGACTCCTGGGTGTGCCACCTCTCTCTCTCATTCAGTGGGCCATAGAAAGGCTATTTTTTTTTTGGTTTTTTTAATATTATTTGGTTTCTAAAGTCTCCCTGAAAAAAAAAAAAAAAACATACAAAAACAGTGGGAGAGTAATATTGCCCTTTCAGCTTGTGTGCCAGTCTTGACTCCTGGGTGTGCCACCTCTCTCTCTCATTCAGTGGGCCATAGAAAGGCTATTTTTTTTTTTTGTTTTTTTTAATATTATTTGGTTTCTAAAGTCTCCCTGAAAAAAAACAAAAAACCATACAAAAAACAGTGGGAGAGTAATATTGCCCTTTCAGCTTGTGTGCCAGTCTTGACTCCTGGGTGTGCCACCTCTCTCTCTCATTCAGTGGGCCATAGAAAGGCTATTTTTTTTTTTGTTTTTTTAATATTATTTGGTTTCTAAAGTCTCCCTGAAAAAAAAAAAAAAAACATACAAAAACAGTGGGAGAGTAATATTGCCCTTTCAGCTTGTGTGCCAGTCTTGACTCCTGGGTGTGCCACCTCTCTCTCTCATTCAGTGGGCCATAGAAAGGCTATTTTTTTTTTGTTTTTTTTAATATTATTTGGTTTCTAAAGTCTCCCTGAAAAAAAAAAAAAAAACATACAAAAAACAGTGGGAGAGTAATATTGCCCTTTCAGCTTGTGTGCCAGTCTTGACTCCTGGGTGTGCCACCTCTCTCTCTCATTCAGTGGGCCATAGAAAGGCTATTTTTTTTTTGGTTTTTTTAATATTATTTGGTTTCTAAAGTCTCCCTGAAAAAAAAAAAAAAAACATACAAAAACAGTGGGAGAGTAATATTGCCCTTTCAGCTTGTGTGCCAGTCTTGACTCCTGGGTGTGCCACCTCTCTCTCTCATTCAGTGGGCCATAGAAAGGCTATTTTTTTTTTGTTTTTTTTAATATTATTTGGTTTCTAAAGTCTCCCTGAAAAAAAAAAAAAAAACATACAAAAAACAGTGGGAGAGTAATATTGCCCTTTCAGCTTGTGTGCCAGTCTTGACTCCTGGGTGTGCCACCTCTCTCTCTCATTCAGTGGGCCATAGAAAGGCTATTTTTTTTTTGTTTTTTTTAATATTATTTGGTTTCTAAAGTCTCCCTGAAAAAAAAAAAAAAACCATACAAAAACAGTGGGAGAGTAATATTGCCCTTTCAGCTTGTGTGCCAGTCTTGACTCCTGGGTGTGCCACCTCTCTCTCTCATTCAGTGGGCCATAGAAAGGCTATTTTTTTTTTGTTTTTTTTAATATTATTTGGTTTCTAAAGTCTCCCTGAAAAAAAAAAAAAAAACATACAAAAAACAGTGGGAGAGTAATATTGCCCTTTCAGCTTGTGTGCCAGTCTTGACTCCTGGGTGTGCCACCTCTCTCCCTTTCATTCAGTGGGCCATAGAAAGCCTATTTATTTTTTTTTTTAAATATTATTGGGTTTCTAAAGTCTCCCTTAAAAAACAAAAAATACATAAAAAAACAGTGGGAGAGTAATATTGCCCTTTCAGCTTGTGTGCCAGTCTTGACTCCTGGGTGTGCCACCTCTCTCTCTCATTCAGTGGGCCATAGAAAGGCTATTTTTTTTTTGTTTTTTTTAATATTATTTGGTTTCTAAAGTCTCCCTGAAAAAAAAAAAAAAAACATACAAAAAACAGTGGGAGAGTAATATTGCCCTTTCAGCTTGTGTGCCAGTCTTGACTCCTGGGTGTGCCACCTCTCTCCCTTTCATTCAGTGGGCCATAGAAAGCCTATTTATTTTTTTTTTTAAATATTATTGGGTTTCTAAAGTCTCCCTTAAAAAACAAAAAATACATAAAAAAACAGTGGGAGAGTAATATTGCCCTTTCAGCTTGTGTGCCAGTCTTGACTCCTGGGTGTGCCACCTCTCTCTCTCATTCAGTGGGCCATAGAAAGGCTATTTTTTTTTTGGTTTTTTTAATATTATTTGGTTTCTAAAGTCTCCCTGAAAAAAAAAAAAAAACCATACAAAAAACAGTGGGAGAGTAATATTGCCCTTTCAGCTTGTGTGCCAGTCTTGACTCCTGGGTGTGCCACCTCTCTCCCTTTCATTCAGTGGGCCATAGAAAGCCTATTTATTTATTTTTTTAAATATTATTGGGTTTCTAAAGTCTCCCTTAAAAAACAAAAAATACATAAAAAAACAGTGGGAGAGTAATATTGCCCTTTCAGCTTGTGTGCCAGTCTTGACTCCTGGGTGTGCCACCTCTCTCTCTCATTCAGTGGGCCATAGAAAGGCTATTTTTTTTTTGGTTTTTTTTATATTATTTGGTTTCTAAAGTCTCCCTGAAAAAAAAAAAAAAAACATACAAAAAACAGTGGGAGAGTAATATTGCCCTTTCAGCTTGTGTGCCAGTCTTGACTCCTGGGTGTGCCACCTCTCTCTCTCATTCAGTGGGCCATAGAAAGGCTATTTTTTTTTTTGTTTTTTTTAATATTATTTGGTTTCTAAAGTCTCCCTGAAATAAAAAAAAAACTTAAAAAAACAGTGGGAGAGTAATATTGCCCTTTCAGCTTGTGCGCCAGTCTTGACTCCTGGGTGTGCCACCTCTCTCTCTCTAATTGTGGGCCATAGAAAGCCTTTTTTTTTTTTTTTTTTTAATATTATTTGGTTTCTAAAGTCTCCCTGAGAAAAAAAAATAAATAAATTAGGTGGGAGATTAATATTGACATTAGTGCTTGAGTGACAGTCCTGCGTGTGTGTCATCTCTGTGATTTTGTGCCACAGAAAACAGAGTGTGTAACATTGTGCCTGATTTTCCTTGTGGTCTCACCAACCTGTTAAGGGATATTGAAATCATACTGAAGTTATAGCTCACCGTGTAAGTTGTTTGACAGCAACAAATAAAGTTACTTTGGTTAAGATTTTAAAACAATGAGGAAGTCTGGTGCAAGAGGTCGTCGTGGGCGTTCATTGTCAGCTGGTAATGATGGTAGTGGTAGTGGAGCATCAGGTGGTCGTGGGGATAAAAATATTCCACCTAAGTCTGGAGCTGTGGAGCCAGTTTCGTCGTCAGGCTACACAAGGCCTCGAACGCTCTCTTTTCTGGGAGTAGGAAAACCGCTTTTAAAGGCGGAGCAGCAACAGCAAGTTTTGGCTTACATTGCAGACTCAGCCTCTAGCTCTTTTGCCTCCTCTTCCGAAACTGGTAAATGTAAAAGCAGCGCGTCGCTTGTGGATGTTCACGGTCAGGGACAAGTCGCTTCCTTGTCCTCCTCAGCAAAAACTACAACAAGAGAGAAGGATGCAGCAGGCGACACAACGGGTCACTCCATGGAGCTCTTTACACATACCGTCCCTGGCTTAGAAAGTGAAACATTTCACAGGCCATGCCCATTACAAGTATATTCTGACATGGAGTGCACTGATGCACAAGCCACAGCCAGAGTACTATGCTGCTCCTTTGACTCAGACCACCACATTGCCCTCTCAGGGTACAGATCCACAATCAGACCCTGATGAGACTATGTTGCCCCGCCACAAACGCTATACCACCGACCGACACAGTGACACAGACGAAGTTGCACACGAGCTCGAAGAGGAGGTAATAGATGACCCAGTTATTGACCCCGATTGGCAGCCATTGGGGGAACAGGGTGCAGGCGGCAGTAGTTCAGAAGCGGAGGTGGAGGAGGGGCCGCAGCAGGCATCAACATCGCAACAGGTTCCATCTGCCGGGCCCGTATCTGGCCCAAAACGCGTGTCAAAGCCAAAACCTGTTGGAGCACAGCGTTGCCATCCGGTTAAAGCTCAGTCTGCAATCCCTGAAAAGGGATCCGAGTCTAGGAAGAGTGCAGTCTGGCATTTTTTTAAACAACATCCAACTGATCAGCGCAAAGTCATCTGTCAAAAATGTTCAACTAGCTTAAGCAGAGGTCAGAATCTGAAAAGTCTAAATACTAGTTGCATGCATAGACACTTAACCACCATGCATTTTCAAGCCTGGACTAACTACCAAACGTCCCTCAAGGTTGTAGCACCCTCGGCCAATGAAGCTAGTCAGCAACGCAACATCCCTTCCGTCACTGTAAGGCCACCATTTTCCGCACCACCGGCAGTATCTGTGCAGGTTTCTTTGCCAGCCAAAAGCAGTCAGGGTCAGGGAATCACCAGTTTTGTAGGAGGAAATATTGCATCTAGGGCACCGGCGGAAACAATACCGTCTCCAACCGTCTCTCAGTCTGCCATGTACACCGGCACACCCGAAAGTTCCACGATCTCCAGCTCTCCAGTCCAGCTCACCCTACATGAGACTCTGGTTAGAAAAAGGAAGTACTTATCCTCGCATCCGCGTACACAGTGTTTTAACGCCCACATAGCTAGACTAATCTCGTTAGAGATGATGCCCTACCGGTTAGTTGAAAGCGAAGCTTTCAAAGCCCTGATGGAGTACGCTGAACCACGATACGAGCTACCCAGTCGACACTTTTTTTCCAGAAAAGCCATCCCAGCCCTGCACCAGCATGTTAAACAGCGCATCGTCCATGCACTCAGGCAATCTGTGAGTACAAAGGTGCACCTGACTACAGATGCATGGACCAGTAGGCATGGCCAGGGACGTTATGTGTCCATCACGGCACACTGGGTGAATGTGGTGGATGCAGGGTCCACAGGCGACATCAATTTAGGGACAGTTGTGCCTAGCCCACGGTCTAGGAAACAGTTGGCCGTAGGCGTTCGCACCCCCTCCTCCTCCTCCTCCTCGTCCTCCTGCAGAAGCTACAGCTCTTCCACAGAACGCAGTCTGCCAACAACTCCATCGGCAGATGACACTGTTGCACACCAGTTGTCCCATTATGGGCCAGCTACTGCCAAGCGTCAGCAGGCTGTATTGGCTATGAAGTGCTTGGGCGACAACAGACACACCGCGGAAGTTCTGTCCGAGTTCTTGCAACAAGAAACGCAGTCGTGGCTGGGCACAGTAGATCTTGAGGCAGGCAAGGTAGTGAGTGATAACGGAAGGAATTTCATAGCTGCCATCTCCCTTTCCCAACTGAAACACATTCCTTGCCTGGCTCACACCTTAAACCTGGTGGTGCAGTGCTTATTGAAAACTTATCCTGGGTTCTCCGACCTGCTCCTCAAAGTGCGTGCACTTTGCTCACATATCCGACGTTCGCCTGTACACGCCAGCCGTATGCAGACCTATCAGCGGTCTTTGAACCTTCCCCAGCATCGCCTAATCATAGACGTTGCAACAAGGTGGAACTCAACACTGCACATGCTTCAGAGACTGTGCGAACAGAGGCGTGCTGTTATTTATTTGTGGGAGGATACACGGGCAGGCAGTAGGATGGCAGACATGGAGTTGTCAGGTGTGCAGTGGTCTAAGATACAAGACATGTGTCAAGTCCTTCAGTGTTTTGAGGAATGCACACGGCTGGTTAGTGCAGACAACGCCGTAATAAGCTTGAGCATCCCCCTAATGCGTCTGCTGATGCAAAGTTTGACGCACATAAAGGAGCAGGCGTCTGCACCAGAGGAAGAGGAAAGCCTTGATGACAGTCAGCCATTGTCTGGTCAGGGCAGTGTACAGGACGAGGTAGCGGGCGAAGAGGAGGTGGAGGACGAGGAGGATGATGGGGATGAGTATATTTTTAATGCCGAACCTTTCCTGGGGGCACAGGAATTTGGTTGCGTGTCACGGCCGGGTTCTGGTTTTTTGAGGGACACAAGTGACGTAGATTTGCCTGCAACTGCCCCTCAACCAATCACAACCGGAGATTTGACAACTGGAACTTTGGCCCACATGGCGGATTATGCCTTACGTATCCTAAAAAGGGACACACGCATTACGAAAATGATGAACGATGACGATTACTGGTTGGCCTGCCTCCTTGATCCACGCTATAAAGGCAAATTGCAAAATATTATGCCACATGAGAACTTGGAACTAATATTAGCAACCAAACAATCAACTCTTGTTGACCGTTTGCTTCAGGCATTCCCAGCACACAGCGCACGTGATCGTTCTCACACGAGCTCCAGGGGGCAGCAGACTAGGAGTGTTAGGGGTGCACACATCAGAAGTGGCGTTGGACAGAGGGGTTTTCTGACCAGGTTGTGGAGTGATTTTGCTATGACCGCAGACAGGACAGGTACTGCTGCATCAATTGAAAGTGACAGGAGACAACATTTGTCCAGTATGGTTACTAACTATTTTTCATCCCTTATCGATGTTCTCCCTCAACCGTCATTCCCATTTGATTACTGGGCCTCCAAATTAGACACCTGGCCAGAATTGGCAGAATATGCATTGCAGGAGCTTGCTTGCCCGGCAGCAAGTGTCCTATCAGAAAGAGTATTCAGTGCTGCAGGTTCAATATTAACCGAAAAAAGGACTCGTCTGGCTACCCAAAATGTTGACGATCTAACATTCATTAAAATGAACCACAACTGGATTTCGAAATCTTTTGCCCCACCTTGCCCGGCCGACACCTAGCTTTCCTATGAAAAGCTCTTGCCTGTGAATTACTTTTCTAATGTCTAATTTGCTGCAGCTGATTGTACAGCATACGACATGTTTACACCTCCCTAAATGGCAAAACTCCCCACACGGGGCCGTGGTATCGCGACTTGGCGCAAGCACCCGTGAGACTGCTGTTTGTCTGAAGAGGTGGGTGTGCTCGCTTTTGGTTGACGGCATTGCTACTGGGTCCCTCATAGTACAATGTAGTGTCTCTGGCGGTGGTGGTGCGCACCCAACGTCAGACACACCGTTGTAACATGAGGGGCCCTGGGGCGGTCCCGCCGGCCTCAAGAGAGTTCCCCCCTACCCCAGCTCAAAATGTGCTCTACCACGTCCAAAATTATGTCGCACAGCTCCACCAATCTTTAGTCTATTCGCTGACATCATTCAATGTCTGGCACTGACAATACAAATTTGTAGACATCTATGATGCAACTTAAAGTAGTCTGTGTCTGTGTCCTATATTGGCACCATTAAATAGTTACTGCCAAATTACTATGTCAGAAACTCAGTAGATGAGCCCACCCCTGTACCTAAGTATGCCACCTTTTTTTTTGTTTTGGTTGTTTTGCGAGACATTAACATCTATTTATATTTTGGGAGTACTGGGACAGACACTCCTTGCACTACTCCTCCACTCACCACCAAGCTGCCTGTGTATCCATGTAACCGCTGTAAAGCTGCCATGAGCCTATTGTTTGTTATTTTAGGCCTTTGATAGCCTGTCTGCGGTCCCTACTTTAAATACTCCTCCACTGACCACCAAGCTGCCTGCCCGTGTATCCATGTAACCGCTGTAAAACTGCCATAAGCCTATTGTTTGTTATTTTAGGCCTTTGATAGCCTGTCTGCGGTCCCTACTTTAAATACTCCTCCACTGACCACCAAGCTGCCTGCCCGTGTATCCATGTAACCGCTGTAAAACTGCCATGAGCCTATTGTTTGTTATTTTAGGCCTTTGATAGCCTGTCTGCGGTCCCTACTTTAAATACTCCTCCACTCACCACCACCAAGCTGCCTGCCCGTGTATCCATGTAACCGCTGTAAAACTGCCATAAGCCTATTGTTTGTTATTTTAGGCCTTTGATAGCCTGTCTGCGGTCCCTACTTTAAATACTCCTCCACTGACCACCAAGCTGCCTGCCCGTGTATCCATGTAACCGCTGTAAAGCTGCCATGAGCCTATTGTTTGTTATTTTAGGCCTTTGATAGCCTGTCTGCGGTCCCTACTTTAAATACTCCTCCACTCACCACCACCAAGCTGCCTGCCCGTGTATCCATGTAACCGCTGTAAAACTGCCATAAGCCTATTGTTTGTTATTTTAGGCCTTTGATAGCCTGTCTGCGGTCCCTACTTTAAATACTCCTCCACTCACCACCACCAAGCTGCCTGCCCGTGTATCCATGTAACCGCTGTAAAACTGCCATAAGCCTATTGTTTGTTATTTTAGGCCTTTGATAGCCTGTCTGCGGTCCCTACTTTAAATACTCCTCCACTGACCACCAAGCTGCCTGCCCGTGTATCCATGTAACCGCTGTAAAACTGCCATGAGCCTATTGTTTGTTATTTTAGGCCTTTGATAGCCTGTCTGCGGTCCCTACTTTAAATACTCCTCTACTGACCACCAAGCTGCCTGCCCGTGTATCCATGTAACCGCTGTAAAACTGCCATGAGCCTATTGTTTGTTATTTTAGGCCTTTGATAGCCTGTCTGCGGTCCCTACTTTAAATACTCCTCCACTCATCACCAGCTGCCTGCCCGTGTATCCATGTAACCGCTGTAAAACTGCCATAAGCCTATTGTTTGTTATTTTAGGCCTTTGAAGCCTGTCTGCGGTCCCTCCTTCCACTAGGCCTCCACTGACCAGACCACTGCTGCCCGTGTACCCCTGGAACCAATAATAAAGTGCCTACCGCCAGCCCATTTTCTTATGTTAGGCCTTTGAAGCCTGTCTGCGGTCCCTACTTTAAATACTCCTCCACTGACCACCAAGCTGCCTGCCCGTGTATCCATGTAACCGCTGTAAAACTGCCATGAGCCTATTGTTTGTTATGTTAGGCCTTTGATAGCCTGTCTGCGGCCCCTACTTGCAATACTCCTCCACTGACCACAATGCTGCCTGGAGTGCCTGCCTGTGTATCCATGTAACCGATGTAAGACTGCCATGACTGCCTACTGTTTGTTATTTTAGGCCTTTGATAGCCTGTCTGCAGCCCCTACTTGCAATACTCCTCCACTGACCACACCAATGCTGCCCGTGTACCCCTGGAACCTATTTAAAAGTTCATAGAGCCTAGTTATATATTTTATTTACTATTAATAAGGCCATGATGGACTACGCTGTACCACGCTACAAGCTAACCAGTCGACACTTCTTTTGCGAGAAAAGCCATCCCAACCCTCCACCAGCATGTAGAAGACCGCATTGTCCATGCACTCTGGCAATCTGTGAGTACAAAGGTGCACCTGACAACAGACGCATGGACCTGTAGGCATGGCCACGGAAGATTACGTGTCCATTACGGCGCAATGGGTTGATGTGGTGGATGCATGGTCCACAGGGGACAGCCTACTAAGTCTGTCTGCAGTCCCTAATTCAAATTGTCCTCCACTGTCTAAATCGGAGCTTCCACCTTCTGGCTTTCGGCTTATAGTATCAGAAATTAAACTGCATTTGGCCTTCAACTTTGGTTAGGGCCTACTAACGGCTTCTGCCCCTGCCTGGTGTTGCCCTCAACTAAATAAAGCTGAGCTTCAACCTTCTGCTCCAAATTACCATTTTAAAAAATGCAATAGGCTTTTCCGGCCTACTAAAGGTGTCTGTCTGTGTGCCCCTGCCTGGTGTTGCCCTCAACTAAATAAAGCTGAGCTTCAACCTTCTGCTCCAAATTACCATTTTAAAAAATGCAATAGGCTTTTCCGGCCTACTAAAGGTGTCTGTCTGTGTGCCCCTGCCTGGTGTTGCCCTCAACTAAATAAAGCTGAGCTTCAACCTTCTGCTCCAAATTACCATTTTAAAAAATGCAATAGGCTTTTCCGGCCTACTAAAGGTGTCTGTCTGTGTGCCCCTGCCTGGTGTTGCCCTCAACTAAATAAAGCTGAGCTTCAACCTTCTGCTCCAAATTACCATTTTAAAAAATGCAATAGGCTTTTCCGGCCTACTAAAGGTGTCTGTCTGTGTGCCCCTGCCTGGTGTTGCCCTCAACTAAATAAAGCTGAGCTTCAACCTTCTGCTCCAAATTACCATTTTAAAAAATGCAATAGGCTTTTCCGGCCTACTAAAGGTGTCTGTCTGTGTGCCCCTGCCTGGTGTTGCCCTCAACTAAATAAAGCTGAGCTTCAACCTTCTGCTCCAAATTACCATTTTAAAAAATGCAATAGGCTTTTCCGGCCTACTAAAGGTGTCTGTCTGTGTGCCCCTGCCTGGTGTTGCCCTCAACTAAATAAAGCTGAGCTTCAACCTTCTGCTCCAAATTACCATTTTAAAAAATGCAATAGGCTTTTCCGGCCTACTAAAGGTGTCTGTCTGTGTGCCCCTGCCTGGTGTTGCCCTCAACTAAATAAAGCTGAGCTTCAACCTTCTGCTCCAAATTACCATTTTAAAAAATGCAATAGGCTTTTCCGGCCTACTAAAGGTGTCTGTCTGTGTGCCCCTGCCTGGTGTTGCCCTCAACTAAATAAAGCTGAGCTTCAACCTTCTGCTCCAAATTACCATTTTAAAAAATGCAATAGGCTTTTCCGGCCTACTAAAGGTGTCTGTCTGTGTGCCCCTGCCTGGTGTTGTCCTCAACTAAATAAAGCTGAGCTTCAACCTTCCGGCTCTCATTAAGTGGTTTTAAAAAAAAAAAATGGTGGTTAGGGCCTACTAACGGCTTCTGCCCCTCCCTGGTGTTGCCCTCAACTAAATAAAGCTGAGCTTCAACCTTCTGCTCCAAATTACCATTTTAAAAAATGCAATAGGCTTTTCCGGCCTACTAAAGGTGTCTGTCTGTGTGCCCCTGCCTGGTGTTGCCCTCAACTAAATAAAGCTGAGCTTCAACCTTCTGCTCCAAATTACCATTTTAAAAAATGCAATAGGCTTTTCCGGCCTACTAAAGGTGTCTGTCTGTGTGCCCCTGCCTGGTGTTGCCCTCAACTAAATAAAGCTGAGCTTCAACCTTCTGCTCCAAATTACCATGTTAAAAAATGCAATAGGCTTTTCCGGCCTACTAAAGGTGTCTGTCTGTGTGCCCCTGCCTGGTGTTGCCCTCAACTAAATAAAGCTGAGCTTCAACCTTCTGCTCCAAATTACCATTTTAAAAAATGCAATAGGCTTTTCCGGCCTACTAAAGGTGTCTGTCTGTGTGCCCCTGCCTGGTGTTGCCCTCAACTAAATAAAGCTGAGCTTCAACCTTCTGCTCCAAATTACCATTTTAAAAAATGCAATAGGCTTTTCCGGCCTACTAAAGGTGTCTGTCTGTGTGCCCCTGCCTGGTGTTGCCCTCAACTAAATAAAGCTGAGCTTCAACCTTCTGCTCCAAATTACCATTTTAAAAAATGCAATAGGCTTTTCCGGCCTACTAAAGGTGTCTGTCTGTGTGCCCCTGCCTGGTGTTGCCCTCAACTAAATAAAGCTGAGCTTCAACCTTCTGCTCCAAATTACCATTTTAAAAAATGCAATAGGCTTTTCCGGCCTACTAAAGGTGTCTGTCTGTGTGCCCCTGCCTGGTGTTGCCCTCAACTAAATAAAGCTGAGCTTCAACCTTCTGCTCCAAATTACCATTTTAAAAAATGCAATAGGCTTTTCCGGCCTACTAAAGGTGTCTGTCTGTGTGCCCCTGCCTGGTGTTGCCCTCAACTAAATAAAGCTGAGCTTCAACCTTCTGCTCCAAATTACCATTTTAAAAAATGCAATAGGCTTTTCCGGCCTACTAAAGGTGTCTGTCTGTGTGCCCCTGCCTGGTGTTGCCCTCAACTAAATAAAGCTGAGCTTCAACCTTCTGCTCCAAATTACCATTTTAAAAAATGCAATAGGCTTTTCCGGCCTACTAAAGGTGTCTGTCTGTGTGCCCCTGCCTGGTGTTGCCCTCAACTAAATAAAGCTGAGCTTCAACCTTCTGCTCCAAATTACCATTTTAAAAAATGCAATAGGCTTTTCCGGCCTACTAAAGGTGTCTGTCTGTGTGCCCCTGCCTGGTGTTGCCCTCAACTAAATAAAGCTGAGCTTCAACCTTCTGCTCCAAATTACCATTTTAAAAAATGCAATAGGCTTTTCCGGCCTACTAAAGGTGTCTGTCTGTGTGCCCCTGCCTGGTGTTGTCCTCAACTAAATAAAGCTGAGCTTCAACCTTCCGGCTCTCATTAAGTGGTTTTAAAAAAAAAAAATGGTGGTTAGGGCCTACTAACGGCTTCTGCCCCTCCCTGGTGTTGCCCTCAACTAAATAAAGCTGAGCTTCAACCTTCTGCTCCAAATTACCATTTTAAAAAATGCAATAGGCTTTTCCGGCCTACTAAAGGTGTCTGTCTGTGTGCCCCTGCCTGGTGTTGCCCTCAACTAAATAAAGCTGAGCTTCAACCTTCTGCTCCAAATTACCATTTTAAAAAATGCAATAGGCTTTTCCGGCCTACTAAAGGTGTCTGTCTGTGTGCCCCTGCCTGGTGTTGCCCTCAACTAAATAAAGCTGAGCTTCAACCTTCTGCTCCAAATTACCATTTTAAAAAATGCAATAGGCTTTTCCGGCCTACTAAAGGTGTCTGTCTGTGTGCCCCTGCCTGGTGTTGCCCTCAACTAAATAAAGCTGAGCTTCAACCTTCTGCTCCAAATTACCATTTTAAAAAATGCAATAGGCTTTTCCGGCCTACTAAAGGTGTCTGTCTGTGTGCCCCTGCCTGGTGTTGCCCTCAACTAAATAAAGCTGAGCTTCAACCTTCTGCTCCAAATTACCATTTTAAAAAATGCAATAGGCTTTTCCGGCCTACTAAAGGTGTCTGTCTGTGTGCCCCTGCCTGGTGTTGTCCTCAACTAAATAAAGCTGAGCTTCAACCTTCCGGCTCTCATTAAGTGGTTTTAAAAAAAAAAAATGGTGGTTAGGGCCTACTAACGGCTTCTGCCCCTCCCTGGTGTTGCCCTCAACTAAATAAAGCTGAGCTTCAACCTTCTGCTCCAAATTACCATTTTAAAAAATGCAATAGGCTTTTCCGGCCTACTAAAGGTGTCTGCCCCTCCCTGGTGTTGTCCTCAACTGAACAAAGCTGAGCTTCCACATTCTGGCTTTCGCCCTATACTATCAGATATTAAACTGCATTTGGCCTACTAGTGTGGTTAGGCCCTTGAAACAGTGTCTGCTGCTCTTGGGTTTGCTACTCCACTGAACAAAGCAATGCCGCCTGTTTAGTCCTGTTACCAAGTTTGAACTGCATGTAGCCTACTTTATTCTTTGGCCCTATATCTGTTTCCTCCTCATCCTGCCCATTGCCCAGCCACTGCTAAATGAGTCTGCTGGTACATTGACCTAGACCACTACATTCCCCTTGTACTCTACACAGCCAGAATCTGACCCTGCTGAAAGTAAGGTTCCCCTTCCCGCATGTTATACCACCTTACACAGGGACAAAGAGGAAGGTGCAGATGAAAGTGCAGGTTCCTTCATCAGGTGGGGGGGCATACTCGTTGGCGACGTCACTGGCACAGGGCCCCTCAGAGTACGCAAAAGTGTCGCTGCTGGTGGGAGGCGCCCCCGCCATGCAAACACACCGCCGTACTTTGAGGGGCCCTGTGCCAGTGGCAATGCGAACGAGCGGGCCCCCCCCTGCTTGCTCAGGATCACAGCACTTGCAACGTTTAAATACTTACCTTTCCCTGCAACACCGCCGTGACGTAGTCCGCATTTCCTGGGCCCACGAAAAACTTGAGCCAGCCCTACTCCCCCCACAACTTTCCCCCAATTCCCTATGCCCAACTATTATTATACAGTTAATTAAGATTGGCAAGCTTCAGAAACAAGAATGGATGTTTTTGGCATTAAAATGGGCACTGTAGGTGTTTTCCTGGCCTCCACTCACTGCCGACTATGCTTCCCCATTGACTTGCATTGGGTTTCGTGTTTCGGTCGATCCCCGACTTTTAGCGATAATCGGCCGACTGCACTCGACTCGACTCTGGACAAAATCGGGTTTCCCAAAACCCTACTCGATCTTAAAAAAATGAAAGTCGCTCAACCCTATTCCTGAGTATTTGTCTGATTATCAGGATGTGTTCAGCGAGTCCAGGTCCAGTGTTCTGCCTCCTCATAGGGACTGTGACTGTGCCATAGATTTGATTCCAGGTAGCAAATTTCCTAAGGGAAGACTATTTAATCTGTCTGTACCTGAGCGTACCGCAATGCGTTCATATATCAAGGAATCTCTGGAGAAGGGGCATATCCGTCCTTCCTCTTCCCCTCTTGGTGCGGGATTCTTTTTTGTGGCCAAGAAGGACGGATCTTTGAGACCTTGTATTGACTATCGGCTTTTGAATAAAATCACTGTTAAATTTCTGTATCCTTTGCCTCTGTTGTCAGACTTGTTTGCCCGAATTAAAGGTGCCAAGTGGTTCACCAAGATAGATCTTCGTGGTGCGTACAACCTTGTGCGCATTAAGCGAGGAGATGAATGGAAAACCGCGTTTAATACGCCCGAAGGTCATTTTGAGTACTTGGTGATGCCTTTTGGGCTCTCTAATGCTCCTTCAGTGTTTCAGTCCTTTATGCATGATATTTTCCGAAAGTATCTGGATAAATTTATGATCGTTTATCTGGATGATATTCTGGTTTTTTCTGATGACTGGGACTCGCATGTAGAGCAGGTCAGGATGGTCTTTCAGGTTTTGCGTGAGAATGCTTTATTTGTTAAGGGCTCAAAGTGTCTCTTTGGAGTACAGAAGGTTCCCTTTTTGGGGTTTATTTTTTCCCCTTCTGCGGTGGAGATGGACCCAGTCAAGGTCCGTGCTATTCATGATTGGACTCAACCCACGTCAGTTAAGAGTCTTCAGAAGTTCTTGGGTTTTGCTAACTTCTACCGTCATTTTATTGCTAATTTTTCTAGCATTGCTAAACCTTTGACGGATATGACCAAGAAAGGTTCTGATGTTGCTAACTGGGCTCCTGCAGCCGTGGAGGCTTTCCAGGAGTTGAAGCGCCGGTTTACTTCGGCGCCTGTTTTGTGCCAGCCTGATGTCTCACTTCCCTTTCAGGTTGAAGTGGATGCTTCTGAGATTGGGCCAGGGGCCTTTTTGTCGCAGAGAGGCCCTGGTTGCTCTGTGATGAGACCTTGTGCCTTTTTCTCGAGGAAGTTTTCGCCTGCTGAGCGGAATTATGATGTTGGCAATCGGGAGTTGTTGGCCATGAAGTGGGCATTTGAGGAGTGGCGTCATTGGCTCGAGGGTGCTAAGCATCGTGTGGTGGTCTTGACTGATCACAAAAATTTGATGTATCTCGAGTCTGCTAAACGCCTGAATCCTAGACAGGCCCGCTGGTCATTGTTTTTCTCCCGTTTTGACTTTGTGGTCTCGTATTTACCAGGTTCAAAGAATGTGAAGGCTGATGCTCTTTCAAGGAGCTTTGTGCCTGACTCTCCGGGAGTCGCAGAACCAGTTGGTATTCTTAAAGAGGGAGTTATCTTGTCAGCCATTTCTCCAGATTTGCGACGTGTGTTGCAGAGATTTCAGGCTGGTAGACCTGACTCTTGTCCACCTGACAGACTGTTTGTTCCTGATAAGTGGACCAGCAGAGTCATTTCCGAGGTTCATTCCTCGGTGTTGGCAGGGCATCCGGGAATTTTTGGCACCAGAGATCTGGTGGCTAGGTCCTTTTGGTGGCCTTCCTTGTCACGGGATGTGCGGTCATTTGTGCAGTCCTATGGGACTTGTGCTCGAGCTAAGCCTTGCTGTTCGCGTGCCAGCGGGTTGCTCTTGCCCTTGCCTGTCCCGAAGAGGCCTTGGACACACATTTCCATGGATTTCATTTCAGATCTCCCGGTGTCTCAGGGCATGTCTGTCATCTGGGTGGTATGTGATCGCTTTTCTAAGATGGTCCATTTGGTACCTTTGCCTAAGCTGCCTTCCTCTTCCGATCTGGTTCCTGTGTTCTTTCAGAATGTGGTTCATTTACACGGCATTCCTGAGAATATTGTGTCTGACAGAGGATCCCAGTTTGTTTCCAGGTTCTGGCGATCCTTTTGTGCTAGGATGGGCATTGAGTTGTCCTTTTTGGCTGCCTTTCATCCTCAGACTAATGGACAAACGGAGCGAACTAATCAGACTCTGGAGGCTTATTTGAGGTGTTTTGTTTCTGCGGATCAGGATGATTGGGTGACCTTCTTGCCGTTGGCTGAGTTTGCCCTTAATAATCGGGCTAGTTCCGCTACATTGGTTTCGCCATTTTTCTGCAACTCTGGTTTCCATCCTCGTTTTTCCTCGGGACATTTGGAGCCTTCTGACTGTCCTGGGGTAGATTCTGTGGTGGATAGGTTGCAGCAGATCTGGAATCATGTGGTGGACAACTTAAAGTTGTCACAAGAGAAGGCTCAGCGTTTTGCCAACCGCCGCCGCGGTGTGGGTCCCCGACTTCGTGTTGGGGATTTGGTATGGCTGTCTTCTCGATTTGTTCCTATGAAGGTCTCCTCTCCTAAATTTAAGCCTCGCTTCATCGGTCCTTACAAGATATTGGAAATCCTTAATCCTGTGTCCTTTCGCTTGGATCTTCCTGTGTCGTTTGCCATTCACAACGTGTTCCATAGGTCTTTGTTGCGGCGGTACGTTGTACCTGTGGTTCCTTCTGTTGAGCCTCCTGCTCCGGTGTTGGTTGAGGGCGAGTTGGAGTACGTGGTGGAGAAGATCTTGGATTCTCGTCTCTCCAGGCGGAGGCTTCAGTATCTGGTCAAGTGGAAGGGCTATGGTCAGGAGGATAATTCCTGGGTGGTTGCCTCTGATGTGCATGCGGCCGATTTAGTTCGTGCCTTTCACGCTGCTCATCCTGATCGCCCTGGTGGTCTTGGTGAGGGTTCGGTGACCCCTCCTTAAGGGGGGGGTACTGTTGTGAATTAGACTTTTTGGCTCCCTCTTGTGGTCACTAGTGGTATGACTCTGGGATTGTCTTTTTTCTGTTTGGCACTCACCTGGGTCGTTAGTCCAGGGGTGTCGCTATATTAACTTCCTGGATCCTTAGTCCAGTGCCTGGCATCGTTGTAATCAGATCCTTCTGTTGCTCCTGTCTGCTGGTCCTGGCTCTTGCAAAATTAAGCTAAGTCTTGCTTCTTTGTTTATTGAGTTACTTGCTTTGCTACTATTTTTGTCCAGCTTGTACTAAATGTGATTTCTGACCTTGCTGGAAGCTCTAGGGGGCTGGTGTTCTCCCCCCGGCCGTTAGACGGTTCAGGGGTTCTTGAATATCCAGCGTGGATATTTTAATAGGGTTTTTGCTGACCATATAAGTCATCTTACTATATTCTGCTATTAGCTAGTGGGCCTCTCTTTGCTAAATACCTAGCTCATTCTTATGTTTGTCTTTTCCTCTTACCTCACCGTTATTATTTGTTGGGGGCTTGTATCCAACTTTTGGGGTCTTTTCTCTGGAGGCAAGAAAGGTCTTTCTTTTCCCTTCTAGGGTTAGTTAGTTCTCCGGCTGGCGCGAGACGTCTAGAACCAACGTAGGCACGTTCCCCGGCTACTTCTATTTGTGGTGCTAGGATTAGATATATGGTCAGCCCAGTTACCACTGCCCTATGAGCTGGTTTTTTGTGTTTGCAGACTTGGTATTGATTCCTGAGACCCTCTGCCATTGGGGTCATAACAATCTGCCAAGCTTGCATTTCATTCAATACCAAAGTTTCCTGTGACGTCAAATGACGCGCACCGCTCCGTACAGACACCTTCAATGGCCGATGCAGGCAAAAAGTTCCATGTGCATGCGCACCAAACAGCGGCCATGTTGTGTGATGGATGTCATCCGTGTGGGACATGTTGAAGAAGGTGAAATGTATTGGTAAAACTGTGTATATGTGTGGAAGGGGAGGTAATACGATAAGAAACTGAATGAAACAATGAAAAGAGGAAAGTGAGGACAAAACGGGAAAAAAGTGAGAAAAATGAATACCGTATTTTCTGGTGTATAAGACGACCCCCAACTTTTCCATATAAAATATGGAATTTGGGATATGCCCGCTGTATAACACGGGGGTCATCTTATACGCCCAGTCATCTTATACGGCGTGTGGTTCCCAGGGTCTGAAGGAGAGGAGACTCTCCTTCAGGCCCTGGGATCCATATTCATGTAAAAAATAAAGAATAAAAATAAAAAATATGGATATACTCACCCCTCCGAGAAGCCTGGCTGTCACCGCTGCTAGCGTCTGCCTCCGTTCCTAAGAATTGCAGAGCGTGAAGGACCTTCGATGACGTCGCGGTCTTGTGATTGGTCCGTGACCGCTCATGTGACCGGTCACCTGATCACGACGTCATCGAAGGTCCTTCACGCTCTGCAATTCTTAGGAACGGAGGCAGACGCTTGCAGCTGTGAGAGCCAGGCTTCTCGGAGGGGTGAGTATATCCATATTTTTTATTTTTATTCTTTATTTTTTACATGAATATGGATTCCAGGGCCTGAAGGAGAGTTTCCTCTCCTTCAGACCCTGGGAACATCCAGGATCGCTCCCTGCACACGCCGTACCCGGCGTATAAGACGACCCCCGACTTTTGGGACAATTTTTAGGGGTTAAAAAGTCATCTTATACACCGGGAAATACGGTATATAAACAGATACAAAGTATGAATACCAACAAAAACATGGAAAAGTTATTATGTTCAAGTCTCCGCAGTCGCATGTCTAATGGAATTTTTTTTTCTGTATCCCTCTCCCCACCTGATGAACTTTTCTGTTATATGATATATATATATATATTTTTATATGAATAAATGTAAAAAATTTTATTGGAGCTGGAATTTTCTCCTTTTTCTTCAAATTTGTTTAACATCTGGTCAGGACGCATATCCAGGCTCCATTCTGTTGAACCACTGCAGGTGATCTGGCAAAAGTAAATCCTATATTGGTCTAATGTAGTCCATCAACTCTAGCGTAGGTTTATATAGAGATAGGAAAAATAAAAAATCTCTGATATTTAGTTTCACACGCTCCTATGCTCACCTGCGGCCATTTTTTTCCTTTTATCGGTGCCGATCCCACGGCACCATCTTCTGACCGCAACTTCTGACTGACGTAAGTCAGAAGTTCAGAAGTAACAGTCACAAGTGCTCAATGTAAGTCTATGAGAGACAGAACGAGGCTTACATCAAAATTTGACTTCCGGCTCAAACACTGCAGCGATCCGGCAGGTCTGCGGCGGCGGTAGAAGGTGAAGACGACTACTGGTAAGTATAAGACTAGACGCAGGTAACTTAGATTGGAAGCACCACTCCAGCGGTGCAATACAAACAAATGCTGGAGTGGTGCTTTAAGCCAAGTTGATCTTCCTTAGACAATCTGCCAATATAGATGCTTTGCTGGATTTCTGCTTTGATTCTTGTTTATTTCGGGAGCTTACGAAAAATCTTGCACAACGAGGCATAGTTTTCCCTTTTCATACTCATCAGTTCTAGATTTATCGTCCATTTAGAAGCTAACGAGGAACTATTCACAAATACCGATGAGAAGTAACAGATGGCGCGTAACAATGTCACTGATTTCATTAACATAAATATTTTACTAAACAATGAAAGGACCCGGCTCTTACATCTGACATTATTCATGCCTGCTGATTAAGTCTTTGTGTTTGGAAAATATAAAGAGCACTGAAAGGATTCTAAGATGCACATGCATGAAATTTATATATAATGAAATTAAATTCAATTTATATATACAATTTTATAAAACTTTATTGAGATCTACTGTAAATACATGGTGTATAACGTGCCTACTCACTCAACATGACCACAGCATTCTCCTTTTCTTTTTGCCACAGCTCGTTTTATGAGAAAATGGACCCTAACGATCAGTTGACATTACTCTGAAAACCTCAGAAATCAGATACTATCATTTAGGGAAGCTATGGCAGCCCACACACTTCTGCATCAGCTGTGCCAGGGGAAATATGTATCACACGGCATTATTTCACATGACCAATGTGGGTTTCCAAGTGTCAGTCTTTTTCATCTCTGCTCTTGATAATATTTCTAGGTCTATGATGCCTATATGCCCTAATACAATGGACCTTTTGTTATACCATCACTCGGAGCCATAGAAAATTATCAACTTGAAATTTAGCCTGCAATATTTGGTGAAACAAAGTGATTTTATGGATTTTATTTTTGATATTCTATTCTATGTTAAAATTAACCTACCCTTAAAATTATAGACTGTTCATGTCTTTGTCAGTGGGCAAACGTACAAAATCAGCAAGGGATCGAATATTTATTTCCCCCACTGTACATGACTATACATCCTAGAATTTCCATACTTCCAGGACTTTTTCTTTCTTGGCTTTTCAATTTCAGTGTTGAGGAGTGTATCACCTGAAAATACAGTATTATCACCGGACATGCATGAATCCTGTAAATATTCTGTGAATAAATATTGGCAGTGGTATTTGTTGGTAAAAACAGGCAAATTATTACTAGAAATAATGGGAAGTAAGTAACGCTTCGGTATATACTAGTTACTATTTTCTAGATTTTGTCTCTTAAATCCTAATAATTGGAAACGTTAGAATATAATTCGCTAGTGATGCATAGAATTCTAAAATTTCAGATTCACACAGTTTTTTTTTCTCACATGTGAAAAGCAATGTGTGTTTTTTTTCATTGTGCTGCACCCGTTTATGGTCCTTCTGTCGGTTTTTACCATCCTTGCTGCCGTTGCATCTGTTTTTCTCATATGAAACAATAATCTTAGCTTCTCGCTCTATTGACGCCTCTGGACCACAACACAGAGCTTTTCTCTTCGTCTTGCTCCTCCTTCCTTCTCTGTCCCGTAATCTGACTGACAGGCAACTCCGTCCCGTCCTGCTAGGCTTCCTGCCCTATGCCCCAATACGTCTTACGTCCCTCTTTTGTACTCTGAATCGACTCCGGATTGTGGCTCCCTTTTCTGTAGGAGCTTACTATCCGCTAGGTCATTTCTCTCTCTTTTGCCACAATCAGACCGTAGGTCTGCTACTGCTATAGGCTCATCCCTATCCGGAATTCTACTCGGAAACTCTCCATTGTGCCTACATTTAGCTGCTCCCCCCAGGAATAGTCCCACTTGTTAACTCCGTCTCTTCCTGTAGGTTACCTAGCGTTGGGCAGGACACAACTCCATCACCAACGATATTTTACGTTGAACATTTCACTCACCGATATTTTACATATTTTTCCAAGGGAAACGGGGGCAACACTTCTACCTCCTCACATTGTATTTTTGCTTTGTAGGCAATCAGTTTGCAGAAGAGGACATGGAAGATGGCACATTCAATGTAATGGGTCCTTGATATAACTGCAAATATAACAGCACAATTACAAAAAAAAATTATGTCCGAAGGAGCTCTTAGGCTGTTTTTTTTTTGTACGTGGGCTATCATTTATTTTTATGGATAGATAACGGACTCAATGACTAACTTTTCACATGTCTGATTGTCTGCAAAAATGAAACAAAAAGGTGGCATGCAGATCAAACTCAAAAGTCCAACGACAAATGGCGTAGCTGCAAATGGATGTCCTGCGTCCTCTGTGTGCTCTATGTATTTTGCTGTTTAATGCGAAAGAGCAGCTAATATTTTTTTTGCTCATACGTGAAAAACGGATGCAACAAAGATTGCAAAAAACTGACACATGGACCAAAAATGAGTCCGGCACACTGAAACTGACTTTACAAATAATTGGTTCTGGTTGTGATCCGTAATAATGACTGTATCAATAAATTTTTGTCAAAATCAAATACCAAGAAGCATCAAAAACAAAGCAGCTTTATTTCAAACATGAGAAACCAACAAAAGACAAAAATGCAGCATCAAAAACATAATAAAAGCACATATAAAAAAGCATTTAAAAGTGCATTTTTTTCCCTAATTTACTTAATAGGGGCAAACAATCTGCAACATCAAAAATCACCAAATACTCATAGGATAATTATCGTGCATAAATGTTTCTTAATAACATTTTACTAACCTTCTTTTATACATGTGTAAATAACATAAACTCTCACTCAATATAACTGAACAAGGCACCATGTAATTGAGTAGACATGTGTCATGATTTGCCTACAAATAAGGAGCCATTAGCTATTTTAGGCTTTTCTTACATAAGAGCAGCATTCCCATTTTTAGCTGAGATTTTGCAAAGTTAAAATTAGATTTCTTCATTGGCAGAACACCATGCAATGTCATATAATTACACAGTCGTTTGATGACTTGCTCCAGTCTCCATAGCTACTGCTAATTTACTAGCGGATTCACGTGCACGTGGATTGTCGATTGCTCTACTAGGGTTTTCTTTCATACACAGTACACGGTGACTCGAACATATTTTTTGAGCACGCCGAAGGCACTCGGTTAGCACCCGAGCATGGCAGATAAAAACTTATCCGAGCATGCTCGTTCATCACTAGTAATTATCCTCATGTGCTCTTATTTCTCGTAAGTGGAATGCACTTTGACAAATGTGTATGACGATTTCACACGGAAAAGAAGAAAAAGCTCACCTCACTAGACCAACAGTTACCTCTACTGCACAAGGTGTATATTCATGTGGCCAACCTCAAAAATCAGAAGTTACTGTAAACGGGTTGTCCAGATTTTACTGGAATACGTAGTGAGAACTACAATATCAATCACAGGTGTGGCATCAGAGGCGCACCGCCAATGGTGGCAGACCATGCAGCTGCTCCAGAGCCCGTGGGTTGTGGGGGCCCGATGTTGGCACTCACCCGGCATCTCATTTTCAACTGTATCGGCTTACGTTCCCTCTTCCATCATTCTCCCCCTGCATCTGATGTCTCAGCACAGAGGACACAATGAAGTCACCCCAATGTGCCTGCTGTGTCAAACAGTGCAAAGCTGCAGAAGACTTTGAGGAGACCGGAGCAGCAGAGACCAGGGAGTGGCGAGTATTTTTTTTGCTTTATCAATGAATACATTGTGGGTGCCATTAAATTATATGGAGTGCAATGTGTTTTAAATATATTATATGGAAGGCAATGTGGGGCTATTATATACATGGAGGGCTATGTTGGGCCATTATATTGTGTGGAGGGCTCAGTTGGGGCATCATATTATGTTCTGGTCACCATACTTTGCTGCGTGGGTACAGTAAGGTCATAATTCTATGCGTGTAGATGGTATTGTGTAGGAATTCACTGTGACTGTATGGGGATCATACTATGTTTGGGGGGGCACTTTTGTTGGCATCATACTTTATGGGGGGCAATGAAAGGGGAATCTAGGTCTTCAGCAGGAGAAAAATTACAAAATTACTCTGTAAGGGCTGAAAAGTTGTGAGATATGCTCTTCTGTGCCCCACCGAATACTTTTTTTTTTTTTCTTTACAGGAGCAGCGGAGCGATTAGAACTTTTGCTATGAGGCCCCATGATTTCTATATATACCCCTGTGTGGCAATAGTTTTTTAAAAGGTTGTCCACTACTAGGACAACCCCTTCTCAATCTGAATGTTTGGTGCCAATAAAATAAAAACACTTATACTGACCTCCCATGTCTGGGCCATTCCAGCAGTGTTGGCGCTCGCGTTCCCAGGGCTCTCAAGCTGTTGTTGTGACAAGTGAGTGCTGTGCCCAATCAGCGTTGGCATCACCGTCCCCACCTTCGGACATATTGAACATCAGCTGGAAGTCGGGGCTGTGGCGGCGCTGTCACTTTCTCTTGATGTCTGAAGGTGGGAACAGTGACGTCAGTGCTGATTGGATGCAGGGCTCGCGTGTCATAACAACCCCACATGAGCCCTAAAATGTGAGTGCCGATACCACAGTTACAGCATCAGCATGGGAGGTGAGCATAAGTATTTTTATCTTTTCGGCACCAAACATTCAGATCGAGAATGGGGTTGTCCAAGAAGTGGACAACCCTTTTAAGGAATCAGCCATGTTTTTTATTTTTTCAATCTTGGACAAACCCCTTTCATATATTATTAGAATCAGAATAAATTCTACAATGAATTCAAACAGAAGACAATTCTCAGTGTCAGCTTTTCAGATGAATTTCTAGAATTTATGCAACTACTGAGGAAGATGAGGAAGAGACTAGTTTGGGCCCAAACGACACAGGCATTGGTCATTGGGCTCAGACATGGAGTGGCCTACTGGGGAGCTGAAAAAGTCATTGGTGGACCCCAGTTTATTAACTCTCTGCATGTACTGCCAAATATTCTGCCCCCCTACCCCACAAAAGAAGTAGAACAAGTATATCAAAATGGACATAACCATAGTAATAATTGGTGAAAAAAACAGTGTGGCAAATGGGGCAGGGGCGATACTACTCAAATGTACAGCATAGTCCATTATTTCCCCAAATAAAGTAAAGCCGCCTGCTGCACATACAGTATAGTCCGCTAGCTACTCAGAGGTTCTGTTGCTCCAAGCAGGTTCTGTGGGATTCTATATAACAAAGAAGGGCTGATTCATGGAGTAGAACCTATCAGTACTTTTAACCGACAGGCACCTTCTAGTCAGAGCTCCTAGTCAGTAAGGTTGTGTCTACGTGTTCTGATTTTCTAAAAATTGTGGCAAAAACACTTTTGCCATTATTTTTGGGAACATTAGAACAGTCAGGCTATGTGCCCATGTATATTTGCTGCATCCAAAACGCTGCTGTCTATTGATCACAGATAAATCCGCATGTGTTTACTAATCTGTGCGGATTTACCGCGTCCAATACATTCTATTGATGACATTTCTGTTGCGGAGACTAGTGTCTCAGCGAGAGTAATTGACATGCTGCGGTCTGGAGAGACGTGCCGCACGTCAGTGTCCAGGGGTGATCCACAGGCATCTGTGTATGTGCAGCGCCCCAGAGTCCTGGTCGTTGCAGTACTGTGGCTCCGCCGCTAAGGGGGGCTATGGTATGTCTGATGGCACTGAAGGAGTTCATCTGACCAGGTATCACAGACACCAATACATTTCACAGTCTGGCCTCCAGGGGGAGCTAAGGTGTTATGGTTCTCAATGGCAAGAGAACATAGCCCAGCATACATAGGAACTAGCTCTTGGAAGGATGGAAACTTAAACTGACCATGAACTAAACCTGCCGCACAACTAACAGTAGCCGGGTAGCGTAGCCTGCGTTTTATCCCTAGACGCCCAGCGCCGGCCGGAGGACTAACTAATCCTGGCAGAGGAAAATATAGTCCTGGCTCACCTCTAGAGAAATTTCCCCGAAAGGCAGACAGAGGCCCCCACATATATTGGCGGTGATTTAAGATGAAAATGACAAACGTAGTATGAAAATAGGTTTAGCAAAATCGAGGTCCGCTTACTAGATAGCAGGAAGACAGAAAGGGTACTTTCATGGTCAGCTGAAAACCCTATCAATACACCATCCTGAAATTACTTTAAGACTCTAGTATTAACTCATAACATCAGAGTGGCAATTTCAGATCACAAGAGCTTTCCAGACACAGAAACAAAACTGCAGCTGTGAATTGGAACAAAATGCAAAAAACAAACAAGGACAAAAGTCCGACTTAGCTGGAAGTTGTCTGGTAGCAGGAACATGCACAGAAAGGCTTCTGATTACAATGTTGACCGGCATGGAAGTGACAGAGGAGCAAGGTTAAATAGCGACTCCCACATCCTGATGGGAACAGGTGAACAGAGGGGATGATGCACACAAGTTCAATTCCACCAGTGGCCACCGGGGGAGCCCAAAATCCAATTTCACAACAGTACCCCCCCCTCAAGGAGGGGGCACCGAACCCTCACCAGAACCACCAGGGCGATCAGGATGAGCCCTATGAAAGGCACGGACCAGATCGGAGGCATGAACATCAGAGGCAGTCACCCAAGAATTATCCTCCTGACCGTATCCCTTCCATTTGACCAGATACTGGAGTTTCCGTCTGGAAACACGGGAGTCCAAGATTTTTTCCACAACGTACTCCAACTCGCCCTCAACCAACACCGGAGCAGGAGGCTCAACGGAAGGCACAACCGGTACCTCATACCTGCGCAACAATGACCGATGAAAAACATTATGAATAGAAAAAGATGCAGGGAGGTCCAAACGGAAGGACACAGGGTTAAGAATCTCCAATATCTTGTACGGGCCGATGAACCGAGGCTTAAACTTAGGAGAAGAAACCCTCATAGGGACAAAACGAGAAGACAACCACACCAAGTCCCCGACACAAAGCCGAGGACCAACCCGACGCTGGCGGTTGGCAAAAAGCTGAGTCTTCTCCTGGGACAACTTCAAATTGTCCACTACCTGCCCCCAAATCTGATGCAACCTCTCCACCACAGCATCCACTCCAGGACAATCCGAAGATTCCACCTGACCGGAGGAAAATCGAGGATGAAACCCCGAATTACAGAAAAAAGGAGACACCAAGGTGGCAGAGCTGGCCCGATTATTGAGGGCAAACTCCGCTAAAGGCAAAAAAGCAACCCAATCATCCTGATCTGCAGACACAAAACACCTCAAATATGTCTCCAAAGTCTGATTCGTCCGCTCGGTCTGGCCATTAGTCTGAGGATGGAAAGCAGACGAGAAAGACAAATCTATGCCCATCCTAGCACAGAATGCCCGCCAAAATCTAGACACGAATTGGGTTCCTCTGTCAGAAACGATATTCTCCGGAATACCATGCAAACGAACCACATTTTGAAAAAACAGAGGAACCAACTCGGAAGAAGAAGGCAACTTAGGCAGGGGAACCAAATGGACCATCTTAGAGAAACGGTCACACACCACCCAGATGACAGACATCTTCTGAGAAACAGGAAGATCCGAAATAAAATCCATCGAGATGTGCGTCCAAGGCCTCTTCGGGATAGGCAAGGGCAACAACAATCCACTAGCCCGAGAACAACAAGGCTTGGCCCGAGCACAAACGTCACAAGACTGCACAAAGCCTCGTACATCTCGTGACAGGGAAGGCCACCAGAAGGACCTTGCCACCAAATCCCTGGTACCAAAGATTCCAGGATGACCTGCCAACGCAGAAGAATGAACCTCAGAAATGACTTTACTGGTCCAATCATCAGGAACAAACAGTCTACCAGGTGGGCAACGATCAGGTCTATCCGCCTGAAAATCCTGCAAGGCCCGCCGCAGGTCTGGAGAAACGGCAGACAATATCACTCCATCCTTAAGGATACCTGTAGGTTCAGAATTACCAGGGGAGTCAGGCTCAAAACTCCTAGAAAGGGCATCCGCCTTAACATTCTTAGAACCCGGTAGGTATGACACCACAAAATTAAACCGAGAGAAAAACAACGACCAGCGCGCCTGTCTAGGATTCAGGCGTCTGGCGGACTCAAGATAAATTAAATTTTTGTGGTCGGTCAATACCACCACCTGATGTCTAGCCCCCTCAAGCCAATGACGCCACTCCTCAAAAGCCCACTTCATGGCCAAAAGCTCCCGATTCCCAATATCATAATTCCGCTCGGCGGGCGAAAATTTACGAGAAAAAAAAGCACAAGGTTTCATCACGGAGCAGTCGGAACTTCTTTGCGACAAAACCGCCCCAGCTCCGATTTCAGAAGCGTCGACCTCAACCTGAAAAGGAAGAGCAACATCAGGCTGACGCAACACAGGGGCGGAAGAAAAGCGGCGCTTAAGCTCCCGAAAGGCCTCCACAGCAGCAGGGGACCAATCAGCAACATCAGCACCCTTCTTAGTCAAATCAGTCAATGGTTTAACAACATCAGAAAAACCAGCAATAAATCGACGATAAAAGTTAGCAAAGCCCAAAAATTTCTGAAGACTCTTAAGAGAAGAGGGTTGCGTCCAATCACAAATAGCCCGAACCTTGACAGGATCCATCTCGATGGAAGAGGGGGAAAAAATGTATCCCAAGAAGGAAATCTTTTGAACCCCAAAAACGCACTTAGAACCCTTCACACACAAGGAATTAGACCGCAAAACCTGAAAAACCCTCCTGACCTGCTGGACATGAGAGTCCCAGTCATCCGAAAAAATCAGAATATCATCCAGATACACGATCATAAATTTATCCAAATAATCACGGAAAATGTCATGCATAAAGGACTGAAAGACTGAAGGGGCATTTGAAAGGCCAAAAGGCATCACCAAATACTCAAAGTGGCCCTCGGGCGTATTAAATGCGGTTTTCCACTCATCCCCCTGCTTAATTCGCACCAAATTATACGCCCCACGGAGATCTATCTTAGGCCGGGGTCACACTAGACCGTAATACGGACGAGTGCTATGCGATAAAAAATCGCATAGCACTCGGCCCAATGTTAATCTATGGTTCAGCTCCCATCATCCGATATTTTCTCCACCGTATTTCGGATCCGAGGGAACTCGCAGCCTGCTGCGATTGTCAGCGTATCTCGGCCGAGACTCGCCAATGCAAGTCTATGGGTGCGAGAAAAAATCGGATTACACACGGACCATGCGTGTGCATTGCGAGAAATACGCAGCGGTGTTCTATAGAAAAGCCGGTAATTCAATTGCCGGCTTTGCATTTCTCCTTCACAAACCCGACAGGATATGAGACATGGTTTACATACAGTAAACCATCTCATATCCCCTTTTTTTTGCATATTCCACACTACTAATGTTAGTAGTGTGTATGTGCAAAATTTGGCCGCTGTAGCTGCTCAAATAAAGGGTTAAATGGCGGAAAAAATTGGCGTGGGCTCCCGCGCAATTTTCTCCGCCAGAATGGTAAAGCCAGTGACTGAGGGCAGATATTAATAGCCAGGAGAGGGTCCATGGTTATTGGCCCCCCCGTGGCTAAAAACATCTGCCCCCAGCCACCCCAGAAA
Organism: Ranitomeya variabilis; assembly: GCF_051348905.1. Lineage (NCBI taxonomy): Eukaryota > Metazoa > Chordata > Amphibia > Anura > Dendrobatidae > Ranitomeya > Ranitomeya variabilis. Next base: position 61,283,085 of record NC_135238.1, read on the forward strand.
AGGCACATCTGGAAGATGCGCCTATTCTGGCACTTGGCCACTCTCTTCCCACTCCCTGTAGCGGTGGGATATGGGGTAATGAAGGGTTAATGCCACCTTGCTATTGTAAGGTGACATTAAGCCAGATTAATAATGGAGAGGCGTCAATTATGACACCTATCCATTATTAATCCAATTGTTTGAAAGGGTTAAAAAACACACACACACACACATGATTTAAAAGTATTTTAATGAAATAAACACAGCGGTTGTTTCAATATTTTATTGCTCTCTCATTCCATTTTCAGACCCTCGCTTGGCAAAATAATAAACACACAACATACATACCCTCTCTGATGAACTGTCACGTCCCACGAAGTAATCCATCTGAAGGGGTTAACTAATATTACAGGCAGAGCTGCGATAATCCACTCGCTCGTGCCTGTAATCCCCGGGTGCTGAAAGGAAAGCAGTGATGTGTACTTACATTCAGTCGCGGTGATGCGCCTCTGCTGGATGTTCTCATGAACTGCAGCCTGGGAACTTTTCCCCAGGCTCCAGGTCATATGAGGACATCCACCAGGGGGCGCATCACCACGAATGAATGTAAGTACACATCACTGCTTTCCTTTCAGCACCCGGGGATTACAGGCACGAGCGAGTGGATTATCGCAGCTCTGCCTGTAATATTAGTTAACCCCTTCAGATGGATTACTTCGTGGGACGTGACAGTTCATCAGAGAGGGTATGTATATTGTGTGTTTATTGTTTTGCAAAGCGAGGGTCTGAAAATGGAATGAGAGAGCAATAAATTATTAAAACAACCGCTGTGTTTATTTCATTAAAATACTTTTAAATCATGTGTGTGTGTGTTTTTTAACCCTTTCAAACAATTGGATTAATAATGGATAGGTGACATAATTGACGCCTCTCCATTATTAATCTGGCTTAATGTCACCTTACAATAGCAAGGTGGCATTAACCCTTCATTACCCCATATCCCACCGCTACAGGGAGTGGGAAGAGAGTGGCCAAGTGCCAGAATAGGCGCATCTTCCAGATGTGCCTTTTCTGGGGTGGCTGGGGGCAGATGTTTTTAGCCACGGGGGGGCCAATAACCATGGACCCTCTCCTGGCTATTAATATCTGCCCTCAGTCACTGGCTTTACCACTCTGGCGGAGAAAATTGCGCGGGAGCCCACGCCAATTTTTTCCGCCATTTAACCCTTTATTTGAGCAGCTACAGCGGCCAAATTTTGCACATACACACTACTAACATTAGTAGTGTGGAATATGCAAAAAAAATGGGAATATGAGATGGTTTACTGTATGAAAACCATGTCTCATATCCTGTCGGGTTTGTGAAGGAGAAATGCAAAGCCGGCAATTGAATTACCGGCTTTTCACAGATATCGCGCTGAATGAAATATAAATACAGAATATATATATATGTGTCTCAATGACATATATATATATATATATATATATATATATATATGTTTTCCCGAACATTTGAGCACATAAATCCATTAGATGTCGGTTTTGCAAGCTTGCGAGAAAATCTCGGCATACGGATGCCATACGGATGTCACACGGATGTCACACGGATCATTTGATGCGAGGAAATCGCATCCTCGCACTGCACACGGATCACTGTTTTTGAAACATTTGTGCGATTCTCGGCCGTGAAAAACGGACCGTTTTTTTATACGTTAAGTGTGTCCCCGGCCTTAGAGAACCACTTGGCCCCCTTTATGCGAGCAAACAAATCAGTCAGCAGTGGCAACGGATATTGATATTTAACCGTGATTTTATTCAAAAGCCGATAATCAATACACGGCCTCAAAGAGCCATCTTTCTTAGACACAAAGAAAAAACCAGCTCCTAAGGGAGATGACGAAGGACGAATATGTCCCTTTTCCAAGGACTCCTTTATATATTCTCGCATAGCAGCATGTTCAGGCACAGACAGATTAAATAAATGACCCTTAGGGTATTTACTACCCGGAATCAAATCTATGGCACAATCGCACTCCCGGTGCGGAGGTAATGAACCAAGCTTAGGTTCTTCAAAAACGTCACGATAGTCAGACAAGAATTCAGGAATCTCAGAGGGAATAGATGACGAAATGGAAACCAAAGGTACGTCCCCATGCATCCCCTTACATCCCCAGCTTAACACAGACATAGCGTTCCAGTCGAGGACTGGGTTATGAGATTGCAGCCATGGCAATCCAAGCACCAACACATCATGTAGATTATACAGCACAAGAAAGCGAATAATCTCCTGATGATCCGGATTAATTCGCATAGTTACTTGTGTCCAGTATTGTGGTTTATTACTAGCCAATGGGGTGGAGTCAATCCCCTTCAGAGGTATAGGAGTTTCAAGAGGCTCTAAATCATACCCACAGCGTTTGGCAAAGGACCAATCCATAAGACTCAAAGCGGCGCCAGAGTCGACATAGGCATCCGCGGTAATAGATGATAAAGAACAAATCAGGGTCACAGATAGAATAAACTTAGACTGAAAAGTGCCAATTGAAACTGACTTATCAAGCTTCTTAGTACGCTTAGAGCATGCTGATATAACATGAGTTGAATCACCACAATAAAAGCACAACCCATTTTTTCGTCTAAAATTCTGCCGTTCGCTTCTGGACAGAATTCTATCACATTGCATATTCTCTGGCGTCTTCTCAGTAGACACCGCCAAATGGTGCACAGGTTTGCGCTCCCGCAGACGTCTATCGATCTGGATAGCCATTGTCATGGACTCATTCAGACCCGCAGGCACAGGGAACCCCACCATAACATCCTTAACGGCATCAGAGAGACCCTCTCTGAAATTCGCCGCCAGGGCGCACTCATTCCACTGAGTAAGCACAGACCATTTACGGAATTTTTGGCAGTATATTTCAACTTCATCTTGCCCCTGAGATAGGGACATCAAGGCTTTTTCCGCCTGAAGCTCTAAATGAGGTTCCTCATAAAGCAACCCCAAGGCCAGAAAAAACGCATCCACATTGAGCAACGCAGGGTCCCTTGGAGCCAATGCAAAAGCCCAATCTTGAGGGTCGCCCCGGAGCAAGGAAATCACAATCCTGACCTGCTGAGCAGGATCTCCAGCAGAGCGAGATTTCAGGGACAAAAACAACTTGCAATTATTTTTGAAATTTTGAAAGCAAGATCTATTCCCCGAGAAAAATTCAGGCAAAGGAATTCTAGGTTCAGATATAGGAACATGAACAACAAAATCTTGTAAATTTTGAACTTTCGTGGTGAGATTATTCAAACCTGCAGCTAAACTCTGAATATCCATTTTAAACAGGTGAACACAGAGCCATTCCAGGATTAGAAGGAGAGAGAGAGAGGAAGGCTGCAATATAGTCAGACTTGCAAGTGATTCAATTGAAAGCACACTCAGAACTGAAGGAGAAAAAAAAAAAAAAATTTTTCAGCAGACTTCTTTTTTCTCTCCTTTCTCTGCCAATTAATTTAACCCTTTGTGGGCCGGTCAAACTGTTATGGTTCTCAATGGCAAGAGAACATAGCCCAGCATACATAGGAACTAGCTCTTGGAAGGATGGAAACTTAAACTGACCATGAACTAAACCTGCCGCACAACTAACAGTAGCCGGGTAGCGTAGCCTGCGTTTTATCCCTAGACGCCCAGCGCCGGCCGGAGGACTAACTAATCCTGGCAGAGGAAAATATAGTCCTGGCTCACCTCTAGAGAAATTTCCCCGAAAGGCAGACAGAGGCCCCCACATATATTGGCGGTGATTTAAGATGAAAATGACAAACGTAGTATGAAAATAGGTTTAGCAAAATCGAGGTCCGCTTACTAGATAGCAGGAAGACAGAAAGGGTACTTTCATGGTCAGCTGAAAACCCTATCAATACACCATCCTGAAATTACTTTAAGACTCTAGTATTAACTCATAACATCAGAGTGGCAATTTCAGATCACAAGAGCTTTCCAGACACAGAAACAAAACTGCAGCTGTGAATTGGAACAAAATGCAAAAAACAAACAAGGACAAAAGTCCGACTTAGCTGGAAGTTGTCTGGTAGCAGGAACATGCACAGAAAGGCTTCTGATTACAATGTTGACCGGCATGGAAGTGACAGAGGAGCAAGGTTAAATAGCGACTCCCACATCCTGATGGGAACAGGTGAACAGAGGGGATGATGCACACAAGTTCAATTCCACCAGTGGCCACCGGGGGAGCCCAAAATCCAATTTCACAACACTAAGGGTACTATTCATTAGGCCACTCCTCACAGTCTGGTAAAACTGGGGGTTAGATAGGAAGTTAGACAGAAAGCTGACTGGGTTGGAACCAGGCAACACCTTGTGGCAGAGGGTGTTGTAGGGGAAGATTCAGAGGGGTCCCTGTCAGGGGTGGGATCCTGACAGAGGCCTAGCAACCAGAGAGAACGTTACGGGACCGCGCCTGCACGATATAGCGGCGGTACCCTAAGAAAGGACAAGAAGCGAGGTTTATTGTGCTGAGTGAGAAACGAGATCAACGCAACAAGGAGAATACCAGTAGGAGTCGTGCTGTAAGACGAGGCAACATCCTATTGAGGCGCATAACCGGTGGCCGGAACGCCGAGGAAGTATAGAGCTCCAAGCCAAACTTCAAACCTACGGCAGGACAGTCAGTTACAGGCGGGCTGTCTCACCCAGACCCAGGAAGACACAGGGGGGTAACAACAGGAGTGGGGCGACGCTAGAGTCCCGGAAAAGCTCCGAGCCTCCCCGTCATAAGGGTGCGTCCTAACCGTAAGATCAGGGGGACGTAGAGGGAGAACATCAGAATCGAGTTGTGAGGGAACACGAGAAACAGACACAACAGTTGTGGGTGCTATCCCGTAAGCACAGCAGGGGAGGACCACAACACACAAGCGCAGGAAGGTAGGCACAGATTTCCACCTGCAAAGGGAACTCTGGAGGTGTCATCGGACCGGCCGGACTTGCGCAGCCCTGTTAACCGTATTCTGGATTGAGGACTCAGAAGCCTTCAGTAAAGAGGTAAAGAGACTGCAACCTGGTGTCCTCGTTATTGACCGCGACCGGCACTACACCGCACCATAACATCAGCACCATACCACCACCTTTCACTGTGCGCCCCTCAGCAGGGTCACGGACCGGGTCTAGCCACTGTGACAACCCCAGAGCAGAGACTCAGAGGCCCGGTACCGGGTACCCCTTGGCCCTGCGGCAGTGGGGGCGCTACAACTTGGCGTCACGAACAGGATCTACTTAAGCCTGAAGAATCAGGTCATGTGTGCCTTGGAACTGTGATTTATTATACTTGGACTGTGATTTATTGCAAAGACTGTGCTGTGCCACTTGCCGCCAAAATCCGCCGCCATTATAGCGCTGAGGAGAGCGCAGGAGAAGAAGAGGGCGTGGAGTGGGCGTAGACAAGCTGAAGAGCGCGAAAGACAATGGCCGCCCAGTCTAAATATTTCTGCACCGTGAGGATGTGTCCGTCAGCAGCCGAGATCCGCCTCCTGATTCTCAATGGTGGGCGGAGGCAGAGAAAACGAAACCGCCCACGAAGTAGAGAGCAGGAAAAGAACCAGGAAGCGACTCACGTGGAGGACGCCATGGCCAGCAGCTCGGAACCCGAATGTGGGGTGGAAGTAGAAGTCTCCCCCAACTACCCGGACGAATACTGCAGCCAATTCTCCACGGACAGCGCTGATCTCTTGCAGGCTGAGATGGGAGACTTGATCCATCAACTTCTTCAGCTGAACATGAAGGCCCAAGCTCCGCACCAGGTAGCGCCGGAAGGAAGTCCTCTGGCATCGGATCCTGTGCCGCTACCGGAGTTGTTGCTGAGGCCCTTGCCGACACCACCAGCGGAACCCGTCGCGGAGGAGAAGCCTGCATTGGCCGGTGAGTCCGCCAACCCCGTCCCGCTAGCAGAGGGCTTGTTAGTAGGCCCCGTGGCGGCACCCCCTCTCCCTGGGACCCATAGACGCCAGCGCCTGTTACCCTGGGAGGAGGCCACGGGCATGGAACATCTCCTGAAAGCCCCGATTACGCCAACTACCCTGCTGTGTGAGACCCACGCGGAACGCACGGTCTACCGCTGGGTGAACCCAGGATCCAACCTCATGGGGTTCCCCGGGGTGAAGACACGGGAAGGGGAGATGGTGCAGGCCCTGAGCTGGGAGGAATACCAGACCCAGCTGGAACAGCAGTGGAGGGAGAAGGACAAGGCATACCAGGCCGGGCTAGAGGCCTACCATCAAAAAGACTTGGCGGTCAAGGACCGGGCCCGCAAGGACCCCGCCGCTCACCAGGCCCTGCGCAGGCAGGGCACCATCACCACCTTCAAGCTCCGCGGAGGCTGGGGCTTTATTAATGAGCCGGGCCTGTATGCCGAAGTCTTCGTTAACCGGCGGGACGTGGAGTCGCATCTCAGAGAGGGCCACCCAGACTGGGATCTCTACCCGGGGGACGAAGTTAGCTACACCAGGCACTTTGGGGAAAAGGGGTGGTTTGCCCTGAATGTCCGCAAGAGGCAGAACCCTGTGACACCCCCCGATTAAGGTGCCAGTGAAGCTGACCCCTGTAGCAAAGGTGCCCCCTTGTGGTCAGCCCACGATCGTTACCAGGACCACCGAGGTCACTCCAACGTGCACTATGGTCAAGACCACGACATGCAGCATCGTCACATCAACCACCCTCGTGGCCGAGGAGGCACCTCTTCAGGTGGGTGGTGCTCGTGCTGCTCCAGAACTGAAGACAGTGGGTACGCAGACCCCCAAATGGGACAACACGTCCCCTTACGCAGTACCGGGCAGTGCGCAATACCCTAAGGGGTTGCCTCCGCCGGTGCTGCCTCCTGAGTGGTTCAAGTAACTGTACTAACACTCTGCAACTGTAAATAAGTTAATTGTTTTCACCGTTTTGCTGCTAAAACCCGTCTAGGGTTATTCTTAAAGGGATCCCTTTGTTGACCCGGGATCCCTATTGTTTTTGTTTGTTTTCTACTTTTTGCACAGTTATCAAAGGACTGCCGAATCTTGGATGGTGAATGATTCAAAAACTAATATTGTAAATAGTTTGCACCTTCTTAAAGGTGCTCTCTACTGGTTTTATACAAGAAAAGGACTCTTTGCGAAGATACTGTTTTTGAAGACATTACCGGAGTCCTTACTGCAAACAGACTTGCAGCTTGAGAAGTTGCACTACCTCATAGAGACTTGGTCCCCTCTTAAAGGGGATGTTCATCAAAAGCACTTAAAGAATGATGATGTTTTGAAAGAAAGTACTGATAATGCTGATATGTGAAAGTTAAATGTAGCTAACTAGTTGATTGTAAGAAATGTTTAATAATGTTAATAGAAGAATGAGGATAGGAAGTGAACCCGTAGGGGTTAGTGGTGAGTCATCTTAGGAGCCATATAGAGATGGCTCAGTGATCTTGAACTGAAAGAAAAATGATATGTTCTATACTGTGTATAGTAGTGGAAGGACAGTAGGCCCGGGCGGAAAGGGGCGGTCCTGTACAGAAAGAAGGGGCAGTAGGTCTGGAGCAGTTAGGACAGGCGGTCCTGCAGATTTAAAGAAGGAGAATGCATAAAAGTTAATTAGCCTTATATGTGATATAAGAAGGTCTTTAGTGGATTTAGCGAGTACGTCCTTAAAGGCAATGTTAAATTATTGTTCAAAGATTTTGCACTTAGTAGAATACCCGGTTGGGTAAGGAAAGTTATTCATAGTAAGTTAGTTAAAGTATTTAACTATGTTTGTAACGTTCAAGTGTCCTCACCTCCCATAAAGGGAAGCTCTGTTAAAAAGTTTACTTGTACTTGCATTTTAAAAATTGTATGTCTTTTTGCTGACATGTATTGTTGTTTTCTTCCCAGTCCAGGAGTACTGGATTTAACCGGGGGGAGTGCAGCGCCCCAGAGTCCTGGTCGTTGCAGTACTGTGGCTCCGCCGCTAAGGGGGGCTATGGTACGTCTGATGGCACTGAAGGAGTTCATCTGACCAGGTATCACAGACACCAATACATTTCACAGTCTGGCCTCCAGGGGGAGCTAAGGGTACTATTCATTAGGCCACTCCTCACAGTCTGGTAAAACTGGGGGTTAGATAGGAAGTTAGACAGAAAGCTGACTGGGTTGGAACCAGGCAACACTTTGTCGCAGAGGGTGTTGTAGGGGAAGATTCAGAGGGGTCCCTGTCAGGGGTGGGATCCTGACAGAGGCCTAGCAACCAGAGAGAACGTTACGGGACCGCGCCTGCACGATATAGCGGCGGTACCCTAAGAAAGGACAAGAAGCGAGGTTTATTGTGCTGAGTGAGAAACGAGATCAACGCAACAAGGAGAATACCAGTAGGAGTCGTGCTGTAAGACGAGGCAACATCCTATTGATGAAGTATAGAGCTCCAAGCCAAACTTCAAACCTACGGCAGGACAGTCAGTTACAGGCGGGCTGTCTCACCCAGACCCAGGAAGACACAGGGGGGTAACAACAGGAGTGGGGCGACGCTAGAGTCCCGGAAAAGCTCCGAGCCTCCCCGTCATACGGGTGCGTCCTAACCGTAAGATCAGGGGGACGTAGAGGGAGAACATCAGAATCGAGTTGTGAGGGAACACGAGAAACAGACACAACAGTTGTGGGTGCTATCCCGTAAGCACAGCAGGGGAGGACCACAACACACAAGCGCAGGAAGGTAGGCACAGATTTCCACCTGCAAAGGGAACTCTGGAGGTGCCATTGGACCGGCCGGACTTGCGCAGCCCTGTTAACCGTATTCCGGATTGAGGACTCAGAAGCCTTCAGTAAAGAGGTAAAGAGACTGCAACCTGGTGTCCTCATTATTGACCGCGACCGGCACTACACCGCACCATAACATCAGCACCATACCACCACCTTTCACTGTGCGCCCCTCAGCAGGGTCACGGACCGGGTCTAGCCACTGTGACAACCCCAGAGCAGAGACAGAGGCCCGGTACCGGGTACCCCTCGGCCCTGCGGCAGTGGGGGCGCTACATATGCATAGTGAACATGGGATTTCTTGAAATCCCATCCACTGTGCTGTAACAGCTGGACGCTGCAGGTTACACAGCATCAAACACGCAGCAATTCCTATACCCTCAGATACAGATTCACTGTGAAGCCCGGCAAGATACAGCTGGAGTAGCCTGCATCATTACCTGAGTGCCACCATCTGCAGCCAGCATAAGCCAAAATACACCTGCAATATAGTCAGCATATGAAGCACGTGATGGGGAAAGAAATAAAAAAGAGTATATAAATATATACCATACTAGCTATTGAACCCGTTCTACGCCCAGGTGGCGAGCATTTATATTGGTATATGGTCTCAATCATGGTATGTGCTGCTTCCATCCTGTGCCCTAATCTTGTCATGTGCTGCTACCATCTTGGGCCCCCATCCTGTCATGTGCAGCCCTCATCCTGCGCCCTCATCCTGTTTTGTGCGCCTCCATCTTGTCATGTGCTACTCTCTTCCTGCGCCCCATCCTGTCATGTGGTGCTCCCATACTGCACCCCCATGCTGTCATGTGGTGCTCCCATCCTGCGCCCCCATTTTGAAATGTGCTGCTCCCATCCTGCGCCCCGATTTGTTATGTGCCTCTCCCATCCTGCGTCCCCATCCTGTCGTGTTTTGCTCCCATCCTGCGCCCCCATTCTGTCATGTGCTGCTGCCATCCTGTCCTCCATGCTGTTATGTGCTGCTCCCATCCTGCGCCCCGATTCTGTCATGTGCTGCTCCCATCCTGCGGCCCCATCCTGTCATGTGCTGCTCCCATCCTGCGCCCCCATTCTGTCATGTGCTGCTCCCATCCTGCACCCACATTCTGTCATGTGTTGCTCCCATCCTGCTCCCCCATTCTGTCATGTGCTGCTCCCATCCTGCGCCCCCATTCTGTCATGTGCTGCTCCCATCCTGCGCCCCCATTCTGTCATGTGCTGCTCCCATCCTGCGCCCCCATTCCGTCATGTTCTGCTCCCTTCCTGCGCCCCCGTTCTGTAATGTGCTGCTCCCATCCTGTGCCCCCATTCTGTAATGTGCTGCTCCAGCATCATGTCATGTGCTGCTCCCATCCTGCACCCCCATTCTTTCATGAGCTGCTCACATCTTGCGCCCCCATCCTGTCATGTGCTGCTCCCATCCTGCGCTCCATTCTGTCATGTGCTGCTCCCATCCATATGCCCTGTACACTGATCCATAAAGGGTGATGGCTCCTATTAGATGCTCCATAGTATAATATGCGCCATATGCTGCTGCGATTAAAAAAAAAAAAATGACATACTCACCTATCGTCACTGGGCACTGAGTGCCAGGGGCCTGAGCAGGCAGGGACACTGGAACGCTATGGGGGTCAGGTGCCAGAGTCGCTGCTGGCTCAGGCCCCTGGCACTTGCTATATTCACCTGTCCCGTTCCACCGCTGCGCGCCGCTCCGTCTTCCGGGTCCTCTGGCTGTGACTGTTCAGTCAGACATCGCGCACTAACCATGTCATCGTGCCCTCTGACCTGAACATCACAGGCAGAGGACGTGGAAGACGGAGCAGCGTGGATCAGTGGAACGGGACATGTGAATATAGCATACTCACCCTCCTGGCACGTCTCTGCTTCTCCGTCGGAGATCGCGGTATACGTTCAGTGCTTACGCATACCGCGATCTCCTCGGCTGCATCACTCTGTGGGGTCCAGACTGTGCAGGCGCTTGCGCAGTCTATAAAGTGGATGGACAGAGTGATGCTCCCAGCATTATATTACAGATAGCCATATTTTATTCACAGCAGAAGATAACATGGATCAGAAGTAGTAAGTTAAATATTTTTACACTTCATTGGAAAAAGTAATTCGTTTAGAAATTGATGGCAGCAACACATCTCCAAATAATTGGGACAGTGTCATGTCTATAATTGTGGAGCCTTCCCTCTTCTTTTTGACAGTTTGTAAATATCTGGGAAGTGAGGAGCCCAATTGCTGGAGGATTGAAAGAGACCTTTTGTCCCATTCTTGTCTGAAGTAGGGTTCTTGCTGCTCCACAGTTCAGGGTATTCTTTGCTGGATTTTGAGTTTCATAATGTGCTAAATGTTCATATTAGTGAAAGGTCTCGACTGCAGACAGACAATTCTTACACAATACTGAATACATCGAGATGTTTTAGTAATTTTGTTTTAATATCTTCATAAAAAAAAGTGATTTCCTCCCCCTTAAAATATAAATTAACTGGTTTATCACATCTTTGAGAAGCTGAGTTCAATTTCCCTAGCACACCCAGGCCTGATTACTGCCACACCTGTTCTCAATCAAGAAATCACTTAAATAGGACCTGCCTGACAAAGGGAAGTAAACCAAAAGAGACTCAAAAGCTAGACATCATGCCATTATCCAAAGAAATTCTGGAACAAATGAGAAACAAAGTAATTGTGATCTATCAGTCTGGAAAAGGTTATAAAGCCATTTTTAAAGCGTTGTAACTCCATCGAACAGTGAGAGCCATTATCCACAAATGGCGAAAACATGGAACAGTGGTGAACCTTCTCAGGAGTGGCTGACCGACCAAAATTACCCCAAGAGCGACTTGTCCAAGAGGTCACAAAAGACCCCACAACAACATCCAAAGAACTGCAGTCCTCACTTGCCTCAGTTACGGTCAGCGTTCATGACTCCAACATAAGAAAGAGAGTGGGCAAAAACTAGCCTACATGGCAAAGTTCCAAGATGAAAAAGACTGCTGAGCAATAAGAACACAAAGGCTCATCTCAGTTTTGCTAGAAAACATCTCAATGATCCCCAAGACTTTTGGAAGAATACTCTGTGGACTGATGAGACAAACATTGACATTTTTGGAAGGTGTATGTCCCATTACATCTGGCGTAGAAATAAGACAGCATTTCAGAAAAGGAACATCATACCAACAGTAAAATATGGTGGTGGTAGTGTGATGGTCTGAGGCTGTTTTGCTGCTTCAGGACCTGGAAAATTTTCTGTGGTAAATGGGACCATGAATTCTGCTGTGTACCAAAAAATCCTGAAGGAGAATGTCTGGCCATTTGTTTGTGACCTCAAGCAGAAGCGCACTTGGGTTTTGCTGCAGGACAATGATCCAAAACACACCAGCAAGTCCACCTCTGAATGGCTTAAGAAAAACAAAACTAAAACTTTGGAGTGGCCTAGTCAAAGTCCTGACCTTAATCCGATTGAGATGCTGAGGCATGACCTTAAAAAGGCGTTTCATGATCGGAAACTCTCCAGTGTAGCTGAATTACTTCAAGTCTGCAAAGATGAGTGGTGCAAAATTCTTCCAGAGCGTTGTAAAAGACTCATTGCAAATGTTTGATTGCAGTTGCTGCTAAGGGTGGCATTTATAAACTGCGTTTTATTACTTGTGTTATCTTTGTCTAATATTTAGATTTCTTTGGTGATCTGAAACATTTAAGTGCGACAAGCATGCAAAAGAATAGGAAATCAGGAAGGGGGTAAACACCATTTCACACCACTGTATATACAGTACAGACTAAAAGTTTGGGCACACCGTCTCATTTAAAGCTTTTTCTGTATTTTCATGACTATGAAAATTGTAAATTCACACTGAAGGCATCAAAACTATGAATTAGCACATGTGGAATTACACTCACTGGCCACTTTATTAGGTACACCTGTCCAACTTCTTGTTAACACTTAATTTCTAATCAGCCAATCACATGGCGGCAACTCAGTGCATTTAGGCATGTAGACATGGTCAAGACAATCTCCTGCAGTTCAAACCGAGCATCAGTATGGGGAAGAAAGGTGATTTGAGTGCCTTTGAACGTGGCATGGCTGTTGGTGCCAGAAGGGCTGGTCTGAGTATTTCAGAAACTGCTGATCTACTGGGATTTTCACGCACAACCATCTCTAGGGTTTACAGAGAATGGCCCGAAAAAGAAAAAAAATCCAGTGAGCGGCAGTTCTGTGGGCGGAAATGCCTTGTTGATGCCAGAGGTCAGAGGAGAATGGGCAGACTGGTTCGAGCTGATAGAAAGGCAACAGTGACTCAAATCGCAACCCGTTACAACCAAGGTAGGCCTAAGAGCATCTCTGAACGCACAGTGCGTCGAACTTTGAGGCAGATGGGCTACAGCAGCAGAAGACCACACCAGGTACCACTCCTTTCAGCTAAGAACAGGAAACTGAGGCTACAATTTGCACAAGCTCATCGAAATTGGACAGTAGAAGATTGGAAAAATGTTGCTTGGTCTGATGAGTCTCGATTTCTGCTGCGACATTCGGATGGTAGGGTCAGAATTTGGCGTAAACAACATGAAAGCATGGATCCATCCTGCCTTGTATGGAGCATCTTTGGGATGTGCAGCCGACAAATCTGCGGCAACTGTGTGATGCCATCATGTCAATATGGACCAAAATCTCTGAGGAATGCTTCCAGCACCTTGTTGAATCTATGCCACGAAGAATTGAGGCAGTTCTGAAGGCAAAAGGGGTCCAACCCGTTACTAGCATGGTGTACCTAATAAAGTGGCCGGTGAGTGTATATACTTAACAAAAAAGTGTGAAACAACTGAAAATATGTCTTATATTCTAGGTTCTTCAATGTAGCCAGCTTTTGCTTTGATGACTGCTTTGCACACTCTTGGCATTCTGTTGATGAGCTTCAAGAGGTAGTCACCGGAAATGGTCTTCCAACAATCTTGAAGGCGTTCCCAGAGATGCTTAGCACTTGCTGGCCCTTTTGCCTTCACTCTGCAGTCCAGCTCACCCCAAACCATCTCGATTGGGTTCAGGTCTGGTGACTGTGGAGGCCAGGTCATCTGGCGTAGCACCCCATCACTCTACTTCTTGGTCAAATAGCCCTTATGCGGCGCCCCAGTGTCCTGGTCGTCGAAGTGGTATTGCTTTCCTCTCGGGGAGAGTGATGCTACGTTTGGAGGCAAAGAAGGATAACTGCATCCAGGTATCACAAACATGCAACACATTTCACACTCCAGACCACCAGGGGGAGCTTCTGCTCCTATTTATTAGGTCACTCCCCATATATATATAACTGGTAGTCTGTAGGGAAAGTTAGTTCCAGCGCAAAGGAAGGCTACTGATTTCCACCTGGATAAGGGAACTTTGGACTTGCCTCCAAACCGGCCGGACTCTGCCTGCCCTGTGATCTGGTGCCCTGGACTGTGGATGCTGAGGTCTTCAGTAAAGGTAAAGAGACTGCAACCTTGTGTCCTCGTTCTTCACTGCACTATTCATCATTCACCATCTACACACCGGGAAGCCCTGGGGATATACTTCACCTGTGGGAAGATATACCATCTAGCTGCCATAACATCACCCCAGCGGACCCCTTAAAGCAGCATCGGTCACCCTGACCGAATACCACAGGTGGCATCACGAACACAAACTTTATCCCTTTAAAGACCTTTCCCCTTTTACATGGACGTCCCAGGGCCACGGACCTTGTCAGCCACCGTGACATCCCCCTGTGAACCGCAGGACCCGGTACCGAGTAACCCACAGCCCCACGGGGGCGAGCCAACTTTGGCGTCACGAACAGGATCTACTAAAGCCTGAAAATCGGGTCATGTGCGCCTAAAGACTGTGCCAGAACTGTGCCTAACCGTGATTTGTGCTAAAAGACTGTGTGACTAATGAACCGTGATTTGCCGCCAAAAATTCCTGCCAAAACCGCCGCCATTATAGCGCCATGTGGCGTGCAGGAGGAGTGGGGCATTGTTGTGAATTCCGCTCTTGGGCTTCCTCCGGTGGTTGTAAGTGGCATTTTTGTGAATTCTGTTCTTGGGCTCCCTCCTGTGGTTTTGAGTGGTATGGCTGCTTCTGGGATTTAGCATCAGCAGCTGTTTTCACTGATCGTCTTTCTGGCTCGGCTATATTAGTCTGGCCTGTTCCCTCATTCAATGCCAGTTGTCAATTGTTCCAGCCTGGAGTCACGGCTCTTTGGATTTCCCTGACACTCTGACCAGTTCAGCAAAGCTAAGTCCTTGCTTGTCCTTTTGCAGTTCACTTGTTGTGGACTTTGTTGTTCAGCACTTTCTATGTTTTGCTCATTTGTCCAGCTTATCAGTATGAACCTATTCAGCTAAGCTGGAAGCTCTGGCAGCAGAGTTTGCCCTCCACACCTTTAGTCAGGTGTGGAGATTTTTGCATTTCTCTGCGGTGGACTTTTTCTAGTTTTTATTACTGACCGCACAGTGTTCTGTCCTGTATTAATTCTATCTAGCTAGAAGTGGCCTCCTTTGCTAAATCTTGTTTCATACTGCGTATGTCATTTCCTTCTCCTCTCACAGTCATTATTTGTGGGGGGCTGTCCTATCCTTTGGGGATTTTCTCTGAGGCAAGATAGCTTTCCTGTTTCTACCTTTAGGGGTAGCTAGTTCTCCGGCTGTGCCGAGGTGTCCAGGGAGTGACAGGAACATCCCACGGCTACTGCTAGTGTCTGTGTTAAGATCAGGAACTGCGGTCTGTATAGTTACCACCTGCTCAGAGCTAGTCGCATGTCGCTCCTACATCACCAGACCATAACAGGGCATGTCATCGTGGGTGTAGCCTGGAAGAACGGCGTGAAAATGGAACCAGTCCCTCACAGATACTAGTATGTCAGAAGAATATGCCCATCAACAAAAGGAATCCGCCTCCTAGTCTGGGAGGCGCAGGAACCAGAGGAGGAAGCAGACAACATGCTTGGCAACATGGCGAGCGGAGGTCACCAGGAGGAGGGGGAGAATACCCGCAGCGCTTCACACCAATCAGAGGCAGAAGAGGCCCCGCCGTCATGCATGAACCCGGAGGTTCTCGGCGCGGAGGTCGAGGAGCTGTGCCGCCAGCTCCGGAAATCCTGGTACGGTGCAGCTGCCAATGTCCAGAAGCAGCAGCGCAACCAACCAGTGGAGCCTCAGCCTGCAGTGGAGGAGACCGGCACCGGAGACGCCGCGGCGGCAGGTAAGCAAACCAAACCTGCCCCGGCCACCGACGAGACCCTCCTAGTGCCCATCGACTCCCCGCCATCACCACCAGCGGCTCCACGTAGCTCGCCAGTGCCCTCACCTGGTAAGGTGACTGCTGCATCTAGTTCTCATAGCACACCTGTCATCCTGTGCTCAAGATGCGCACGGACTGTCGTGGAGCAAAGGACAGTAGGCACCCAGACGCCTATCCGAGTCAGCCACCGTGACATCCCCCTGTGAACCACAGGACCCGGTATGGAGTTCCCCACGGCCCAATGGGGGCGCTCCACTTACACAGCCTGGAGGTGTGTTTGGGGTCATAGTCATGAAAATACAGAAACATCTTTAAATGAGAAGGTGTGTCCAAACTTTTGGTCTGTACTGTATATAATTTTTCTTTAATTATATATATATATATAAATACAGTATATATATGTATATATATTGTGACAAAACACTCCGGGATCACCTTTGCTGGGGTCAAAGGTCACGTGGTTTGTGCATTGAACTCTGAGGCGACAGCAGGTTTCCAAGTTGACTGACCTCAAGTCAGGTTTATTAAAGTGAAAGCAAATACAGAAAACAAAACATAAAAACAAATCCTAGCCTGTCCGGCGCTAACTAAACAAATACGTTCCTATCTAACAACTGGGGGGGCTTCTCCCTCCCAGCTAACATTACATAGATCATGAGCACAGCTCTCACTCACATTTGTCTCACACAGACAGGCATTCTGTGTGCCCCAGGCTGACACCTGAAACCTCCAGCTGGTCAGCCTTTATTCCTGCACTTATTAACCCCTCGGTATCCTGAAGATACTGAGCGGCCTAATTCACATAGGACAAATACCTGGGCGAGATATACCTGCCCCCGACTACCAGACCGACATGACTCTTACATATCCTCCCCCCTGCTCAGACCACTCAGGTCGAGCAAGAATACCCTCGAAACAGTGTACTCGGGACAGGGCATCAGCGTTCCCCATCTGCACCCCGGGGCGGTGCTCCACCGTGAAAGAGTAAGCCTGCAGGGCAAGGAACCACCGGGTTACCCGACTATTACGGTCCTTGTGGAGATGCATCCACTTGAGAGGGGCATGGTCCGTGACCAGCCTAAACTTCCTACCTGCCAGGTAATATTTGAGGGAGTCGAGAGCCCATTTGATGGCTAGGCACTCTTTTTCAATCACGGCATACCTCTGCTCATGTACATTCAGTTTCCGACTGAGGTAGAGGATCGGGTGTTCGACTCCGTCCCTTACCTGGGAAAGTACATCTCCGACACCAGTATCAGAAGCATCAGTTTGCACCACAAACTCGCTGCTGAAATCAGGAGTCACTAGTACGGGCTGAGAGCACAAAGCCCGTTTCAGACTGTGGAAGGCCTCTTCAGCCGCTGAGGTCCATTTTACCATGACGGAATCCCTCCCTTCGGTAAGATCCGTCAAGGGGGTAGCCATGGCCGCAAAGTTGGGTATGAACCGGCGATAATAGCCGGCAATGCCCAGGAAAGCTTGAACTTGTTTCTTGTTCACTGGTTGCGGCCAGCCCTGAATTGCCTGTATTTTGTCGATCTGGGGTTTAACCACTCCTCTGCCAATCACGTAGCCCAAGTATCGGGCTTCTTCAAGGCCGATGTGACATTTCTTGGGGTTCGCCGTTAAGCCTGCGTCTCTCAGGTCATCAATCACCGCCTGTACCTTCCGGAGGTGAGCTTCCCAGTCCACGCTGTAAATTATGATGTCGTCTAGGTAGGCAGAAGCGTACTGCCTGTGGGGCCTCAAGACTCGATCCATCAATCTCTGGAACGTTGCTGGGGCTCCGTGAAGTCCAAACGGCATGTAGATATACTGGAAAAGCCCTACCGGTGTAGCAAATGCCATCTTCTCTCTGGCCGCCTCGGCCAGAGGGATCTGACAGTACCCCTTTGTTAGATCCAGGGTCGTAATGTATCGGGCTTTACCCAGCCGATCGATCAACTCATCGACCCGGGGCATAGGGTAGGCATCAAATTTAGAAACCGCATTCAGTTTCCTAAAGTCATTGCAAAACCGTACAGAGCCATCCGGCTTAGGTATCAACACGATTAGACTGGACCAGGCGCTGTGCGACTCTTCAATGACTCCTAAGTCCAACATTGCCTTCACCTCCCGGGAGACGGCTTCATGGCGTGCTTCCGGAATCCGGTACGGCTTCACATGAACTGTGACACCAGGCTCTGTGACAATCTCATGTTTCACTAGCCTAGTCTAGCCAGGTTTTTCCGAGAAAAACTGTTGGTTCTGTAACAAAAACTGCTTAACCTCAGATTTTTGTCGTTCAGAGAGAGTCTCGGCAATCTGCACCTCCGGTACGGTAGGTGAGCAAACCGGACGGGGCAGATCCGCTGTTAGGGCAGCGCGGTCTTTCCAGGGTTTTATCAGATTCACATGATAAATCTGTTCTGGTTTTCTCTTACCAGGCTGGTGCACTTTATAGTTCACTTCTCCAACTCGTTCCATGACCTCAAAGGGGCCCTGCCATTTCGCCAGAAATTTACTATCCACCGTAGGGATTAGGATCAACACCCTATCCCCGGGTGCAAACGTACGGACCTTGGCGCCTCTATCATAACTTAGCCTCTGGGCTCCCTGGGCCTGTAACATATGTTCCCTAACAATGGGCATGACAGCAGAAATACGGTCCTGCATTTGCGTTACATGGTCTATCACCGTTTTAAAGGGAGTGACTTGACCTTCCCAGATTTCTTTTGTGACGTCCAACAGTCCACGGGGACGACGGGCGTATAATAGCTCGACAGGCGAGAACCCTGTGGAAGACTGGGGAACTTCCCTAATGGCAAACAGCAAATAGGGTAACAAGTAGTGTTGAGCATTCCGATACCGCAAGTATCGGGTATCGGCCGATATTTGCTGTATCGGAATTCCGATACCGAGATCCGATACTTTTGTGGTATCGGGTATCGGTATCGAAACAACATTAATGTGTAAAAGAAAGAATTAAAATAAAAAATATTGCTATACTCACCTCTCCGACGCAGCCTGGACCTCACCGAGGGAACCGGCAGCGTTGTTTGCTTAAAATGCGCGCTTTTCCTTCCTTCCGTGACGTCACGGCTTCTGATTGGTTGTGTGCCGCCCATGTGGCCGCGACGCGACCAATCACAGCAAGCCGTGACGTAATTTTCAGGTCCTTCTAGGCATTCAGTATTTTAAAATTACGTCCCGGCTTTGTGATTGGTCGCGTCGCGGTCACATGGGCGACGCGACCAATCACAAGCCGTGACGTCACGGGAGGCAGGAGACGCGCGCATTTTAAAATGCGCGCGTGTCCAGCCTCCCGTGACGTCACGGCTTGTGATTGGTCGCGTCGCCCATGTGACCGGGACGCGACCAATCACAAGCCAGAACGTAATTTTAAAATCCTGAAGGACCTGAAATTACGTCACGGCTTGCTGTGATTGGTTGCGTCGCGGCCACATGGGCGACGCGACCAATCACAAGCCGTGACGTCACGGGAGGCTGGACACGCGCGCATTTTAAAATGCGCGCGTCTCCTGCCTCCCGTGACGTCACGGCTTGTGATTAGTCGCGTCGCCCATGTGACCGCGACGCGACCAATCACAAAGCCGGAACGTAATTTTAAAATACTGAATGCCTAGAAGGACCTGAAAATTACGTCACGGCTTGCTGTGATTGGTTGCGTCGCGGCCACATGGGCGGCACGCGACCAATCAGAAGCCGTGACGTCACGGAAGGAAGGAAAAGCGCGCATTTTAAGCAAACAACGCTGCCGGTTCCCTCGGTGAGGTGAGTATAGCAATATTTTTTATTTTAATTCTTTATTTTACACATTAATATGGTTCCCAGGGCCTGAAGGAGAGTTTCCTCTCCTTCAGACCCTGGGAACCATCAGGGATACCGTCCGATACTTGAGTCCCATTGACTTGTATTGGTATCGGGTATCGGTATCGGATTAGATCCGATACTTTGCCGGTATCGGCCGATACTTTCCGATACCGATACTTTCAAGTATCGGACGGTATCGCTCAACACTAGTAACAAGTAATCCCAGTTCTTCCCATCTTTGTCTATCGCCTTCCGGAGCATCTGTTTTAAGGTTTTATTGAACCGCTCAACCAACCCATCTGTTTGAGGGTGATAGACAGACGTACGCAACTGGTCTATTTGTAAGAGTCTGCAGAGCTCCTTCATTACCCTCAACATAAAGGGAGTCCCCTGGTCGGTGAGTATCTGTTTTGGAATTCCTACCTGACTAAACACTTGCACCAATTCTTTGGCGATCGTTTTGGTAGCAGTGTTACGCAAAGGGATGGCTTCCGGGTAGCGAGTGGCATAGTCCATGATGACGAGGATATGTTGGTGCCCACGTGCGGACCGGGGAAGGGGCCCAACCAAATCCATCCCAATTCTCTCAAAAGGGACCCCAATGACAGGGAGGGGTACCAAAGGACTACAGTACCGAGGTTTAGGTGCCGAGATTTGGCACTCTGGACAGGACTCACAATAGTTACGCACATCATTGTGTATTCCAGGCCACACAAAACAATGCAATATTCTTTCTGTGGTTTTTTGTACCCCCAGATGTCCCCCCATTATATGTCCATGGGCCAGGTCCAGTACCTTCCGCCGATAAGGTTTGGGCACTACTAACTGCTGCACAGTGTCTTCCCCTTTTTTTTCTACCTGGTAGAGTAAATCATTTTCAAGAACCATGTACGGGTACGCTATCTATCATTTTACATTTTTCCTAGCCTGAGTCAGGGTAGGATCTTTCATTTGTTCGCTGTGGAAGTCATCCAACTGGAATCCCAAATCTGGTAGGCAGGGTGCGGGATGGCTGTCTGCCTCCGCCTCTCGCTGAGTTTCCTCAGTTTCCCCCGCCATAACTGAGAAGGGGTACTGAAGGTTAGATTCACTAATCTCCCCAGCAGCATCTTCCTGTGGGGTCTCCTCCAGGAGCTCGGGACCTCCAGGTAGCATGGGAGAAGATTCACGGTCACAGCTACCGTGAAGGAGCAACTGATTCTCCCACAACTGCCAGAAAAGAGGAAAATCCCTGCCCACATTCTCCACCACAATGTGACAAAACACTCCGGGATCGCCTTTGCTGGGGTCAAAGGTCACGTGGTTTGTGCATTGAACTCTGAGGCGACAGCAGGTTTCCAAGTTGACTGACCTCAAGTCAGGTTTATTAAAGTGAAAGCAAATACAGAAAACAAAACATAAAAATAAATCCTAGCCTGTCCGGCGCTAACTAAACAAATACGTTCCTATCTAACAACTGGGGGGGCTTCTCCCTCCCAGCTAACATTACATAGATCACGAGCACAGCTCTCACTCACGTTTGTCTCACACAGACAGGCATTCTGTGTGCCCCAGGCTGACACCTGAAACCTCCAGCTGGTCAGCCTTTATTCCTGCACTTATTAACCCCTTGGTATCCTGAAGATACTGAGCGGCCTAATTCACATAGGACAAATACCTGGGCGAGATATACCTGCCCCCGACTACCAGACCGACATGACTCTTACAATATATATATATATATAGAGAGAGAGAGATTTATATTAGGGATTCACGCTCTCAGACAGCATTCACACAGGCAATGTGATTTTATTCACACACGTTTATTTCCACAGGTTGCACAGCACCAAAAAACTAAATAAAAAAGACCCTCAATATATACGCACAGCTGAGCTAGTCCCGGTTCAAACAAAACAGCTATTGTCCATAGCAACCACTGATACTTGCAGTTTGGTGCACATAGTCCGAGCAGTCCCTTCTCATAGAGAGATTCTGGCTTGTCTCTGTCTCCAACTCCAATATAACCCACTCTGGTCAGTTTCCCCAGCTGACTGACTAAGGTGATCACCTAGCCAGGTGTACCTAATCAGAACCTGTTAAGCTAGGAATTAACCCCAGTCTACCTGGCTTTGCTAATTAACTCCCCCCTCAGAGCCAGTGGCTGGGCACCATCTGCCAAGCATTGCATGCAGGGCTTTAAATTGACCTGAATGTGAGGCTCATGCTTGATGACACAAGGGTGACCTAGTAACTCCAAGAACGTGCCCCTGTTTTGGGTACTTATTTTCGATTTTGCTGATTTTTGGAATGCGGCAAAGTTTCTGCCATTTTGACACCTGCAATGTTGGCATCTGTCTGGGCCAACAATCATGGTGTTTCAAGTGGATCCCTACATTTCAAGGGTTTTAGAAGGTTGCCATAGTATATGTGTCACAGCACTGTTGCAGGATATCCCGGGTCTAGGGGCTCCTTCACTATCCCTAAAGCTAGGGGCGCATTAGCTTTCCATGATCCCAGATTAATTCTGATGATGATTATGCTTGGCCCATGTGCCTAGCTGAGCTCCTAAATCAGCCCTTATCTGTCCCCTCCTCCACCTAGGGAAGTGAGGAGTTGTAGTGTATAATAATATACAAACCAAACAAACAAGGGACTATGTACAGAGATAGAGGAAAGTAAAATCATCCAAATATGCACTCACAAACAACAGCACTCACAAACAACAGAGGGGAACACCGTGAAGTAAAGGAAGAAAACACCAAATAGTAGAGGATGAGGATATTCACACAGACAAATTACCAAGCCATAGTCTTCTGAACAACACTCCAAACATCTCCTCAAACAACTACGCACCTCCAACTCCAGAACCAGGCAGTATGAAACTAACACTGGCAATCCCTGATTGCCAGAGGCAAGTATACATAGCAGAGGGGAGTGGCCAACACTGAACAGCTCAGACCATCAAAGCAGGAAAGCTCCAGGAGCTCTCAACTGAACAGATTAACCCTTGCACTGTTAGCAGAAACCTGTACTGTTTAATATTATTATTATTATACATTTATATAGCACCATTTATTCCATGGCGCTTTACATGTGAAAAGGGGAAAATATAGACACACAATAGCACAATAAACATGAGCAATACAAGGCACACAAGTACAGAAGGAGAGAGGAAGGTGAAGTGTTTCTAATTAGTACAGGAGCACGTAAAATCAGACACCGCGGTCTTCTGGCCCCTCTCGTGGTCGTGGTAAACCCATGACAATATGGAAAAGGGCTTTCTTTTCCCCGGTCCGTGTACGTTGTAGTTGACCTCTCCCACCTTTTCCATCACCCTGTAGGGTCCATGCCACAGGGTAAGGAGCTTACTCTCCATTGTGGGCACTACCCAAGTACCCAATCCCCAGGCTTAAATTGTCTCACTTTATCCAACTGATTATGCCCCCTGGATTTTTCCTCTTGGGTCTTGAGGAGGCGCTCTTTTACCCATCCCTTCATTTTTGTCCCACAACACAACAGATCATTAAGTCTGCCAATTTTGGAAAACGATTATTGGCTTCCGACTCCTGTAAAACACCATTTAACCCACTTTTGTAAAGTACCTTTTTACCTTTAAGTCTCTGAGCTGGGCAGTCTCAAAGATGTCTTGTGTTTCCTCATCTTCCTTCCTAGCCAGTATAATGGCAGAAAATTCCCCCTTTACATCATACGACCTTGTTACCAAAGCCGACTCCTGTCAGCATTCTGGACTACTGGGTGCTACATCTCTAGCCCATAAGTCCCAGAACAAAGGAAAATCTCAACCAATAATAATAGCATGAAAAAATCCCTGATATTCTACACCTGCTAGGTGGGTGGATTATCTCGGCAAAGGAGAAGTGCTCACTAATACAGATGTAGACAAATTTTGAGAGAAAAAGATCTTAGAACTTTGAGTTCAGCTCATGAAAAATGGGAAGAAAAACAAAAGTGTAGCAATTATATTTTTGCTCTATTTATATATGTGGTATTGATCTATTTCAAGATTTCAGTCACTTTAAAGGATAGGTTATCAGTAGGATAAGTCTTCAATATGAGATTGGTGGGGAGTCGGGTATTGATGAGCTCACCTCATACAATAGGGAATGTTGAACAGTGTACTGATCTTGATAACCGATATTGATAACCAATCCTATAACAAAATCCTTCAACAAACCCTTAACCTGTAATGTCAGACAAATTATTATACTAGTGGAAAACATGAAAATCCCTGTCAGTGCCGTCGGTGTATAAAGACATCTCCCCAGTAGTTGAGCACTGTTAACGGACTATAGATTTCTGACTGATCAGTGGTGTCAGTTTGTTTTTCTTGAAATCTAATAATTTTTCAATACTAGATCTTATGCAGTCATCCATATAATGGCTTTGTTCAATCATTGAATTGTACGATTGTGGGGAATACAATCAGGGCCATCAACCCAGTTGAGGCTGATGTAGAAATGATTTCCTGTCATCCGTATGGCTGAACCATATTCTAATATTCTTTCATTCACTTGGAAAAAAAGATATTTAGAATTCAGTCTTGAGCCATGATGCATTTCTCCCGCAAGCAGCAGCTATTTTTACAAAGACATTTATTCCAGCTTTTTCATTATCAGCCTTAACTTGACAAACCTAAGGGAGAAGTGATCTGTGTTTAACATTGCAATGAATCACAGCACCGAAAATACAGAACAGCAATCACATCCAACACTTCATTTATTCAAGATCCACTACAGCTGGCTTTGTTTGCTCATGAAGTCAAGCTTTGAATATCTGGCCTGAGCTAGATGTATTAATTATGCAGTAATTAGGCCCCTGACATCTGTATGGAAAGAATGGACCTGCTTCCTCACCAGAGAGTCATTATTTGCATTACCTGTGGGAGACTGATCTTTCCCCTTGTGCTCTGCTAAATATAGTCAAATACATAGAAAAGACATTTATATCTATTCAACGTGGAACGGTACCTGTCCCTCAGAGCAGCTTCTGTGGACTGATAGGGCAGATGGAGCTATTGATATAAATACCATATATAAACCCCCAATCTCCATCCTACTACTGATGCATGCTAACTATATATCAAAGGGTTAGTCTCAACGTGTGTATTGAGCTGCCGACATTTCTCCAGCTTCTTTAATTCCTAGATGCTGGGGGAAAAAGCAGAGGGGGCCATAACTCCAGTCTTTGTGCGTCAGTTCTGATTTAGTAGACTCTTCTCCTGAGCTTTTCTTGCTACTGTGACATATTCAGGTCTGTTAGTGCTTGTTTTGAAGTCTACACTGTCACCATATTTGCATATAGAAATTACAGTGTCTTTGAACAAGCACACTAATGCGGAAAGTGAGAGCCATGACTTCACCCGATATAAGCTGCCAACAGTCCAGAAATAACAGGACAGTCCGTAAAAATGGGCACTTTTTTGCCCTACTTGTAAAAAAAATGAAGGCTGCAGTCCCTGAATTTTTCTCTTCCCATCCTACCCCAGGTATATGGGGAGAGATATCTATTCCTGGGGGAGGGAGAGATTATTGTGAAGTGGAAGAAGAACTTCTGATCACCCGAAAAAACAAAAAACAAAAAGAGATAGACAGGATAACTGAGACATAATTGTCACCTCAGGCCTCTGCCTATCCTGTCAGAGAACAATCTATGCCTTGTATAAATGGTCAGCCAGTTAGGAGAATCACCCAACATGTTCCTTGGACACCTGAGAAAGTGAAGGGATTTCTCTCATCAATCACCAAACGGCCCAAACCACAGAGCAATCCATATGCATTTGCAAATAAGCTGTATAACATTAGTCAGTTACAACCCCACATGGAGAGACTTGTTGCAGAAAATAAAAACAAGAGCTGGACAGATTGATGCTTCTGCCATCTGCACAGACGCATTCTGCCATCCAACCCAAATGAGCAAGAAAACTCCTCTCAAAAAGCATTGGAGTATCCAAAGCAAAATGGGAGAGGTTTTTGCTCCCCTGTCCTGGGTAAGGGTGACAAATATTCATCAAAAGGCGAAGTAAACAGTTGAGGATTACATTGAGAGATTTAGGCAGACAGTTGAGGAGACAGTAATGAGCCTGAAGGACCAAGGAATGGGAAAAATGTTGATTGCCATCTTGGTGCCTGGATTGAATAAGGAGACTCATTAATTTTTGATCATGCTGATTGGCATGAGAAGTCAGTCCCAGCACTGAGTTTGGCTAGTTCATTTCAAAGGAATTTTCAAGAGGTGGAGGAAAAGACTTTCCAGAAGGTAATAGGTAATAACTAACATGCCTATAAACAAACAATGGGAAAGATCAGGCAAAAAAAGGTTGTTCCCTGGAAGGGAGGACCTTGGTAAGGTGAAGTGCTACAATTGTCTTCTTCTTCTAGAAGCAAGTGTAAGGCCCCAAAGAAAAACCTGCAGGAAAGGAGCAATTGACATGAAGGGCTTCCAGTTCTACCACTCATCTCTGAAACTAGTGGTGTGATGCCTTTGTTCACTTTACCCTCTCTGATATGCTCTTTACCACAATAGAGTGTCTGGTGGACACCGTAGCAGCCTACAGTGTCCTACAGAAATCTGAAGTCTCTACCCTGAAGGCCACAGGATTAATTGCAGTTGTAGGCCTAGATGGTAAACCCATTATACAAGAAAACAGAAACCCCAATAATGATAGGACCCATCATCACTTCACTCTCTTTCATCCTGTGACGCTAGTCACTATTCATGGACTAGCCATGAGGCAGAGTGGTCAAGAGGTTCAAGGTCAAAAGCCAGGAGGGTATGTCAAAGACTGAGGGATAAGACAAACACATAGTCAGGGGCAAAGTCGAGGGTCTGGTAACTAAGGTCAGAAAACATCAAAGGCAAAAGAATTATACAAATGGCTATTCGAAGGCAAAAGCAAATCCTAGGTCCGGCAACAACAGATCAGAATAACAAAATACCAAGCACAGCATCAACACACCACTGAGCTTGAAGTTACAATTGTCAATAATCTGACATTGTCAGCCAGCTAAATAGCCTGGCAATTTTCCGGGATGGAAAACACCTGCAGGAATCTGAAACTCAGAACTAACAGCCCGACACACCCCTGCTCTCCATAGGGCGGCTGAGCTGTCACTCACAGCCAGGGCCGGGACAAGGTACATTATTTTGGTGCCATAGGCAAATGAAGCTAACCGTACCCCCACCATCACCCTGATGAACCCTCAGCACCGAAGTAAAGGAATGAGTTAGAGACTAAGGTAAAAGGATCCCTTAAGTACCCCATCTTTTTCACCAAAAACATAGACAAAAGTAAAAAAAAGTGATGAACTTTAGATGTGAGGCTCACTAGAGAGTGCATTTTCAAAGTTAGATATGAAACAGCCATTGTTTGTGGACCATTTACACAATACAAGGGATAAATAGCGATATTCATCCCTGACGTCCTATATTTTGCATGTCAGTCCCAAGGACAGTCATGGAAAAGAATATGACTTAACTATAATGGGGGCTGTTTAATTTCAATTAAAGTTTCCATCATTTGGCAGATGTCTTAATGGAATCTAAACACATCCCATTATAGATAAAGGAATACGGATATGTATGATTGCTTTTAAAGAAGTACTCCCATCAAATTGTTTAACCTTTTAATGCCATATTCACACGTTCAGTATTTGATCAGCATTTTCCATCAGTATTTGGAAGCCAAAACCAGGAGTGGGTCAAAAATGCAGAAGTGGTGAGGTGTTTCTATTATACTTTTACTCTGATTGTTCCACTTCTGGTTTTGGCTTACAAATACTCTTGTAAAATACTGACCAAATACTGAATGTGTGAACATGGCCTAAAGGGGACATCCGGGACTTTCTGAAAAGCAAACTCTAAGCACTAACAGGCAAGTAGTTGTTACTTACTTGCTTGTTATGCCTTTGCGCCCTTCTTCCTCGACACAGAGCGGTCATAGACAACTCCTGCCGGAGATTCAGCTGCCTCTGCTGACGTCACATTGACAGAGCAGTGGATTCTTCCCCACTCCGCACTGTTAACGAGGCGGGACAGTTAAGCAGCAGAAATTCTGCTGTCAATCAGAATGATGTCGGATGTCCCGCCCTGTTAACAGAGTAGAGTGGAAAAGAATCCACTACTTTGTCAACGTGACATCAGTAGAGGCAGCTGATTTGCTGACCAGAGCAGTCTGCTATTATCAGCTATAACCGCCACACCATCCGCCCTTATGAACTATGGCCTCTATCATGGAGGGGATCTGCTGCTGACACTGTTATAGGGGAAATGTCCCCCAATTCTGTACTATTGTCCCCCATAATGCACCCTTTCTAGGTAAGTCCCCCATGTTGGTATATGTTACCCCCCCATCCTGGTATACAGTTGTGTGAAAAAGTGTTTGCCCCTTCCTGATTTCCTATTCTTTTGCATGTTTGTCACACTTAAATGTTTCAGATCACCAAATAAATTTAAATATTAGACAAAGATAACACAAGTAAACACAAAATGTAGTTTTTATATGAGGGTCTTTATTATTGAGGGAAAAAAGAAATCCAAACCTACAGGGCCCAGCGTGAAAAAGAGATTGCCTCTCCCCTTTAAAACATTAATTAACTGTGGCTTATCACACCTTTGGGAAGCGGAGTTCAAATTCCCTAGCCACACCTAGGCCTGTTTACTACCACAAATGTTTTAGATCAAGAAATTGCTTAAACAGGACTTGCCTGACAAAGTGAAGTAGACCAAAAGATCCTCGAAAGCTAGACATCGTGCCGCGATTCAAAGAAATTTTGGAACAAATGAAAAACAAAGTAATTGAGATCTATCAGTCTGAAAAAGGTTGTAAAGACATTTCTCAAGCTTTGGGACTCCAGTGAACCACAGTGAGAGCCATTTTCCACAAATGGCGAAAACATGGAACAGCGGTGAACCTTCTCAGGAGTGGCATGTCGACTAAGATTACCGCAAGAGCACAGCGACGACTCAACCAAGAGGTCACAAAAGACCCCACAACATCCAAAGAACTGCACACCTCGATTTCCTAAATTAAAGTCAGTATTCATAAGAAAGAGACTGGGCAAATGGCCTACATGGCAGAATTCCAAGACGAAAACCACTGCTGAGCAATAGCGAAAAAAAAGATAAAGGCTTGTCTCAGTTTTGTCAGAAAACATCTTGATGATCTCCAAGACTTTTGGGATAATACTCTTTGAATTGATGAGACAGAAGTTGAACTTTTTGGAAGGTGTATGTCTCATTACATCTGGTGAAAAGTAACACAGCATTTAATAAAAAGGAACATCATACCAACAGTAAAATATGGTGGTGGTAGTGTGATGGTCTGATGCTGTTTTGCTACTTCAGGATCTGGAAGAATTGCTCTGGTAAATGGAACTATGAATTCTGCTGTCTACCAAGATCCAAGAAGTATTGTTTCTCCTTGGGAGAGTGACATGATAAGCATGTCGAGGTGAGGAGACTTAAAGCCGCAATGCTCCTCTGGGAAATATGCAAATTGTCTCATCAGAGAGGAAGAGGACTAGAACTCTAGTGCCACCTATTGGAAGTAGCAATCCTAACAGTCAATGTCGACCCTTTAACGAGCCTTGTCACATGACTTAGGATAATAGCCAAACCAGAATCTCAATTTGCAGACACTGTGTTTAGGGGTACTGCCCCTCGTCAGTGCAAAGTGGAGATCTGGTTTGGCTGTTTGAGAGGCATCTGACCCGGGATCCAAGAAGTATCTTTTCTCCTTGCGGAGAGTGACATGATAAGCATGGGGAGGTGAGGAGACTTAAAGCCGCAAGTCTCCTCTGGGAAATATGCAAATTGTCTCTTCAGAAAGGAAGAGGACTAGAACTCTAGTACCACCTATTGGAAGTGGCAATCCTAGCAGTCAATGTCGACCCTTTAACGAGCCTTGTCACATGACTTAGGATAATAGCCAAACCAGAATCTCAAAAATTCCTCCACAGCATTGTAAAAGACTTATTGCCAGTTATTACAAATGCTTGATTGCAGTTGTTGCTGCTAAGGGTGGCCCAACCAGTTATTAGGTTTAGGGGCAATCACTTTTTTCACACAGGGCTCTGTAGGTTTGGATTTTCTTTTCCCTCAATAATAAAGGCGTTCATTTAAAAACTGCATTTTGTGAATACTTGTGTTATCTTTGTCTAATATTTAAATTTATTTGGTGATCTGAAATATTTAAATGTATCAAACATGCAAAACAGTAGGAAATCAGGAAGGGAGCACTTTTTCCACACAACTGTATATGGACTCACCCAGGTATATAAGGCCCCATATTCTGGCATATATGTCCCCATCCTGGTTGGTATATATGGTCCCCCATCCTGACATATATGTCCAGCCTCGGACTTGGGTAGTTTGGGCCCACCAGTGAAAATCATTCTTGGGAGCCACCATGCTTAAGGGGTACTAACTGCAGGGTCTTCCCTTAGCTTCCATCTAAGTAAGCTGATAATGAGGGAATTTTTTCCAGCTATATACCTGTCCAAACAATCAACTGACAAACCAGCAAAGCGCTCATTTGTTGGGTGCAATGATTTTTATGCTTGATTTAAAAACATCATTATCGGCAGCAGATAATTTTGTATAAACAAGACAAGTGCTGCCAAGAATAATGATATTCTATAAGCACAGAAAGATTGTATTAATTAGACATGTGCCACATACACACACCAGACACATGACACAAACACACACTAGACACAGGATACATTCAAGCCAGTCACATGACACATACCCACAAGTGACACACTAGAAAGGATGCATGCACACCATTCACACACTAGACACAGGATACATACACACCAGTCATACGCTAGACACAGGATACATACACACCAGTCACATGCAAGACACAGGATACATACACACCATTCACACACTAGACACATGACACATACACACCAGTCACACACTAGACACAGGATACATACACACCAGTCACACACTAGACACAGGATACATACACACCAGTCACACGCTAGACACAGGATACATACACACCAGTTACACACTAGACACAGGACACATACACACCATTCACACACTAGACACAGGATACATACACACCAGTCACATGCAAGACACAGGATACATACACACCAGTCACACACTAGACACAGGATACATACACACCATTCACATGCAAGACACAGGATACATACACACCAGTCATACGCTAGACACATGACATATACCCACAAGTCACACACTAGACACGATACATACACACCAGTCACACACTAGACACAGGATACATACACACCAGTTACACACTAGACACAGGATACATACACACCAGTCACACTCTAGACACAGGATACATACACACCAGTCACACGCTAGACACAGGATACATACACACCAGTCACACACTAGACACAGGATACATACACACCAGTCACACACTAGACACAGGATACATACACACCAGTCACACACTAGACACAGGATACATACACACCAGTCACACTCTAGACACGATACATACACACCAGTCACACGCTAGACACAGGATACATACACACCAGTCACACACTAGACACAGGATACATACACACCAGTTACACACTAGACACAGGACACATACACACCATTCACACACTAGACACAGGATACATACACACCAGTCACATGCAAGACACAGGATACATACACACCAGTCACACACTAGACACAGGATACATACACACCATTCACATGCAAGACACAGGATACATACACACCAGTCATACGCTAGACACATGACATATACCCACAAGTCACACACTAGACACGATACATACACACCAGTCACACACTAGACACAGGATACATACACACCAGTTACACACTAGACACAGGATACATACACACCAGTCACACTCTAGACACAGGATACATACACACCAGTCACACGCTAGACACAGGATACATACACACCAGTCACACACTAGACACATGATACATACACACCAGTCACACACTAGACACAGGATACATACACACCAGTCACACACTAGACACAGGATACATACACACCAGTCACACTCTAGACACGATACATACACACCAGTCACACGCTAGACACAGGATACATACACACCAGTCACACGCTAGACACAGGATACATACACACCAGTTACACACTAGACACAGGACACATACACACCATTCACACACTAGACACAGGATACATACACACCAGTCACATGCAAGACACAGGATACATACACACCAGTCACACACTAGACACAGGATACATACACACCATTCACATGCAAGACACAGGATACATACACACCAGTCATACGCTAGACACATGACATATACCCACAAGTCACACACTAGACACGATACATACACACCAGTCACACACTAGACACAGGATACATACACACCAGTTACACACTAGACACAGGATACATACACACCAGTCACACTCTAGACACAGGATACATACACACCAGTCACACGCTAGACACAGGATACATACACACCAGTCACACACTAGACACAGGATACATACACACCAGTCACACACTAGACACAGGATACATACACACCAGTCACACACTAGACACAGGATACATACACACCAGTCACACTCTAGACACGATACATACACACCAGTCACACGCTAGACACAGGATACATACACACCAGTCACACACTAGACACAGGATACATACACACCAGTCACACTCTAGACACGATACATGCACACCATTCACACGCTAGACACAGGATACATACATACCAGTCACACACTAGACACAGGATACATACACACCAGTCACACACTAGACACAGGATACATACACACCAGTCACACACTAGACACAGGATACCTACACACCAGTTACACACTAGACACAGAATACATACACTCCAGTCACACACTAGACACAGGATACATACACACCAGTCACACACTAGACACAGGATACATACACACCAGTCACACACTAGACACAGGATACATACACACCAGTCACACTCTAGACACGATACATACACACCATTCACACACTAGACACAGGATACATACACACCAGTCACACGCAAGACACAGGATACATACACACCAGTCACACACTAGACACAGGCTACATACACACCAGTCACACACTAGACACATGACACATACACACCAGTCACACACTAGACACAGGATACATACACACCAGTCACACACTAGACACAGGATACATACACACCATTCACACACTAGACACAGGATACATACACACCAGTCACATGCAAGACACAGGATACATACACACCAGTCACACACTAGACACAGGATACATACACACCATTCACATGCAAGACACAGGATACATACACACCAGTCATACGCTAGACACATGACATATACCCACAAGTCACACACTAGACACGATACATACACACCAGTCACACACTAGACACAGGATACATACACACCAGTTACACACTAGACACAGGATACATACACACCAGTCACACTCTAGACACAGGATACATACACACCAGTCACACGCTAGACACAGGATACATACACACCAGTCACACACTAGACACAGGATACATACACACCAGTCACACACTAGACACAGGATACATACACACCAGTCACACACTAGACACAGGATACATACACACCAGTCACACTCTAGACACGATACATACACACCAGTCACACGCTAGACACAGGATACATACACACCAGTCACACACTAGACACAGGATACATACACACCAGTTACACACTAGACACAGGACACATACACACCATTCACACACTAGACACAGGATACATACACACCAGTCACATGCAAGACACAGGATACATACACACCAGTCACACACTAGACACAGGATACATACACACCATTCACATGCAAGACACAGGATACATACACACCAGTCATACGCTAGACACATGACATATACCCACAAGTCACACACTAGACACGATACATACACACCAGTCACACACTAGACACAGGATACATACACACCAGTTACACACTAGACACAGGATACATACACACCAGTCACACTCTAGACACAGGATACATACACACCAGTCACACGCTACACACAGGATACATACACACCAGTCACACGCTAGACACAGGATACATACACACCAGTCACACGCTAGACACAGGATACATACACACCAGTCACACACTAGACACATGATACATACACACCAGTCACACACTAGACACAGGATACATACACACCAGTCACACACTAGACACAGGATACATACACACCAGTCACACTCTAGACACGATACATACACACCAGTCACACGCTAGACACAGGATACATACACACCAGTCACACGCTAGACACAGGATACATACACACCAGTTACACACTAGACACAGGACACATACACACCATTCACACACTAGACACAGGATACATACACACCAGTCACATGCAAGACACAGGATACATACACACCAGTCACACACTAGACACAGGATACATACACACCATTCACATGCAAGACACAGGATACATACACACCAGTCATACGCTAGACACATGACATATACCCACAAGTCACACACTAGACACGATACATACACACCAGTCACACACTAGACACAGGATACATACACACCAGTTACACACTAGACACAGGATACATACACACCAGTCACACTCTAGACACAGGATACATACACACCAGTCACACGCTAGACACAGGATACATACACACCAGTCACACACTAGACACAGGATACATACACACCAGTCACACACTAGACACAGGATACATACACACCAGTCACACACTAGACACAGGATACATACACACCAGTCACACTCTAGACACGATACATACACACCAGTCACACGCTAGACACAGGATACATACACACCAGTCACACACTAGACACAGGATACATACACACCAGTCACACTCTAGACACGATACATGCACACCATTCACACGCTAGACACAGGATACATACATACCAGTCACACACTAGACACAGGATACATACACACCAGTCACACACTAGACACAGGATACATACACACCAGTCACACACTAGACACAGGATACCTACACACCAGTTACACACTAGACACAGAATACATACACTCCAGTCACACACTAGACACAGGATACATACACACCAGTCACACACTAGACACAGGATACATACACACCAGTCACACACTAGACACAGGATACATACACACCAGTCACACTCTAGACACGATACATACACACCATTCACACACTAGACACAGGATACATACACACCAGTCACACGCAAGACACAGGATACATACACACCAGTCACACACTAGACACAGGCTACATACACACCAGTCACACACTAGACACAGGATACATACACACCAGTCACACACTAGACACAGGATACATACACACCAGTCACACACTAGACACAGGATACATACACACCAGTCACACTCTAGACACGATACATACACACCATTCACACACTAGACACAGGATACATACACACCAGTCACACACTAGACACGATACATACACACCAGTCACACACTAGACACAGGATACATACACACCAGTCCCAAACACTAGATACGATACATACACACCAGTGACACACTAGACACATGATACGTACACTCAAGTGACACACTAGACACGATACATGCACACCATTCACATGCTAGACACAGGATACATACATACCAGTCACACGCAAGACACAGGATACATACACACCAGTCACACACTAGACACAGGATACATACACACCAGTCACACTCTAGACACAGGATACATACACACCGGTCACACACTAGACACAGGGTACATAAACACCAGTCACACGCTACACACAGGATACATACACACCAGTCACACACTAGACACAGGATACATACACACCATTCACACGCTAGACACAGGATACATACACACCAGTCACACACTAGACACAGGATACATACACACCAGTCACACGCTAGACACAGGATACATACACCAGTCACACGCTAGACACAGGATACATACACACCAGTCACACGCTAGACACAGGATACATACACACCAGTCACACGCTAGACACAGGATACATACACACGAGTCACACACTAGACACAGGATACATACACACCAGTCACACACTAGACACAGGATACATACACACCAGTCACACGCTAGACACAGGATACATACACACCAGTCACACGCTAGACACAGGATACATACACACCAGTCACACGCTAGACACAGGATACATACACACCAGTTACACACTAGACACAGGATACATACACACCAGTCACACACTAGACACAGGATACATACACACCAGTCACACGCTAGACACAGGATACATACACACCAGTCACACTCTAGACACAGGATACATACACACCAGTCACACGCTAGACACAGGATACATACACACCAGTCACACGCTAGACACAGGATACATACACACCAGTCACACGCTAGACACTTGATACATACACACCAGTCACACGCTAGACACAGGATACATACACACCGGTCACACACTAGACACAGGATACATACACACCAGTCACACGCTAGACACAGGATACATACACACCAGTCACACGCTAGACACAGGATACATACACACCAGTCACACGCTAGACACTTGATACATACACACCAGTCACACGCTAGACACAGGATACATACACACCAGTCACACGCTAGACACAGGATACATACACACCAGTCACACTCTAGACACAGGATACATACACACCGGTCACACACTAGACACAGGGTACATACACACCAGTCACACACTAGACACAGGGTACATACACACCAGTCACACGCTAGACACAGGATACATACACACCAGTCACACTCTAGACACAGGATACATACACACCGGTCGCACACTAGACACAGGGTACATACACACCAGTCACACACTACACACAGGATACATACACACCAGTCACACGCTAGACACAGGATACATACACACCAGTCACACGCTAGACACTTGATACATACACACCAGTCACACGCTAGACACATGGTACATACACACCAGTCACACGCTAGACACAGGATACATACACACCAGTCACACTCTAGACACAGGATACATACACACCGGTCACACACTAGACACAGGGTACATACACACCAGTCACACATTACACACAGGATACATACACACCAGTCACACGCTAGACACAGGATACATACACACCAGTCACACGCTAGACACCGGATACATACACACCAGTCACACACTAGACACAGGATACATACACACCAGTCACACGCTAGACACAGGATACATACACACCAGTCACACACTAGACACAGGATACATACACACCAGTCACACGCTAGACACAGGATACATACACACCAGTCACACACTAGACACAGGATACATACACACCAGTCACACACTAGACACAGGATACATACACACCAGTCACACGCTAGACACAGGATACATACACACCAGTCACACACTAGACACAGGATACATACACACCAGTCACACACTAGACACAGGATACATACACATCAGTCACACACTAGACACAGGATACATACACACCAGTCACACACTAGACACAGGATACATACACACCATTCACACACTAGACACAGGATACATACACACCGATCACACACTAGACACAGGATACATACACACCGATCACACACTAGACACAGGATACATACACACCAGTCACACGCTAGTCACAGGATACATACACACCAGTCACACGCTAGACACAGGATACATACACACCAGTCACACACTAGACACAGGATACATACACACCAGTCACACACTAGACACAGGATACATACACACCAGTCACACACTAGACACAGGATACATAC
This sequence comes from Ranitomeya variabilis, assembly GCF_051348905.1. Taxonomy (NCBI): domain Eukaryota; kingdom Metazoa; phylum Chordata; class Amphibia; order Anura; family Dendrobatidae; genus Ranitomeya; species Ranitomeya variabilis. The sequence continues at coordinate 61,320,755 of NC_135238.1, forward strand.
ACACCAGTCACACACTAGACACAGGATACATACACATCAGTCACACACTAGGCACAGGATACATACACACCGGTCACACACTAGGCACAGGATACATACACACCAGTCACACACTAGGCACAGGATACATACACACCGGTCAAACACTAGACACAGGATACATACACACCAGTCACACACTAGACACAGGATACATACACACCAGTCACACACTAGACACAGGATACATACACACCAGTCACACGCTAGACACAGGATACATACACACCGGTCACACACTAGACACAGGATACATACACACCAGTCACACACTAGACACAGGATACATACACACCAGTCACACACTAGACACGATACATACACACCAGTCACACACTAGACACAGGATACATACACACCAGTCACACACTAGACACAGGATACATACACACCAGTCACACACTAGACACAGGATACATACACACCAGTCACACACTAGACACAGGATACATACACACCAGTCACACACTAGACACAGGATACATACACACCAGTCACACACTAGACACAGGATACATACACACCAGTCACACACTAGACACAGGATACATACACGAATAAGGGTTAGCTGACATCACAACTGAACAAAAGGATGCCCGTCCTAGTTCCACTGAACCCAAGTGGAGGAGTACTGTTAGGATTGATAGCCATGGATATGGCGACAAAGGTTATTATATTAAATACTCCTTTTATGTGTGGGCGTCTGTTGTTAATGTAGCCTTGCGGCTAAGTGCCGCTTTTCTATATTGTGGGCAGCTACGTGCGGTTGGTGGGCGTGTCTGCTGGGTCTCCATGGTAGCGCCGTGTGTTTGGTCATGTGGCGCTGTGGGGGGGGGGGCGGTTATTATGTGTATCACACGCTGGAGCCGTTTGCATATTATATGTTATACACATGCATGTCCCGCTGGGCTTCGCTTGTATGTCCGGGCATCTGATCATAGCGCCTCTTTGAGGCTGAGCACCGCTTCTTTGGGCAGCTCCGTGCGGCGGGGGGGCGTGTCTGCCTGGTCTCCGTGGTAGCGTTTTGCGATGCTCTATGGGAGGGCCAGGGAGCATGCGCATCACGCGTTGGAGTTGTTTACATACTGTGGAATCATGTGTGTGTCCGGCCTGGCAGATGTGCGGATGGATGTCCGGCCATATGGTGAAAATCGGTAAGTGTGCGCTATGTGGCCAATACATTGGTCTCTAAGTGATGGCTGCTATAATAGGTCCTTTCGATTTGGGATGACAGATGAGTAGGAGCATTTGATTGGCTTTGTAGTAGTTGCTGTAATTGGCTGGCATGATGTGAGCCATTATATGATATGGCCTACGTTATTGGCCGATGGTACATATAGATACTGTTACGGATCCAGCGATTGGACCTTATATAACAGGAAGAGTTGGTTTGTTTACATTTTTGTATGGCCCATGTGCTAACTGTTCTCTTTATAGGTATTATTAAATGGTTCGTATTACATCTATGATAATGTGAATGCTTTTAAAGTCTATCTGCTATGTATGATATGTAATTTGTATTATATGTTTTGATCACTAAACGCTGATATTTAAATTGTATGGGCAGTTCCTGCTATGGTGATTGGTGGGTTGTTACTCCCTTTCCTATTTAAGGCTGCGATTTTGACTGCTTTGTATGCTTGAAAAAGACCTTGATGGTTGAAACGTCGCATTTGGCACAATAAAGAGAAACTTTTTTCACCTGGATTAGATGCTGTCCTTCACTTCAATTTACAGGATACATACACATCATTCACACACTAGACACATGACACATACCCTCAAGTGACACACTAGACACAGGATACATACACACCAGTCACACACTAGACACGATACATATACACCAGTCAGACACTAGACACAGGATACTTACACACCAGTCACACACTAGACACAGGATACATACACACCAGTCACACACTAGACACAGGATACATACACACCAGTTACACACTAGACACAGGATACATACACACCAGTCACACACTAGACACAGGATACATACACACCAGTCACACACTAGACACAGGATACATACACACCAGTCACACACTAGACACAGGATACATACACACCAGTCACACACTAGACACAGGATACATACACACCAGTTACACACTAGACACAGGATACATACACACCGGTCACACTCTGGACCCATGACACATACCCACAAGTCACACACTAGACACAGGATACATACACACCAGTCACACACTAGACACAGGATACATACACACCAGTCACACACTAGACACAGGATACATACACACCAGTTACACACTAGACACAGGATACATACACACCAGTCACACACTAGACACAGGATACATACACACCAGTCACACACTAGACACAGGATACATACACACCTGTCACACACTAGACACAGGATACATACACACCAGTTACACACTAGACACAGGATACATACACACCAGTCACACTCTGGACCCATGACACATACCCCCAAGTCACACACTAGACACAATACATACACACCAGTCACACACTAGACACAGGACACATACACACCAGTCACATGACACATAACCACAAGTCACACACTAGACACAATACATACACACCAGTCACACACTAGACACAGGACACATACACACCTGTCACATGACACATACCCACAAGTCACACACTAGACACGATACATACACACAAGCTTACAAACATGGTCTCTTACCCTCACACGCATGAGCCAATTTAGCGGTCTTTTATGGAAGTTGAAAAAGATGGATTGGCGTATGGGAGAGGCCATCCCCACTCCAGCTCTTTGGTCTCTCCTAAATCCCTAACCCAAAATCCAGTCCAATAAATAAAAAAACAACTCTCTGTAACCTGTTGTTACTGAAGCTTTCATTCCGGGATCTACATTACTGAGGCCAGCCACCTCGGTGACCTATACCTCCCATCTAAGTCTTTACCACCTTCGTTCAAAAAATATATATAGAGTATTGTGTCCATAAAAGTCTGATCTATCCAAATAAATTAACCCACTTGATAAACGCCTTGATGAAAAAGTCATCAAATTGCCAGAGTTGTGGGGGGGGGGGGGGGGGTTTCGGCCTTATAAATTTCTGCCTGGGGAAACTTCAGCTCCAACTCTCTCAGGGGTGTGGTGCTGTAGTGTCCTGTATCCTCCATATTTCTGGCGGCAGTGGGACCTGGTTACTGCTAATTTGAGGGGATGCCTGGTGTCGCACCGTCACTTATCTGATACTGATGACCTAACCTTAGCCCTGGACAATCTGCATTTTCCTAGGAATTTATGTCCTGATAAAAATTAATTTCCTTTATAATTAGTCATTGTTCTAATTTACTAAAACAGATTATTCAAATGACCAGGACTTTGCATTATGATTAGTTTATTATTTTCTCACTAGGTGGCGGCCTTGTCCGTTTCATAATAATATTTTTGTAACCTATACACTACTTGACTGCATTTTTCTCCTTAAAGGGGTTGTCCGGCCTTGGGTACAAGTTTGCAGGGCCTCTATGTGACTGATTTACTGCAGACTTGTACCCGAAAGCCAGACAACCCTTTTAAAGGGGTTTTCAGCAAAGTTGTGTCTTCAGGCGAAGTTTGTAGTAAAAAAAAAATCAACAAACTTTCCTTTATTCACCCTCCATGAGTCCAGCGCTGAGTCAATACAATAAATCACATACAACCGTTTCATAGCCCTTTTTTCTTTTTCTACTAAAAAATGTTCCCCCATGCCGAGCCACTGAGAAAGGCAGTGAGCATGTGATTACCTCGGCCGAAAATTACCGCCAGAGACAACATATTTAACACAAACCAAAACACATAATGGACGAGGGGTGGTAGAGGGACAACCTTCGCGCCATTGTACCTACATACCTCTTCTTGACCCTCTTGCTACCCTTCTAAACCAATCCTTGATCTGCATCCTCAAAATAAAAACATTACAATCATCCCAAACCTTTGTTTAACCCCGTAGCCATCCCCGGCCCCTTCGTTATACACTGTGGTGCCTGCAAATTAGTGAGTTCAGTAATTCTGCCCATTTAGATGGTAGGAGCCACTGAATTCATTTCTGGCTGCAGAGCTGCAGAACTGTGACGTGAAATTAGTGCTGCAGATAGTAACAGACACTGGAAGGAGCGACGGAAACTCAGTTCTGGACTCAGGGAGGGTGGGTGAAGGACATGTTGTTTTGTTATTTTTATAACAGTAAACTGCACGGGGGACACAACTTAACTAAAACATGCCTTTAACCCCTTTGCGCTGAGTTAGCTGGCATCAATCTCTGACAGAGGCGTTAAATCAAAATCACACGCCAGCTTCACCCACTGGTTCCTGTTGGCCTCGTAGATGCGATAGCGAGGTAGTGATGAGCTATTATCACAGCCGGGGGTTGAAAGACACCATTGCTGCCCTTTTTTGCCCTTCTCTAAAGCTCATCTATATGCTGAATTTTAAAGAGACCACGATTTACACTATATACTGCAATATTATGGTATTGCCGTGTATAGTATAGGTGACCAGATGATTACAGGTCGAAATTCCCTGAAAGGACTAAAAAAATGAAGTAAAAAAAAGTTTTAAAAATACAAGAAAAAATATAAAAATGTAAATCACCCTCCTTTTCCCCCCAATAAAAATAAAAAATATATTGAGAAAAATTGGTATCATTATGTCCAAACCGGTCTATTGAAATATAAAATGAAATAGCTTGATGCGTGTGACGACACAGAATTTAATCTTAATTATCAAGACGTCTAATTTCAGTAAGCCAGGAAGCATAGACTGTTATCTTTATGATGTCTCTTCTTGTAGGTTCAGTAGTGTAGCTACCGAGGGGGCAGAGGGTCGGGCGCTCCGGGAGCTACGCTACTGTAACTGTATCGGCGCGTGCAGCATGCCGATACAGTTACCTTCTGCGGCAGATCAGGGGAAATCGAACTCTATGCTCTGCCACCGGCCACTATGGGGCCCCTGAGCAGGCGGGAGGGCCCGGTGCCAGCAGTGGGCCCCTGCCTGTCATCGCAGGGTCAGCTGTACCAGCATTTAGCCGATACAGCTGACCGCAATGATGAGGGAAGGAGCGCTGCACTCCTTCCCCCATCATCCCCCTGTCAGCGTCTGACGTCGTCGACGCTGACAGGGGGTGCGATGAGTCACTGCCTGGCACCGAGACGAGCGGGAGCTCAGAGCAGTGCAGGAACCAGGAAGAAGAGATGTGAGTATTTATTTATTTATTTATTTATTTATTTTTTTTTTAAGGGGTTCTGCCTTATACTACAGGGTCTGCCTATAGGGGGGTCTGCCTAATACTACAGGGTCTGCCTATAGGGAGGTCTGCCTAATACTACAGGGTCTGCTTATGGGGGGGTCTGCCTAATACTACAGGGTCTGCCTATAGGGGGGTCTGCCTATAGGGGGTCTGCCTAATACTACAGGGTCTGCCTATGGGGGGTCTGCCTAATACTACAGGGCCTGCCTATAGGGGGTCTGCCTAATACTACAGGGTCTGCCTATGGGGGGTCTGCCTAATACTACAGGGTCTGCCTATGGGGGGTCTGCCTAATACTACAGGGTCTGCCTATGGGGGGTCTGCCTAATACTACAGGGTCTGCCTAATACTACAGGGTCTGCCTATGAGGGGGTCTGCCTAATACTACAAGGTCTGCTTATGGGGGGTCTGCCTAATACTACAGGGTCTGCCTATGGGGGTCTGCCTAATACTACAGGGTCTGCCCATGGGGGGGTCTGTCTAATACTACAGGGTCTGCCTGTGGGGGGTCTGCCTTATACTACAGGGTCTGCCTATGGGGGGTTTGCCTAATACTTCAGGGTCTGTCTATGGGGGTCTGCCTAATACTACAGGGTCTGCCTATGGGGGTCTGCCTAATGCTACAGGGTCTGCCTATAGGGGGTGGTCTGCCTTATACTACAGGCTCTGCCTTTGGGGGGGGTCTGCATTATACTACAGGGTCTGCCTATGGGGGTCTGCCTTATACTACAGGGTCTGCCTATGGAGGTGCTGCCTTATACTATATGGAGGTGCTGCCTTATACTACAGGGTCTGCCTATAGGGGTGCTGCCTTATAGTACAGGGTCTGCCTATGGGGTGCTGTCTTATACTACAGGGTCTGCCTATAGGGGTGCTGCCTTATAGTACAGGGTCTGCCTATAGGGGTGCTGTCTTATACTACAGGGTCTGCCTATAGAGGTGCTGCTTTATACTACATGGTCTGCCTGCGGGTGCTACCTTATACTATAGGGTCTGCCTATGGAGTGCAGCCTTATACTACAGAGTCTGCCTATGGGTGCTGCCTTGTGCTATAGAGTCTGCCTATGGGGGGTGCATTATACAATATAGAGTAAGCCTATGGGGGGTGCATTATAGTATATTGAGGACTATCTGGTACATTATACTATATTGAGGACTATCTGGTGCATTATACTATATTGAGGACGATCTGGAGCATTATACTATATGAAGGCTATCTAGAGAGGCATCATATAGTGTGGGGATTACAGTGTTGGAGCCATCAGTTTGGAGGCTACTAAGAGGTCAGTATACTGTATATAAGAGAGCACCATGCTGTGTATAGGGGAGCTGTACAGGATGCAGACTCGGGACATTATTAAATGTAAAGTGGGCACTTATTCTTAGAGGGGAACTCAGGTTACTGTGACTATCAAAGGGGCACACAGGACAATATTACTTTCTAGGGGGCAAAATATAGGCACTGTTTTCTAGGGCACTTGCACCTGGCATTGCTATATTATAGAGGGGTGCCTTAGAATTTAGAAGGCACAGAGAACCACACAGCAGGGGCTGTAATAGGGACACATACGGCAGCAGCGGCTCAGTATTGGGGTATCAGGGGCAGTAATAGGGACACATACGGCTGCAGCGGCTCAGTATTGGGGTATCAGGGGCAGTAATAGGGTCACATACAGCAGCAGCGGCTCAGTATTGGGGTATCAAGGGCAGTAATAGGGACACATACGGCAGCAGCGGCTCAGTATTGGGGTATCAGCAGGATGAGGAGTTTGAGCAGGTTGGGAATAGATGGTGATGGGGCTGGAATATGAGAAGTGAAATGTGTCTTTGTTGTATTGTCTGTAGCCGAGTCGTTGCTGGAAGAAGTTGTCACATCGGTCTGGGCCAGATGGAAAAGACGGGAAAAGTGACTACTCCATCATAAAGAACGTCAGCGGTAAGTCATTATCTGTAACTGTGCTGTGATGTTTGGGCGCATGGCAGAGCTCGAAATGGAAGGAGCGCTGTTTGACTTTTTCAATACAGAATTGGCTGGAATTGAAAATTGAGATCGGACACCATGTCGCATTTGGAGAGCCCCTGATGTGCCTAAACAGTGGAATCCCCCACAAGTGACCCCATTTTGGAAACTAGACTACCTAAGGAACTTATCTAGATGTGTAGTGTGCACTTTGAACCCCCAATTGTTTCACAAAACGTTATAAGAGCCGTGAAAATTAAAAAATCTTTTTTTTCCACAAAAACCTTTTAGCACTTAATTTAGTATTTTCCCAAGGGTAACAGGATAAATTGGACCCCAGACGTTGTTGTGCAATTTGTCCTGAGTACGCCGATACCTGATTTGTGGGAGAAAACTACTGTTTGTTCACATGTTGGGGCTCGGAAGGGAAGAAGTTGCGTTTTGGAATGCAGACTTTGTTGGAATGATCTGCGGGCGTCACGTTGCATTTGTGAGTCAGTACTGGGTCCTGCGGTTCACTGGGGGATGTCACGGTGGCGACCCGGTCTGTGGCCCTGGGCGCTCATGTAAAAGGGGAAGGTCTTTAAAGGGATAAAGTTTATGTTCGTGACGCCACCTGTGGTATTCGGTCAGTGGGGACCGACGCTGCTTTAAGGGGTCCGCTGGGGTGATGTTATGGCAGGTAGATGGTATAACTTCCCACAGGTGAAGTATGTCCCCAGGGCTCCCGGCGTGTAGATGGTGGTATGGTGAAAGGTGCAGAGAAGAATGAGGACACAGGATTGAAGTCTCTTTACCTTGTTTACTGTTGGTTTCAGCAGCCACAGTCCAGGGCACCAGATCACAGGGCAAGTAGGGTCCGGCCGGTTAGGAGGCAAGTCCAGAGTCCCCTTGGAAGATGAAGAAAAGGTGTATACTCCAGCTTCTAAATTCTTAAAATGCTTATAAATATAGCGTGATTAAAATCCTTGCTCAAAGGTGGATGCAGTCATGATGATAGACAACGCGTTTCGATCTATGCGATCTTAATCATGTCTAACAGCATATGAGCATTGCCAGTATTCATAGTACTAAGAAACCAATCACTATGAGTTTCACAGTTACATGACTAAGAAGTTGCAGGTCCTACCATGTAACAATAAAACTAAATATAAATGAATAAAAACTATTTAACAATAATGATATAATATTTCATTTTTCTTATTTAAACCTAACGGTGATCTCGTTTGTAAAGTGTATATCCAATACGCCTCCCTAGTTAGGAGGCGTCTTTTGATATCCCCACCACGATTTGAGCATTTACCCAAGTCTATGCCCTGGACAGACATCGCTGCAATGTTACCTCCGTGGCAAGTAGCAAAATGTTTGGCAACCATAGATACATTTCTATTACCTCCGTTAAAATTACTTGTATCTAGTGTTGAGCATTCCGATACTGCAAGTATCGGGTATCGGCCGATACTTGCTGTATCGGAATTCCGATACCGAGATCCGATATTTTTGTGATATCGGGTATCGGTATCGAAACAACATTAATGTAAAAATGTGTAAAAGAGAGAATTAAAATAAAAAATATTGCTATACTCACCTCTCCGACGCAGCCTGCACCTTACCGAGGGAAGCGGCAGCGTTCTTTGTTTAAAATTCGCGCTTTTCTTTCCTTTACGTGAGTCCCGGCTTGTGATTGGTTGCGTGCCGCCCATGTGACCGGGACGCAACCAATCACAGCAAGCCGTGACGTAATTTCAGGTCCTTCAGGATTTTAAAATTACGTTCCGGCGTTGTGATTGGTTGCGTCGCAGTCACATGGGCGACGCAACCAATCACAGCAAGCCGTGACGTAATTTCAGGTCCTTAAGGATTTTAAAATTACGTCCCGGCTTTGTGATTGGTTGCGTCGCAGTCACATGGGAGACGCAACCAATCACAAGCCGTGACGTCACGGGAGGCTGGACACGCGCGCATTTTAAAAAGCGCGCGTGTCCAGCCTCCCGTGACGTCACGGCTTGTGATTGGTTAATGGCGGCCATGTTGCCGGGACGCGGACCAATCACAGCAAGCCGTGACGTAATTTCGTCACGGCTTGCTGTGATTGGTCCGCGTCCCGGCAACATGGCCGCCCTGACCAATCACAAGCCGGGACTTCACGTAACCAAGTAAAAGCGCGAATTTTAAACAAACAACGCTGCCGGTTCCCTCGCTGAGGTCCAGGCTGCGTCGGACAGGTGAGTATAGCGATATTTTTTATTTTAATTCTTTCTTTTACACATTTATATGGATCCCAGGGCCTGAAGGAGAGTTTCCTCTCCTTCAGACCCTGGGAACCATCAGGAATACCGTCCGATACTTGAGTCCCATTGACTTGTATTGGTATCGGGTATCGGTATCGGATTGGATCCGATACTTTGCCGGTATCGGCCGATACTTTCCGATACCGATACTTTCAAGTATCGGACGGTATTGCTCAACACTACTTGTATCTCTTATATGTTCAGAGATTCTTGTTTTGAGCTTTCTGGTGGTATATCCCACATATGAAACTTTACACTGTGTACAGCTGATCTTGCATACCACATTTTTAGAGTGGTAATTTATAAAATCTCTAATTTTATAACTTTTAGAGTTATCATAATTAGTGAATGTATTGCCTAATTGGCTAGATGCACATGTGCTGCATGCAATAGTGCCGCATTTATAGAAGCCTTTACATTCCAACCACGTATTAGATTTAGGTTTGGATGTGTATTGACTTGGAGAAATTAAATCTCCTATGGTCGGGGCTCTTCTGGCTACTATGTTAATGCCATCATTTAGTATATTTGACAAAATGTCATCCTGTTCTAAAATAGGTAGCCGTTTCTGTATAATCGATTTGATCTCATTGAAATCGGAACTATACTGAAGGCAGACATATGGTTTATTTTGCTTAACTGCCCTACTTTTTTTAGATTTAAAATTAGATTTTAATAGTTTTCTCTATCTTTTTTATCCTCCATATTTCGGGCTCTTTTTAGGCACCATTTAGGATAGCTGCGCCTATCAAGTCGTGTTTCCAAATTGTCAAACTCTCTTTCTCTGCCTATTGTTTTACTGCAATTTCTCTTGAGTCTAGTAAATTCTCCCACCAGTATGGTTTTAATTGTGTGGGAGGGGTGTACTCTTGGCGTGTAAAACCGTATTTCCACTCATGGGTTTGATATGCATTTTGCTGTGAATAGATTTACCACACTCACCCTCCAGTTCTAGATCAAAGATCGATATACACTTTTTATTGAGTCCCCTTATCCAGGTGGAGAATAGAAGCCTTCCTTTGCGCTATAGTGGTGTAGTCCCTTACTGCTAAGCTTCACATAAGGTCCTCACAGATGTTATCTCTCTCTCTTTGTCCCCCGGATAGGATAGGACAAAACCCGTATAACTGGTGAATTGAGCCTGTTTATAGGGTCTCTTAGATGACCCGGCTCTGTGGTGTGTCACCGTGCCTCCTGGGTGTAGGTGCGGACAGGTAACGTGCAATTAGCTGTCCTGCCAGTCTCTGAAGTAAGGCGTGGAGGTCCTTACAACCTCAGTGTTCCGGCTACCGGTATTCTGCGCCTCAGAAGGAGGCAGCCTGATTGGGGCTGGTCCCCTTCTGGTATCCTCTCCTGTGCTTCCTCTCCTGCATGCTCACTGCAATCAATTCTGCCTTCTAAAATGTCTCAGTTTCTGTGTATACCAAATACCAGATACCGAATTTCAGTATAGCAGTTCCAACCTTCAATCGCTTTATACAAGTGCACCCTCTTAATAAAGATATATCAAACAACACATCACCACTTGATGTCAGACAAATACATCCCCTCAGAAACTCAACGAGTTTCCCCTCCTCTAATTAAGTTTCTGAGGGGATGTATTTGTCTGACATCAAGTGGTGATGTGTTGTTTGATATATCTTTATTAAGAGGGTGCACTTGTATAAGGCCGATTGAAGGTTGGAACTGCTATACTGAAATTCGGTATCTGGTATTTGGTATAGGCAGAAGGTCTTGACTGTGATATTGACTATTTTTCATCTGTCTTAAATGTGGACATGTTCGCATACTCATCTATAAATCATGTAGTATGTTCATTTGAAGGGCATATGAGGTATGACTGAGTTTCACAGAAAGGTATCCATCTATTGATACACAAGCACCTTAAGGGCACCCCTGCAATATAAACAACCAATGGGTTTATAATTTTGACACTTTAAAGCACTGTAGAACCTTAATCTTCTGTTCATCTGGGCCTCATCGGTCTAGGAAGGGTCAGTTTAGAGGACAGTCATCATGGAGCGGGGGCGCCAATTACGCTTTTTGATAGGGTGCCAACCCCCGCTGATAGGAAGGAACAGAGAGGTATGAGTATAGATCGGCCAGTTTACCTGTATTTGATTCAAGATACGTCTAGTCGGGCACTGTATGTATGAATCATTTTCCATTTCCCGTCCCAGCAAGGCCCTACAGGGGTAGCAGGGAGAGCCGACGAGGAGCGGGGGCGCCAATGTGCAGGTAATAGGGTGCCAACCTCCGCTGATAGGTAGGGTGCATATAGCGAAGTTTAGGGTTGGGCACTACCCTGGCCTTTTCTATAGTATGCTTTTGTTGTGGTGATGGTTTAAGTAGTGCACTATTTAGTATTTTTATCTATTAAATTAATAAAAGTTAATTTTTATCTTTTGAGTTTTCCTGGGGATTCTGCTGTGATTTTGTAAATATATCCCCAAGGGCAAAAAAAGTTTTCATTTTTGTGATTGTAAAATTGATAAAGCAGTTTTTTTCTTTGGGTCAGTACGATGACAGCGATACCTCATTTATATCTTTTTTTATGTTTTGGCGATTTTCTACAATAAAAACTATTTTATATAAAAAATAATTATTTTTGCCTCGCTTTATTCTGAGGGCTATAACTTTTTTATTTTTTTGCTGATGCCATTGTATGATGGCTTGTTTTTTGCAGGACAAGATGATGTTTTCAGTGGTGCCATGTTTATTTATATCCGTCTTTTTGATCTCGTGTTATTCCACTTTTTGTTCAGCTGTATCATGATAAAGCTGTTGTTTTTTGCCTCTTTTTTTTTTTTTACGGTGTTCACTTAATGGGTTAACTAGTGGGGCCGTTTTATAGGTCGGGTCATTATGGATGCGGCGATACTAAAAATGAGTACTTTTATTTATTTTTTTATTTACATAAAGAATTGTATTTATTGGAACAATATTTAGTTATTTTTTTTTTTCTATATTTAGGATTTTGAAAAAAATATTTTTAGACAGTGCAATTTTCTTTTTTAAACTTTTTTACATTGTTCCAGGGTGGGACATCGCTATATATTGTCAGATCGCTGATCTGACATTTTGCAGAGCACTGTGTCAGATCAGCGATTTGACAGGCAGTGCAGGAGGCTTGCCGGTGCCTGCTCTCAGTAGGCACTGACAAACCGCCTCCCTGCGGGACCCGGAAGGACCCCGTGGCCATCTTGGATCCGGGGACCTGCAGGGAGGAGGACAGAAGAGACGCTCGGAACAACGCTATCACATCGCGTTGTTCTGAGGGTCTCAGGGAAGCACGCAGGGAGCCCCCCGTGCGCGATGCTTCCCCATGCCAACGGAATGCTGCGATCATGTTTGATCGCAGAGTTCTGGGGGTTAAAGTGCCGGGAGCGGTCCGTGACAGTGCCGGATGTCAGCTGTGACAATCAGCTGACACCCGGCCGCGATCGGCCCCACTCCCCTCGTGAGCGCGGCTGATCGCATATGACGTACCATCCCGTCGATGGTCATACGGGCCTAGGTCACCTCGACAGGATAGTACGTCTGATGTCAGAAAAGGGTTAATGCATCCATTTAACAAGCGCGTAGTAAGTGTTAATGTTGGTTTTAGGAAGGCAAGCTCTGGTATCCAGCCATGCTGCCTAAATGAATCAACACTAACAATGCTTTTCTAATTGGTTTGTTGAAATAGCCTTGATCCACTGTATGGAAACCTTTATCACTCAGACTCAACATTAAAAGAATAATATGGCTACTAAATGGTTTCACTGGGAGGCCTTTCTTCCCCTTCGTACAGAAATATTCCAAAATAGATCATTTTATTTTTAATCATACTCTTTGACTCCTCATCTCACCCATTTACTTGCTGGCGTTACTTGGTCCCCAAGTCAACCAAATCTCTTCTCCCCTCCTCTACCTTCCTTTTTTTGTCTTTTTCTCCTTTTCCCATTGTTCCCTCTGCCAATCTCTATTGTCCTTTTTTCATGTCAAATGTGATTTACTTCTCCAAATATTGGCATCTTATGTCCTCTCCTTATACTTACAGATTGCAATTTCACGAGACATGTTTAATTTCTCTATATTTGATGTTTGCTCTTGAAAATTTCCAATAAAACTTTAAATTTGAACAAAAAAAAAAAGCCCTGGAGGTACAGTAGATGTTATTTACAGCTGACACATCGATGCATCACCAACAGTTGATTAATTCGGTAGATGTTGGTGTCAATAGTCGTTGGCAGAGGGCAGCGGCTGCCTCTATTAGACCCACTAGACGCAGCATCAAAAAGGCTGTATGTTAGAGAGAAACTGATGGTTAAAATGCATGGGAATACAAAAGTATTACAGTGCATTAAATTAGAGTTAAAATTGTTGGATGTTCAAGTCCTCCAGTGAAACTTAAAGAACAACATTTAAAAAAGGGAGAAAACTTTTGCAAATATTAACATAACCCAAAATGGTAATGTTAGGTAATACAGTTTACCATGCAAAAAAATAACAGCTTTAAAATATATTCCTCGTGGTTCGTTCAGTCTGGAGACAGTTTTCTGCACATTCAGCTGCTATTGACAAAACAATCTAGAATAAGAAATGGAAAGAACCCACCAATATGAACCCTGTGAAGCAATGGGGCTCATTCACACCTTAAAATAAAACTAAAGGTGCTGCACAGAACACCAATCACCCCACATTTTGAAGTTTGTTTCAAGATCATCATTCTTGGTCGCACAATGTCCTGCTGAGGACAATGATATTCTACAGCATGTGCATAAAATGATTGTATTGATGATTGTTCTGGTGCAAATCCATTGGCCTGACACAGTGCAATCAGCAATGTCAGTAATCTGTAGCCATCGGACAGGAGTCCTAGAAGCCATCTCCTACCTCCGGGCATCTGCGGTTCTTCTTTTGATTAGCCGTCCTGGCACAATGTCACATGTACATCATGTCACAACAATGGCGTTGCGCCTGGCCTGTAAATCAGAAGAAGCCCACCAAGGTATGAGACAGTTCTCAAGACTTCTGTCCTTCCAGCCACAGATTGCTGACATGGCTGATGGACCAGGTCCTGCTAAACGATTCACATCAACTCTATACTGTACGTATGGAAGTGTGATAGTCAGCCGGTATAAGGAGGCTGTTAAGGAACCGCGATTTGGTTTCCATGTAGCTGATCAGCGGACATTTAACAGATGTGATTGGCCATGGTGAAAGCATTGTGCTGTCCCCCCGACCTACTGTATAAGACTATGTGCAGATGAGTGCGATTGCACTAATCATTTCCATAGCTCACAACTACTGGTTCATTGTCCACCACTAACACATTTATTGCTAGGGTTACATGGCGGCATGTGTCAGGTGACATTAAATTCTGCTCCTCATTGCACAATAGAATCTAATAATTTATTATGATGTTGCATTGTGATTTCATCCTACCATGAGATACAAATGTCTGCAAATGTCCTGTATTTTCAGTTTTTCTATATTACATGAAAATAAAGGAGACAACACAAAGTTATATTTATAATATTGTGTATTTTATTACTTACTTATTAACTATACTTGTAAATTTGAGGTTCTTAATGCACATTTTGATCAAATTGTGCAAGCCCATCTGGCAACGACAAGGTGACCTCATCATATGGTGCCCGTCACTAACAGATTAACCTATGTATTATATTTATACTATTCTTATGTTAGGTGTCGAGTTCCTGCCTCTGCACAGGGGGAATCTCGGGCCATCTTCGCTGTGGTCTCCAATTCTTCTCCTGCCGCAGTGGAGCCTGCTTAGCGGAGACGTCGGTCCCTACGTCTTGCTCAGTCTGACTCTGTGCAGAGGGTTACTGCTGCCTTTCCAGCTTCTGCCATTGTAGCCAGTACTGGGCAGCGGCGAGCAGACGTTTTTGGGACTAAGTCCTGCTTTTCCCCTTCTGAGCATGCCCAGGGCAAGATCTCTCGTTGGAGATCGAGGGTCACATGCTTAGATACTGCAGCAAATCCCATTGGTCCTCTAGGAAGGTCCTGAAGGTGCTCGACTTCTGTGGCAGCCTCCCATTGGTCCTTCTGGGAAGGTCCTGTACTTGCTGCAGCTATAAAAGGTTTGCATGGCCGCACAGCCATGCGCTAGTGTACACTAGTAAACGTGTGTGTGTTGATGTGTGGAAGTCGCTCATTAATTATCCCCTCCCGTGTGTATGACTGCTCGTGTAAGGTGGATGATTGCTATCTAGTGCCCGACTTAGTCAACAGCACGTGACACACAATACAGCGTCAGATTGCTGTGACCGCCAGTGCGGCGCCGTGCGCTTTCACAGCGCTTTCCTTACCCAAGCCTGGGTGGTTAGTGGCGTCCGCCAGAGTGGCACCGCCTGCACTCCCATGCATCTAAATTATTATTTTGGTTACGCTGACACCCCAGTTGTGGTGTCGAGCACAAGAGGTCTAGTTGTACTCTAATCCCGAGTCTTGGGGTAGAGTTCTGAGACTCCTTGCTTGCGCTCTTTGTGCGGTACCGCAGCCCTGTGACGCAACAGGGTTCACTTTCTTCATACTGGGTGAAGCTAACCCGTGTGTGAATCCATTTTGTACCGCCATATAGTCCGTCATTACTTAGCAGCAGGTTTCCTCTCTGCATGGTGGACCCCAGGCTGCGAACGCACCTTACTCTATCTTGCTAATTATTTTGTGTGTTACGCTGGCCCTAACATTTTATTATTATCCTTGTAATTTATTCAGAACTATTATATATTATATTTTAATATATTAAATTACCGTATTTTCCGGCGTATAAGACGACTGGGCGTATAAGACGACCCCCCAACTTTACCAGTTAAAATATAAAATCTTCTTAAAAGTCGGGGGTCTTCTTATACACCCTATGTCGTCTTATAGGGCCGGTGAATATGTGCCTTTTGGGGGGGGGGGGGGAGTGATCCTGATGACGAGGGGGCGTCTCACAGGAAAGTAAGTATCCCCCATTACCTTATCGTAGCGGTGCAGCGTGGGGGTCTCAGTGCTGGGAGTGGCGGCGGCGGCGGCGGCTGCTGTGCTCTGGTGCGGCGGCTGCTGTGCTCTGGTGCGGCGGCTCCTCTTCTGTGTGGGGCCTCTGTGCTGTGGGGTGGCGGTGGCGGCGGCATATCTTTATCCAGTTGGGGCTCCTCCGGCATCTCCTTAGCCCTGGAGGCCCCGCCGCAACTCCATCGGTGCAATGCAGCGGCCATTTTCCCGGAGGCAGCTCAATAGGTGCGATGCGGTGGCCTCCGGGAAAATGGCCGCTGCTCAGATTCAGATCTCGTCCCGAAATCTCGGGACACGAGATCTGAATCTGAGCAGCGGCCATTTTCCCGGAGGCCACCACATTGCACCGATGGAGTTGCGGCGGGGCCTCCAGGGCTAAGGAGATGCCGGAGGAGCCCCAACTGGATAAAGATACGCCGCTGCCGCCGCCACCCCACAGCACAGAGGCCCCACACAGAAGAGGAGCCGCCGCACCAGAACACAGCAGCCGCCGCCGCTCCCAGCACTGACACCCCCACGCTGCACCGCTAGGATAAGGTAATGGGGATTACTCACTTTCCTGTGAGACGCCCCCTCGTCATCAGGATCACTCCCCCTCCCCACCCACCATATACACCGGCGTACAAGACGATTCCCGGCGTATAAGACGACCCCCGACTTTTAAGAAGATTTTCGGGGGTTAAAAAGTCGTCTTATACGCCGGAAAATACGGTATATATTATTATCATTACTATTATATTAACTATACTTAATATTGCTATTACTTCTCTCGTACTATGGGATCCCTAGAATTACAGCTGTTGATCCAGAAGAAGGCAAAAAACCCTGGACACGTTCAGCCAATTAGTGTCTCAGAGGTAAAATTCCTTCTTGACCCCGGGATAAGGCTATCAGTCCTAGAACCCTGGATCAAAAAATCAAATATCTATTTATTATGTATTAATTATTATAATCAATATTCTAAGTACTGTTGTTTTATTACTATTATTTATGTTATATTTACTTAGTTACTATTTTACTGATCTTATTTCTATTATATTACTAATATTCTACTCTTAATATTTTATTCTAGATATCGTTGGATTATTGTTATTTTATTATTACCATTATTGCTAACATTTATAGTGATATTTCACTAAAACTATAAATTATTTCCTAATTACTAAAGCTGTTGATCCAGAAGAAGGCACAAACCCCTGGACACATTCAACCAATTAGTGTCTCAAGGGGAAAATTCCTTCTTGACCCCGGGGAAAGGCGATCAGTCCTACAACCCTGGATCAAACCTGCTCATGCTATTTTTATGCCCTTTATTCTACAATTAATGTTATAGTTAGTCATCTTATTATAATATTAGACACTATATTACTGCTCCTAATATTACAAAAAATTTTATAATGATTTTACTACATTTTAAGCTCCTTAAATTTAACAAATACTATTTTACGTCTATTTTTTTTATTAGTAATAGATTTGAAGCTGTGGATGTTCTTACAGCTGGAATGTTGGATCCATTGGGTCCATCAGAGTCCCATTGGTTTGAGGAGGATGGTCCAGACGATGTTCCTCCTTCCTCTGAGGTTGGTGTTGACGTATTTGAGGATGGATCGCTGGTGGATCTTCCATCTTTGTGCCGGCTGGTTCTGAACTCTTCTGGTCGAGTTGTTCTTCTTTGGCAGAATTTCTTCTTTCATTCCTGATTTCATGGACTGTGACGGATCCTCTGTCTTTTTGCCGGCTGGTTCGGAACTCTTCTTGTTGAGTTGCTCTTCTCTTCCTCTTTCACTTCTGACTTTTTCTCATCTTCTTTTTTCCTCTTGGCGTCTTCTGCCTCATCTTCTTCCTTCCGATACTTCATTGCCTCCTGCAGCTCCTCTTCTTTTGGCTGCTCTGGTGTCATTGATGTTGGCTCAGGTTCTTCCTCATCCAAAGGAAATGGTAAATATTTTTTCTGAGCTTCATGATTGGTTGGCATAAGGCGCAAAAAAAAAAGAATAGATTCAGTCAATTATCTATTAAGACATTCCTTTACATCTATGGACAGAACATGGATGACATAATATGCGGTATGATCAGTGACCTCCATGTTGAAGATCGGTGATGGGAGGAATCTCATGCAGTATATCAGAAGTTGTTGATCTCTTTCTTCCTTTGTGGTGGGACAAGCTAGAAAGAAAACACAAGCAGAAAATGGGTCTATCATACAAAGTCTAGAGGCATCAAATTGTTAAATTACAGGTAAATTCATTTAACCAGTTATTTAGCTGGACCTGCTGGATTCTGAATTGTTCCCGGCTTTGAAAACTTACAATCTACTATTGAAAACTATTTTCCAACTGACTTTTTGCTCAGTCTACATTGTAATGCAATCCTGAATGGGAGTAATAGATGTTCTGGATTATTAAATGCTGGATTAAAGGAATAACACTATATTTTCAGAAAAACTAGAAATTTTGTTTATTTAAAAAATAATCTCACATGAGAAGTATCCAGGTCCGAAGACACAATCCTGGCGGAGGTAGAAATCCTAAAGAAAACAGAAAGCGGTGAGTGTCCACTTATCACTCATCAGGGATGGAGAATAGGACGAGGGTCCATATATAATGAAGCTGCTGACCTCCATATATCTGCGGCTCGCTGCCATCCTGTATATATCCTCTGCTGTAGAAGTCATAGGAAAAGTTTACAAAGATTTAATCACAGTCAGACACAAACACCACAGCTTTCCACACCTGATCATAGTGAACCCCCACCCAGGTATCGGACCCCCATTGCACTCACATGTAGGCAATATGATCACATGGAGCATAGCCCTTACTGGGGTCTGTAGAGTCTCCTCATAGTAGAGACACCAGTATAGGTAACACCACATGCTAAACATATGGTGCACTGGATTGTAATAAAGATATATGGCATACATGAATTTCTATGTCCTTCATGCCCATAAGTACAGGAAACGCCCCAGAAATCACAGCCGGAGGGACTTTATTACCAGCGTGTAAAACCCAACCCCCATAATCAGTGCCAGGACACTAATTCCAATAACACGAGTGGCGCAAATATTCCCTCAATAAATAACACTGGCAGCAGAGCGTCCTGTGTGACCTAATGATACAACTTCCTGCAGCCACTAGGGGGAGTATAGGGCACCAGTAGAATGAATGAATGAATGAATGAATGAATGAATGAATGAAGCTTCAGAGTGATGAGATAAGTCTGTGTCAGATGATGGGATAGGAGCACTCACCGACATCCATCTTTTCTGCTATCTGTCCTGGAACAGACTGACGACGATTGACAGTTTGCTTTTTTCAAATTCAAATCCAGTAATCCTATTGGCTGACAAGTGTCATATAACACACTGAATTTAAAGGGACAGTACGCTTTTATTTCTCTGCAGTGTGTTTCATACATGCATGCTATAATTCTGCGTATAATATGAAGCTGTGGAGATAATCTGGGGCTCAGCATTATGACTCTATACAGAAGGTTTTGAAATGTTATTATTAATATCATATGAGAACATTAGGGGAACCGATTCATTAAGACTGGCATTGTACAGTGAACACCAGTCTTAATGAATGGGTATTTTGAAGTTGGGTGCACCAAATTCATTATCCCCTTACTAACATGGCTGTTTTCCTTTTTTTTTTTTTTCCTCCTCTTCTTCCAAAAGCCATAACCTTTTTTTACTTTCCATTAACATAGTCGTATGACTGCTCGGTTTTTGCGGGACGAGTGGTACTTTTGAATGACACCATTCATTTTACCATGTAATGTACTGGAAAATGTGAAAAAATTCCAGGTTTGTTAAAATTGAAAATAAAGTGCAATTCCATAATTGTTTTTTGTTTTTCTTATTAACCATGTTCACTATAAGGTAAAACTGACCTCCCAATATGATTCTCCAGGTCAGTACGAGTACGCAGACAACAAACTTGTATAGTTCTTTTTTATTTCTGCATAGACTTCAGTCTGCAGTGTGATTCCTATAAGTGTGTCCTAGAAGTGTGAAGATTTCAGTAGAATTAAAACCTGAATTGAACCTGAAGGAAACTGAAGGTAACTGGCCAGTCACTGTAAACAATGTTTCTGTTTATTTTCACTCTCACTCCTATAATCCTTCACTTTATGCTACCTTCCCTAATCCCTACACCAACTAAGGAACTGTTTATCTCTGCTTCAATCCTCCCCATCCATCTCACCTCCTCCTCAGAACTGTTCCTTAACATACAATCCTCTGTCTCCAAGCACAGGCAGCCACCTCATGCCCTCTCCTGCTCCCACCTGCTAACACTTTCTCTACTCCTTTTCACTGCTGGTGATATCTCTCCAAATCCTGGTCCTCCTCACCACATACCCACAGTTAGTTCTACCCCCATCTACGCTCTATCACAAACTTCTGTAACCTCTCTAACCTTATACCCATTCACCCAGCCCCCGCTTCCCCAGTCCCACTAACAGGAGCTCTGTGGAATGCTCGCTCTGTCGGCAACAAGCTTTCCTACATCCATGATCCTTTTGTTACTACCAAACTTTCCTTCCTCGCCGTCACCGAAACCTGGCTCACCCCTTCTGACACAGCCTCCCCTGCTGCACTCTCTTATGGTGGCTTCCACCTTTCTCACACACCCAGGCCCAGCAGCAAACATGGCGGAGGAGCTGGTTTTCTCCTGTCAGATAACTGATCCTTCACCCCAATCCCACTGCAACCCTCTGTCACCCTCCCTTCCTTTGAGGTGCACTCTGTGCGCATCTACTCCCCCTCCAACCTCCAACTGGCTGTCATTTATCGCCCCCCAGGGCCAGCCACCACCTTCTTTGACCACTTCACAACCTGGCTACTTCATTTCCTTTCCGCGGACATCCCCACTATCATCATGGGCGACTTCAACATCCCCATTGACACTTCCCTCTCAGCTGCCACTAAACTTCTATCTCTCACTTCCTCCTTCGGCCTCACTCAATGGTCTTCTGCAGCCACTCACAAAGATGGTCACACACTGGACCTCATCTTCATCCGCCTCTGCTCCTTATCTAACCTCTCTAACTCACCTCTTCCTCTCTCTGACCACAACCTTCTCACATTCTCTTCCCTCTCCACTCCATGTCTACAATCCCCACCTCACAAACTTTCACACCCTCGCAGAAATCTTAAACATCTTGACCTACATTCATTCTCTGAATCCCTCCTCCCTCTCACAGATATAAGTTCCTTACACAATGCGGATGACGCTGCCGCTCTATATAACACCACAATAGCTGTAGCTTTGGAATCTGCTGCCACACTTACACATACCAAAGCTCACAAAATCAACAGACAGCCCTGAGCTGCTGCTGAGCACAGATGGAAAAGATCCCACTCCAACGAACACTTCATCGCATTCAAACAGTCCCTCACTACTTTCAAGACCACACTCGCCACAGCTAAACAAACCTACTTCTCATCTCTCATATCCTCCCTGTCTCACAACCCTAAACAGTTATTCAACACCTTTAATTCTCTCCTTCGTCCCCCAGCACCTCCTCCCTCCCCACTTATCTCAGCTGAAGACTTTGCCTCATTTTTCAAGCAGAAGATCGATAATATCAGAGACAGTTTTGGTCAACAACCCCCAGAGCCCTTTCTCCCGACTTCCCAGCCCTCCACCTCCAAAACCAACTTCTCCACCATTACAGAATATCAACTCTCCACTCTACTCTCAAGATCGCATCTCACCACCTGTGCAGTTGACCCGCTCCCATCCCACTTCATCCCAAACCTCACCACAGTCTTCATCCCAAACCTAACCCATCTCTTCAACCTATCACTAACGACTGGTGTTTTCCCCTCAACCTTTAAACATGCCTCCATCACACCTATCCTCAAAAAGCCTTCTCTTGACCCATCCTCTGTATCTAGCTATCGCCCTATATCACTTCTCCTGTTGTGATCCTAATGGCAGAGGATCTCAGGGTCTTCAGCAAAGTCTGCAAACATAAAAACTAGCTCTTAGGGAGGTGGTAACTAAGCTGACCACATACCTGATCCTAGCCCACAACTAATAGCAGCCGGGGAACGTACCTACGTTGGTTCTAGACGTCTCGCGCCAGCCGGAGATCTAACTAACCCTTTCAGAGAAAATACAGACCTCACTTGCCTCCAGAGAAAGGTACCCCAAAGTAGATACAGGCCCCCAACAAATAATAACGGTGAGGTAAGAGGAAAGGACAAACTGTTGTGAATTTGGATTCTGGACTCCCCCGGTGGCCGCTTGTGGAATTGGACTTGTCATCCTCTTTCCTGTTTCACCTGGTTCCATCAGTAGTGGGTGTCGCTATTTAAGCTCATTTCTCTGGTGGTTTCTTGCCGGTCAACAATGTTATCTGATGCCTCTCAGTGCTTGTTCCTGCTTCTAGACAACTACTAGATAAGTTGGACTTTTGTCCATGTTTTGTTTTGCCTATTTGTTCCAGTTCACAGCTGAAGTTTTGTTACTGTGTCTGGAAAGCTCTCGTTGATCAGGGATTGCTACTCTGGCGTTATGAGTTAATGCCAGAGTTTAAGGTAATCTCTGGATGGTGTTTTGTTAGTGTTTTTCTGCTGACCATGAAAGTATACTATCTGTCTTCTGCTATCTAGTAAGCGGACCTCAAATTTGCTAAGACTATTTTCCTGCTGCGTTTGTTGTTTCATCTGAACTCACCGTCATTATATGTGGGGGGCTACTGTCTTCTTTGGAATATTTCTCTAGAGGTGAGCCAGGTCTTATATTTCCCTCTGCTAGCTATTTAGGTCTTAGGCCAGAGCTGGGCATCTAGCGATAAATAGGAAATGCTACCTGGCTATTTCTAGTTGCGCGGCAGGCTTAGTTCATGGTCAGTATAGTTCCATCTTCCGAGAGCTTGTCCCTCTATAGGCTTGCTATGATCTCTGCCTGCAGAGATCATGACAGTTTGACCGGCCAATAAAGTGTTAAAGACCCAGGTTGAGAAAGGAGAGTTATAAGAAGTCTGCTGGAATTTTTTTTTTTTTTTTTTTTCCAGTCTGCCTTGCTGCAGTCTTTTTTCTCTCTCTCCTCCTAATCTCTGTATGCTCTGTGTGCACCTGACAATTATGGATCTCCAGAGTGTAACTGCGGGTTTGAATAATCTCATCACGAAAGTACAAAATTTACAAGATTTTGTGGTACATGCTCCGGTATCTGAGCCGAGAATTCCTTTGCCGGAGTTCTTCACAGGGAATAGAGCTAGCTTCCAGAATTTCCGAAATAATTGTAAGCTTTATTTGTCCCTGAAGTCTCGTTCAGCTGGAGACCCTGCTCAGCAGGTTAGGATTGTGATTTCCTTGCTCAGGGGTGACCCTCAAGATTGGGCCTTCTCATTGCCAGCAGGGGATCCTGCGTTACGCGATGTGGATGCGTTTTTTCTGGCCTTGGGCTTGCTTTATGAGGAACCTCATTTGGAACTTCAGGCAGAAAAAACTTTGATGGCACTATCTCAGGGGCAAGACGAAGCTGAAGTTTTCTGCCAAAAATTCCGTAAATGGTCTGTGCTTACTCAGTGGAATGAGTGCGCCTTGGCGGCAACTTTCAGAGAAGGTCTCTCTGATGCCGTTAAGGATGTTATGGTGGGGTTCCCTTTGCCTGCAGGTCTGAGTGAGTCCATGACAATGGCTATACAGATTGATAGGCGTCTGCGGGAGCGCAAACCGGTGCACCATCTGGCGGTGTCTATGGAAAAGACGCCAGAAAGTATGCAGTGTGATAGAATTCTGTCCAGGAGCGAGCGACAGAATTTTAGACGGAAGAATGGATTGTGTTTCTATTGTGGGGATTCTACTCATGTTATATCAGCATGCTCTAGGCGTACAAAGAAGCTTGATAAGTCTGTTTCCATTGGCACCATTCAGTCTAAGTTTATTTTGTCTGTAACCCTGATTTGTTCTTTGTCATCCATTGCCACGGACGCCTATGTTGACTCTGGCGCCGCTCTGAGTCTTATGGATTGGTCCTTTGCCAATCGTTGTGGTTTTGATTTAGAGCCTTTGGAGACTCTTATTCCTCTGAAGGGGATTGACTCCACCCCATTGGCTAATAATAAACCACAATACTGGACACAAGTAACCATGCGTATCAATCCGGATCACCAGGAGATTATTCGTTTCCTGGTGCTGTATAATTTACATGACGATTTGGTACTGGGATTGCCATGGTTGCAGTCTCACAACCCAGTCTTGGACTGGAGAGCAATGTCTGTGTTGAGCTGGGGATGTAAGGGTATTCATGGGGACGTACCTTTGGTTTCTATTTCGTCGTCCATTCCCTCTGAAGTCCCTGAGTTCCTCTCTGATTATCAAGACGTCTTTGACGAACCCAAGCTTGGGTCGTTACCTCCGCACCGTGAGTGCGATTGTGCCATAGATTTGATACCGGGTTGTAAATATCCAAAGGGTCGTTTGTTTAATTTGTCTGTGCCGGAACATGCTGCTATGCGGGAATATATAAAGGAGTCTTTGGAAAAGGGACATATTCGTCCATCTTCTTCTCCCTTGGGAGCTGGGTTTTTCTTTGTCTCAAAAAAAAGACGGCTCTTTGAGACCATGTATTGATTATCGGCTTCTGAATAAGATCACTGTTAAGTATCAATACCCATTGCCATTGCTTACTGATTTGTTTGCTCGTATAGAGGGTGCTAAGTGGTTCTCTAAAATTGATCTTCGTGGGGCGTATAATTTGGTGCGGATCAGGCAGGGGGATGAGTGGAAGACCGCATTTAATACGCCCGAGGGCCACTTTGAGTATTTGGTCATGCCTTTTGGTCTTTCTAATGCCCCTTCAGTTTTCCAGTCTTTTATGCATGATATTTTCCGCGATTTTCTGGATAGATTTATGATAATATATCTGGATGATATTCTGATTTTTTCTGATGACTGGGACTCTCATGTCCAGCAGGTCAGGAGAGTTTTTCAGGTTCTGCGGTCTAATTCTTTATGTGTGAAGGGGTCTAAGTGCGTTTTTGGGGTCCAGAAAATTTCCTTTTTGGGGTATATTTTTTCTCCCTCTTCCATTGAGATGGATCCCGTCAAGGTGCAAGCTATTTGTGACTGGACTCAGCCCTCCTCTCTTAAGGGTCTTCAGAGATTTTTGGGCTTTGCCAACTTTTACCGCCGATTTATTGCTGGTTTTTCGGATGTCGTTAAACCACTGACTGATTTGACCAGACAAGGCGCTGATGTTGCTAATTGGTCCCCTCATGCTGTAGAGGCCTTTCAGGAGCTTAAGCGCCGTTTTGCCTCTGCCCCTGTGTTGCGTCAGCCTGATGTGAATCTGCCTTTTCAGGTTGAGGTTGACGCTTCGGAGATCGGAGCTGGGGCAGTGTTGTCGCAGAAAGGTTCCGACTGCTCCGTCATTAGGCCTTGTGCCTTCTTTTCTCGCAAATTTTCGCCCGCAGAGCGGAATTATGATGTTGGGAATCGGGAGCTTTTGGCCATGAAGTGGGCGTTTGAGGAGTGGCGCCATTGGCTCGAGGGGGCTAGGCATCAGGTGGTGGTATTGACTGACCACAAAAATTTGATTTATCTTGAGACTGCCAGACGCCTGAATCCTAGACAGGCGCGCTGGTCTTTATTTTTTTCTCGCTTTAATTTTGTGGTGTCATACCTACCGGGTTCTAAGAATGTTAAGGCAGATGCCCTTTCTAGGAGTTTTGACCCGGACTCTCCTGGTAATTCTGAACCCACAGGTATCCTTAGGGAGGGAGTAATTTTGTCGGCCGTTTCTCCTGATCTGCGGCGGTCCTTGCAAGAGTTTCAGGCGGATAGACCGGATCGTTGTCCGCCTGATAGACTGTTTGTTCCGGATGATTGGACCAGCAGAGTCATCTCTGAGGTACATTCTTCTGCATTGGCAGGTCATCCCGGAATTTTTGGTACCAGGGATTTGGTGGCAAGATCCTTCTGGTGGCCTTCCCTGTCACGAGATGTGCGAGTCTTTGTGCAGTCGTGTGACGTTTGTGCTCGGGCCAAGTCTTGTAGTTCTCGAGCTAGCGGACTGCTGTTGCCCTTGCCTATTCCTAAGAGGCCTTGGACACACATCTCGATGGATTTTATTTCAGATCTGCCTGTTTCCCAGAAGATGTCTGTCATCTGGGTGGTCTGTGACCGTTTCTCTAAAATGGTCCATTTGGTTCCTCTGCCCAAGTTGCCTTCTTCTTCTGAGTTGGTTCCTCTGTTTTTTCAGAATGTTGTCCGATTGCACGGTATTCCTGAGAATATTGTTTCTGACAG